>NC_136812.1:54699701-55322201 GCF_951216825.1 Electrona antarctica | reverse complement strand
ACAGATACGGATCTCTGGTGGTTTCGTGGGTGGGAACAAACCCGGGACAGAGTAATCTAGAGGTCAACAAAAAGTGATGGAGAATAGAGTGAAGGAAGGGTGTTGTCGACCTCGAGATCCCTTTTCCCTTAAGTTTACTAGGGTTTGGCCCCTAGACCCCGAACCACTCAGGGACAGTATTAGGCCCGACCCCCTAGAACAGTACACCTTATGCCATCTGCCCATAGATTTCCCATCGGGAACAAATTAAAATTCCACTCATGTTTCACCATACACATAATTGTTTGATGTTTTTCTTCCATGTTTTTCTTTACTAAGACACTGTATTTTGCTAAAACGCTGTTACCCTTCCCTACCTAGTATTAGGATTAATTTGATCATTCCTTCTCCCCTCAATTAATTAATATGGTATTTTGACTATTCATTTTCCAGATCCCAGATCTGCTTCATTATATAGATTATGTAAACTGAATTATCCCATCTTTGGACAATCTAAATTCCATTCCATTATGATTCATTATCCCTCTCATTATATTTTTATTATTTTTGATTTGATTCATATTTTACCTCTGAATTTGGAATATCCCTCCATTGTAAACATTTAACCTTTATTATCCCCGAACCACCCCTTGACCTTACATTGAGATATTTAGTAATAGGGACCCCTTCCCCTTCCATTTCATTTTGTTATGTTGAGTTTGGCTTGACTAGGCATATATATCCTCCCCTGAATAGACTTGATTCTATATTTGGCTTTCATGGTACCAATGGACTCACCCAGAAGCTGCTACGATCGGCGCAGGAGCGCGACAAAGATAACATCATCAATTACCCTGTCCCCCCCTCTCCAAGCTCTGCTTGGTACAAGAACTGTTAGGTGCATCTCCGGCCGTTTTCTCCCGTTTGAGTATCTGTCAATGAGAAAGTATAGGCTGATATTGTCACCTATGGGTCACCTGTTATGTCACCCATCCTGGGGGCGGGGCGAAGATTCGGCTCCGACAACGAGCAAAGAAGGACCATCCAGTGTCTGCTCTGATGAGCTACAAAGAACATTGTCAAACTCTGACACTAAACGTCGGCGTAGGAACGCTGCAACATTGCTGAGTTCCTTGGGAACCCCGAAGACTTCGAGAGAGAAAAGTCATTCTGTCTCTCTCCCACAGTACCATCTAAATAAGGAGTGATTGTTTGCCTAGTCTTAAGTCAAAACTATTTTTTATTTTTCATTGTTCCTGTTTCCACTGTTTCCATTCTGGTTCTATTCCCCTCCTGAGCCTTAGTATAGAGTTAATTTTTATTTCTCATCTCCCAATTGACCCTTATATTATTTTAAATTTAATTCCCTGAAGATTGATTATTGATTATTGATCACATTTGACACTTCATCCACAAAACGTGATGGAGTTGATAGATCATTTTGAGTTATGGTAGATCTGCTATTTTGGTATTTTTGTGGACTTGTGTCAAGTGTTCATATTCTGTCATCTGCCTTGGAGCCTGGTGAGAGAGAGCATTTCTCTCTGGTAAGAGTTCACCGCTAGCGGGGAAAGAAATGTTATCTTCAGGTTGCCATAGCAACGCCAGCCTCAGTGCTTTCCCGGTCTATGGCTCTCAATGACGGAACTAAGGAAGCTGTCACAATATCAGCCTCATCATCTATGTGCTGGTCCAATGAGCGCTCGACACCCAGTGCCAGCGTGGCAAAGTGGAAATTAACTGTGTATTCAGCCAATGAAAGGTGTATCAACAACTGACGTATTCTACAGTATTAATGCCTGGCACATGATTGTGTCCGGCAGAGAGAGAGAACCC
Source organism: Electrona antarctica (assembly GCF_951216825.1). Classification (NCBI taxonomy): domain Eukaryota; kingdom Metazoa; phylum Chordata; class Actinopteri; order Myctophiformes; family Myctophidae; genus Electrona; species Electrona antarctica. The sequence continues at coordinate 55,320,386 of NC_136812.1, read as the reverse complement.
TGTGCCGTTTGTCGCACAGGGTGAGAGTTTTTTATAATTTGGCTGTGTGGGGATCTGTTCTGTCTCTCTGATCTGAAAATGAATAGACACTAAACCATAATCTGCTGACTGGACAATCCTTCTTCCTGGTGGTGTCATCTTTTAATTGGGTACAAGGTATTTTTCTAAAAGAGTATTTCCTGCTTAAAGTAATCCTGTTAAAGCTAATTGTTAACTTGGTCATAGGCTCTCTGCCTAGTTGTGGTGCTGAGTATTATGTGTACTCTTTGAGTACTTTCTTAGAAGTATTTTATAGTTATAGCCCTGTGTAGCTCAGTAATTCAGTATTTTACAGTCCTTTATATCTTCGGTGAAACATTAATTGTCCCTTCTGCATTTTATATGCAACTAAATGGGTTTTATCTTAATTATAAATCCATCAGTGCCTGTGCGGCCATATGCATGTTATATGGATAGCGTGTAAGAACCATAATTTGGACAACAGAGTGACACATTTCACACATTTGTGTTTATTTTTCAATGTTCACAGTACAAATGGAAACTAGCCATAGTTTTTTCTCGCCTTCTTGGGCTCAATTATTTAAGCATTGTATTTGTTTTAAACTGTACTTGTTCTTACAAACTGTATTCAATTACAAAAGAAAATCGTTCTCAAACTCCTGAGTGCAAATGGAAATGAACAAACTGTAAACATCCTCAAATACTAATACAATAAAATGTCTCAAATAATGTCACAAATATGAAATCAGTAGGCCTAGGCTAGCCTTAGCCTGCCCTATACAAGTGCAAATTGTGAACATTAAATTGAACTTTCACTGTAAACAACATTGAATAGAAAAACAATATGAATAAATTGTAGAAAACACAGTCTGCTTAGTGCTTACTGCTTTAATAGCAGACTAAAATGTGCCGTTTGCACACACAAATAAATGCAATTTTAATTTGAAGTGAATCAATCATCTAGACTTTCTGCCTGCCTGCCCGGCCTATAACATTCCTGCTGGGGACATTCACAGGTTCTTGGCCAGAAACACTAGCATATCTACCTTGGCAGGCTTCAACAAAGACCTTTGAGCTCTGACAATATTCCCCGCTGTGCTAAACACCCTCTCCGATCTAACTAGATCTAACTAGAATTAATTCCATCTGTTGAAGACGCTTGGGACTATTTCCACTCTGAAGTCACTAAAGTAATTGATTTGCATGCCCCCCTCAGAGTAAAGGGCCGCCACCTACCTTGGATCAGCCCACACCTCATTAGCCTTTTTAAAGAAAGGGATAAAGCCTGGGCCAAACACAGAACAACTAAAGACCCTGGTGATTGGGAACACTACCGACACTTGAGGAACTTATCGAAGACAGAAACAAGGAACGCAAAATCAAACTACTACAAAAACAATTTCAGCCACGATTTCCACAATCCTAAACAGTTCTGGAACAAACTCAACACCTTCCTTAACAAAACCGACAAAAAAACTATAAATCAGATATTATCTCGGACCCTCCACTCATTGCCCAAGCCTTCAACAATCATTTCTCATCAATCGGTAGTTCCCAATCAACAAACTCCTATGTAACAACTGACCCCCCAAGACCAAATTCTCTAAACTGTTCCTTTCACTTCAAGAAAATTCTGCCTACAGATGTCCTCCACGCAATAGGTGAGCTAAAAGATAGCTGTGGTGCTGGTCCTGATGGTCTTGAAGCCAAGTACATTAAACTTGCTGCTCATGTACTAGCCTTTCCTCTTGCAGATTTGTTCAATTTATCCCTGTCTACCTCCTCACTCCCACCCATATGGAAATGTGCAAGAGTTACCCCCATCTTCAAAACCGGAGACCCAACTGACATAAACAATTACCGACCTATTTCAATCATCTGCACCACCGCAAAAATCTTTGAAAAACTGGTCTTCAAACAACTATCAAAATACATCAATCAGGAAAACATCTTATCCCCCCTTCAATCAGGATTCAGACCACACTTCTCAACCACCACAGCTACCCTAAAATTCACCAGTGATGTGCTACTGTCTTTCGAGAAAAGACAGCTAACCGGTGCTATATTCATTGACCTTTCGAAAGCCTTTGATATGGTTGACCACTACCTCCTCCTTGACAAACTTTTTTCCATCGGTATCCAACGACATGCTCTCCTCTGGTTCAGTGCTTATCTTCACAACAGGCGTCAATGTGTTGCATTACAAGGTTCCCAGTCAGATTTTTTAACTGTTGAGAATGGTGTCCCCCAGGGTTCCATATTGGGGCCACTTCTATTCACTATATTTATAAACGACTTACCTGATGTCTGTTCCAACTGTCAAGTCCAGCTCTATGCTGACGATACCGTTATTTATGCCTCTGATAAAAACATTCACCAAATTCAACACCTTTTACAATCTGACTTCAACCCGGTCCAAAAATGGCTAAAAAATAACAAACTGTTATTGAATATGAAGAAGTCCTGTAGCATGTTGTTCGGCCACTCACGCAATGTCCAAAGCTCCTCCGACCTACTGATCAAATTTGATGATGGTTCTTACCTTGAAAAAGTGGACTCATTTAAATATCTTGGTGTCACTATGGACCCGGAACTTTCTTTTAAACACCATATTGATCTAACCGTTAAAAAAACCTATGGCAGCCTGTGCTCACTCTACCCATCCATCAACTGTTTCTCCTTTCAAGTGAGGAAAAGAATAATATCTCAAGTATTACTCCCCATAGTAGACTATGCCGACATTGTATATCAAAACACCACAGATACTCACCTCAAGCCACTTAACATACTATGCAACTCCCTGTGCAGATTCGTTCTAAGATGCCCATACAGAACCCACCACTGCCAACTGTACAGCTCACTTGACTGGCTGCAGCCTAAGGCTAGAAGGCAACACCACTGGTACTTATTTATTTTCAAATGCATCCACTCCAACTGCCCCTCATACCTAAAACAGTCTCTGAAACCATTCACATCCCCATACCCACTTAGACACACTCAACATCCCTATCTTATGGTTCCCAACAGATTATTTTCAGAATCTGGACGCAGGTCTTTCCACTACAAAGCCCCATCTGACTGGAATAAACTCCCGCTTCCACTCAGATCAATCACCTCTCTAGGCCGCTTCAGGACTTCCCTGTATTCACATCTTCAAACAACCTGTTCATGCTTCTAATGCTTGCTCACATGTTTACCTCTACTTTGAGACAGTTTATAATACCGTTTTCCCCACTATTCCCATATACAAACGAGTCGGGGGTCAGGGATGGGGTGGGGGTGGGAGAAAGGGAGCAAGCAAACTGTATGTTATGTTATGTTATGTTATGTTATGTTATGTGTACATGCACTGCTGTAATGTTGTATGTATAGGACCCCCTCTAAAACGAGATGCGACATCTCAAGGGGCCATCCTCTCAATAAACTTCAAACTTCCGATGCAGTGCTTGTAGCACAAATGCAAAGATACGTGCGTGCTACGTTTGCCAACATTGGAAAGCGTGACTCATTGTGTTGCCACCATTCTAGCGGGTCGGATTCTGTGTGAACCAAATCCTCCTGCTTGTAAATTGCCAGTTCACAAGCAACCTTCTCCTCTGTGGTTTTGGGGCGTGCAGCAGCCGCTGACGCCAATCTGCGCCCAAGCAGACTTCCCAAACGTCTTTTCTTATTGGGTGGCGGAGCTGATTCCGCTGCGTTTTCCCCCCGCCCCTCCCCGACCCCCTCCTCGTCTCCTCACTGCTGCTGCTTTTCTTTAGCCAGAGTGGCTGCCTCCTTCTCCACTTTACTCAGAATATGATCCAACTCGTCTTCGTCAAAATGACTCCCACGGTGCCGTGGGTCAATGAAGGTAGCCGTGCGCATCAACTCTTTGACCAAGGCCAGATCGTATTTTGCCTCTAGTCGCGTTATGATGCCCTCTTTCAGCTCCCTGGTGAGAGTGACGTCATCTTTTTCTGCACACAAAATCTCACTCCTCAGGAGTTTGAGCACTGGGATGAGCGATGATGCGGTGACTAGGCATGCCGCGGTTTACCAAATTTCGGTAATACCGCGACAGGAACAGCCACGGTGTTGATACCGTGAGATTTCCGAGCTTACGGTATTTTAATACAGCGTTGGTGGGCGGCGCATGCTGCGCGCATGCAGTGCAACTCCACAGACTAAGGCAAAACATTTATTTTCACCACACAGCTGCAGTAGATTGAAAAGTTGCTTCCTACCTTTGAGTTAGTGTTGCTGAAAGACATCCAGATCCAATTGTATATTCCATATTTCCACATGTACTAAAAGTGTGAACTGTCAACACAGAGGCACGCAGAGTTGTGAGCATGCGCAGATTGCACTACCTCTGATCCAGCGTGCAGGGTACAAAATGGCCATTAGGGGGAGCCATAGTACAGTGAAATACATTGGGGAATAGCTATTGATTAATTGATTGAATACTTTATTGGCAGAAATGTAATCAGTATAGGGTACAGTCAAACACATGTCCAAAGGGATCACTGAAAAAAATTATTGTTACGTTTCCTTCATATATCTAGGGGTACTTAAGGACGCAACAAGGCTGGCAAGTGAACTGTCGTTTATTCACAGTGCTTCAATAAGGTATATTCAATAGACAGAAGGTATATAGGCAATCAATACAATAGTATGAATATATATAAACAATATGGGGATATATATATATAGCTATAACCTTCTATCTAGACAACCTGTACGGACTAATAACGATAATTTCTGGGTTTCCAACCAACTTAAATATAGGGGCTGAGCCCTCTACTCGAGCCACGTCGAGTTACAAGTGTTATTTAAATTATATAAAGAGAACAAAAGGCTGTATGGGGCAACCCAGGGAAACAAACAAAAAAAGACTATACCTATCCTAGATGCAAAAGAACCTTCTATCTAATCCTAACCAACAAAAGGAAAAGAATGGTCACAAATGATCAACCTATTTAAACTCTCTACTCTACCTAATGCTCAACAAAATAATGACTGTTACAACAAGCAAGCTCCCATACTCCTGTAAATTATACCATACCACTTAAATCAATGTGCGTATAATTACTTGTAACATCACCACAGTGAGACAGGCAAGAGATATATATATAAACACTCAGGAACCTCCACACAGGTATGTGGAGACCCTAGTGTTGACTTTTTACAAAGGTGTCGCTTCACAGCTCCCCTGGACAGTATGCTCTCAGTATGGCAGACTGAGTCATACTGCCAACGAGCTGGCATCACAGCTGCTCTTAAGTAGTCTTCCTCTGGCTGGCCTTCTGATGATGATAGGCTCCCGTTGACGAGGTGGGCAGGTGGAAGGTAAGTCTCCGCCTCCGAGCACCAGCCAGACCTGTGACTGAGAACTGCAATCAGCACTCCATACTATGCCATATCACTATATACTATAATATCCCTATGTATCAATATAATCACCGTATAACATAATATATATATATATATATATAAATACCCCTTGTATAATATACAATATATAGAAATATGTCACGGTCTCATATATAATACATATACATATACCATCCTCGAGTATGTAACACCCCCACCCCCAAAATCAAACAAAGTTTGACCCTATCTCTACCACCCTCTAGACAGGGCGTCTGCCATTACGTTATCTGCCCCCTTTTTGTGTCGAATTTCCAAATTGTAATCCTGAATGAGAATTGCCCATCTCATGAGCCGCTGGTTGTGATTGCGCATGCGCTGCAAGAATACCAAGGGGTTGTGGTCCGTGTAACAGACCACCGGCAACGGACTCGACCCCACGTACACTTCGAAGAACTGCAGCGCAAACAATACAGCCAAGGCCTCTTTCTCCACGGTTGCATATTTCACCTGGTATTTGTTGAATTTCCGGGAGAAATAGCAAACGGGATGGACAAGTCCACTCACGTCCTCCTGCTGCAGGACAGCTCCAGCACCCACACCACTCGCGTCCACCTCCAGGGTAAACGGGCGACTGAAGTCGGGAGCAGCCAAGACCGGCGCACTACACAGGAGAGATTTAACAGTTTCAAATGCATAACGACACTCGAGAGACCAGATAAAGGGTTTCGTAGGACTCAATAAATTGGTGAGGGGATAAGCAACAGTCGAGAAGTTTTTGCAAAACCCTCTGTAATAGCCAGCCATGCCAAGGAACCGGCGCAACTCTCGAACCGTAGTGGGAGCGGGGTAGGCGGTGATGGCAGCGACTTTAGCCTCAATAGGTCGCACCTGCCCCTGGCCTACTTGCCGTCCCAAATACGTCACGGTAGCTTTGCCGAATTCACATTTGGCTAGATTCAACGTTAACGCAGCTTTAGCTAGACGAGTGAACACTGTGTACAAGCGTTCAATATGCTCGTCCCAACTCCCTGAATAGACGATCAAATCATCTAGGTATGCATTGCAATTGGGCACCCCCTCCAACACAATATTAACCATTCGCTGAAAGGTAGCGGGCGCATTGCACATGCCAAATGCCATGACACTATACTGGAGAAAATGGTCCGGCGTGACAAAAGCAGAAATTTCAGAGGCACGACGGGTTAAGGGGATTTGCCAATAACCCTTTAATAAGTCCAGTTTAGTAACAAAAGCAGCAGACCCCAAGTTATCCACGCAATCTTCCATCCTCGGCAAAGGAAAAGCGTCTTGGACCGTCACCGCATTCACCCTCCTATAATCCGTACAAAATCTAGGACTACCATCGCTTTTAAGCTGCAGCAAACACAGGCTACTCCATGGACTAGAACTTGGCCGTGCCAGGTTATGCTCAAGGAGATACTCCGCCTCCTTCCTCAAGAGCGCACGCTTAGTTGGGTTTACGCGATAAGCGTGTTGCTTAATGGGCCGTGCAGCCTGCACATCAATATCATGCTCGAGCACAGTGGTGCGAGTGGGGATATCCCCGAATAGAATAGGGAAATCCTTCACTAACCTCATGACGTCACGTTACAATTTACAATTTACAATTTAGGCATTTAGCAGACGCTCTTAATCCAGAGCGACTTACATTAGGCAAGAACAAAAGTATGGGAATACATCACATATATAAAAAGCATTTATCAAGAAACATGCGTAAGCTAAGAACGTAACTAGCACTGGGAGCCAGTGCAGGGAGCGGAGCAGGGGGGAGACATGTGAGAATTTTGGCTGGTTGAAGACCAGACGAGCTGCGGCGTTTTGGATCAGTTGGAGAGGCTTAAGTGCACATGCCGGTAGGCCAGTAAGGAGCGAATTACAATAGTCAAGTTTTGACAAGACTGTTGTCTGGATTAGGAGCTGGGCTGATTCCTGGGTGAGGAACGGTCTAATTCGTCGTATGTTATAGAGTGTGAACCTACAGGATCGAGTGACAGCTGTGATGTGAGTTTTAAACGAGAGCTGACTGTCCAGGACAACACCAAGGTTCCTGGCTGTTGGGACAGACGTTACCAGGGCGTTGTCTACGGAAATAGTTAGCTCCCGCATAGGGCAGGACTTAGCTGGGAAGAAGAGAAGCTCAGTCTTGTCTGGGTTCAGCTTGAGGTGGTTGGAGGACATCCACTGTGAGATGTCAGCCAGGCATGCAGTGATGCGCTCTTCCACCTGAGTGGCAGAGGGGGGGAAGGATAGAAACAGTTGTGTGTCATCGGCATAGCAGTGATAGGATATATTGTGAGCAGAGATGATAGTGCCAAGGGATTTGGTGTACAGTGAGAAAAGGAGCGGACCAAGTACAGATCCCTGTGGGACCCCAGTTTGGAGGGTTCGGGGGGATGATAGCAGACCTTTCCAGGAAACCTGGTAGGTCCGGTCGGTGAGATAGGAAGAGAACCACTTTAGTGCTGTCCCGCCGATGCCTAGATCCGCTAGGGTGTCTAGGAGCAGCTGGTGGTTCACTGTGTCAAATGCCGCCGATAGGTCTAGGAGAATCAGGACAGCAGAGTGGGAAGCAGCCTGGGCAGCATGTAGTGCTTCTGTGACTGCCAGCAGGGCAGTTTCTGTGGAGTGTGCCTTCTTGAATCCTGATTGGTTGGGATCCAGCAGGTTGTTCTGTGAGAGATGGAGAGAGAGCTGGTTGGAGACAACACGTTCAATGCTTTTAGACAGAAATGAAAGGAGTGATACCGGTCTGTAGTTCTTGACATCTGAGGGGTCAAGGGTTGGTTTTTTGAGGAGTGGAGTTACTCTGGCTGACTTGAGGGCAGATGGGAAGCAGCCTGAGGTTACTAATTATAACATAATAATAGTAATAATAGGAAGTAGGAAGTAAGTTGATACAAAACCCTAGGAGACGGCCTCCTTCGCTGGATGTGTCTGGATGTCCGGGTCTTTGGATTGGACACTAGGCTAGATTAGTCAGCCTGTGTGATTTGTTCGATAAATATCGAGATTCAGCCAGCCATGAGTCAGGGTCTAGTGTGGTTAGACGGGGGAAAGGAAAGGAGCTAAGACAGCTCAGAAGTGTAAAGGAAGGAAATGTAGAGAAAAGGTTCGGAGTATGTTTTCACTTACTGTGAACCAAAGTGCAGCTTTACAAGCAAATGCAGAGTCAGACCGCTACCCAGAGTGTGTCTGAAACTGATCACCCTATATAGGGTTGGAAGAGCTTTTTCAAAAATGAAGGGAGGAGCTAAGAGATCAAGTGAGCTGTTATTGATAGCCCAATTGATTTCAATTAGTCCTAGTCTCTTTGTTCAGATTCAGAAATACAATCTGATAGTGTTCCAACTGAGCTTCTGAATGTAAACAGTGAAATTGGCTCAGAGTATAAAAACACAGACTTAAGAAAAACAGATAGTACAAATAAAGGAAGGAAATGTAGATCAAAGTTCAGAGTATGTTTTCACTTACTGTGAACCAAAGTGCAGCTTTACAAGCAAATGCAGAGTCAGACCGCTACCCAGAGTGTGTCTGAAACTGATCACCCTATATAGGGTTGGAAGAGCTTTTTCAAAAATGAAGGGAGGAGCTAAGAGATCAAGTGAGCTGTTATTGATAGCCCAATTGATTTCAATTAGTCCTAGTCTCTTTGTTCAGATTCAGAAATACAATCTGATAGTGTTCCAACTGAGCTTCTGAATGTAAACAGTGAAATTGGCTCAGAGTATAAAAACACAGACTTAAGAAAAACAGATAGTACAAATAAAGGAAGGAAATGTAGATCAAAGTTCAGAGTATGTTTTCACTTACTGTGAACCAAAGTGCAGCTTTACAAGCAAATGCAGAGTCAGACCGCTACCCAGAGTGTGTCTGAAACTGATCACCCTATATAGGGTTGGAAGAGCTTTTTCAAAAATGAAGGGAGGAGCTAAGAGATCAAGTGAGCTGTTATTGATAGCCCAATTGATTTCAATTAGTCCTAGTCTCTTTGTTCAGATTCAGAAATAAAATCTGATAGTGTTCCAACTGAGCTTCTGAATGTAAACAGTGAAATTGGCTCAGAGTATAAAAACACAGACTTAAGAAAAACAGATAGTACAAATAAAGGAAGGAAATGTAGATCAAAGTTCAGAGTATGTTTTCACTTACTGTGAACCAAAGTGCAGCTTTACAAGCAAATGCAGAGTCAGACCGCTACCCAGAGTGTGTCTGAAACTGATCACCCTATATAGAGTTGGAAGAGCTTTTTCAAAAATGAAGGGAGGAGCTAAGAGATCAAGTGAGCTGTTATTGATAGCCCAATTGATTTCAATTAGTCCTAGTCTCTTTGTTCAGATTCAGAAATACAATCTGATAGTGTTCCAACTGAGCTTCTGAATGTAAACAGTGAAATTGGCTCAGAGTATAAAAACACAGACTTAAGAAAAACAGATAGTACAAATAAAGGAAGGAAATGTAGATCAAAGTTCAGAGTATGTTTTCACTTACTGTGAACCAAAGTGCAGCTTTACAAGCAAATGCAGAGTCAGACCGCTACCCAGAGTGTGTCTGAAACTGATCACCCTATATAGGGTTGGAAGAGCTTTTTCAAAAATGAAGGGAGGAGCTAAGAGATCAAGTGAGCTGTTATTGATAGCCCAATTGATTTCAATTAGTCCTAGTCTCTTTGTTCAGATTCAGAAATACAATCTGATAGTGTTCCAACTGAGCTTCTGAATGTAAACAGTGAAATTGGCTCAGAGTATAAAAACACAGACTTAAGAAAAACAGATAGTACAAATAAAGGAAGGAAATGTAGAGAAAAGGTTCGGAGTATGTTTTCACTTACTGTGAACCAAAGTGCAGCTTTACAAGCAAATGCAGAGTCAGACCGCTACCCAGAGTGTGTCTGAAACTGATCACCCTATATAGGGTTGGAAGAGCTTTTTCAAAAATGAAGGGAGGAGCTAAGAGATCAAGTGAGCTGTTATTGATAGCCCAATTGATTTCAATTAGTCCTAGTCTCTTTGTTCAGATTCAGAAATACAATCTGATAGTGTTCCAACTGAGCTTCTGAATGTAAACAGTGAAATTGGCTCAGAGTATAAAAACACAGACTTAAGAAAAACAGATAGTACAAATAAAGGAAGGAAATGTAGAGAAAAGGTTCGGAGTATGTTTTCACTTACTGTGAACCAAAGTGCAGCTTTACAAGCAAATGCAGAGTCAGACCGCTACCCAGAGTGTGTCTGAAACTGATCACCCTATATAGGGTTGGAAGAGCTTTTTCAAAAATGAAGGGAGGAGCTAAGAGATCAAGTGAGCTGTTATTGATAGCCCAATTGATTTCAATTAGTCCTAGTCTCTTTGTTCAGATTCAGAAATACAATCTGATAGTGTTCCAACTGAGCTTCTGAATGTAAACAGTGAAATTGGCTCAGAGTATAAAAACACAGACTTAAGAAAAACAGATAGTACAAATAAAGGAAGGAAATGTAGATCAAAGTTCAGAGTATGTTTTCACTTACTGTGAACCAAAGTGCAGCTTTACAAGCAAATGCAGAGTCAGACCGCTACCCAGAGTGTGTCTGAAACTGATCACCCTATATAGGGTTGGAAGAGCTTTTTCAAAAATGAAGGGAGGAGCTAAGAGATCAAGTGAGCTGTTATTGATAGCCCAATTGATTTCAATTAGTCCTAGTCTCTTTGTTCAGATTCAGAAATACAATCTGATAGTGTTCCAACTGAGCTTCTGAATGTAAACAGTGAAATTGGCTCAGAGTATAAAAACACAGACTTAAGAAAAACAGATAGTACAAATAAAGGAAGGAAATGTAGATCAAAGTTCAGAGTATGTTTTCACTTACTGTGAACCAAAGTGCAGCTTTACAAGCAAATGCAGAGTCAGACCGCTACCCAGAGTGTGTCTGAAACTGATCACCCTATATAGGGTTGGAAGAGCTTTTTCAAAAATGAAGGGAGGAGCTAAGAGATCAAGTGAGCTGTTATTGATAGCCCAATTGATTTCAATTAGTCCTAGTCTCTTTGTTCAGATTCAGAAATACAATCTGATAGTGTTCCAACTGAGCTTCTGAATGTAAACAGTGAAATTGGCTCAGAGTATAAAAACACAGACTTAAGAAAAACAGATAGTACAAATAAAGGAAGGAAATGTAGATCAAAGTTCAGAGTATGTTTTCACTTACTGTGAACCAAAGTGCAGCTTTACAAGCAAATGCAGAGTCAGACCGCTACCCAGAGTGTGTCTGAAACTGATCACCCTATATAGGGTTGGAAGAGCTTTTTCAAAAATGAAGGGAGGAGCTAAGAGATCAAGTGAGCTGTTATTGATAGCCCAATTGATTTCAATTAGTCCTAGTCTCTTTGTTCAGATTCAGAAATACAATCTGATAGTGTTCCAACTGAGCTTCTGAATGTAAACAGTGAAATTGGCTCAGAGTATAAAAACACAGACTTAAGAAAAACAGATAGTACAAATAAAGGAAGGAAATGTAGATCAAAGTTCAGAGTATGTTTTCACTTACTGTGAACCAAAGTGCAGCTTTACAAGCAAATGCAGAGTCAGACCGCTACCCAGAGTGTGTCTGAAACTGATCACCCTATATAGAGTTGGAAGAGCTTTTTCAAAAATGAAGGGAGGAGCTAAGAGATCAAGTGAGCTGTTATTGATAGCCCAATTGATTTCAATTAGTCCTAGTCTCTTTGTTCAGATTCAGAAATACAATCTGATAGTGTTCCAACTGAGCTTCTGAATGTAAACAGTGAAATTGGCTCAGAGTATAAAAACACAGACTTAAGAAAAACAGATAGTACAAATAAAGGAAGGAAATGTAGATCAAAGTTCAGAGTATGTTTTCACTTACTGTGAACCAAAGTGCAGCTTTACAAGCAAATGCAGAGTCAGACCGCTACCCAGAGTGTGTCTGAAACTGATCACCCTATATAGGGTTGGAAGAGCTTTTTCAAAAATGAAGGGAGGAGCTAAGAGATCAAGTGAGCTGTTATTGATAGCCCAATTGATTTCAATTAGTCCTAGTCTCTTTGTTCAGATTCAGAAATACAATCTGATAGTGTTCCAACTGAGCTTCTGAATGTAAACAGTGAAATTGGCTCAGAGTATAAAAACACAGACTTAAGAAAAACAGATAGTACAAATAAAGGAAGGAAATGTAGATCAAAGTTCAGAGTATGTTTTCACTTACTGTGAACCAAAGTGCAGCTTTACAAGCAAATGCAGAGTCAGACCGCTACCCAGAGTGTGTCTGAAACTGATCACCCTATATAGGGTTGGAAGAGCTTTTTCAAAAATGAAGGGAGGAGCTAAGAGATCAAGTGAGCTGTTATTGATAGCCCAATTGATTTCAATTAGTCCTAGTCTCTTTGTTCAGATTCAGAAATACAATCTGATAGTGTTCCAACTGAGCTTCTGAATGTAAACAGTGAAATTGGCTCAGAGTATAAAAACACAGACTTAAGAAAAACAGATAGTACAAATAAAGGAAGGAAATGTAGATCAAAGTTCAGAGTATGTTTTCACTTACTGTGAACCAAAGTGCAGCTTTACAAGCAAATGCAGAGTCAGACCGCTACCCAGAGTGTGTCTGAAACTGATCACCCTATATAGGGTTGGAAGAGCTTTTTCAAAAATGAAGGGAGGAGCTAAGAGATCAAGTGAGCTGTTATTGATAGCCCAATTGATTTCAACTAGTCCTAGTCTCTTTGTTCAGATTCAGAAATACAATCTGATAGTGTTCCAACTGAGCTTCTGAATGTAAACAGTGAAATTGGCTCAGAGTATAAAAACACAGACTTAAGAAAAACAGATAGTACAAATAAAGGAAGGAAATGTAGATCAAAGTTCAGAGTATGTTTTCACTTACTGTGAACCAAAGTGCAGCTTTACAAGCAAATGCAGAGTCAGACCGCTACCCAGAGTGTGTCTGAAACTGATCACCCTATATAGGGTTGGAAGAGCTTTTTCAAAAATGAAGGGAGGAGCTAAGAGATCAAGTGAGCTGTTATTGATAGCCCAATTGATTTCAACTAGTCCTAGTCTCTTTGTTCAGATTCAGAAATACAATCTGATAGTGTTCCAACTGAGCTTCTGAATGTAAACAGTGAAATTGGCTCAGAGTATAAAAACACAGACTTAAGAAAAACAGATAGTACAAATAAAGGAAGGAAATGTAGATCAAAGTTCAGAGTATGTTTTCACTTACTGTGAACCAAAGTGCAGCTTTACAAGCAAATGCAGAGTCAGACCGCTACCCAGAGTGTGTCTGAAACTGATCACCCTATATAGGGTTGGAAGAGCTTTTTCAAAAATGAAGGGAGGAGCTAAGAGATCAAGTGAGCTGTTATTGATAGCCCAATTGATTTCAACTAGTCCTAGTCTCTTTGTTCAGATTCAGAAATACAATCTGATAGTGTTCCAACTGAGCTTCTGAATGTAAACAGTGAAATTGGCTCAGAGTATAAAAACACAGACTTAAGAAAAACAGATAGTACAAATAAAGGAAGGAAATGTAGATCAAAGTTCAGAGTATGTTTTCACTTACTGTGAACCAAAGTGCAGCTTTACAAGCAAATGCAGAGTCAGACCGCTACCCAGAGTGTGTCTGAAACTGATCACCCTATATAGGGTTGGAAGAGCTTTTTCAAAAATGAAGGGAGGAGCTAAGAGATCAAGTGAGCTGTTATTGATAGCCCAATTGATTTCAACTAGTCCTAGTCTCTTTGTTCAGATTCAGAAATACAATCTGATAGTGTTCCAACTGAGCTTCTGAATGTAAACAGTGAAATTGGCTCAGAGTATAAAAACACAGACTTAAGAAAAACAGATAGTACAAATAAAGGAAGGAAATGTAGATCAAAGTTCAGAGTATGTTTTCACTTACTGTGAACCAAAGTGCAGCTTTACAAGCAAATGCAGAGTCAGACCGCTACCCAGAGTGTGTCTGAAACTGATCACCCTATATAGGGTTGGAAGAGCTTTTTCAAAAATGAAGGGAGGAGCTAAGAGATCAAGTGAGCTGTTATTGATAGCCCAATTGATTTCAATTAGTCCTAGTCTCTTTGTTCAGATTCAGAAATACAATCTGATAGTGTTCCAACTGAGCTTCTGAATGTAAACAGTGAAATTGGCTCAGAGTATAAAAACACAGACTTAAGAAAAACAGATAGTACAAATAAAGGAAGGAAATGTAGATCAAAGTTCAGAGTATGTTTTCACTTACTGTGAACCAAAGTGCAGCTTTACAAGCAAATGCAGAGTCAGACCGCTACCGTTGTTGTTCAGTGCGTAGATGAGTGAGAGTCTTAGGCAACTTAATCAGCATTTCTGAATTACAGAGGCGACCCTCGGGTGCAGGTGATGCTCGCAGCACCAACCCATCGTCCTCCGCAGCCTGTAGATCCATAGGATCACCCTGGCCATCCACACTCTCTGTAGGAGAAGAATGTGGCTCAGCCACCATTAGCCCTACTCCCCTCACATGAAATTCCTTCAACATGTTAACGTGACAGACACGGCTCTTACGCCTCCTGTCAGGAGTTCCAATCACATAGTTCGTGTCGCTGATTTTTTCCAGAACCATAAAAGGACCTGAAAACCGGGCTGATAGAGCAGAGCCCTGAACAGGCAGTAAGGCTAGGACTTGATCACCTGCCTTAAAGATGCGTTTAACCGCAACTTTATCATGACGCCTCTTCATGTCTGTCTGAGAAGCCTTCAGCCATTCTCTAGCCAGAGAACACGCTTTCTCGAGCCGACCTTTAAGTTTGTTAACAAAGTCTAACACATTGGTGTCAGGAGTCACGTCAGCGGCCATCAGCTTGTCCTTCAGGACCTTAAGGGGGCCGCGGACCGTATGTCCGAACACCAACTCATTAGGAGCAAACCCTAGAGATTCCTGTACTGCGTCACGAGCCGCAAACAACACAAATGGAATCCCGTCATCCCAGCTTCTTTTAGCCTCAAAGCAGTATTTACGCAACATGGATTTCAATGTCTGATGCCACCGTTCTAGCGCCCCCTGAGACTCCGGGTGATAGGCACTTGAGATCACATGGTGGACAGACAGTGTTTCCATCACTTGCTTAAATACTTTTGACAAGAAATTAGTACCCTGATCCGTTTGGATAACCTTGCAAAAGCCCCACGTAGTAAAGAACCTGGTTAGAGCTTTTAACACTGAGGTGGCAGTTATGTTGCGCAGAGGAATAGCTTCGGGAAATCTAGTAGCAGCACACATAATAGTCAGTAGATACTGATTCCCAGCCTTCGTACGAGGCAAAGGCCCCACACAATCCACAATAACCTTTTCAAATGGTTCTCCAACGGCAGGAATCGGACAGAGCGGCACAGCAGGAATGGTTTGGTTAGGTTTGCCCGTCAGCTGACAGATCGCACAAGTGCGACAATATTGGGAAACACTTTGTTTCAGCCCCGGCCAAAAGAAGTGTTTTAGGATTCGGGAATATGTTTTTGTAATTCCCAAATGCCCCGCCCAATCATGATCGTGAGCTAACGAGAGAACCTGCTGTCGGTATGCAGTGGGGACCACAATTTGGACCACTGCGCTCCAATCTGATTCCTGTTCACCATTTGGACACCATTTGCGCATTAACAACCCTTGGTCACTAAAGTAGCCCGTGCCCTTTGTTTTAATTTCCTCTTGGCTCAACACAGCCGCTAGACATTTCTTCAATGTGGAATCCTTATCTTGTGCTTGGATAAGGCTTTCCCTGGTTACAGGCAAAATCAAATGATTTTTCCCACCCTCAATTACCTCCCTCCCCCTGGCATTAACACTCTGCAGTTGTGTCAACGCTTCAGGAGCGGCAGACAACATTTTGTCACTTGCGAGAGCGTGCATGACAATAGAGTCAGCTAAATCAGAATCCTTCCCCGCTTTACGTGACTGTGCACGGGTGATCACACAAGCTGGAAAAGCCTTAGGATATTTCATACACAGGGTGTCGTTGGCAGTAACACATTCCACCATAGGACAGTTTATCACTTCCAACACAGGATGATATCGCAGTTTCCCACCTGCGATATCATTCCCCATGATAAATGAAATCCCCTCAATTGGTAATTCATCACGCACCGCCACATTAAAGTACCCAGAGACCAGAGCAGAATGTACATACAGCGTGTGCAAGGGCACAGAAATATATCCCATATCCATCCCTCGTATCACTACACTCGACCCGCAGGCCGTATCTCCATTCAAAGGCAGTACACCCGCTAGTATAACACTTTGTTGAGCCCCAGTGTCCCTCAGCATGCGTACCGCAGTGCGCTCAACAGAATGCTGTGCCACCGATACTTCGCCATCCAATACAAACGGATCATAACTGGCGTCAGGACCAGAACGTGCACCCACAAAAGCATTTCCCACATTTCTGATCAATCCCATACTCTTGGTACCATTGTGATCTTGCCGTTGTTTTGCTCTGCACTGGGCGATCAAATGCCCCACCTTTTTGCAATAATGACAAGTGCGATCCTCCCTCTGTTTAGCACCACCCCGCTCAGGCGAACGCTGAGTCTGTGCGTAATTACGCGCATCACCAGATTTGCGAGCTTTGTTTATACTTGACTCTGGAGCATGAAACACATTCTTATGCGTCAGAACAAACTCATCAGCGAAGATAGCAGCATCCCCCAATGACGCCACCCTCTGTTCATTCAAGTGCATGCATATACTGTCGGGCAAGCCCCTTTTAAACTCTTCCATCAACAGCAGTGCGCGCAGTGATTTACAATCCGTTACTTTGCTTGCCGCGCACCACCTGTCGAACAGAGCCTCTTTCTCCCGAGCGAACTCGACAAAAGTTTGGCTAGCATTTTTAGTATGCTGCCTAAACTGCTGACGATACGCTTCGGGGACTTTTTCAAATGCCCGTAGAATGCTTGCTTTTACAGTGTCATAATTCATACTATCCTGAACAGAGAGCGCGGCCATGACCTCCTGTGCTTTACCCAGCAGTTTACACTGGAGCAAAATGGACCAAACGTCCTTGGGCCAAGCGAGAGCAGTAGCCACACGCTCAAATGCATTAAAGTACGAATCCACCTCAGACTCACGAAAAATGGGGACTAATCCAATATGCCGTGTAATGTCAAATCTTGACGTACCTGGTGTGTCACCGAGACTGGGACCGGACCGTTGCTGGGGTGCCTGTTGACCTGTAGATGACCCTGTAGCTGCTGTGATCAAACTTGCCTTTTCCCTCTCCCATTCCAACTCCATCTGCCGTATGCGGATTTCCTTATCCACATTCATTTTTGTGATTTTCAATTGGAACTCTCTTTCATGTTCCCTCTCTCGTTCTCGTTCTTTCTTTTTCATGCGCGCTATGCGCACCTTTACCTGAGAACCTTCCAATACGGACTTAGTAGACCCAGCTGAACCCGAGGAGGATCCCGAACCCAGGCGCGGTCGTGGGGGGGTCGAGAGAGTTCTTAGACCTCACCACCGGAGGCAGTCCCACCGGGGGTGCCGTGCCCTTGTCCTCCCCCTTTTCGGACCCATCAACCCCACTACCTCCTATGGCCCCGTCGGTCCCCCCTACAAATGCAGTTGTAAGCCCATCCGCTTTTAACTCTTCGGCAGGGAACTGAGGCAAGCTAGTTGGGACATCAGGAACCAACCCAGGAATGATCAGGACACCCATCTCCACCAGTCTCGTGAACACCAGGTCTTTGATTTTAGCTTTGGCATCCCCACTTTTTACCGTGATCCTATAGTGCTCCGCAATTTTTATCAAGTCCTCTTTACGACAAATGTCAAACTCACCTATGGAGGGATCGGCCACGAACGCATTGAGATCAAAGGTTGCCATCTCCACTGCCTTATTAAAGTAGCGTAAACAACAACAAATTCACTCAGCCAGCCGTTTTCCAGAGCCCCCAATTGTTACGTTTCCTTCATATATCTAGGGGTACTTCAAGGACGCAACAAGGCTGGCAAGTGAACTGTCGTTTATTCACAGTGCTTCAATAAGGTATATTCAATAGACAGAAGGTATATAGGCAATCAATACAATAGTATGAATATATATAAACAATATGGGGATATATATATATATATATATAGCTATAACCTTCTATCTAGACAACCTGTACGGACTAATAACGATAATTTCTGGGTTTCCAACCAACTTAAATATAGGGGCTGAGCCCTCTACTCGAGCCACGTCGAGTTACAAGTGTTATTTAAATTATATAAAGAGAACAAAAGGCTGTATGGGGAAACCCAGGGAAACAAACAAAAAAAGACTATACCTATCCTAGATGCAAAAGAACCTTCTATCTAATCCTAACCAACAAAAGGAAAAGAATGGTCACAAATGATCAACCTATTTAAACTCTCTACTCTACCTAATGCTCAACAAAATAATGACTGTTACAACAAGCAAGCTCCCATACTCCTGTAAATTATACCATACCACTTAAATCAATGTGCGTATAATTACTTGTAACATCACCACAGTGAGACAGGCAAGAGATATATATATAAACACTCAGGAACCTCCACACAGGTATGTGGAGACCCTAGTGTTGACTTTTTACAAAGGTGTCGCTTCACAGCTCCCCTGGACAGTATGCTCTCAGTATGGCAGACTGAGTCATACTGCCAACGAGCTGGCATCACAGCTGCTCTTAAGTAGTCTTCCTCTGGCTGGCCTTCTGATGATGATAGGCTCCCGTTGACGAGGTGGGCAGGTGGAAGGTAAGTCTCCGCCTCCGAGCACCAGCCAGACCTGTGACTGAGAACTGCAATCAGCACTCCATACTATGCCATATCACTATATACTATAATATCCCTATGTATCAATATAATCACCGTATAACATAATATATATATATATATATATATATATATATAAATACCCCTTGTATAATATACAATATATAGAAATATGTCACGGTCTCATATATAATACATATAAATATACCATCCTCGAGTATGTAACAGTCTTGTTTCCATTCGGTTTCAATTCATAATCATGACAAGTCACATGACAAATAACAAAATTCAAATTATCATAAAAGGTAAAAATAAAAAAATAAGATATGTAGGCCTACAGGTTGGGGAACAAAGAAGGGCTTATAAGGAGGTGGGGATAGTCACTAGACTTAGGTGGGGGGGGGGGGGGGGCAATCTTTTTTTTATTTTTTTATATATAAATACCGTGGAATACCGAGGTATAGGTTATCAATACCGGCACCGCACCGTACTGTAAAATCTCATACCGTGGCATGCCTAGCGGTGACATAGTTTTCACCTGACATTATGTCAATGAATTCACTGACTGGCTTGAGGGCTCTGTTCATCGCGGTCAGCACATCCTTATCAGACCAATTGAGCTTGACAATACATTTTCTGTCCTTCTCCTGAAAACGACGTATTGCTGTAAACTGCTCCAGCAGGCGCTCAATCATTTTCTGTTTGGAGCCCCAGCGAGTTTCACAATCATGTTGGATGACAAAAATAATACAATTGTAAAGGGATATACAATAAAGTATCTTCTATAAATAATATGAAATAGGCTACTTAATATGCACGTAGTTTATTTATAATATAAATAAACGACGTGCATATTAAGTAGGCTATTTCATATTAATTCATAACTGGACAAAACACGATTTTAACTACGAGGCCATTAGGCTACAGTTAGTTGCATTTATTATGATAGAACGTTATTATAGCTCAAGCTCACCGTAACAAGCTGGTGATCTGGTAACTCAAGTTCCTCCTGTGCCTGTCCCATGTTCCTCTTTCTCTTTCAGCTGTGTGAAAACTGGCCAATAGGGCTTCTGCAGCGTTCCATGGTGTTGTCGATTTTCTTGCGATTAGTTTCAGCTGTCAGTGTGTTGTTCACGGCAAGATGCAGGTTATGGCCAAAACAATTAAGCCACGGCCAGCACAAGACCTTTGTGATCGTAGCAACAATATTGGCTTCGTTGTCGGTTGTTACTGCTGACAAGTACTTTGGATCCAGGTTCCACTCGCCTAATTGTTCTTCAAGTGCCTCAGCCATGTTTTGTGCTGTGTGATCCTCTGGAAAGAAACTTGTCTGGAGGCACCGAGAGATGACATGGATAGTCAATGTATGGTGACATATTAGTACTGGACCACATGTCCGTTGTCAGAGAGAAGTAGTGGCCTTCTGAAAGTAAACATTGCACCTCATGTCGAATCTTATTATACAGCTCTGGAATGGCAATTTCTGAAATATACTTTCGACCAGGTGGCTCATACCGACGGTCGAGTGTATGGCACATTGCTTTGAATGACGGCTTTTCCACGGTTCTGAATGCAACCATTTCCTTCGCAATAAACCTGGTGACTTTATCGGTGCAGTCCTTCCATCTGCGGCTGTCGCGTTCATATGGAACACCCCTGGAAAATGACCCTTCTAGCTGTAGTTGTGTCGCTGAAGAAGAGCCAGCACTGTCCGTAGAAGAGCCCCCTTGTCCTGCGGGACCCATAGCAGCAGCAACGGAGGCATGTTTCTTGCGCAGGTGAGCATGGAGGTTCGACGTGTTACTCAACTTAGCCGGGACCTTTTTAAGACAGTGCTTGCATGTTGGATTATCTAAATCTTTCGGCCCACCTTCGGCTCATCTTTTTCGAAACCAAAATGATTCCATATTGGCTTTGTTTTTGTCTTTGGTAACATCAAGTGTTCCGCCATCATGCCATTTCCTGCTGTCGTCAGCTCGTCACACTCACTCAGTCAACTTTATTGCAACTTTATTGGAAACAAACACTGCGCGCTCCCCCCCCAGCTCCACCCCAAGCCCATTCGTTTGAAACCTTGACACCTTGTTTGTGTGCTGGGCTCCTGGCCACTGTTACATGCAGCAATGCCTAGCAGCAGTCAAGCTTGCGAGCGGGGCGCTGCGACCGCATCCGTCGGTAAACATAAAAAACGGTTCGGTCGGTTTAAATAAATTAATCAGGTTTACTAGATGAAACCGGATCGTACCGGTTGAACCGAAAACCATCACATCCTTACAATCACCCCTCTTATTTCCACACTAGCCTCTCTCTCTTCAAATGCCCCTGGCTTCCCTTCTTTTTCAAAAGTTTGTCTGAGCTGAAACTGCACCCTCTCAGGCGATTTTCCTGCACAGTACCAAGGGCTGGTAGCCTATGCTATTTTTAGGCAAGAGTAATAAACAAAATCAGAGAAGAGAACCAGTTGTCAAAATACAACAGGTGATTGACACCAGAGAGAGTATGTTTTGCACGTCCGTGTGTGTGTCCGTCCGTGTGTGTGTGAGTCTGTCCGTCCATCTGTTACCAGCTATTCTCCGGCACCGTTAACCCGGTAGATAAAAAATGTTGCACACACACCCTGGATGCCAACGATGAACCTCTGCCCCAATTTTCCAGAACGGCCTGTTATAGCGCCACCAGGAGGCCGACTTTTGAAAAACACATTTTTTGATATTACACCTCCAGATTCTGTCCAAAAATCCCGCATTTTGTTACCCATTATCTCTATAGTCATGTTCAAGACGGATCTGTCCGATATTTCATATTCCATCTAGCTGGGTCTCAATTCGTCCAAAATCAACACATTTTTGGAATTGTTTTTGGCATGGTGTTAGCTATGGTTATAAGGTTTTCAAAAACTATCGCAAAAAAGTTGGGCTCGCCCCCTAGTGGTCTGTTTGCAATTAATCTAAAATTAAGAGATTTTCCAAAGGGTTCTATTAGTATTGGGTATGCTAAATAACATACTAAAAAATTGGGGGTAAATAACTTCTGGAAAGGCATAGTTTTCAAGATGGCGTCAACGATGGCTGCCGTGAGCTTAAAATGCCTATAAACTGGGCTTTAATACATACAAAATCATAACAAATATGCACTTGGTGACACGTTCAAAAGCAGAATAAACAAGGCCAGACACGTTTTCACCACGCTACGACCCATCTGGAACTCCAAGGCACTGTCCCTCCAAAATAAGACCAGAATTTTTAACACCAACGTCAAGTCAGTTCTCCTCTATGGATATGGAGTGACAAATACTACCACCAACAAACTCCAGACATTTGTCAACAGATGCCTAAGGCGCATTCTGAACATCAGGTGGCCCGATAAAATATCAAATGCCAGCCTGTTGGAGAAAACCAACCAAAACTCCATCAGCCAGGATGTGAAGAAGAGAAAGTGGGGGTGGATTGGACACACCCTCCGAAAACCTACTGACAACATCACTAGGCAAGTACTGGACTGGAACCCACAGGGCAAAAGAAAAGTGGGGAGGCCAGTGGAGAGTGAGGCAAAGACGACCGGATTATCGTGGGCCCAGCTGAAGATAACTGCTCAAAACAGAGTCCGATGGCGGGTGTGATTGCGGCCCTATGCTCCACCTAGGAGCCTACAGGAATAAGTCAAGTAAGTCAACTTGGTGACACGTTTTTGATTTTTCGCAAACGAGTTGGGCTCGCCCCCTGGTGGTCTGTTTGTAATGAATCCTATGTTAAATAGGCCAGCATTGGATTAATTGCAAACAGACCACTTAGGGGGCGAGCCCAACTTGTTCGCTTGTTGTTTCGTGGACGCAATCTTGAAAATGATGCCTTTCCTACATTTTTAGTATGTTATTTAGCATACCCAATACTAATAGAATCCATTGGATTTTTTCTTGTATCAATTATTATGGTTTTTAACCATATACTGGCACATTTAATATTCAATCAATATTCAATCCCCAGCCAGGTCATACCAAAGAAAAATGGTACCCAGTGCCTCCCTGCTTGACACTCAGCATCAAGGGTTGGATTGGGGGTAAGTTCCTGCGACATACTAGCGTCATGTCCAGGGGGTGTACTTGTAGGGGGCGAGCCCAACTCGTCACCAAGTGCACGATTTTAACGAATTGGGACCCAGCTAATCCTAAAGATAAATTAGTAAATTAGGATTTTTAATTGGCTAACATTGGCTTTCAAAATTTGCAGGATTGGCCCGTTTTGAACAAAAAGCCTCAAATCATGAACGCAGCGTGAAATTTACGTGAAATCTTTCACAGACTTTCCTAACTAGGCTGAGGAATATATCCCACCCTTTTCACATTGGCCTGTTGTAGCGCCACCAACAGGTGGATTTTTGCAAAACCCATTTTTGGAACAAAATGCCTCAAATCATCCAATTGCCATCCAAGGCGTAAGAAGAAATGGGACCCTTTTCACATTGTCCTATTATAGCGCCACCAGGAAGCCAGTGCACCATGTCAGTTTACATGACAGACTCCGCACTGACAGGAGAAGGAGACAATTATTTTGGATTACATTACGTAACGTGGGTAACTACTAACTCACCCATTGAAAACACAGTAACTATAATGGCGTTACTGAATGAGAAAATGTAAACTCACCCATTGAAAACACAGTAACTATAATGGCGTTACTGAATGAGAAAATGTAAAGAGTTATGTTACAAGTTACAGCAAAAAGTAGTTCCTTTATGTAAAGTAACTTAATGTAAGGGCATTTGTTCCAACACTGGATTTCAATGCCTGAAAGTGTATAAGCTATTTTTTTTAATTCTACTGTGGATTGTTTGATTTCTTTGAGTGTCATATTTTTGATGTTCCAGTCAAGATATTTTTAAGGGCCAGAGGGAGGAGGATCAAATGTGGTTCCTTCATATAGCTATAAGTTTGTGGCACACAGGGAGGAATGATGTATATTATGGAACCACAATTAATTAATATAGCATAAATAACTGTTTTAAACGAAAGTATAACATTCTAGTCCACTTGCCAGAATGTGAACATGTTGAGTACACCAACGTTTTATGTTAGAAATGTTTAGTATGGGTCTTGCATATGTTGAGCAATTTTCATAATTGGCATAATTAGCTTTAATGACTACACACATACATGGACAATATTTAAGCCGATAGTCCCAGACCATAGGCGTATTTTCGCGCTCAAGAGTCTAAAAAGCACCAAATTTGGCCCAGATGTAGCTCAGGGTTAAAAATATGTGCAAACATGAAAATGTTTAAACTTAATCTCAAAGACATGATTTTAATGAGCTACAGGGATGAAGAAGGTGTAGGTTTTCACTAGGTGTGTGTGTGCGCGTGTGGGGGGGGGGGGGGGGCGGGGGTGTTTGTGTGTTTATGTATGATTATGTATATGATTAATGATACTTAGTAATGATGGAAAGGGGGTGGGAGCAATAAGCTTTGCTTCTTCTCACTCCTTTTGAATTTGCTTTTTTATTATTTTGTACTTATTCTGTCGTTTCTGTTTATATTGTTTTTAAATTGCTTATTCAAATAAAGATTTCAAAAAAGGGTATGCTCTACTGATTTAGCTAGGGTGCCCGAGCTGGCAACCTTCGGGTTTGCCATAGTGGCCAAATCCAATATGGCTGCCACCTAAAACGGTTTTGTCTGTAACATTTGAACAAGATGAGCTACAAATGCAAACTTGGTTTCTATTTCATGTTTTCTGAACATTGCAAACATGTTGAAATGCTTATCATTACGATCGGGTGTGTCTGGAACCCTAATTTGCATATTTCCAAGATGGTGGCTATTGGTCTACTTGCCCCATTGTAAACCCGGACATGTTGAGTACACCAACGTTTTAAGTTGAAATATGGTGAAGACAAGCTGGTGGTTATGTTTGGTGGACTACATATTGAGATGTCGGGGAACTGGTTACAAGGAAGTGGTTGGGTTGAAGCACTAGTGCAAGCTGACATCTCATATCCAGGGAAAGCTGACTCCTTCCTCAAAGCAGCCCATGTAACTCGCACCAGGAGAGCCCATCAAATTAGAGCAGTGGCTCTGAATGTTCTGCAGCACCGCAGGCTTATGACAACTATTGTCAAACACAAACAGATCAAGTTCCTCTAGCGTTTGAAGCTTGGTGCAGCCAGAGAGCAGAAAACATTCCACATTTTCAGTACTGGTCTAT
Organism: Electrona antarctica; assembly: GCF_951216825.1. Classification (NCBI taxonomy): domain Eukaryota; kingdom Metazoa; phylum Chordata; class Actinopteri; order Myctophiformes; family Myctophidae; genus Electrona; species Electrona antarctica. Next base: position 55,295,054 of record NC_136812.1, on the reverse strand, counting down.
TGTTCTTGAGCTAGAGCTGCTCGTGCTAGTATTTGTGCGGTCATTGCGAGAGGGATCTTTCTCCATGTACCTTGAACAGAACTAGTCAAATGGTTTCATGCAATGGATTATACCCATTATGCAAGATGGATTCCAGTTCACCTGAGAGACATGGCTGAACTACCAAGGACACACCCGGACATAGCTCAAGCGTTCAGGGCAGGCAAGTTCACTGTCCAGAAGACCAAACATGTGTTTTCCTCCATAGCCATTAACCAGGCCCATGAGCAGACGAATGCGTGCATCAAAGAAGATTGTCAAATTAATCTTTATGCCGACGACACAATTTTATACTGTACCGCTGACTCCACTGTACTCAAGCCTCTGGACTCAGTTTACCACTCAGCTCTGAGGTTTATTACTGGTGACAGCTACGATACTCATCACTGTACCCTGTATGATAATGTGGGCTGGTCTTCTCTGACTGAAAGACGCAATAATCACTGGCACCTCTTCATATATAAATCCCTGGTCGGGAATTTACCATCATATATTTCATCCATGTTACATCAGAAACCTAGTCGCATTGTAACTGGATCCAGTGATTGGCTATGCCTTCTGGTCCCTTTTGCCAACTTGAACTTGGAAAGGCTGCTTTCAGCATTGGTGCACCTGATTCTTGGAATCTCTTGCAACAAGAACTTAAACTTAATACCCTGGCATCAATTGGTCATTTTAGGAATTTACTCAATAACCGTCACCTGTATGTTGCTGTTTTAACTGATTGCTGAATATATAATTGTTTTAACGGATTGCTGTAACTAATTGTTGTTGTATTACTGTTTTTTATTGTTTGTATGTAATCTCGGCATCATTGTAAATGAGGGGTTCCCTCAATGGTCTCTCTGAGAATTTAAATAAAGGTTGAACGAATGAATGAAAAAGATGGTGGTGCTGTGGGCCTCACTGACAAACCATCTTCACTATTACGATGGATGGTAGCAGGACCAGAAGTTGTGCTATCGATATACAGTAGGAGTTTGAGATTGGTTCCAATAAATCAGATAACACACGTCACCATGACCAAAGTGTCCATGTCTCATTTATCAAAGATGTACGCTCTTTGGTCACGGCAATGGAACATTTTGGAAATCCATTTAAGGAGGAAAGCGATGACCTGATTGTTCTCCGCTCAAAGGAACTTGCTGGAACTTCAGCTGTTGAGGCAGTTAAAAAGGTGAAGCAGACAGGAGAGCACAAATTTGAAGCTTTCACTAGAGAACGCCTTGTTGAGAGAACAAAGCCAGTTGACGACACCATACCAAGAAATAAGCTGCTGGTGTCCGGTACTTCAACCGTGGGGAGAGTATCAAAACCAAAACAGAAATTGGTCTCTCTCAAACAGGACATGGAGCTATTTTCAAGATTATTCATTGCTTGCCAGACCAGAGATGGAAACCTACACGAGTTCTTTCGACACGAGAACCAATCGTGTCTGATGGGGGAGGTCTCTGACTGGGACTGAAGAATGATCTGCTTCCCTGCCTGGAACAAGTTCACAGTGCATACTCTGACAGTCCAACGGTTACCTGTACCATTGTAGATGGGGCAGCCATTGTCCAGATGCTGAAACCAAGTTCAGTAAAAAACCATCAAAGACTATGCCCATGTGATCTTCATTCCGTATCTGACCAGCACATTTAAAAGTGTGTCCAGGCTTGATCTGGTGTGGGATCGCTACTTATCTGAGTCTCTGAAAGCTTCTACAAGAGCAAAGCATGGGACTCGGATTCCCATGTGAGACGTGTGGTAGGTGATGCAGCCATTCCCAGGAACTGGCAAAACTTTATTAGAGTTGACAGCAATAGAGCGTCGCAGTCCCCTCGAACAAGCACAATTTTTTGAGCTGAACAAATAATTAGAAAGAAGAAGAAAATGGCAGTTTTTTGTTGTTGTTTTTCTTCTTTGTAATTATTTGGGGGGATTCAGATTTTTCCGGGGGCCAGTTTCGAATTGCAACCGTCCGTAGGTGCCCTTTGAGAGCGGTTTTGAAGGAGTCAAGGGATTTGCATGTCTTAATGACTGTTGGTAGGGCGTTCCACATTTTGGTGGCATAGGAGCGAAAATAATTTAGTCCCTTGTTTGTGCCGAATCTGGGTTGTACATGGTTCGTTGCACTCCCTCTGGTGTTGTGGGTGTGGACTTCGTTAACATTAAGGAAGTATCTAGACAGGTACATGGGTATCTTGGTGGAGTATCGAATCTTGTGGATGTAGCAGGGGTCACTGCATTCATTCTCAGCTAAGGGGCCCTTGGTCTGAAAGAAAGTTGAAGACTCCTGATTTAGACATCCTCAAATCCCATATATGGAGAACCAAACAACATAAATAAATGCAGGACGACTGCTGGAAATATGGCGTCCACCATAATGAAGGTTGCAGTTTCAGGGCTTTCCAGGTGCACTCGCCACACACTCCTGAGACGACATTCAACCACAGCATCCCTCCTGCATGGCGTTCCTGGTCCACTATGGAAGGTCGGGAGGCTGAACCACGTTGCCATTGCTGTCCCAGACATAGAAAAGGCCACCGCTCTCTACCGGGATGTCCTGGGGGCAACAGTTAGTGACAAGGTGTCCCTGCCAGAGCATGGAGTCTACACGGTGTTTGTGGAGCTGGGTTATACCAAACTAGAACTTCTTCACCCCCTGGGAGAGAAGAGTCCAATTGCTGGTTTCCTACAGAAGAATAAGGCGGGAGGGATGCACCACATTTGTATTGAGGTTGATGACATCAATGCTGCAATAATTGACCTGAAGGCTAGGAACATCAGAATGCTGTCACCAGAACCCCGAATAGGTGCTCATGGGAAACCAGTCATGTTTCTCCACCCAAAAGACTGTGATGGTGTACTTGTTGAGCTTGAAGAGGCCTAAGCTCTGCTTTGTCTGATCAACTCTGTGGTGTTACTGAGTCATTAAGTCATATCACATCACCATTCCTCCTCCTCCAGTACAGTAACTCATTTAAATTGAGTTTGTAATTGGCTTATCTTTGCACTTCAGAGATAGGGCTTGGACAAAGTCTGTTCATACTACGGCCACTGTTATTTATTTATTTAAAAAATAAATAAATAAATGCAGGACGTCCAATTCAGGACGTTGCATGAAATGCAATGGCACCAACTGCGCAAATTGGCAATGTATGGCCAGCTTGGTTAGTGTCTGTCATCAGATTAGAGCTGCTATATAATGTCAGGAAATTACCGTAGCCTCATAATTCATCAGGGAAGAGGCACTGAGGTATGTTATCTTGAGAGTTTCACGAGACTTCCGAAAGAGACGACACGGGTGAACGACACGGGTGAGAAAGAAGTCGGAGAGACAGAGAGACAAGGGCACAGTCATAAAGAGGCCAAGATACTCAAAGAGAGAGACAGAGAGGGACACAAGATACTCAAAGAGAGAGACAGAGAGGGACACAAGATACTCAAAAGAGAGCCAGAGAAGGACAAAGAGACAAAAAGTGAGGGAAGAGAAAGAAAGCGACAAAGACAGAGACCTTAGCCATTCCAAATCAGGATGACTAAAAGTGATATCGTATTGAGAGACAGACACTGTAAAAGAGAGACATAGACTGAGAGAAGGGCAGAGAGACAGAAAGTTAGTGCAGATAGGGAGGGACATAAGGAGAAAGGTCGCCAGCAAGCCCCGGCAGTGATGGCAGCCATGTTATCACGGTCGCGATGTGTTTATCGTACGCTCTGCCCCTCTCTATCAGTGGCACGTCAAGTAAATAATGTGCTTGTTCGACGGAGTGCATCAGGTCTCAATGCTTTCAACTGGGCCATTTACAGGAATGCAAAGTTACGTCCATCTCTGTCATCGGCTAATGTCTTCCACAGGAGATATTTCAAAACATCACCTGTTCACAGGGATGAAGTAGTCACTGTCTATACCCCAGCGTTTCCAGAGTCCATCACAGAGGGTGATGTACAAAGCTGGGAGAAAGCTGTGGGTGATTTGGTGGCTGAAGATGAAGTGGTGTGTGAAATTGAAACTGACAAGACAATCATAGAGGTACCGTCTCCTGCGGCTGGTGTCATAGAGGAACACCTAGTGGCTGTTGGAGGGAGGGTAGAAAGAGGAACGGCCCTCTTCAAACTCCGGAAAGGAGCGGGAGGTGCCACCCCTGCCCGTGCCCCAGCTGCTGAAACCCCAGCAGCAGCACCTCCTGCTTCTGCCCCTGCTGCCATGCCATCAGTGCCCCCAGTGCCAGCTGCACAAGTCCAACCTGTTTCTGCTGTCAAGCCCACTGCTGCTGCTGCTGCACCACCACCACCTCCAGCAGTGGGAGCCAGGACAGAGAGCAGGGTGAAGATGAACCGTATGAGGCTGAGAATCGCCCAGAGGCTCAAGCAGGCTCAGAACACTTGTGCCATGCTCACAACCTTCAACGAGGTCGACATGAGCAACATTCAGCAAATGAGGAAGGTCCACAAGGATGCCTTCCTGAAGAAACACGACGTCAAGCTGGGCTTCATGTCAACCTTTGTGAAGGCTGCAGCGCATGCTCTGGCTGACCAGCCAGTTGTTAATGGCGTTATTGATGACGCAACCAACGAGATTGTGTACAGGGATTACATAGACATTAGTGTGGCCGTGGCAACTCCAAAGGGTCTCGTCGTACCAGTGATCCGCAATGTCGAGACCATGAACTTTGCTGACATTGAGAAGACCATTAATGAGCTCGGAGAAAAGGCTCGCAGAAACGAGCTGGCCGTGGAGGACATGGACGGTGGCACATTCACCATCAGCAACGGTGGAGTGTTTGGGTCCATGTTCGGTACGCCCATCATCAACCCGCCACAGTCTGCCATCCTGGGCATGCATGGCATCTTTGACCGGCCTGTGGCCATCAACGGCAAGGTTGAAATCCGGCCAATGATGTACGTCGCATTGACATACGACCACAGGCTCGTCGACGGCAGAGAAGCGGTTACTTTCCTGCGCAAGATCAAAGCCGTGGTAGAAGACCCGCGGATGTTGCTTCTAGACATGTGATGTCCCTGTCACTAAAACAAAGCTTACATACGTGAAAACCCCACCAACGACATTGGACTTGATAGTTTATACACAAGCCGTTCATTTACTTTCACTTTAATCACAATGAAAACGATTGTCTTGTAATAACTAAGATACAAAGGGGCAGGTCACACTTTAAACTCTTTTTATCCTCTGCATTCCAATGACGTTCCAGAATCTTTAAATGCCATACTTAGGGGAGAACGGGGCAAGATGAGCCACTTTTCACTTTGTGTTGTCCTCTAAGCAAGGCAAAATGAGATGGCAATACATTCTAAAGATCTGCCCTTATCCCATTTTGACCTGAGATCAGATTCTAAAAATGTCTTCTACATCCTGACAGTTTTCTGAAAAAGCTATGTTTCTATGTCAGTGGTTCTTCGATTTTTCAAAAATAGCAGACCTACAAGCTCGTAGCGCGCCACTCGGTAGCGCGCCACTCGGTGGCTCACTATGAGCTTGTAGATCTGCTATTTTTCAATAGCTAAAGCATAACATAATGCTAACACCAAAAGGGGTTCCCGCCCAAAATGGATTATTGCAGGATGTCTTCTATCAATTGAAATAATGAGTAAGCTGACAAAGAGCCACGGAAATATGACATTAAAATAAGGTGCAAGTTTTTAATGTTTCAGGTTTAAACTTGAACGGACAATGTATTCACGTATCAAAAAACATTCAATAGTACTTTTCCCTTTTGCAAATACTCATATTTGTTTATTTATTATTTAAACAATATAAAGCCAACAAAAAACGTTTGTTATTCAGAACCTTTTAGTATGCAATTGTTAATACACACTATAGAGCGTCGCAGTCCCGCCTCCTACCCTGGACCAGGAAATGAAACCCAATGCATTTTTCCCATAGACAATACACAAGTATTTATTTAAAGACGGTTACGCCGCGGACAAAGCCAACTCGAGTCGTGACAACTTATGACAACACAAACAATATTTTGGACCAAACAAATAATTACAAAGAAGAAAAACAACAAAAAAAGTGTTGTAACCTGCCGTTTTTTTCTTCTTTCTAATTATTTGTTTGGTCAAAAAGAACAAAAAGTTTGTAAATCTTCTTGGTAGTTTGTTTGGAGAGCTAGCCTATGAATTTGGTAAGTCTCTTTTATTTTACTGTCTCTGCAGTCTTCTTTTAGAGGCCAACTCTGCATAAAGGAGCTTGCACACTGCTGCGTTTTTTCGGATTAGGTCGTTGCAGACTGGCAGCCGATTCGACTGGTATCACCCCATATAATCGGCGAAATCATCTGTTATCAGCACGTTTGAATGGGGCCAGAATGTCCATACTGGCATCCTCACCACATAGCCTGGTCAAGGTTTCCCCCTGGTGGACGTGTCATTTTGGTGCATGATGGAACTAGGAGCTACTAATATATACTATTCTCTGTCTATCAGGACGTAACTCGAACGGCGCTGAGTCGGGTCTGGTGGCCTTCGCAACGCTCGGCACGGCGACTCGCTCGGCTAGCGCCTCGCTCGGCGGTGCCTCACGTAGCTCATGGCCACCAGACACGGCGCGCCTCCATCAGGACATCAGTGATAATGACAATGCTACAATCGCAGATAATGACATACTGAACAGTGAGGATGCCAGTATGGACATTCTGGCCCCATTCAAACGTGCTGATAACGGATGATTTTGCCGATTATATGGGGTGATACCAGTCGAATGGGGTGAGACTGGTGGCTGGTGCGTTTTTCAGAAAAGCGGTGGAAAAAAATGGGGGCTCTGAAATTCGCTCCGATATTCGGGTCCGAAAACGCAGCAGTATGCAGGGACCCAAGACTTGTTTATATATACACATCAGGGTCCTCCATTTTCAGTTCATTAATGTACAGACCTGTCAAACTTTCAAATGCAACCGTCACTGTGTGTACAGTAGGCCTAGATAATAACGTTAACTCTTCCCTTCACTCACAGAAATGGGGCGGTTTTGGGTACGCAAGTTTAAAATGCTACAGGATGCAGCCCGTGGGGACACAGACTGGCTGCGTACTTTGATTTGTAAAAGTGAAGTCAGCAACTACTTCTCCGACTGTTATGGTCACACACCCCGGCTGCCTCCATGAAGCAGCTAGTGCTGGCCATATACTGTCCACATTTGGTATAGTGATGAGCTGTGGTTGTGAATTAATTCAACTTAAAGGACCACTTTTCAACCTATCTTCATATACTAGGTCCTCACTAATAATCATGAAAAAATGGCGCAATTTCTTTCTACTCGGTCTGTGTCTCATAGGAGGGCTGTGGGCAGTTCAGAAACCGTCTTCCAGTGACATCATCGATGGGGAATACAAGCTAATAGAAACTGCAGGCTTTCTAGTCCTGACAACTTGCAATGCGAAAATGGAAGCCATCGTTCTCACGATAATGGAAATCTAAACATTTTTGTAAAATAATCTTGTTTAAAAAAAAAATCTGCCTATTGATGTCACTGGAAGACGGTTTATAAACTGCCCACAGCCCTCCTATGAGACAAAGACTGATTAGAAACAAATCGTGCCATTGTATCATGATTATTAGTGAGGACCTATTATATGAAGATAGGTTGAAAAGTGGTGAAGTGGTCCTTTAAAGCATGCTCATTAAAAGCCTGATGTTTCATGCTTTAACAAAGTGTAGGCCTACAGTAAAGCATAATAGCTCCGAGCGTAGTGAGTTTATACTCCCTGCGATGTGGGGCTCCTAATGCCTATGGTGTTCAGGGAGATTATCAGGATCAACTGTATTTGGTTCATGTTACCCACAGCTGCCAAAAATAAACATGAAATCACGTGTGAAGTGAGGGGCGCTCTTATCACCATACATCATCACATTCCGTGGTACACACAGACACATAACGCTGGGCATAGGATGGGCTAGCGCCCCTCAAAAACGACTAGAATAATACTAGCTAAATTATTCATGGGTTTATCCATTGGCATTCACTCACCAACATTATTTTCTTTGTTATAACTCAGGTTTTGTTATAACACATTATTAGTCAGAAATGAAAACAGTATGTGGTACAGAGAGACATTTGAGCTAAAAGGGCAACACAAAAAAGTCACAGGGACTTCCATTGTGGACCTGTATTTAAATCATCAACATAGCATAACTCTTATAGTGTAAGTGGTCACCGACTGCCTGCAACAATATGTTTCTCTTTTTTTTTTTTTTAATATGCAGCTAAATATGAGAAGGTGTCAGGCTTTAAGGTTTGTTCAATTCTGCTAAAATGTGGACTGTAACTGTAACCATGCTGTTGGAATCAGATGCAGCAATACTCCCCTCTGCTGGAAACTTGTGGTACACAACCTAATGTACAGGCCACAGCACCCAATCAAGAGCAATACTTTGAATGGTCCTTGCAAATAAAAACGTTTTTGAGAACCACTAGTACTAGTGAACTCAGAATGTGCCATAGAGACACACGGGGACTACAAATTTCACGCCCCCAAATGAGACAGCGGCCCCACTTCTGGTCCGTTAGACCAGTGTACTGCATGCCAGCCCATAGAAGTCAATTGAAATTCCACTGTAGTTAGCCTACTTTTAAAATAATACAACATGAACTGAAGACTATATTGATTTGAATAAAAATATGTTTCCAAATGTATGAAGTGTCTTTGTCAACATATTTTTTTGTTTTCTCAATAGATGACTTGTTTCACATTTAATTTACCACTTGAATGAGTTACCCATAATGTTAACGGAGCAGAGCTGAGTTGACAGACTGATTACCTGTCGCTTATAAGTGACGTTCCAAGCGCCGCCGAGTTTGAAGATACATTATCCGTATTTGTGGTGCATGGTGTGAACATGCAGGCGTATATGAATTCTTTACCTGCCGCGGAGCTCCGACGGTACAAAGAAAAAATAAAACTTGTTGGATTATCAATTTGTCCATATGATTTGCCTAAAAGTAGTTGGGAAAATGACCCAACTAAATGGCCAGGAGTGACATATCCAGATATTGTCAACTATCTAGTGGATTCTCCAGGTTTATAGATAATAAAATATCAATTAGAATCTATCTTATTTATTACAGTTTTAATACATATTACAATATATGGGCTATTTATTTATATAGCCAATATATTGCAATTTCACGGGAATTGGGAGCTTCATGAAGAATAATATAATACATTACTTTTCAGGCAGTCAATTTCAGTCTGTGTAATCCTATATAGCAGCATATGCTCCTCAGATGATTTTGCCTGACTTCTTGATATTGTCAATCTATATCATATTCAGTAGGATTAATGGTTCACATGACGCTCGTCCTTCACGTGCGTCGTGGCGTGACTTGCTTTGTTTTGAGCGCCTGGCTAAGTTATGTGCATTTGTAAACGTTCAGATTTCAAATAGCCTATAAAGTGCTCACCCCCGGGGACACGGATGTTAGAATTTTGAACGGGCTGCTATTAACACCCGTGCATCCCGTATTGTTCAAGAAAATGCATTTTAATCCGATCGGTGACCATTTTCTATAAAGGTTATAATAATGCATGAGTGCAATACACCTCCCAACCGATAAGGGCACGTATTGAAAGCATATAGCGAAAAAAATTGAAATTGGCCAGCCGTCGGATGAAAATGCTTTTTATTGAACAATATAAGGACTACACGGGTGCTAATGAACGTGCAAATGTATAACATCCGTAGCTCCGGGGGTGAGCACTTTAAATTTGAAATCTGAACGCTTATGTAGGCCTACACTTAAACGTTGTAAATGTAGCAATGCACTAAAGACAGGGTGAAGTTGCGTCATGACTGACTATCATAAGTTTCAAGGCTATTTTCACTGTGACATATACCTTCATAAGCTTCACTTGAATACTTAATTTCCACCACTTGTGGAGTTCACAAACTTCTTCTGGATGGTTTCACAGATTTTTTACTAGTGGATGGGTGCAGCCATTTCTGTCTCTTTTCAGTTTTCATGATCAGCTGGAAGTTGATGAAACATCAAGTCTGGGTTTTTTTCTTTGTTGTTTTAACAAAGAGGAACGCAGCACACTTTAGGCATGATGAAGACTGGCCGTTTAACCGTTTACAACGCTGGACTCTGTCGTGGTCGCTCGATCCGTCGCTGGGGAATGCCGCATCTAGCGGTATTTATAAGGATTAATGCGTGACGTACAAATCATACGTCAGGGAAACTTCAATATATCCGATGCTAGCAGTCTTTACAATCTTATGGAGTATATTATAGTACATTGTGGGTTGTATATTGAGATGGCAGGTATATGACATTAAAAAGGACAAATAAAACATATGGGACACATTATTCGAACACAAAATAAATCGCTACAGCCTCAGTAATGAACCAGTGAAATAAGGGTATTTTATGATGCCTCTCATAGGGATTGCATTGGCAGCTGCAGTACACAGTTGAAACGGACCAGAAGTGGGGACGCTGTCTCATTTGGGGGCGTGGAATTTGTAGTCCCCGTGTGTCTCTATAGTGTCGTACTAAATCAGTGTCATACCTGTTCTGGAGGAAACCTGGAGACTTGGCATAGTAAGTAAAAGGGGTAGGGTTATATACGTTTTTTTACTTCTCCCTACTCCTTTCCGAACATATACAAAAAATCACACCCGTGTGAACTGAGTGGTGTAAGGTTTTATATAGCATGATCAGCTGTGGTCTGACGTAATGTCTGACGTCCGATGTGAGGTATTATATAAGGTAAGGTATTATATAGCCTGATCAGCTCTGATCTGACGTAATGAAATCACACCCGGATGTGATTTCACAACTGGCTTTTTTTGTGCAGAGAAAATGACCACGGTTGCTACGGTCATCCAGTTCACCCGGGTGTGATTTAATTACGTCAGAAATTATTTTGAACATAGCAACCATGGTCATTTTTTTATGCACACAAAAGCCAGTTGTAGGAGTGGTTTACACCACTCAAAAAAAGCCAGTGAGGCTTGTTTTTTGTTGTTGTCTTTTTTGTTTGTTTTGGGAATATTATTTTATTTGTTTCTATAGGCCTATTGCACTTTGACTTTTTTGTTTAATATTTCATGTTCGGAATAAGGTTTTTCATTAATTCATTATTCATTCATTCATTCATAGTAATTGGGTCTTATGATCAAAATGAGAACATCATAATGGTGTGTAAACAGAAAATCCAAAAGATTGTCCATGTACAGACATAATGATGACCCCTGGAATACAAAGTTTAAAGGAAAGATCACACTCTTATCATCATACATCATCATATATCACATTCCGTGCTCAGCCAATCAAATCATCACAAATGTCATTCCGGCCAATCACTTTTGGCGTATTCATTTTTCTGCCCTCACTTTTTTTATCCTCAATATGTACTTTGCTCAGCAAATCAACTCATCGTCATGGGGTGATCAGCCAATCACAAGCCAATGTTTGTGTTTCCCTGGAAAGCTGGGCATAGGCCCTCAGAATACTTTGTGGTCAGACCAGTGTTGTTTTTGGCAGCAAAATTTGATTTTAGTCATTTTGAATAGTTTTAATTTAGTCTTAGTAACATTTTAGTCACCTGTGTTAGTCTAGTCTTAGTCGACTAAATATTATAAGATTTAAGTCGACTAAATCTACAGTTGATTTAGTCGACTAAAATGTATTTTGGCGGTCTTGATGCCGTCATAATGATCTACAAGCTCGCAGCGCGTCGCGTTGTGAGCTTGTAGATCTGCCATTTTCAGCATGCAACCAAGTGTAAAATGACTGGATCTCTTGTCCCTTCCAAACATTTTAGTCTAGTTTTTTTAGTCATCATAGCTTAGTCTTCATTTCGCTTCCATTTAGTTTCCGTCAGTGAAAAAAGGTAGTCGACGAAATTTTTTCGCTTTAGTCGACGAAATCAACACGGTGTCAGACATGCCCAAATATGAAGTCCAGGCCAGTCTATGACACCAGTTCGATTGATGTCAGACTATTGATGACATCAGGGAAATATCCCTCTCTCCATATATGGGAATCTATTGTTTAGCACCAGTCTGTCGGTCTGTATCGCTTCATGCCCATATTTGGAGATCTCTGTAAGTGTCTCTGTCTGCCTGGTCCCTTTATACTCATGTGGAGTTCCCTGATGTAATCAGCACACGCCCATATATGGGCAAATTGGCGTTTACAAGATATTCTGTGGGTCTTGAAAGATTGGTAAAAAAAAGAGAAAAATAATCACACTTGTGTGAAGTGAGGGGAGCTCTTATCATCATACATCATCACATTCCGTGCTCAGCTATTAAAATCATCGAATTCCGTGGTACAAACACACCAATGAACACTCAAAGCTCGGCATAGGAGGGGCTAGAGCCCCTCAAAAACGCTATCAGTGGCTGCAGACTGTGCTAGAGAAACTCCGGCAGTCGATTACACAGTCAAAGTGTTAATATGAACCCCTGTCTCTGCACTGTAGCAATTAGTACAGCTGGTGATGCCGATAGCCTGTCAGTCATTGTGTCACGGCCCACTCCTCTGCCTTTGATTTGAACTGTGACTATAGCTCCAAAACCACTGTCCGCCCCCTTTCATGGCGATGAATGTCCCATGCATTTTTCCCATAGACGTTTCGAAAAGTATTTATTTAAAGATCTGTAAGCCTCGGACAAAGCCAACTCGGATCGTGACAAATCATGACAATTAAACACAATATTTTGGGCTGAACAAATAACTACAAAGAAGGAAAACAAACAGTGTAAACAAGCCACAGACCCCAATGTAAACAAGCCATCAAGCTTTCTTGTGGTATACTTTTAGACTTGTATCTGGACATATAATAGCTGTCAGAGGAACACCTGAACTGTACTATCCTGTACATTTCCTATGATTGCTAATAAAGTATTCAATCTATCAAAGGTTGATCTATGTATGTAGGTAGCCAGAAGACAGACTGCTGCCAGGAGCAGAACACCCACATGTCATTGTAGCTGATGAGGCCTCCCCATTGCAGACCCTCCTCATGCGCCCAGGAGGGAGAGAATATACAATTACAGACGCTCCAGGTAGGGCTCTAACGATACATGTTAACAAAGATACGATATGCTCGATATTATTATGGATAGAAATAAGTAAACACACTGATTCTCTGGCAAATTCATTGATATTGTAGTCGAACACATATGGACAAACCCACACCTTGACATGAACACCGAGATTACACACATGTATCGATAAACCAAATGTAGCAACATGTAATGGAAAAGGAATTAAACCCCTCTTCCTCTTTTTTTTCTTCCTACATTTGCTAATGGTGCTTTGTAATTGGGACCTGCAGCCCTGAAAATGCAGAGAAGTGCATGAAGGCAACGTGCGTGCTGCATAACTTTTTGCATCTGATGCAGTCTGTGTGCCAGGAGAAGTGGATTCCCCTGCTCTGCAGCCCATCCGCCGAGTGGGAAGCAACAATGCCTCAAGGGATGTCCTCGATGTCCAAGGCGCTTTACATAGATTGTGCATTACATGCACCCATTCACGCACACATGCATACACCGATGGCGGCGGAAACCATGCAAGGCACCAACCAGCACATCAGGAGCAATTAGTGTCTTGCTCAAGGACACTTCGACACTGCATGAACAGCTATGCATGTGTAAACACTGCATATTCATACTTATTTTGTGATTAAAAAAATGAAATGAGATGACTTGATTTCAGTAGTATTTAATTGTGTTCTTACTAGAATTGTTTTACTTCTGAAATGTAAACATTGTCTTTTTGAATGAACATTGTACAAGGGTTCCCTGACAAATATTGAGGTAGAGCAGTTAAAGACTCGAGATAATCTGTACACTGTAGTACATGAACAGTTCTTTCAAACACTAATACTATGAACGGGAATTGCACTAAAGAACTTTAGAACATGTGTTGACCTTGGGATACATCACTGAGGATACGTCCCAGGTGCATCCATGTTTGTATGTATTTTGTTTTAGTTATTCTATTTATAGTGACTCATAGGAATAGACTACGTGACAACCAGGAATAGTCTGGTGACAACCGGAGAGACGGGTGGCAGCCGGAAAGTAGACGGCACCCGGGAGCAGTATTAGTTGGCGCCCCAGCCTGTGTCTTCCGTGAGGAAGAAGCCCAACAAACCCACGGTGAGGCCTTTAGGAGGGCCATTCAAGCTCAAGCGGAGCCTGCGGCACGACCAAGGGCAAGGTGGAGCCTGCGGAACCGTTGCGGCTCGAGAATCCACCATTCCTGAATAAAGTGCCTGGTGCTGGGAGTCTGGTGCAACGCACAGGGCCTGACCTGGTGAGAGCAGGAGTGGACCTGGTGACACGTAGGAGGGGCCCGGACAGGAGTCAACCCACAGAGCCTAGTCCTTCCATGCGCCAGAATGGTACCTCCCAGTCCCGGCAGAGTAGTTCAGGAGGAACGGATTGTGTGGCCCTGGTTTTTCCCTAATGGGACTGATCGAGGGTAGCTACTGGGACGTCGGGACTTGATCACCCCGGCTGGGTCACCTGAGTGAGGGGTATGATGTTGGGAGACCCGAAACCCCGATGACCTTGGGATACATCACTGAGGATACGTCCCAGGTGCATCCATGTTTGTATGTATTTTGTTTTGCAATAAAGCATTACAAACAAAGTAGTATAGACCTACTAAAAGTGCAAGAATTATAGGACATGAACACTGAGCAGTATAACTATAAAAGTATAGTCCAAAACAAATGTCAGACAACAGAGCTGACAATTAAGGCAGCATGGTCAGACATTCAGAAAACAAATGTGGTCAAAATTAGAGGTGCAATTCCACTACATTGTAATTCTAATGATTCTGGACAAATTACCATAACTGGAAAAGAATGCAAATATTGTAAGGTGCCAACCTAAAAAAAATTAAAAAAAAACAACCTGTATTGACCAACTTAAAGTGCCAACATATTTCCATTTGAGCAAATGCAATGAGGACTGTAATGAAAAACAAACACTAAGTTAATATTCATCAGTGCATTCGGATGGACTGATGGCTTTACGCCAATTTGTTTCCATCCTGGTGTTCCGAGGATCCACTCTGGTCAGCAGGTGATCAAACTTCCATTCGTTTTTTCCCATAGATTTAGGCTACTAAGAATCAATCCTTCCAGATGAATCATGACCATAAACCCTTTGATTCTGTGAAAAGAACAAAAAAACTTTAAAACCGCTACGCAAAGAGTATTTATTAAATGTATATCATGTAGTTATTTTTATTTATTTTTTCACAGAGTCGAAGATGTTATGGTCATGATTCACCAAAAATGAATGGCAGATTATTATTTTATTTTTTTGCACCAGTAAACCACGCCCACGGCTATGTCCTATTCAAGCAACCCTGTCTAATCATCATGGCTGTACTCTGCCTTATTGACAAGCTCAAACATTTTCAGCTTCAGCGCTGCTTTTCGGGGACCAGGAATCCGCTTGACAGATGGCAATATTCTTCTGAAGAAAAGCATGTCCTCATCTTCTATGATCTGGGAGGTTGGTGTGTTGCATTCCACTGAACGAGGCGGTGGTGGCTCAGGGGTAGAGTGGCCGGATGGTAACCAGAAGGTTGCCAGTTCGAACCCGCGCTCCCCCAGTTAGAATGTCAGTGTCCTTGAGCAAGATACTGAACCCCAAATTGCTCCCGATGTGCTGGTTGGTGCCTTGCATGGTTTCCCCTGTCATCGGTGTATGAATGTGTGTGTGAATGGGTGAATGTAATGCACAATATATGTAAAGTGCCTTGGATAAAGGCGCTATATAAATGCACCATTTACCAACGATTGATAGCTTCTTCAATGAGTTGCATTTCAAATGGAGCCAGCCCGTCCTTCATTTGGACCCCTGGTGGGGCCCCTGGACCAGGCGTTGGGAAACGGGCGTGCTATAGGAGCTGCCACGGACATTCTCGTAGGCTCCGAGGAAGATGAAGGCACCCGCGCTGATGAAGGTCACCCGGGGAAGGCTGCCTGCAAACAGCCCCGCGAGTCCTCCGCTCTTCCACACGTCACGCAGCACCAGCGGGACGTTGCCACTAGCCGTTGCCGTCCCAGCCTTTGCTAGCACGATCCTGGTCTTGGCCACGTCGAGGGGAGTGGTAACAAACGCGGCTGCCGCGCCTGCAAAAGCTCCGCACACGGCAGCCTGCCAAGAGGTGAGCGTGTGGCCTTGCCTCCTGGACCACGACGTCTTTAGGTATTCCCAAAGTGGAAACTGCACCAGTGAGAACGGGACCTCTCGGAGAAGTGTACTGCCGAATCCTCGGTACAAGCCTCGAGCGCCCTCTCCTCTGAGCGTGGCCAGCAGTGTCCGGTAGGTGGTGGAGGACGGAGAGGCCTGGGTCCTCTGTTTCACCACCTCCGCTGGAACACGGAGCAAACACGCCACGGTTTCTCCCAGGGAGGCGGCCAGCATGTGAGTGACGGGTGCCATGTGGGGCGGGGCCAGCGGCCCGCCGCCGTCGCTGAGCAGGGACTTGGCGCAGTCGTAGGTGACGAAGAACGCGGCGGCACTAGGGAAGGAACCTATGGCGGCGGTCGGGACACCGGCGTAGATTCCCCTGAAGCCTCCGGCCTTGTAGAAGCCCTGCTGGCTCTGCAGTCTGGTCTTGATGGTGTCCAGTGGGAACAGTGTCAGGTCTACGCACATACCCGCGCAGCCCCCCGCCAGCAGAGACGCAGAGAACGCTTGTCTGTCCATGTTGTGTTGCTGCATGTCCTGTCTGTCAGGTCGAATCCATTGACCAGCTGTTCCTAGAGAGTAGAGAACCCTCAGGCGCTCATGTGGTTCCTGAGACCGCCAGACCCACCAGACCTGTGGTCTTCTACGCAAGTCCAGCAACCCATGTGTGTTGTCAACCTGTATATTAGCAAATGTACTACCAATAAGATTGGTGACATCATCGCTGATGTCACTGGACCAAACCAGTGGCACCAGCAATGATGTCACTTCTTCAGATATTGTTTGGTTAGTTACAGTATCATAGAGCGCCGAAGTCCTGACGTCACTCGCTCGTCCCCTCGATTCCCCTGGTTCACGGACGTAATTTCTCTATGGAGAATAACATGGGCTCATCTTAAAATCGTTTCATATAAGTGTTGTGGTCCAAACATAAACAAGCTGTCTCTGCGTTATTGGCCGTTTTTAGCACAATGTTTTTTTTGCAAAACTAATGCTTGGAATGGATTCAGCATCATGAAAACCCCCTAGTTTGACACATCACATGCTACATAAAGCATGATGACATTTTGAATATTTTGCCTTCTATAGGTTGTTAATGGTATGGTCACATATATTATGCCAATTATGAAAATTGCTCAACATATGCAAGTTAGCATCCGGCAGTTTCTAAATGCTGGGGACCCATACTCAACATTTCTAACATAAAACCTTGGTGTCCGGGTTCACAATGGGGCTCGATGGGCTGGCAAGTAGACTATATGGGGATTACAATGCAAATAAAAAGTACATGAACCCGTGGATCTGCGCCATCTACCGATATTGACGTCAGACTTCAGTGCGCTAAGCCAGCAGATCCTGTGTAGGCATTAAAATACATTATCTTTGTGTCTAGCCCATTATTATGTGCTGGTGCTAGATATAGTTGTTTTTTTGTTGTTTTCCACTACCAACGCAACCAACACGGTTTCATATAAGTGTTGTGGTCCAAACATAAACAAGCTGTCTCTGCGTTATTGGCCGTTTTTAGCACAATGTTTTTTTTGCAAAACTAATGCTTGGAATGGATTCAGCATCATGAAAACCCCCTAGTTTGACACATCACATGCTACATAAAGCATGATGACATTTTGAATATTTTGCCTTCTATAGGTTGTTAATGGTATGGTCACATATATTATGCCAATTATGAAAATTGCTCAACATATGCAAGTTAGCATCCGGCAGTTTCTAAATGCTGGGGACCCATACTCAACATTTCTAACATAAAACCTTGGTGTCCGGGTTCACAATGGGGCTCGATGGGCTGGCAAGTAGACTATATGGGGATTACAATGCAAATAAAAAGTACATGAACCCGTGGATCTGCGCCATCTACCGATATTGACGTCAGACTTCAGTGCGCTAAGCCAGCAGATCCTGTGTAGGCATTAAAATACATTATCTTTGTGTCTAGCCCATTATTATGTGCTGGTGCTAGATATAGTTGTTTTTTTGTTGTTTTCCACTACCAACGCAACCAACACCACGGCATCTGCAGCACCACCACCCAGTAGCCCGGCCTGTAGCCCCTGTCCAGACAGCGAGAGCGAGCTAATTCATGTTTCTGATGATGAGTCCGAGTCTGACACAGGTGAATTTTGCATTCGCTTCGATAGGCCGGCCGGCCGCTTCGATAGGCCAGCCGGTCCGTGGAGAGGCCGGCCAGGGACCCCCACATGGTTACTCTGTCATTTCTCAACCGTTTTGGACGGAGATGGGTTTGTTGGAATCGTGTCGCCTCTCTGGGTGCGTTTTCGGGGTTATGGAGGTTCGGGGACCCCTGGGGCCCGCCAGGGACCCCCCAGGGACCCCCACATGGTAACTCTGTCGTTTCTCAGCCGTTTCGGACGGGGGTGGGTTCGTTGGAATCGTGTCGCCTCTCTGGGGACCCCTGGGGACCCCCTCATGGTAAATCTGTCATTTCTCTACCTTTTTGGACGGGGTGAGCTTGTT
Source organism: Electrona antarctica (assembly GCF_951216825.1). Taxonomy (NCBI): domain Eukaryota; kingdom Metazoa; phylum Chordata; class Actinopteri; order Myctophiformes; family Myctophidae; genus Electrona; species Electrona antarctica. Next base: position 55,276,348 of record NC_136812.1, on the reverse strand, counting down.
GCACTCATAATTTTCATTGTAATGGATTTATTTTGAGGACGGACATTCAAAATTTTAAAATTCATAGAATGGAATAGAATATCCTCTCAAAGATAATTTAGACAAAATGTAATTTAGCAAAATTGTGTTAATATTTATTCATATATTTAAAAATAGTTTTAATACATCTTTTAATGTTCTATCGCACAATAGCAGATTAAATACACATTCAAACCTGGGACATTGAAGTAGTCAAAATGTACAAATTCATAAAATGAAAAATTACAACATTTACCCTGATATTCATGGTCTTTCTTTTGCTTTACCATGAATGTACATGACAGTCCATTTTAGGTTTTTATTGCAGTTCCATGTATGTACTATCTCCAATCATTTTCTGTTTAGTCAGTTAGAAGAATCCGTAGAGTCTATAAGGACATATAGGATAACAAATCTGTTAATACCGAAATATTTTTGTGTTTGCAACCCACTACAATGAGGTTCAGAGTGTGTGAATCCCCTCCATCAAACTGAATCAGCGCGAGATATTTCATTATTACAAAATAAAAAAGTCTTCTAAATGCTGACAGTTTTCAGAAATTCCTATGTTTCTATATCAGCGGTGCTCTGTAGTTCATGTCAAGGACACCAAAAATGATATGTAATTGGCCACAATCCATGTACCTTTCGTTCAAACGATTTGACAAAATAAAATCCAAAATGATTTTTTTGACCGCAGCTTTTGATTGGCTGAAACGGGTGTGGAGCACTGCTGCGTCAACTTGGACTGCACGCGAGTAAATAATAATAATAACAATAATAACAATAACAATAATAAAAATCACACCCGTGTGAACTGAGTGGTGCAAGGTCTTCTATAGCCTGATCAGCTGTGGTCTGACGTAATGTCAGTGACCATAGTAACCATGCTCATTTGTTTGGGTCCCACGTACAGGTACACACACGTACAGGTACACGGGTACATACACGGGTACAGACAAAGCTGGTTGTTTGAGTGGTTTGCACCACTCAAAAATAATAACTAGAAAAGTCTCAATTTTGAAAAATTGCAAAGTGTGGTTGCCGCAGTCGCTTACATAGGAACCTCCCTAATTTGAACATTTCTATAATGCTTGAATAGTTTGGTCTTCTGCCCCTGCAAAGGAATTTATGTGTTTATAAACGATTGTAAAACATAGATTGGTTACGTAACCAACAACAGCCAATTAGCTACTACAAACGTTATGCAAAGCTCGGCCAATCACAGCGGAAGTTAGACAATAACTATAGTCTGGTTAACCACACTAATAATAATAATAACAATAATAATAATGGAGGAGCTTGGCTATGGGCACCAACAGCACTTTTAATTAAAATTTGGCCAATGGCTAGACATATTTAATTGGCCTTAAATTAAAAACCAAATTATATGTAGGCCTACCCCGCCTCCCTGTGTGTGTGTGTGTGTGTGTGTGTGTGTGTGTGTGTGTGTGTGTGTGTGTGTGTGTGTGTGTGTGTGTGTGTGTGTGGATTCAGAATGATGAAAACCCCCTAGTTTGACACGTCACATGGTACTTAACCCTTAGAAGATGAAAGACGCCAATTGGCGTCTTCATCAGAATTCCGTAAATGATCAATGACGCCAATTGGCGTCTTCACAGTTTTTGATGAATCTAAACATATTAATATGCTCCGAAGCGCTGTTTAAATTCCTGAGCTTATATTCCAACTACATTACCCAGAAAACCCGTGTCACGTGACACACGTGTACGTGTTGCCATTGGAAGCTGGTCCCACCCCCTGTAAACAGTGGGGGCAGAGGGAGTCTTCATAGTTTTCATTGTTTTGCCTGTTTGCCGTCTCGCCCGAGCGATTTTCTAGCAGAAAAAGTTGAAAGCAGTACTATTTATTTGAGCGAGTTTTGTGGTAGTAGTATTGATCCATACGCGTCCCAGTCGCCTTCTCCAGGCGGAGTAGCCCTGGTCCAGTGCTTACAGCGAGACTCGCTGCTCCCTCCCTCCTTTTTTCATTGTCTCCCCATCGTCGTCCGATGAGCTATACCGGGAAACCATTGAAGAAGACGATCAACCCGGAATGTTTTGAGGTAATCTTATTGTAGAAAATGCCCTTCTATAGTGATCAGAAATCATAAGATGATCGCTACAAATAGATGCTTGGATAATTACTACTACTAGTCAGATCATGACGCCAGAATGACTCACCACGATGGCCCCCAGCCATTAGCCAGCACCGAAGGTGCTGGCTAATGGTGTTGGTCGGTGCATTGGTGCTGGCTAAGGGCTGGAGGGGGGGGTTGGTTGGTGCAGTGCAAATGTATCGTAGCAGGCATGCACGCATGGCAGTACAAGTATTTTATATTGTAGCGTGCCTTATAGGCGATCTGATCTTTAGAGTAATGTTCGCTCCTTTTATTTACTGTCTACAAAGACGGAGAACAAACATGCATCGTTTACTGAAGCAACGCGTGGTTATGATGACGTTGCTACAAGGATCGGAGGGGGGACGGGGAGTGAAGCTAACAGTAGCGTATTATATAAGATCTGTATGACGTTTCATTGACGTCTGAGCTTGCATGATAATTGCATTCATTGTATATTGTATACAATCATGATTGTACATTGTTTAGTGTGTCTCCGTGTGATGATGATGATGACGATGATGTCAGATAGCCTACGTCCCCCCCCCCCAACTGGCTATTGGCCGGGCTGACTACAGCTAAATGTTTATTTTTATATATTTAGAACTGGCATCGGAGGAGGAGGATGATGATGATGATGAAGACGAAGAGTCAAGACTGCGATGGAGTTCTCCGACACTGAACCGGATGCATTCATTCATTTCAGTTGTTGTTGTTTTTTAAATTTAGCCTACACACACACACACACACCGTCAAGAACAACTGGAATGCAGTGGTTTGGGGACACTGGGGAGTTTGGGGACAACTGTTTTGTATGTAGGCCTATTTATTTTCTGTAATATTTATTATAATTGTATTATGTTAGTAGTCATAAAAAATAAAAGACAAGCTTTTACAATGAGTTAGACCTGTCATGGCTATTTTGTTCACTAGTCTGAGGTTTATGGTTTGACTAAGCGAGTTTCAACTGTGATTTACTCTGTAACGGTAGATGGTAAGAACCCAATTTTTTTGTTATAATACAGTATACATTCAAGTCTATATTTTGATACATATCATGGGCACAAAGTCATATCAAAACAATGTCCTTGGATGAGTTTTTTATCAAAACTGTTTCTTCACAACAGGTTTTTGAGATACATGCATGAATAGACACGGTACTGGTAAGACTATGTAAACATGGTATATATCAAAATGTGCGTTAGAATGTCTAATTTTACCCCAAAAAAGAATTGAGTTTATATGATGTTCCATTTCAGAGCTAGGGGGACTTTTAGCTGGATAGGTCAGATTGATCATGACTGACCATGCTATTTATAGATGGCAAAATATCTACAGTGGTACATGTGAGAAACTTTTTATTTTATTTTAATTGAACTAGACAACTCACCCTTTAAAATGAGATATTGCATGGCTATGTACGCCCAGCAGAAAAAAAGTTATTTAGAAAATAAAACTTCAACCGGTCATAACTTTTTTTGTTGTCCTAGAAACACTACCCAGTGTAAATGCAGGCTCTTTTAAATGGCTTCCAACACCACAACTAAACATTTTATCAACTCAGTTCATTTTTTTCCTGGAAGCAGACAAGCCAAGCTTTCTCTGAAGGTCTTTCGTTGTCACACATTCACAACAGAGAATTTTCAATAAATCATTCAAAAACGCCATTCTGCCATAGAGAAGTCTAAAAACTATATAGAAATCCATGAAACTCTCAAAGAGTTAAAGCATAATGAAATTTAGAACATTTTGTCTTATATTGGTTGTTGATGGTACCCCAACTTTCAGCAGCTGTCAAAAATTCCCCTAGGGTGGTTGAATATAAACCAATGTGGGATATGTTAGTAGACACCTTGTTTACTTTGTTCATCAGGAACAATATGGGGATTCGGGAATAAAGTGCTTTAACTTAAAACATGTGCCCAATGTGGCTGCCTCACTGCTTTTAGTGCACGAAACAAACAGTCCATAGACTTGGCTGTTCCCTAAAGTGCTCTAACAAGCAAAGTCCATAGACTGTAATATAGAGAAGACAACTATTGTACCCAATTTCTTCAACCTCAACCACCACCCAACCAGTCTGCCCTGCAGTGCAGCTTAAATTACTGGTTATAAAAGTAAAATGAACAGCTGATTGTGTTGCTGTTATTTGTTATAAATATTAAGTATCACATTTGCTTGATTGCCTGCAGACAGTTTGATCGATCAAAATTCAATTCGAAAATTGTGAAATCATGACACTGACGAGAGAGAGAGAGAGGTCCCTCGCTTGTTTGGTCGTCGGTCCATGCGTGACAAATTATTTGAAATAAAACCTTTTTTTTGTCCACACAGTCATAATAGGCTACATGACATGACACAGCCTACCTTTTTCACTTAACACTAGGATGTCTGAAAAAAATTCACTACTACTATGACGGCTAACGGTCAGGATGACTGTGTTTTTCGTGCTATTTGATTGGCCATTCTCTCCCCCACTGTCTAATGATCTTCACACCTCTCTCTGCACCCGTTGACGGCTTGCCATTGTCTTCTAAATGTTACATTCCAACGAATTCAAGGCAGCAGTTTCAACTCGACAGGACAACTCAAGTTATTTTTGATTTCAGTTTACCAAACTATAATTATAGTGACGGTCTGAGCGCTATATTGAATACCCTTGCGCAGCAAACACTGCCCGACTTTGTATTGAGCCAATAAAATAGGCTACCACACGTTATTGCCAGAGCCAGGCACATTGCTCAGACGAAATACGACATTAGTTATATATTGTCATTTTTATATAGAGGGGGAAACATCGATGTAATTAATATATATTTGATTGATTGTGCCAAAAAAAGGAAAGAGCTGTGCGTGCGTGCGTGCAAATCAGAAAAGTTTACAGACAAAGGAGTTGGGAGTTTGGGAGCGGCTAGCCTTCTATATAATGCTGCGCACATATTAGCCTATATATATTTGACAGGACAACTCAAGTTATTTTCTTTTTCATTTCAGTTTACCAAACTATAATTATAGTGACGATGTGAGCGCTATATATTCAATATAGCGCTCACATGTCACTATAATTAATTACCCTTGCGCAGCAATTACACAACTTTGTATTGAGACAATAAAATAGGCTAACACAGCCAGAGCCAGGCACACACAGAGAAATACGACATTAGCGTTATATATTGTCATTTTATATAGAGGGGAAACATTATAGGGAGGGAGGTCTATCGCGTTGGAATGATTCATGTCATTGATGTCATTTTTACACTGTTCGTTTAGCGTGCCCTCCGAAAAATAAAGTCACAAACAATGTCTGTTTATTTCTCCCGAAAAAGTTGTTTTGTGAAGGCGAAGCCTTGCCTAGCCTTACAGACCCGCTGCCTATGATCGATGTAATTTATATATATTTGATTGATTGTGCCAGCAGAGAGGTCCGTAGCAGAATTTTTATAGCAGCACGGTTTATATATACACCATAGGATAGACCAAGTCATGTGACGCATCGCCGCCACAAATAGTGCTACAGCGTTATCTAAAATGCATTTCCGCATACCTCAACGGCAGTTACTTGGATCCATGAACATAAAAAGAGAGACGTGTTTTGCCGATTCAATATACCCTGCAGAAGGCAACCTGTTTGCCGAAACGTTGGAATAATAACGTTTATAGCATCGTGACGAGCTGTGGACCTCTTTCCTTTCTTAGTCAAAGTCTGTTTTCAATGAAATGACTTATAATATGAATGATTTTATGTCACACATGCATGCTTGTGATGTAACACCAAACATTTCAGGCCTACATGGTAATATTCGTTCAAAAACTATAGCCTACGGTACAAAATAAATGTAGGATGTAGCATTTATTCATATTATACACAAGTCATTTCATTGAAAACAGCCTTTGACTAAGAAAGGAAAGAGGTCCACAGCTCAGGGTATATTGAAAACGGCCTGGAAAAAAAGAAATCGCATCGGCAAAACATTCTCGCTCCAAGGAAAGGAAATGTCATGCACAGCTCAGTCACAATGCTATAAACTTTATTATGCCAACATAATTATGCTAAAGATGGCGTGTATAGTCAACATGTATTTATATCTATTGAGCTATGCGCTTGGTGGAAACAATGCCACACACCATATTTATTTTTCCGTTTCGAGAAATAAAGTCAGACATCGTTATTTCTGCAAACCGCATATAACAAATATAACATCTAAAACAACATTTAGTTTATGTAAGTTTGTAATGTAAGTTTGCCTACATGTGGAAGTAGTTGGAATGCAAATGACACATTAGCTTGAACAATGCCCGTCTCCAGCCGGGAGGGAGGTGTGAACAGCACTGCTTGCGGAGGAGAAAGGGTGAGAGTCTAAGGCCTTTTCTCAATTCCCCCCTTCGCCATGGCCCTTAGCCCTTCCCCTTGCTGATGCGCGTTCACGTGAAGAGGAAGGGTTATCTCAATTCTCTTTGGACCGAGGGTTAGGGCCGAGGGCAAGGGATTGGATCCCCTTCAAATGAAGGGACTTCGCGACCAGACTTAAAAGCAAGGGGTATCCCACAATGCCTTGCGCATCCTCGAAATCAAAACAAAAACAAATACATTTTGCAGATGGCTGGAGCAGGCGGAAGAAAGACGGCACACAAATGTAAGCTAAATTTTATTTTTTTGTTATTATGATAGTACTCGATTATTCATTATTATTGCAATCTCTAGCAAAGGTTAACTAACGATATGCTACGGTGTTGCATTCATACGTAACGTTAGCCTTGAAACATGACAGTCATAATACGAAACATAAATAATAATAATAAACATAATCCGACCGTCATGTGAACCATGGCTAACGTAACGTTACCCATTCATTTGGCTAGCTAACAGCTTTATTCATCATCAATCAGTCCGACCTGTCAGTGTCGGACTGATTGACATTCTGGCTTGGCTACTCGGTGCAGTGATAGTAGCCCTGTGGTATTGTTTTATGACCAATTGCATCAAACTAACGTTATGCACCATATTATATCCTCTGGCATGCTTGCAGGGACCCCTGAACAAACAAGAGCCTTGATCAGGTTCAGGGCTGAGAATGAGGTGAAATTCGAAAGATCGAAAAGTGCTGTGAAACCTCTTTGGGAGTGAGGAAAAGTTTTTTTGTTTGTTTAGAGGATACCCATTAGCTGACAGCACTGCTGGCCATTATTCTTTATTGATTTCGCTTGACCACGTTAATGGTTTTATTAGCTTGTCTATAGGCCTACCATGAATGATTATCATTTTGTCTAATACAGAAAACTCCTCGGAGAATTGGGGCTGGGTGGAAAGATCACATCACAGCAGGCTGGCAAGAAGTGGGAAAATCTCAAAAAGAAATACAGGGTATGTGTGTGTGTGTGTGTGTGTGTGTGTGTGTGTTATACATGCTATTGCCAAAAATCATATTTATTACACAGATGGGTCAGTGGTTCTCAACCTGTGTTGGGACCCACAGGGAGGTTCCCAAATTATTTGTTGGGGATCTCCAGATGATTAGCTTAACATGTTTTCTCAATCCACAGTAAACAATTCAACATACAGTATCTGCACATCTCAGTGTTTGTTTTCTTAAATAGTTAAAGTAACTACAATCACAAGAATTGATTTCTTAAATACAGATTAATGTATTTTAAATTAATTAAAAAAAAACACTGTGCATGAAAACACCCTGGGTTTCAAATATTGTAAGGTTGCTTATTACAAAGCAACCTTACACACAACTTATTTTCTCTGGAAATCAATAATTTGTCTTGTCTGTCTTTCAGGACCTCAGAACTCCCAAAACGGGATCGGGGACAGATGGGGGCGAAGAAACGGCTGCAACATGGCAGTTCTTCCCAGACATGCATGAGGTGCTTGGTGGCAGGCCATATGTTGATCCTCCATTGCTGGTTGCCTCATTTTCTCCAGATCTGCCAGATCCTAACAACAATCTAATGGTAATTTTCTGATGAATTGAAACTGGTGGACGCTGTTGTAAACAAGTCTAATGCTTTACCAGTGTGTAATGGCTACTGGGGGGGGGGGGGGGGGGGGGGGGCATTTCAGAGGTTGTGTAAAAGCAGAACATACTGTAATTCCTTTCCTCCTTATTACTTTTTTTTCAGGAGATGGTAGAGCCCTCAGCAGCCTCCAGCATGGTCTCAACCTCAGCCTCCATGTCTGCCACAACCCCTACCCCTGAAATCCCATCCACATCTACAGATGGTCCTTCGCCTAAAAAGAAGACCAGCACCAGCATTGTTGAGTTCCTCAAAGACGAGAGCGAAAAGGAACAGAAGAGATTCGATGCGAGTGAGGAGAAGACTGACCGTTTGTTGGGGCTGTTTGAGAAGATGGTGGATAAGCTGTGATATGGTGCTGATATAATATCAGCACCATATCACAGCGTATCCACCATCTTAGTTGCTCAATTTGTTTTATTTTGGCTGCTGTTTTAATTGTTTACAATATTTGAAACCCAGGGGGTATGTTTTCTTTCAGCTGCTGTCTGAACACTGCTGTTCCAGCTGTTTGCTGCTATTTTTAAACACTGCTGGTACAGCAGTGTTGCTGCTATGTTGTTCTACTGTATATTGTAATACAATGTCAAACTCAGGGCGTTTTTCATGCCATGTTTTTCTTTTTGTATATTAATTTAAAATAAATGACTCTGTTTGAGAAATCAATTGTAGTTACTTTAACCATTTGTTTTATACATTATATACTACCTGCCTTTGTCCAACCTTTCTTGTACCTGCAAGTTAATTCAAACGTTATATTTCTTCCAGTTTTCAAAGGTGGTATACCTGTGTTCAATTTCCCATAGCTTGGTTGGCTCAGAAGCAGGTTTGAAACATAAGGAAGGTTGGATGTCCGCACAAGCTTAACCACGGTGTGCGGACATCCAACCTTCCTTATGTATAGTTATGTCCAGCACCAGTACACTTGAGATGTGCGTGCTTCCCGCCTGGATTGTCTCTTGAACTGGAAAAGCACACAACACAGTCATGTTTCCTGTTCAAATCTGATGCTGAACCAAACAAAGCCATGGGAAAATGTAATGTAACAGGAAACGAACTTCTGGGACTACAGTAATGTACAGATCAGTGTATAGTTCCTAGATAAGTTGTCCAAGCATTGTCATTGATATGCATCAGGTCTCCTGTGAGATTGAAGAAAAATACTTTAGGCACTTTAGCCAAACAATGTCGTTTTATTTTTCAATTTCCCATTCAAAAAGCCTTGGGATATAGGAACTATAAAAAGTAGTAATGCACAATAGAATCGGGCATAAAAAAGGCCACATTGGTAACGGAATGGTCTCAAAATACACGACTAGAGCATATAAAGAAAGAAGTTTTACAGCATAGTAGGCTGCAATATTTCATAAAATTATATACGTTCGAACCAAAGTAATTTTTGGCCAATTCTGGCAGCACTATACTGGAATAGTATCTCAAAGAAGTTGTTAGTTATGCTTCCATGAGATGGATGCTTAAATAAAAAAAAGATAAAGGACAATGAAAACAAAACATCAAATAAACAATGACTTTCCTCTAATGTACAGGACAGTGGTTTACACCAGATAACCACCCTGCAGATACAAAGCAACTGTGAATTTGGTTTCTTCTTTCAAACCAAAAGAGCACAATAAATTAAATTCCTTCAGTCATAAGAAAAGTAACATCTGAATAGTGCTTACAGTGGATTACTTGCCATACAAAGTTTTTGTAAAATAAAATAGAAGCAAAAAGTTAGGCAACATAGGCACCGAGTGCCGTGCTACGAGCTTGTAGAGCTGCTATTTTTGAAAAACGTTATTAACTAAAATCTTTGCTTCTTTTTGGGATCCTTGACATGAAATATAAGCACCACTGACATAGAAACATGAGGTAGTTCAGAAAACTGTCTTCAAAATGATTTAGAAGACATTTAAAAAAAAGTCGACGCAAGGCCTAAATGGAAATTGGAAAATATAGCAGCAGGGATAATCACAATATATCCTCAATAATAAATAATAAAATAATAATAATCAAACAATGTATTATACACCGTCTGCATGGGCTGTAACCAGAGCGGCTAGCCTGTCTCTTGCGTCATTCCCTGAGGTTTCGCCATTGGCCAGGCCCTCAAGGGGAGCACGGGGTTCGAAAATGTCTGCAGTAACATCCTCATCTGGCTCAAGTGTGTCTCCATTGTCCATACACACATTGTGCAGAAAGGCACAGGTGGCAATGACCATTGGTGTGAATGTGGGCTTCACCTCCAGGGCCTTGAAAAGTGTCGTCCTCCATCTCGTCTTCATCATCCCAAAAGCCCTTTCAATGATGCCACGGCCCCTTCTATGACAGATGTTGAATCTTCTCTCTACGATTCCATTAACTGGTTCTCTGTAGGGTGTGATGAGACAGATTGGTGTTTCCAAACAGGGGTAGCCGCCATCACCTAGAAGGATGTAGCCAGGGGGGGGGTACTGTCTGGCCCTGAAAAAGGTGCTGTTCTTCATGATCCGGGTGTCATGAACTGCCCCCGGGTAACCCACAAAGATGTCCAAGAACCTCCCATCCGAATCACAAATTGCCTGCATGGTAATTGAATAAAAGTTCTTGTAATTCAAGTAGTCCAGGTGGTGGGTCTTTGGGGGTTTGATCCTCACATGGCTGCCGTCTATCGCACCAACTACATTGTTGAAAGCTGGGGTTTTAGACAAGTGGGCAAATCCTTGGCCGACAGCATGGAGCTCATCTGCCCGAGGGAACCGGATGGCGAGGCTCTGGCGGCGACAGATGTGCTTGGCCACTCTGTGGATAATTCGATGGCAAGTGGAAAGGGGGATGCTGAACGTGTTCAACACACACCGGTACGAGAGACCATGAGCCAGCCAGTAGATGTAGACCAGGACTTCCATTTCATTACCCCAGCCATGGTCCTGGTCTCTGTGCAGTAGCCTCTGGACAGCGTTCATTGACCTTCTGGTGAGACGGAAGTCAGCTTTCAGCTCCCTCTCGACGTCAAACCATAACCGCAGGACAGGCACGGTGTTGTTCAACTGGCAGTAAACTGCACGTCGACCTCTCTGCAATTGAAACAAAAAAGAGAAGTTTGTTTAGTTTGTCATTTTTATGTTGTACCAGGTGTAATGAGAATCAATTTATTTTCCTAACAAAGTTAATAGGTTAAAACAGCATACTTAAAACACAAAATCAATGGGTAGGCCTAACAATAAATAACAGAATAAACAGCAACAAAAATGATCTTATAACAAAAGCAGAAACCACTTTTAGAAGTGATTTGAAAGAAGACACTGATTCTGCTAGCCTCAGCTACACTGGTAGAAGACAGGGGTGTAACATCAGGTAGAATATCTGAGCAAAGTGTCCCTGAAAATGTGTACAGACTGTAGGCCTACAGCGAAGGATTCCCACCTTCCCCAAGCTAATAAAGGCAATAATGTGTAGGATAGCATTACTCAGTTCAGTTCAGTTTATTTTGGTCATAGAATGAACATGGAATACATTCATTTGATCATAACTTTGCACTATAGGCCTACAGACAAATGGTTTATGTTGAAGCCAGTGGCTTATTTTGCCTATCCCTTTTACACCAAGCAGACTTGAAAGAAAAATAAATAATAGTTACTAGTTAAACAAATACAAATCAATCGTTGGTTAACGTTAGTTCGAAGCTGTAATGAATAACGTTATAAGTTACAACATTGCCAAGCTCGAGGGCTTATGAGCTTATTATTACACGAGCTTGCTGCTACGGGTCTACATACCTCTAACTGCGCCACCAATACTCCCACATGTCGGATGAACCTTCGTTTCCTTGCTCCCGCTTGTTTCGCCGGCGTTAGCCGCAGAAAAAGTTGAATCGCACAAGCGAAAGAAACAATAACAGCAGGAGAAGGCATTATACAGGTTGCTGGCGTTACCACAGAAACGGGATGTTGTTTACGTCCAAGGGTTTCCGTCGCACAATTGCGTCGCACAGCGATGCCGTAGGTTTTTATAAGGGACGTTCCAATTCCTAGGGGGATGATTCCACTTGACACTCATTATGAAGGGGCAAGGGGAAGGGCCAAGGGATAAGGGCTAGGGCCAAGGGCTGAGGGGTAGGGTTAAAAAATGAATTGGGAAAGAGCCTAAGAGCGGTCCCACGGACCGAAAAAGAGCAGACATTTTAGTAGAATTATGTCTAAAATCATATTTCCAAAACGTTTCAGATGAAAAAAAAACAGAGATGGTTTGAATCGAACATTTAGAAAAAGTCATGCAAGGGGGACTTTCTCAGGACTTCATGGGCAAAGAAAATCCACTTCAAAATTTCAAAATCGGTCAGCCAGACCGCTCCGACGCGCTAGTGTTAACTCGAGTGACGAGTCGTTTTGTTTGTGAGCGAAGCGGCTGTCCACTCAACTACATACATGTGTTCAGCTTGTTTATGTTTGGTTTCCATCCATTGTGTGTAGCCTATAATTCGACTGCGTTGCGTGGCGGTGCGGCCGATCTACAAGCTCACAACGCGTCGTGCTGCGACGCGTTGTGAGCTTGTAGATCTGCTCTAATTCTGCAGCGCACGCCTGCACGGCACTGCGCTGCTCAGAGGGGGACAACAGGGGGCCCCGCGACGGGACGGCCGGGCGTCGCTTAACGGGAGGATGAAGAAGTTGGGAGGAGGAAGCGACGCGCGGCCCCAAACCGACAACAGCAACTGCGACGGAACGGGCTGCAATATTAGACATTTCTCAGGGAGAACTCTCGGGGCCTCTAGCCGTCGGGGCTCTACGCAGTTGCGTAGTTTGCGTAGCGCTAATAACCGCCCCTGCTTTTATGTAGACACGCCCACCAGTTCATTAAGTATGCCTGGTTTGCCTGGTGGGTGGTGATGGGTGGTGATCCAACTGAACTGAAGCCACACCCACATCTGTAGTTGTATGATAAAGGGGGAGGGGTTAGGGGAGGGGCTGATAGTCTGATGTCACTATATTACTGTTTATTTCATTGGCCCGTTTGACTGTCAAGGGTAAAGCCTCCAGGAAGAAACCCTAAATACAAAGTTAATACACCATTGCACATAAAAACGACTCCAGGGTGTCTAATGAAGTACTGTCACCTCATAGACACATGAAAAACTGGAAAAATACAAAAAATGTGGCACTCCCTCTTTAAAGGAGAATTCCATGCTAGAAGGCTTTCTTACCTTTATTTGTAGTTGTTAGGTCCCCATCAAAGAGGTCCAGGTGTTATTTTGTGCAAAAGCGCATTATTGGCTATTTCCCCTACCATAAGCCCTCAATGAATTGCATTGAATTGAATGGGGCTATGGGGTGTTGTGCTAATTAACTTATTTCCATCGCTCAAAAATCAATTGTTTTTGTACATATCCTCTCTTCATAATGTAAATAGTATCCCAAGCGGAACACTTTACTACTTATTTCGATGGAAATAAGCGAATTAGCACAAAAACCCAACCCCCATTGAGGGCTTATATTAGGGGAAATAGCCAATAATGCACTTTTGCACAAAATAACACCTGGACCTCTTTGGTGGGGACGTAACAACTACAAATATAGGTAAGAAAGCCTTCTAGCATGGAATTCTCCTTTAATGTTCAGGTATACAGTATTTCTGAGGTCCAATACTACATCTCAGAGGCGTAGTGGGCTTGTAGATCGTCTATTTTTCATTATTCTACAGTGGTCGTCACAGATCTCCTGACTTGAGCCTATAGAAAATCGGTAACACTTGCAGATAAGGTTCTGAAATAATGATTAACTAATGATTAACTAATACATTAGTTAAGCATTAGTTAATCATTATTTCATCATCATGATGAATTCATGATGAATTCATGATGATGATGATTCATCATGAATCGTCATTAGTTAACCACGATTTGTAGATGATTTATAGATCTAATTTGTTCCGCCCAAATCTATGCCCAGGATGAGTGCTCATAGGCGGGTAGGTCTCTCGGTCTCTCTGGAGGTCCTTCCTGGTTGTACCCATGGGTCATTTTACTCAATGCTTTGCCCACAATGAGTGCTCAAAGGTGGGTAGGGGTCTGTCCGGAGCTCTCCCTGGTGCTTTATGGATCATTTTTGGACTCCCCCATTTTGCCCAAATCTATACCAAGGATGAGTGCTCATAGACGGGAAGGTTAGTGAGCAGACTTGGTCTCTCTGGAGGTATTTTTTCTCAATTCTATGCCCACAATGAGTGCTCAAAGGTGGGTAGGGGTCCCTTGTGTTTTATGGATAATTTTTGGTCTCAACCATTTTGCCCAAATCTGGATGAGTGCTCATAGGCGAGTAGGGGTCTCTCCAGAGGTCTCCCTTGTAGTTTATGGGTAACTTCTGGACATTATCATCATGAACTACCATTACATTGTACTTACTTACTAGAGAGTTTGACTCTATTAATGATTAACTATCATTAGTTAATAGTTAGTTAATTGATATTTGCACCCCAAAGTAAAGTGGCAACATTATCATCATGAACTACCATTACATTGTGCTTACTTATTTGCCTTTTACAAAAACATAAAATCACATCATCAAGATCATATTTGAGTCAGAACCACACACTGAGATGAGTTACACAAACCAAGCAGCTATTCAGGACTTTATTGCACCATTATTGAATGTTTTTTACACAGCTAGGTTGAATGCTTGATATTCAGCAGTGTGTTATGTAAGGAATAATTGACGGGTCGGCGGTCATTATCGACAATGACCGCTGACCAGTCTTATCCCGCTTATTACACGCCTACTTAATAAATTGACCCAAAAGTACAACTTTTGTTGTGCTCAATGGAGAGAATCACACCCAGATGTGGCATTTCCCAACCATCAAAAAACAAGAATGACAACAATACAGTCAACAAGAATGACATCAATGTCATCAAAATGTCCAACAAGTAAAGCAGTTGTATGTTTATATGAAAAGATAAAAAAACGATTTACAAATGCACCTCCATTAGGCCCATCCAGTTATCGTAGTAAGGTGAATAAAACGTATTATAATATAACTATTATGCAAATAACAACTTTATGTATAATTAAGTATAAGGGGTTCAAACTATATACAAAGTGTCTGATCTCCCATATGTGTAGGAAATCCTACATTATGTATTCCATAATCAAGTTAATGTCACATGATGTGATGATCTACTTTAGTGTCTATGACTTGTCATGGTCATTCTGGATTAGAATGTATGTGTGCCATGGGTCAACTCTAATGCCTTCATTGAAAAGAATATCTCATCAGCTTCTCCGCTGAATGAGTCCATGTATGTGTCCTTATGTGTTTGTAATTTAACGTTTAGACCATAGCTGTTGCCTTAATATGTAAATCTAAATGGCCTTTCACCTTTAGGCGTTTTCTTTCTTTTGTATCACCCTTGCTTTTCCCCTAATTCCTTATGTGTTTATACTTGCCTTTGCTGTACTGTAAAAGGTAATCATCAATACGCCAATAGACATGCAATGCATGCATGACGCTAAAGCCTTTTTTGTTTAGATACCGCTTTCGAACAAAGCCTTTGTCAGCATTTTACCAAAGCATCTGCCAAAAAACAACTGTTTGTTTCTTCTGTATGTGTCCGCATGTGCTTTTTCATATCACTCCTCTGGCTGAAACCATTGCCACATACTGTACAAGTAAATGGTTTTTCCACTGCATGAATCCACATGTGTCTTTTTAGATGACTCAACTGACTACAGCATTTGCCGCACACTGCACAAGTAAATGGCTTTTCCTCTGTATGAATCCTCATGTGTATTTTCAGATGATGTCTTTGACAAAATCCCTTTCCACAGACTGTGCAAGTAAAGGGCTTTTCCCCCGTATGAGTCTTCATGTGTGATTTCAGATGACATTTTGTAGTACAGCCTTTGCCACAGACTGTGCAAGTAAAGGGCCTTTCCCCTGTATGAATCATTGTGTGTGTCTTCAGATGTCCATTGCTTTGAAACAGTTTGCCACAATATGTGCAACTAAAACGTTTCCTCCCTGTGTGACTCATCATGGAGTGACTTTGTTTTGATGATGTGAGGTCATGGGAGATCTTGTTGCTCAAAGACAAACTATGTTCTCCCATGTTTTGTGTATTGTGTGATTTTAGTGTGTTTAAACCTGTCTGGTCATCCATGGTATTGTCCCACTCATCACTGTGTTCAGTGCCAGATGCAGAACCATGTAAAGAGAGGATTTGGTCACTACTAGTTGGTTGTGATGTTACACATTCCTCTACATCAGCTTCTGTTTTCATGTGTTGAGATGAGGTGTTGGCTAGAGGTTTCGTTTCTGTGATTTCATCATCTTCACGTTTCACTGATAGCAATGCCAGCGTTGATCCATCAGCCTCCTCTGCTCTTTGAAGTAGTGCATTGTGTTCCGGACCTGGGGTTCTCTGCTGCTGCTCAGAGGGAAATGAGCAAACTGATAGTATTGTCAGTGTTGACCCACCAGCCACCTGTGGTCTTTGAAGTAGCTCCTCCTGTCCCTCTTTAATCAGTGGAGACTCTGGTTCCTCCTGGACCAGACTAGGGGTTCTCTCCTGCTGCTCAGAGGATACCTCCTCTTTACACACAGGGTAGTGTAGGGAGTCTAGCCAGAAGATAAAAGGAGAGAAAACTATTACATGTTTGATCATAACATTTGTATCATACTGTGGTGTCTGGTCTACTGTGAGTGTCGACTTGGAGTGGTCAACCACTTATGTAGTTGTGGTCGGAGGGAACTTCCGCTGTCATTCCATATCTGTCCATATGTGTCCTAATGTGAATTGCCATACAAATGATTGTCAGGGTTATGGTTAGTTACTTTAAAAAAATGCTTCATTTCTAAAACATACACATGTCCTTGTTTCAAATGTCATTTCCAATCAGAGATATCCAGAGAAACGTTCAGAAAGCAAGTTTAATATAGCAATATATAAATATATGTGTTCATACATTTCCTGTTTCCTGTGCTCATTTTGATTAGTGGCGGGTTAGAGAGAGGTGAATGCCAGTACATAATAGTGTTTAAATGAGAAAAATATGTATGTGGAATGTGTATACGTGTGTGTGTGTGTGTGTGTGCGTGTGTGTGTGTGTGTAATCATGTATTTAATAATACTGACTTGTCCAATTCAAACAATGTCTCAGGCATTGATCAGCTGTTTAGTTTTCCTTACTTCTTGATTCCGTTTAATGGTCACCCAAACCTGAATGGAGGCCACTATGACTAAAATGCTGTTGACTAGCATCGATGCAAACTCACAAAGATGGTGTTAACATTTCAACAAGTTCAACTTCCATGTTCACACTAACTGCTTTTCGATTTAACAATATAGTGGATTTACCAACCTGCTCTGTGTAATTTGACGATTGGTTGTAAAACCATATCCAGTAGTCTTCGTTGGCGGTAATTTTCTTGTTTGTAGTGGAAAGCTTCATCCTCGTACTCTGTTAGAATTCTTTCAACAATCCCAAATATCTCTTCAGCAGCAGCAGATAGTCTCTGGTTGATCAAGGACTTCAATGATTGTAGTACAGCCATAACTCCAAACTTGCTCAATAAAGAAAGCCAGAGAATGAAAACTGGTAAATTGTTGGTTAAACTACTTGGGCAGAAAACAAATGACTGCTTCAGCTAGTGCAGAAGAGAAGGGTCTGGCTCTTAACAACTCACACATTGAAGTGAATAACACTCTGGTTAAATACTAGAGGGTGTGGTCGGGTGGCGGGGGAGGGGGGGAGGGGGAGGGGTCAATCACTTAAACTGCAAATTAAACCCCCTCCCCAGAATCAAATTACATCATATTCTTATCATGATACCTTTTTGGCCATGCACCCCCTGTTACCTACCTCCCTAGCTGATGCACCCCCCCCCATGGAAATATGATTTGCATAAGCTATAATGAGAGACATATGTCCTATTTATCCACATATATGCCCATATGAACCTGACTATGGCATATATATGCAGCATAGGCTATATTCTGCATATACTACCTCAAGGAACCCTAGGGCTGAATAGAACAATCAATCAAATCAATTAAACCAAACGTTTTACGTAAACATTGATGACTGAAATGCACAAGGTCACTCAGGCGAATTAATGCATGGGACCCGAAACAAGACCGCAAGGTCTTTCTTCGGTGCTGTCCTTTTGGACCAATGCTGTGCTTGACTGTAACCTGTACTGTTTGCATCTTATTGTCTAATGAAATTATCAATCAATCAAAAACTCTTAAGTCAGGTAATAGCAGAAGTGTCAAATGTGCATGAGACAAATGCACACGCATCTTCTAGACTGGATTATTATTTTTTTTGAGGGCCTCCTATATACAGGTTTAATGTTTGTTTTTAGTTCAATGTTTGTTTTAAAAACACTGTTGACAATAAAGATAATTTAATATTTGTTTTGTCTCAATGTTTGTTTTACATAATCATGATGCTGTAAGATGATAAGTGCCCCCTCACTTCACATGGGTGTTTTTTTTTGTTATGCTGGCTGATGGGGTTGTCTGTCAAATGCGATTTCAAGGGGAGTGGTTACCAGCCCATGGAATTCTTTGACGTGGACAAAAAAAGGCAGAAAAAGTGGATCGAGCAAATCATAACAATTTACTCATCGGGAGATCTAAAGGTCAGAGTTCTTTTGACGAATGAGTGTGAGCTTCAGTTTGTGAGGGATCCTCACGGCCCTCTACCATATTGCCGAATTCCGTGAAGAACGATAGCTCAGAACTGCCAAAACGGATACAATTGTCACGGAACCAAAAGGGTTCTACGCGCTTTGGGCGTGACCCCTATGGCCCCTAATAATAATATTTGTCAGTAGGAAAGCTTCAAAACATGCTAGCTTGCTTTGCAAGCTTATTCCATCTGGCAGAGTCAGGCTACTCAAAACATGTCACTTGAGGCCACATGAATTGTAAGGCAGTTCATACATACGCATACAGAAGTAAATGGTAATGTAGTTCACACATACACACCCTCTATAGACATCAATGGCAATAGATTCACACATACACTAGTAAATGGTAATATAGTTCACACATTACCTCACAGGTCCCAGGCGTGGGTACCCGAGGTGCAGTTTATAGATTACCCTGGAATACAGGACACAAGAATGAACAACACACATAGGTAACACTTTATATTAAGGTCGCCTTTATAATGCATTATAAGCTCATTTATAATGCATTATAATGTGCTTATAAGGCATTATAACACTCGTTATAAATGTTTATAGCCATGTATAACAACTTATAACCACGTTTATAACATATTATAAGTGCTGGTCATAATGCATTATTATGCTCAGTGGAACAGCACATTATAACTATTATAACTTAGGTGGTTATAAAGGGACATAGAGAAGTTCTGTAATGTCTGTCATGATGCATTATAACCAATGTGTATTAAATGGAATAATGTCTTATAAACATCAATAATATGCTATAGCATATTATACAAAGTTGTCACTTTACTTAAAGGTCACAAAGTCATGCTATAGTGTATTATAAAATGATACAACTGCTAATAACCATTAAAGAATGTTGCCACTTTACTTAAAGGTCTCAAAGTCCTGCTATAGCATATTATTGATGTTTATAAGACATTATTCCATTATTTTCATTAAATCAACACAAAACGTCATCATCTTTACATCAAACTGAAGCTAAGTGAATTATCTTCCTCATGGAATTATTTGTGTTGCAAATAGGCCTACAGTGGTTTTGAGGTCATAACCTGGAATACAGGACACAAGAATGAACAACAAAAATGTGTTGTCTCTTTGCCATTAGATAATGGCTTCTTGCAGAAAATCACGTGGTACACTGTGGTTCCCCCAGCATGTAACAGATGGACACTGCCCCCTAATGTCCATAGTGGCTGTTATTCAAATCATGTATGTCACAGTATTAACTTGTTCAAC
The DNA here is from genome assembly GCF_951216825.1 of Electrona antarctica. Lineage (NCBI taxonomy): Eukaryota > Metazoa > Chordata > Actinopteri > Myctophiformes > Myctophidae > Electrona > Electrona antarctica. Next base: position 55,256,274 of record NC_136812.1, on the reverse strand, counting down.
ATGAATCATGAATGCAGGTAAAAAACGAATTACACATTACACAAATAAACAATCACTCTTTTGTGGGTGCCACACATACACACCCTCTATAGAGGTCAATGGTAATGCAATAGGAATATGAAGGCCCCACACCCAGCTGAATGACATACAATTATTTAATTCTATGTCCATATGCCTATGCCCATATCCCATAGGATTTTACGGGGGCCCAGGTGTCCCCATGCCAAAAGAGAGTAGCCTATCAATCATTTAGCTGCGGACCCCCTGAATAACCCACTTTGAGATTAGAAAACTCTTTCTTTGACATGTTATGTTTGTGCTTTATTGTACTGTGAATGTGTACGGGTGCAGACAAAGCATATGACAGCTCCCTACCAGACGTGAGTTTTGGCTTGGCGTACGTCAAGTCACTCTGGAATGATACATGTGGAAAATTGCTGTGATTTTGGCGTAAGCCCATTTCTGGATGTAAATCACGTTGATAAAGGGCCACAATGTTTACATGCGGAGCTGAAATTTTGAAAGTAAAATGCATTGGATACCAGAAATACTCAAGCAAAGTATAATAGACTATAGGATAAGTACAGTACTTGTTGAGTATATTTATAGGCCTATAATGACTTTCCACTCCTGTACAGTACTGTGGTTTACAATGCAGACCATCGTACTGCATGAGCTATTTAGTTTGTGTTTATTTGATAGACTGAGTGAGTAATGTTTCACTACTGTATTAAATTCCCAACCTGATTTTGTTTTCCAGTCATCGGTGGTGGACAAAGTACATTCAAGTATTCAAAATGACAAATTACAAAGCCTTTTTTTAAAGTCTGGCGAGTGGGCTCGAACCCGGGCTCCCCTAGAGTTAGTGTCGGAAGTGTCCTTGAGCAAGACTCTGAACCCCTAATTGCTCCTGATGTGCAGGTTGGTGCCTTGCATGGTTTCTGCCGCCATCTGTGTATGAATGTGTGTGTGAATGGGTGAATGTAATGCGCCTTGGATAAAGGCTCTATATAAATGCACCATTTACCATTTTGGTCAAGATTTAACAAGTTGTATTAATTAATATTCATGCAATAATTATTATGTTCATTGATATGCAGTTATAGGGTTATGGACATATTGATACATGTTTTTGTTTAATTGGTTTAATAAAAGTTTCAACACTACAGGTCCTGTATGTGTGCTTTATCATTACAGAAACATGATCAAATATGTGTTGTATTTACCATAACTACTGTGAACAATACAGTTATTTTACAGCTTGTAAACCTTGTGCTTAAGCTGTTACTACAGTGTACATGAGTAAGTATTCATTTGGCATAGCCCCTCAAAATGTACCTGAGGGGGCTTTTGAATAGCAGCAATGCAAATATAAGAAAAACCCACTTGGAGTTGGGGAGATGGAATTTGTATTTTTGAGTGGTGCAAACCACTCAAAAAGAACAACTGGCTTTGTACCTGTGTACCCGTGTTTGTTCGTACCACAAAAATGAGGATGGTTGCTATGGTTAGCAACCAAAAAAATGAGCATGGTTGCTATGGTTAGTATGTGTACAGTAACTATAACAAATGTGTAGTTCACACGGGTGTGATGTTTTTCTGTGTGTGTGTGTGTGTGTGTGTGTGTGTGTGTGTGTGTGTGTGTGTGTGTGTGTGTGTGTGTGTGTGTGTGTGTGCGCGTGCGTGCGTGTGTCTTGAGTTGACCTTGGGGTCCATATGAGGCTCTGAGCACAGTGTGCTGGAATGTGTGCAGTGTTGCCAGGTAGGCTATTGTGAGAGAAACAAGAAACCAGGTATATGAAAACAAGCCCAAAATTTGCTTGTAGATCTGTTATTTTGCTGCTGTTGGGGAGGGGGGGGGGGGGGTGCTCTTATTGGTAACAGGTCATCTCGCCCCTTTGTCAACTCGCCCCCGCGAAAAGTGAAGACGGCTCGCCCCGGAATTTCGAAAAGTGAAGACGGCTCGCCCCAAGCCGTGGACAGCTCGCCCCCAAAGCGTGGATATCTCGCCCCACCGCGTGGATATCTCGCCCCAAAGCACGGATATATCACCCCATGTTTATTTCATGTTTATTTTACCTTATTTATCATATTAGAACATTTAGAATCAATGTTGTTTGTCAAAGGAGAACATTTAGAACCAGTTTGTTGTTGTTGTTGGTCAAATGAAAATGATGCATGGATAATGAATGGCTCACACCCCTCCATTGTTCTGGAAATTCCATTCTGGAAAGGTGTTCCATTCCTCCATTACTGAAATTAGTTGTTGTTGTTGTTGTTGTTGTTGTTGTTGTTGTTATTGTTGTTGTACTATTGTTGTACTATTCTATGTCTGCCTAAAAGTACAGTACTTGTTAGAGTTAAAGATTTAGCTGGGGACCTGGACACAGACTTACAGCGCCACCAACAGGTGGATTTTTGAAAATGACTCAAATCATGAAGGCAGCATGCAATTTACATGGAATCTTTCACAGACTTTCATACTAGGCTGAGGAATAGATCCCACCCTTTTCACATTGGCCAGTTACAGCGCCACCAACATATTCACTTTACCTCCTTCTCTCTCTCTCTCTCTCTCTGTTTAAAAGTACAGGAACAATCTCAAAGTACAGGTACAAATATAGTACAGGTAAAAATCTCTCTCTCTCTCTCTGTTTAAAAGTAGGCTACTATTGTGAATCAGTGGACCATGACACAGCTTAAACACAACTCATCTTTACTTTCAAAACTCAGAGTCATAATAACAACGGCAAAGCAACATCATCACACATGATTGTATGTTGTATGTCAAGACTGAAGTAGTCGATCCCAGATATTCCCCCCAATCATCACAAAAGCAACACAGGAATATGCAAGTGCAGCACAATCAAACAGCCGTCAGTGAGACATAACAGCTACATGTACAAATCTCTCTCTGTTTAAAAGCACAGGTAAAAATCTCTCTCTCTCGCTCTCTCTGCTGTTACCTCGAAAATACAGCGGTTTTACGGGGCGACTTGTCCGGACTTTTGGGGGCGACTTCTCCGGACATTTGGGGGCGACTTCTCCGGGCTTTGGGGCGACCGATCTTCCCATTGGGGCGACCGATCTTCGCCGCTTGGGGCGAGTTGGAAAAGGGGCGAGCCGTCTCGTATTCTTTATTTGTATTGGTTGATTGAATACTTTATAACAGTTTGCATGCAGTAGCATGCATGTAGGCTACACTTAATTCAATAAATGCTGCTGCGGCTGCAGTAGAAACAGACTAAAACTCAGGTTTTTGATTGATTGATTGATTGATTGAATACTGTATAAATAGTTTGCAGATTGTAGCTATACCACACTTAAAGGACCACTTCACCACTTTTCAACATCTCTTCATATAATTGGTCCTCACTAATGTTCATGATAAAACACCACCATTTTTTTCCTACTCAGTCTGTGTCTCATAGGAGGGCTTTGGGCAGTATGGACACCCGTCCACCAGTGACATCATCATTAGGCAGATTTTCTTTTAAACAAGATTTGTTTTAAAATATATTTAGATTTTTATTATCGTGAGAACGATGGCTTCAACTTTTGCACTCCAACTTTTCAGGAAAAGAAAGCCTGCCGTTTCTATTAGCTTGGATTCACCATCGATGATGTCACTGGTGGACAGGTTTCTGAACTGCCCACAGCCTTCCTATGAGACACAGACCGAGTAGGAAAGAATGGTGGTATTTTATCATGAACATTAGTTAGGACCAATCATAGGAAGAGAAGTTGAAAAGTGGTGAAGTGGTCCTTTAAGTTAAATAAATGCTGCCTATTACATTACAGTCATTTAGCAGACGCTTTTATCCAAAGCGACTTACAATATTTAACAGCAGTAAATATTTCAGCATTCAGCTATTCATTGTTAAATCATTCAACATGGCAACAACAGGCTGATAAAAGTTTTACTAAATGTGCAGTGCAGGGCTGCGGTCACAGACAAGCCATTCTTATTCTGTAACAACCATCCTACACTTCTCCAAACCCCCACACAGTCCACAGCGCCCTCTGGAGGCAGAAGCACTTTTACAGTTATCACCCCGTTTGATTTAACAACGCTATAGCTGTATGTTGAAATAAAATAACAATATTTCCTGTGCACCCTAACAATTTTCATCTGCACCCTTAGTCATTTCATCCTGCAGCCGGCCCTGATACTTCCTGCAGTACAGAAGTATACAGATTTCTTGATGAATTGAAAATGGAGGACTCTGATGTAAACAAGTCTTGGTTTACAACACTGATGATGTGTCCAAGTTCATGATGTTTCATTAACTGAAGAACTCTGTAAGTGTTGCAGTACCAGTGACAACCAGGAACAGACTGAAGAACTCTGGGAGTTGTAGTACCAGTGACAAACAGGAACAGACTGAATAACTCTGGGAGTTGTAGTACCAGTGACAACCAGGAACAGCCTGGGTGACGACCACCAAGAGGGTGGTGACATCTGGAGAGACAGAGGACGGCCGGAGAGGGTTGGTAGCTTAAAACACTTCTTCTGTGAGGAGGAACCCAAAACGCTACAGACTGCAGTAACACCTGCAAGGAGGGTTTAAAATTAGCCTCGGTGCAGCTTGAGAGGCTGGCTGTATAGCTGGAGTTGTACCGAAGCTGATGCCACTTGGACACATGACAGAGACAGTGGAAGCTGTAGTGTAGCATGCCACTTGGACACAGGACAGACAGTGGGGACTGTAGTGTAGCATGCCACTTGGACACAGGACAGACAGTGGGGACTGTAGTGTAGCATGCCACTTGGACACAGGACAGACAGTGGGGACTGTAGTGTAGCATGCCACTTGGACACAGGACAGACAGTGGAGGCTGTAGTGTAGCATGCCACTTGGACACAGGACAGACAGTGGGGACTGTAGTGTAGCATGCCACTTGGACACAGGACAGAGTGGGGGCTGCAGTGTAGCATGCCACTTGGACACAGGACAGACATTGGGGCTGTAGTGTAGCATGCCACATGGACACAGGCCGGGGTCTGATCAGCCATGGTTGGGTCGCATGGAGGAGGGTGTCTGTTGTAAGACCCAGAAACACCCAACCATCCCAGGTTTACAACACTGATGATGTGTCCAAGTTCATGCATCAGTAGATGTTTAATTAACTGTATCTACTGCTGCGTTGTGTATCCTGACTCAGACTGTATGCCAACTGCAACATGGAGAGACGTCAAGGTGTCTGATTTCAATACACATCATGTACCATAGAGTCTATGGCATAGACTTACTTTATTCTGTTATTCTATTTGATCATAAAAGGCAAATGTACTCTTGAATAAATATACAAATAGATTCATTGTATAATAATAATAATATTTTGATTTATGAATTGATTTACTAAACAGTGTAATGAAGTTACAGCACTGCTTTGCCCGTTAGAGTAAGCATGTTTATTTGTACATTTCAACAAGGAAGGCAGTGTGCTTTGCACACACAACATCTGGGCGGGAACCCCTTTTGGTGTTTTAAGCATTCTTATACTTTAGCTATTGAAAAATAGCAGATCTACAAGCTCGTACAAGCTTGTAGATCTGCTAGTTTTCACAACGTTTTTAACTCGAATCCTTGCTCCTGGGGGGTCCCTGGAACAACATATTTTCAGATGGGGGTCTAAATGGGTTAAGAGCAATGTAAAGTGTGATGCATTCACAATAAAAGGACATTTGAATACAATAAAAACTATAAATAATTATAAATAAACAAAGCTACTCCATAAACATAAATCAAAAATATAGCTAATATATATACAGAATAGAAAAATAAGAATAAAATAAAAAGCAAACTGAATACAGACCCATAAACCTCAGTAAAAAGCAGCAGTAAACAGAAACGTCTTGGGCTTTGATTTGAGTGTGACAGGAGTTGGGTTAGGTAGAGGTTCAGCCATACTGTTGAACACTCAACAGTGTTTTACTTACTTAATTTTTTAATTCAATACATTTTTCACACACATTAACAATACATTTTCAAAACTTCCAAAGTATTTTATCTAGGGATGGACAATATTTTATCAAATCGGTATGGGTCGATGTTGGCCTTAAAATGCAATATTGGTATTAGCCAATGTTTTAAAATAAAAATACTACATCGACGCTGTTTATATTCAGACATGGGCTAACATTTCAATAACTGTGAATCCCTATAGTATTTGGAATAAAATGCACTGTTTTCCAAAATGTCAGTTTGTCACCTCCCTCTTCACATTCAATAGATTCCGTGATCTTTTGTGGCCAGGTGTAATTTCCTGGGGTCTAGTAGGACTATAGAAAACAATAATTAAATTAATTAATTATTAACAAATACATTTACCCACTTGTTCGAATGCCCGCCCCCTGCCAAAAAACGCTAAAAGTGTTTAAACAAAATAATGCAGCAAATGAAAATATAACACTCATCTTTTACTTTCTCTAATAACCTAAAACATGAACCTTGGTTGAAAAACAACCAAAGTTGTCCTTTAAGGTTTAACATGAGGAGAAAAACTAAAGATCAGGAGAATGGAGGCCTCTATTGACAGGATTGATTGAATAGTTTATTAGACATGAATGTAAAACAACAACAGAGTTCAGTCAAACACTGATTCCAAAAGGGAGAACAAAAAAACAAAGTCCTGGCGGTCTTGTTTCCATTCAGGTCCTATGTAATCAATTCATAATAGCAGAACAAAAAAATCACACTTTGTGTGAAGTGAGGGGCGCTCTTATCACATCATGCATCACATTCTGCTTCAGCCAATCAAATCATCACTAATGTCATTCCGGCCAATCACTTTAAGCGTCTTCACTTTTTCTGCCCTCACTGTTTTTATCCGCCAATCAAATCATCGCTATGGGGTGATGATCAGCCAATCAAATCATCGTGTTTGTGTTCACACAAAGACAAAGCCCAGTAGGAGGAGCTAGCGCCCCTCAACAATAATTCAATATCATCAAAAGCAACAACAAAATATATCATTACAGGAAATAATAAAACACTAAATGTACAGAGTGGGAGAAAGTTAAGAGGGGGCGTGGTCACCTGTTTAAAGGAGAAGTGATCATTTCCTCTCCATTGGGCCTGCTGAAAGGTGGACTTTCATGCCTGTTTTAAAATATGTAAGTGATTGCATTTTTTGAGGGAAGGGGTCAGGACATTCCACGCCTGGGTGGTCGTGCTGTAGAAGGAGAATTTACCCATATTTGTTTTGAAATATAGGAGCAGTATAATAATCCATAATCTATTAATTTAAAACGACTTAAGGGTACCAATGTGGTCAGTTTCAATGTCGTTTGCAGGTCATTCTATGTATTAGGGCCACAGAAGCCAAAAGCAAGTTCAGAGCTAACTTTTGGTACCTTGAATTTGTGGAAACTACTTGACCGAGTGCGGGCGTACTTCAGAAAAAGATGAGATGGATTTAGGACAATTTCCAAGCATGGCTTTATACAAGAACAGGTGCCAATGCAGTTTTCCAACGTTATTATATAAGATACAATAGTGAGTACCATAGCTATCACCCGTAATACATCTAATCGATGAGTGATAAACAGAGTCTAGGGATTTAAGAGTGGATGCTGCTGCATGTCTATAGATTATGTCTCCATAATCCAAGACAGACAGGAACACATGGAAACTTTCTTTTTTTTTACCCCATGGTGTGAATGCAATGGTGTCTTAGCAAGTGACCCGAGTTATTTAAACTTAGGTCACACCGTTTAAAGTGGACATATTTTTTATTGTCCTGTGAGAACTGTGGACACGAAGGTGGCTTTTCAGATGACTTGATCTGTTGAAACTCTTGTCACAATGTTTACATTGGAAAGGTTTTTCTCCACTGTGGACACGAAGGTGGCTCTTCAGATAACTTGAGCAAATGAAACTCTTGTCACAATGTTTACATTGGAAAGGTTTTTCTCCAGTGTGGACACGAAGGTGTTTATTCAGATTACTTGAATCCTTGAAACTCTTGTCACAATGTTTACATTGGAAAGGTTTTTCTCCAGTATGGACACGAAGGTGTGTCTTTAGGGCACTTGAATGACTGAAACTCTTGTCACAATGTTTACATTGGAAAGGCTTTTCTCCAGTGTGGACACGAAGGTGTTGCTTTAGGTTACCTGACTGACTGAAACTCCTTTCACAATGTTTACAGTTAAAAGGTTTTTCTCCCGTGTGGACATGCTGGAGCTTCTTCAGGGAACCTGAGTCACTGAAACTCTTGTCACGCCGTTCGTCATCATCGTCTTCACTGGTCTCCTCCCAATCATCACTGTCTTCAGTGACTTCAGTGTCAGATTCAAGTTCAACTTCAATCTCAGAGCAGTGGGAAGATATGTGTTCTTCTTCTTCTTCTTCTTCATCATCATAATTTTGTTCTTCACCTTTCACTTCTAGTAATGTCAACGTTGACCCAACAGGTTCCTCTGGTCTTTGAAGTAGTTCCTCCTGTTCCTCTTTAAGCTCCTCCTGTTCCTCTTTAATGTGTGGAGGCTCTGGTTCCTCCTGGAGCAGACTGGGGCTCCTCTCCTGTTCAGGAGAAACCTCCTCTTTACACACAACCATGTGCAGGATGTCTAGGAGCAGAAACATAACATGATGGTCAACACTGGATTCATACAATGTAAATCCATTCTTCTTCCATGTTCCATGTACAAAATGACCTATTTACCTACCAAGATAAGATTGACTAAACTGTTACTAACTAATAATAATATTACTGTTCTGAAAGATTTTAGCAAAATACATTGTTTCTTCAGGAACAATATTTGTTTTCACATGAAACTTACTGAGGTGTGGCTGGTCTTCAGCTTCCTGTTTAATAGAAACGTCTTCAGCTTCCTGTTTAATAGAAACGTCTTCAGCTTCCTGTTTAATAGAAACATCTTCAGCTTCCTGTTTAATAGAAACGTCTTCAGCTTCCTGTTTATTAGAAACGTCTTCCTGTTTAATAGAAACGTCATCAGCTTCCTGTTTAATAGAAACGTCCCTGGCTGAGTCTGGAGAGTTCATCTTCAGGTGTGGCTGGTCTTCAGCTTCCTGTTTAATAGAAACGTCTTCAGCTTCCTGTTTAATAGAAACGTCTTCAGCTTCCTGTTTAATAGAAACGTCTTCCTGTTTAATAGAAACGTCATCAGCTTCCTGTTTAATACAAACGTCCCTGGCTGAGTCTGGAGAGTTCATCTTCACCTGGGAGTGATGCATCATGGGTATTGTAGTTCTTATGAGTCTGGAGAGTTCGTCTTCACCTGCAGTCTGGACTCCGGTCTGAAATCAAGTGAATAAGGAAGGACTTTACTAACTGGAGACCTATAGTCCGGAAGCCAGGGGTGGGGAGGGGGAAATGTGTTTTTATTGGCCTAAAATGTTGCCTATATACTTAAAAATACTTAAATGAATGAGTCCACTTGCTGACCGGCTGTCGGTATTGAGCAATTTATTTTAATAAGGTCTTATATGTGACCATACCATTACCTATATACGGCAAGATGTCAACATTTAATTATGCTTTAAAACGCTTTGGCGGCCAGCATTTGATAACTTGTGATAAAATTCACGCCAGCATTTTCCCTGTTTAACTCTTATTTTGAAGAGCAAAATACCCAGAACGGAAGTTATGATCTTATGTTAGGGTGTGTGACGATGCATCATCATTCCATGTTTACCGCGGGTGCTGCTAAAACATAATGGAGGCGCATCACAGCGCCGGCAAAAATGCCATCTGGGACAAGGAATAGGAGATACAGGCGAATGAAAGAAACAGAATCAAACCCTGGCCCTACCCTACCCTAACTGGGTCGGCCCGAGGCTCGGCCAGACCCTAACAATTACCATAATGTTAACACTTTCATCGCCCCCCTGGTGTCCATGTGAAATTACTGCAAGCAGCCAGGCAATATCTGTGAATAAGCGCCAACTACTTCCGGCCCACACAGCCCAATACAACGAGAGGAGGAGCAACAAGTTTTACAAGCAGCAGCCGACATGTCTTAGTTTTCACCACAAGCGGTAATATGGCTTGTGTGATGCGATCATAAATCACTATTTACATCTGAACGTTGGGCGGATTGGACTAAAACAACAACTTTGGACTATTTTTCGGAGTAAACAAGCAGCAAAGAAACGACAATAAGCAACCCGATGCTAACGTGAGTAGCATTATGACTTGATCAATCAAAAGCACTATAAAATACCAATTGCCGTTGATCTACGGCAATGGTGGATTAAGTAGCATGTGATGTGTCAAACTAGGGGGTTGTCATGATTCTGAATCCATTCCAAGCATTAGTTTTCCACAAAAAACACTAATTGGGCTAAAAACGTCCATTGTCGTCATCATAAATGTGATGAGTTCAGCACATTTTGGGCACATTTGGACAAGTGGCTATTGCTGTTTTTAAGCCCAAGGAGTGTTTTTGTGGATGGAATGGATTAAAAATCCTTGCCTTATATAGGTTGTTAATGGTATGGTCACATATATCCTCCTATACAAAAAACAATAGGCCTATCTCACAGCCCGTTTTTCACGCCCACTTCCGGTAAATAGTGGTGACTTTAACATGGGCATTTACACGTTTTTTTCTCTGGAGAATCTAAGTACATTTTCTAATGTAAAAATGTGACAGACCAATATTATTATGAAGCAAACAAGATGGTAAATCAGGTCGAGCAGATAGAACAAACCTTACCTTGAGAAAACAAAAGTTGTAGACTTCTTAAATAACCTCTGTTAACATGTAGCGTCTATGGAGTGACGTCACGCTATCACCACTAACCCCGAAAGGGGGCGTATTTAGGGGGGCGGGGAAATTCTGTGAGATAGGCTTATTGTTCATTACCGTCAGCCGGTCAGCAAGTCGACTCATGAATGTATGCATATAAACAATATTTAAGGAAAAATCCCACTTTAAACAAAAGAAGCCTGTTGGCTACCAGACTTCTACTGTTAGCCCAACTCTCCAACATTTACATTTTTGAATTCAGGATTCCAAGTGTGTGTGTGTGTGTGTGTGTGTGTGTGTGTGTGTGTGTGTGTGTGTGTGTGTGTGTGTGTGTGTTTTGTTATGAACACCCTCTTTTGCCGCTCCCTAAAAGCTCAGTGAGATGTTTAGTTCAGATCTAGCCCAGATGAGTGAAAGAGCGCCACCCTTTGGTCAACAAGAAAAGTACAAATTCATATATTTGGAAGCACTTTGGTTTCAAGGAGTGTGGTGAGGAACAACAAACCAATACCGTGTTAAGATGTGTTACAATGGTGTGTGTTAGGGTTACATTTCAATGGTGTGTGTTAGGGTTACATTTCAATAGTGTGTTTTAGGGTTACATTTCAATGCTGTGTGAACCACAACACAATAGGGCAGTAACCAAAGTCGACTTCATTGTCACAAGTCAACTCGCACCAGGAGAAGTCGAACAAAAATAATTAAACTAGAAAACGTGGCCCTTGGGGCACAGGTCTCCAACAAGCCAGGTCAGGTTGTGGCCTCCTGGTGGCGCTATAACAGGCCAATGTGAAAAGGGTGGGATATAATCCTCAGCCTAGCAAGAAAGTGTGTGAAAGATTTCACATAAATTGCACGCTGCGTTCATGATTTGAGGCTTTTTGTTCAAAACGGGCCAATCTTGAAAGCTAATTATAGCAAATTAGGATGGAATATAAAATATCGGACAGATCCGTCTTGAACACATGACTATTAGAGATACTGTGTAACGATTCTTTTGAGACTTTTGGACAGAATGAGGAGGAGTAATATAAAAAAAAAATGTTTTACAAAAGTCGGCCTCCTGGTGGTGCTATAAAAGGCAGATGTGAAAAATGTAGATCAAAGGTTTGTCCTTGGCCTCTAGGGAGTGTGCATACAACCTTTCACGCAGATCGGGGCATTAGGTACAAAATATAAAAAAGCTGCCTCATGGTGACGCTATAACAGGCCGTTCTGGACATGTGAAATTACTGCAAGCAGCCAGGCAATATCTGTGAATAAGCGCCAACTACTTCCGGCCCACACAGCCCAATACAACGAGAGGAGGAGCAACAAGTTTTACAAGCAGCAGCCGACATGTCTTAGTTTTCACCACAAGCGGTAATATGGCTTGTGTGATGCGATCATAAATCACTATTTACATCTGAACATTGGGCGGATTGGACTAAAACAACAACTTTGGACTATTTTTCGGAGTAAACAAGCAGCAAAGAAACGACAATAAGAAACCCGATGCTAACGTGAGTAGCATTATGACTTGATCAATCAAAAGCACTATAAAATACCAATTGCCGTTGATCTACGGCAATGGTGGATTAAGTAGCATGTGATGTGTCAAACTAGGGGGTTGTCATGATTCTGAATCCATTCCAAGCATTAGTTTTCCACAAAAAACACTAATTGGGCTAAAAACGTCCATTGTCGTCATCATAAATGTGATGAGTTCAGCACATTTTGGGCACATTTGGACAAGTGGCTATTGCTGTTTTTAAGACTATTAGAGATACTGTGTAACGATTCTTTTGAGACTTTTGGACAAAATGAGGAGGAGTAAAAGTCGGCCTCCTGGTGGTGCTATAAAAGGCAGATGTGAAAAATGTAGATCAAAGGTTTGTCCTTGGCCTCTAGGGAGTGTGCATACAACCTTTCACGCAGATCGGGGCATTAGGTACAAAATATAAAAAAGCTGCCTCATGGTGGCGCTATAACAGGCCGTTCTGGACAATGTGGGGCAGAGGTTCATATTTGGCATCCAGGGAGTGTGTATGCAAAATTTGGCATCGACCGGGTTAACGGCGTCGGAGATTAGCTGGTAACGGACAGACGGACACACACACGGACGGAGTGCAAAACATACTCTCTCCCCATGCCTTTGGCCTGGTGGAGACAAAAATCAGATTGACTAAGATGTGCGTGTTAACATTACAGTGGACAGAGTACAAATCCTGCTCATTTACAAACTACGTTTGCACCTTTGACAAACTGCAGCTTGAAAAGGCCTTCAGCTCAGCTCTGAACTCGGTAGAATCTGCACCTGGCTCACTGATAAAAAAAACTATCATTACACCTGGGAAAAACTGAATCCATTCTCTTTGGATCAAATAGTAATCTCAGCCAGGCAGATGGTATCTTGGTTAGAGTGGGCGACAATATTATATATGCCCACCATGGACAGCTCTCGAACCTTTGGAGATACGGCGCTTTGAAAATCATGTTATAATGGAGGCTCAACGGAGCTGGATTTAAAAATCCCATCGCTGATGGGGACGGAGGCTCTCCATATTAGCCGGAGCAATGCTAAAAGGTAAACAGACGGACGGCACGTTCATATATTGAGTAAACGGTTGTCTACGAACATACGCGTAGATAGCACCAGTAGGTACCATTAGCCTAGCTACATTTATAAACGTAGATAGCAGCGAAATAATTAACTATGCATGCACCCCTTGGTACCACAGCACCTCAAAGGCCCTTAAAACAAGGCTCCAGACAAACTGGTCAGGCTACTACTTGGCCTCACTCCCCGAACCCACATCACCCCTGCCCATTTTCATAGGCTGCCGCTGGAATGGCTTAGGTTGACGACAGAGTACAGAATTTTGCAATGGGCCTGGCCTACAAGATTCACTACCTTCACTACCACCTTAAGATACCCATGTATCTGTTGAAATACTTCCTTAATGTAAATGAAGTCCACAATCTCAACACCAGAGGGAGTTCAACAAACCACATGCAGATTAGGCTAAAACAATGGATTAAATTTTGCTCATATGCCACTAAAGGTGGAACGCCCTACCAACAGCAATTAAGAAATTGCCCCCCCAACAAGTTACAATGTTATTACTGCTTCTAGTATTAACTACTGCTTATTTAGGATCACATTTTTGTAAAAAAAATCTTGTTTAAAAAATGATCTGCCTAATGATGATGTCACTGGAGGACGGTTTCTGAACTGCCCACAGCCTTCCTATGAGGCACAGACTGAGTAGAAAAAGATTGTGCCATTTTATCATGATTATTAGTGAGGACCTATTATATGAAGATGAAAAAAATGAAAACAAGTGGTGAAGTGGTCCTTTAACAGTTTGCAGAATTACTGTACATTTCAAGTAAAACTCAATACAAAAACTGTTGACTGTGGACGACACCAGAAAGCATTACTTGTTTACAATTGGGTCCACCCTTTTCAATTCATCAGAACATGTAGAGACGTACAGAGATACACTTCTATATAGTAACCAAAAACAGGAAATCATCATAAAAGGAGGTAAAAGGGGGAAAACATCTAGGGCTCCATCTTGCGCTACCCTTAACCCTTATCCCTAAACGTATTTGTTTAGGGAGATATACCCCATAGTGAGGGGTAAAGGGGGCCAGTTTTGAATTGCAGCCGTCCGTAGGTGGCCTTAAAACAAGTTACAATATTATTACTGCTGCTAGTATTAACTACTGCTTGTTTATAACAAGTTACAATGTTATTACTGCTGCTAGTATTAACTACTGCTTGTTTATAACAAGTTACAATATTATTACTGCTGCTAGTATTAACTACTGCTTGTTCATAACAAGTTACAATATTATTACTGCTGCTAGTATTAACTACTGCTTGTTTATAACAAGTTACAATATTATTACTGCTGCTAGTATTAACTACTGCTGGTTTATAACAAGTTACAATATTATTACCCTACAAACCCTCCCGCGCACTCAGATCAGCCAATGCAGGGAAGCTGGAAGTACCCTCACTAAAAACGCCGGGACAACGCTTCACACGTCCCAAACACTTCTCCATTCTGGCTCCAAAACTGTGGAATGCACTCCCCGTTGCAGTCAGAACTGCAGCATCACTCCCAATCTTCCGCCGTAGTCTGAAAAGCCACCTTTTCAGACTCCACCATGGCCCATAGCACTTACCCTACCCCCTTAGACAGCACTTTTTAGACTTAGATAGCATTTGATACAGACTTATAGCATGTTATGTAGACAGCACAATCATTGCATTGTATGTAGTCATTAGGGCTGACCTTCGATCACGCATTTGATGATCGACGCTTCGAAACGAATCGATCGTCGACGCTTCGTCATCCGACTGGGGGGGGGGGGGGGGGGGGGGTGCGAGGCGAGCAGTGACGCAAAATGAATTAGGCTTAAAATAAATAAAACAACGATATAGCAGAGAGAAACGCATGCTTGGATTGGTCTCAATTATTTTATTTAACAATAAGCAACAATTGTTGCTTTCACCCAATCCGCCCAATTGTAGCAGCCTTCATGAAAGCAGTGACGCACAAATAATTAGGCTTACAATAAAACATCCGACCGTAACAAGTCAACATTAAATAAAACTGCCTGACACAGGCATTACCTCTCAAATAAAAAAATATAATCCAAAGCAGCACACGACGAACGGCATTTTGCATTTATAACTGAAATAAACTCAGAGGCTTCGTGGAAACAGCACACGCAAGTGTAAAGGAAAGGCATTTTGCTTATCTTGATTCTTGCCGTAAAATTAACTGAAATAAAGCGTCATTTAATCGAGGCTTTATGACAGCAGCGAGACGAGTGCTTGCTGCGAGGCGCACGCAATCAGAGCTGCCTGGGAGAAATGCGAGGCCCTGTGCTTTAATAATTAATTAATTAATATCCAAAACTATACAAAAATGATCACATTTCTATATATAAGGACAAACCTTATTAGAAAAAATATTAATAGCATATGAAAGCCTTTTGAAATGTGTAGGCCTGTAGGTTACTGAATTGCAGGTGCTGCCAAATAAGTATAATTACTAGGCTACCAAATGCCAGTCAGTTGCGCAAATATAGGTCAGATCAATTAGCAGAGCGGAGCAGCTTCTCACTGACCAGCTCTTCTTAAAGTTTACTTAGCCTACTTTAATAATATGACATAGTGTTGGATCTCCATCCTCCAGACAAACAAACCTTGGATTATAATTGGATTATGCCTATAATTCTTCTTTCTTCAAACCAGCACGAGCCACAAGGTAAGAAACTATATAATGATTCACTTCGCACAGCACCCAGGCAGCTGTTCTTAATCGCGTCGCATTCCCATCAAAGTAGCACACTAACTTTGTGATCAACCTTCTTAATTTGCTTATTTTATTTGTAAAAAGCAACACTGTATTAAGACATGGCAGTATAATATTGGTGCAAAATGGAAATATGAGAGAGAGAGAGAGAGAGAGAGAGAGAGAGAGAGAGAGAGAATTGCTTTGAGAGAGAGAGAGAGAGAGAATTGCTTTGAGAGAGAGAGAGAGAGAGAGAGAGAGAGAGAGAGAGAGAGAATTGCTTTGAGAGAGAGAGAGAGAGAGAGAGAGAGAGAGAGAGAGAGAGAGAGAGAGAGAGAGAGAGAGTTGCTTAGAGAGAGAGAGAGAGAGAGAGAGAGAGAGAGAGACACGTAAAGCTGTTCCATTTCAACGAATAAAAAAATGCCGTCTCGCAGGCGCGACTCCGTGAGGCCCTGTGCGGTCGCACCGTTCGCACAACCTAAAAAGCGGCTCTGTCTCTGAGAGTGCAATATTATAGTTAGTTACCGTACTTATATTAGTGCAGAAAAGAGACAATAAATCCCGCTTTGGAGAAGATGCGTTCCGAATCCGAAGGGGTTGTAGTGGCAGGGAATCAGGGATGGATAGAATCCAGAATCAGGGATTCTACACTTTTGATTTATTTTGGGCGGCATGAATGCAGGCTGCAGCTGTTCTTGTTGACTTCCTTGTTGTTACCACGAGTGAGGGGGGAGAGGGGAGGAGGCGTTGCGAGGTCTGCGAGGCGCGAGCATGGCTCGCGGACCAAATAGACCGGCTCGCAGACCAAAATCGTCCGCTTTCTTTTTTTTTAATGACTATTCGATTTTTTATTTCAAGATCGATTTCCGTGTATATCGATCGATCGTCGATTAATCGTTTTTTTTGGGTCAGCCCTAGTAGTCATAGCACTTCAAGTATATATGTACAGCATAGTATAGTATATATGTATAGTTTATATGTACAGTGTCATTATATAGATATGTTCTAGCTACGTTCTTAGCTTAGCTTTCTTGATAAATGCTTTTTATATGTATTCCCAATTTCCCATGCTTTTTGTTCTTGCTTAATGTAAGTCGCTCTGGATTAAGAGCGTCTGCTAAATGCCTAAATTGTAAATTGTATTACTGCTGCTAGTATTAACTACTGCTTGTTTATAACAAGTTACAATATTATTACTGCTGCTAGTGTTAACTACTGCTGGTTTAGGATCATTTAGGATCAGAAATACTCGTCATGTTGTTCCATGTTAAAAGATGAGTCAATAATATAAAAGATAAATGTTAGTAAAAACAAGGTGAATCAGTTCATCTTACCTGCTGTGTTTCAGGGTTGAGCTGCTTAACGACCACACTGTTTTCAAACCGTTTCAAACCTTTTACTATTATTATTATTATTATTATTATTATTATTATTATTATTAAAGTGTTTTCTAACCACACTGCTAACAGCTAGCTGTGTGTGAACGCACATAGGGCTACTGTCCAAGGGCTGTGCGCATGCGCACTATCCCTGCTGCTGCAGAGCCATATAAAGTGAGACAGAGTTTCGACAACTCTGTTCACGTCACGGGGCTTCAGTCCAATGGCGGCTCTTCTACATAGACTTCTATTGAAAGGGGACATCCGGGAGTTTACGGAATGCATAGGAGTCTATTGGCTCGCGCGAGAACATAAACCACGTGACCAGGCTGTTTTCTGCCCCCTCAATGTCGTAACTCTCTCTGTATCTGCCCTGCTGGTGCCCGGAGCGTGCACGGTGCACATACCATAAACGGTCACTAGGGGGAGCCATGGTACAGTGTAATACAGTGGGGAGCAGCTATAGAGCTGAAAACTCTCCCATAGAGATTTACTAAAATATTTATATCAATTATTCTGAGCCTAGAATCAGTCCATCCAGGATCCTAGTGAGTCATGACCATAACACCTCTGATTCTGAGAAAACAAACAAACAACAAGATTGCATATTTAATTATATGATTTAATACATTTAATAAATGCTCTTTGTTTAGCGTTTTTCATTTATTCACAGAATCAGAGGTTTTATGATCATGACTCACCAGGATCCTGGAAGGCTTGATTCTAGGTTTAAAATAATTGATATAAATATTTGAATACATTTAAGTAATTTTTTAAAATAAATGTAGGGGAGAACGGGCCGGTAAGATGAGCCAGCGGGTAAGTTGAACCACCCCCTTTATCTAGAAAACTAGAAAACCGTGTTGCCATGTGACCTTAAATCTAGTAAGCATCCATCATTTACACCTGGCTGTGAAGTTGGGAAGCACATGGGGAAAGTAGAAAACATTCTTTTACACAAAAAACAGGTTTTTGTCGGTCAAAGTATCATGTCAAATGTACCTAGGTCAAAAATGTAATGTCATACACGTTGATGATTTGCCAATGGATAGAACCATGTGAATCATTTAGCAAATACATTTTCTGAAGTAGCTATTCTAGTCATTGTTTTCTAAAATGGAGGCTGGGGGTAAAATTAACCAATGTCCGGGGGTAAATTGAGTCAATGGGAATCAGTATTCATATTTTTTTGCTACTCAAATTATACTGAATGACCTTTAATTTGCATGTACATACTCATTTAAGAGAAGTTTGCAATATTGTATTAACAATATTGCAAATATAAGGTTCTTCTGAATAACAAACTTTTTAAATTGTCTTAATATTGTTTAAATAATAAATAAACAAATAAATAAGACTATTTGCAAAAGGGAAAACTGTTATATATATTATTATCGATAAGTGAATACATTATCTGTTCAAGTTTAAGCTTTTAACATTCAAATATCATGTGGTTCAACTTACCCCTCGACTTGGATCAACTTACCCCTTACCTGGGGCAAATTGAGCCACATTACCACTTTTTTTAAAAAAGGTCATATTTTCATGGCCTTTTTGTCATAGATGCTTACTCATCATTTCAATTGTGTCCATATTTATTTATATATTTAAAAATAGTTTTAATACATCTTTTAATTTTCTATCATGAATTATACAGTTTTAGAGTTTAGGTGAGAATCAATTCATGTAAAATACACGAATGCTCAAACATGACAAATGAAAGGTTTAAAATCAGGACGAGTTGACTGTTAAGAATGCATATTTATTTTTGCGTAATCAGTCGCACAATAGCAGATTAAATACACATTCAAACCTGGGACATTGAAGTAGTGCGTGCGTGCATGTGTGCGTGCGTGCGAGAGACAGAGAGAGAGAGAGAGAGAGACACTTTGTGAACTAAAAGGAATCAGGAGTATAGGAGATATTTTCAGAATATAGCTCTTAGCTGAATCTATCAGATATAATATATATATATATATATATGGCACCCAATATATATATATATATATATATATTATATTGGGTGCCATTTTGAACATCATATGATATGACATATAATATGACAGATTTTAAGAGATGGAGGCGTGGCCAATGTCATTTTGCAATTATGAGCACGGTAAGATGCGTTCTCCGACACCCGTGGTGTGCTCAAAACGGCCTTGAATTAGTCATGGGTGTGTTTAGGGCGTCACCTGCAACAACCTAATCAGCTTGCCGGGTCCCATTCCCTTTAACAGTCAGCTGATCACCGGTACGATATGCGCAAATTCGGCTTTGCTTTAATAGCGTGGTATTACATTTCTTAGGCAGGCACCATAGACATGACATGACTTTGTCACATTTGGTTTAATTATTCCTATTGCACTACATGCTGTCTCCTTTGTGCCTCGAAAAGAACAGATCTACAAGCTGTCACAGCCATGATGTGCATAGTTTGCAGGCCTATTAGTCAGGGAATATTATCAGTATTACCAGTCAAATCTGGGAATACATTTCTTACCAAGAATTTTCTTCACCAATGTGTTTGTAAAGGTGTCTACTAACATATCCCACATTGGTTTATATTCAACCACCCTAGGGGACCTTTTGACAGCTGCTGAAAGTTGGGGTACCATCAACAGCCAATATGGCAAAATGTTCTAAATTTCATTATGCTTTAAATAGCATGTGATGTGTCAAACTAGGGGGTTATTCATGATTCTGAATCCATTCCAAGCATTTGTTTTGCACGAAAAACACTCCTTGGGCTAAAAACGGCCATAGACACCCTAGTTTGGCCACAGCCACTTGCCCAAATATGCCCAAATGTGCTGACTTCATCACATTTGTGATGACGGCTATGGCTAGCCCAAGGAGTGTTTTTCGTGCAAAACGAATGCTTGGAATGGATTCAGAATGATGAAAACCCCCTAGTTGACACGTCACATGGTACTTAAAGCATAATGAAATTTAGAACATTTTGCCTTTCAGCAGCTGTCAAAAATTCCCCTAGGGTGGTTGAATATAAACCAATGTGGGATATGTTAGTAGACACCTTTACAAACACATTGGTGAAGAACATTCTTGGTAAGAAATGTATTCCCAGGTGTTATTAATATCCCCTGACCATATATGTCTCTATTTTGTTAGGTAACTTGCAGTGTTAATTGGAAAGTCATATGACAGCGGCAGCTGTAGGCTATACTAAGGGAGGGAGCCAGCGGGCCGGCCGGCTCTTTTGGATTCTGCCCTCCCTCGGAGGGGGAGGGAGATAGCAGACAAATGAAGAAAAAAAAAAAGTGGAAGGTCCGCACACTATATAGTTCTGCTCCCCGTCTTTTTTTATTTCAACCTAAATACAACGTTTCGCCCCTCCGGGCTTTCGGGGCGAAACGTTGTTTTATTTAGGTTGAAATTAAAAAGACGGGGAGCAGAACTATATCGTGTGCGGACATTCCACTTTTTTCTTCATTCAGTCATTCCTCTCCACCTGTGCACCATTACATTACAACTGTAGTACTAGGCTCATAGATTTCACATCCAATAATAAGGTTAATTTACTCTGCCAGCCATTTAGTAGCATAGTACATAGTATAGTTTGAATATGGCATATTCTGTTACATAATTATACTTATAGTAGTGTTATGAAGTACTTTTGTTTGTGTTGTCTCTGCGTGTAAGGGTAGTCAATCTTGCAAAGTTCAAATAGACTATGTACAGTTCTGTTCATAGTCTGTTTATAGTTAGTGATGTAGGCCTTGCTACATGCTATACCACTGAGCTACAGTACCACCCAAGCTGCCCCTCTTTACTGTCTAATTCATTGTCTCCACCAGGCCGAAGGCATGGGGAGAGAGTATGTTTTGCACTCCGTCCGTGTGTGTGTGTGTCCGTCCGTCCGTGTGTGTGTGTGTGTGTCCGTCCGTCCGTCCGTCCTTCCTTCCGTCCGTCTGTGTACAGCTAATCTCCGGCACCGTTAACCCGGTCGATGCCAAACTTTGCACACACACTCCCTGGATGCCAACGATGAACCTCTGCCCCGCATTTTCCAGAACGGCCTGTTATAGCGCCACCATGAGGCAGCTTTTCACATTTTTACCTAAAACTGCACCGATCTGCGTGAAACGTTTCATGCACACTCCCTAGAGGCCAAGGACAAACCTCTGACCTGCATTTTCCGCATCTGCCTTTTATAGCGCCACCAGGAGGCCGACTTTTGTAAAACAATTTTTTTTATATTACTCCTCCAGATTCTGTCCAAAAATCTCACAAATCGTTACACAGTATCTCTATGGTCATGTGCTCAAGTCGGATCTGTCCGATATTTCATATTCCATCCTAATTGGCTATAATTGGCTTTCACAGTTTGCAAGATTGCCCCGTTTTGAACAAAAGCCTCAAATCATGAACGCAGCATGCAATTTACGTGAAATCTTTCACACATTTTCTTACTAGGCTGAGGAATATATCCCACCCTTTTCACATTGGCCTGTTATAGCGCCACCAACAGGTTGCTTTTTGAAAAACACATTTTTGGAACAAAATGCCTCAAGTCATCCAATTGCCATCAAAGGCAAACATGTTTATATTACTCCTAAACATTTTGCCAAACATCTCACACAGTCCTATCCTCCTGGTGGAGACCTGTGCCCAGAAGGGCACTTTTTCTAGTTGTTTCTGTCTTTGTATTTATTGTTTTGCTTTATTAGATAAGAAAAGAAGTGCCTTTTACAAGACCTGGGGCCCGTTTATGACATTCTACCACAACACACAAACTGCATAGTGTGCCGTGCCTATGCCTCGGCCAACGCCAAACCACAGCGGAAACAAAATCTGCTCTGCTATGAAAAATCTGCATTTTATTTTATTATATTTTAAATTTTTGTAATTATGTATGCATGTATTTTGTGTATGTGTGTATATATATATTTATTTTATTTCCTCCAGACTGTTTTTCCGACTATCCTTGGGATTGTGGGTGGGGGGAGGGTGGGATAGGGGATTGAGTTTTATTGTTATATTTTATATGTCTGTTTAATACTTGCCCCTGGGCTACTGTCAAAAACCTGAATACAAAGATTTTGAAAAGAAAGAAAAAGAAGTGCCAAGGCAAATTATGTTGAAGACGATTCGGAAGTATCCCAGACTGACTCATCCTCCTCGTCATCGTCCTCATCCAGGAAGAAGAAGAAAGGCAAGAAAGGGAAGAAACAGAAAAAGGCAAAGGGGAAAAAAAGAAGTCCAGCAAAGACAAAAAAACCTTCAGACAGAGAGGTAACTTTAGGCTGTAAACATTTACACTTTTTTAGGGGGGAGGGGGGGGGGGGGACTATGTATTCTGCATTTTGGTGAGAAAATGCATATTGCATAAAGGAAAATGCTGCTATATCAAATTTGATAAAACAATGTTTCTTTGTCTTTTTCATCTCAGCTGTAAATCCAGAGCAGGTGTTACAGCGTTACAAAAAGGTCCTTCACCATTTCCAGAAGAGGAAGAATTTCTCGGAGTGCTACAACGTCCGAGTGGACCGGAATACAGTAACAACCAACGCCCCAATTGCTGAGCTGGCCATTGCCGCGCCAGATACATTTGATCAAGTTTTGAAGGGCTATTCTAGTATAGAGAAGCTGAACACTTTTCTTCTGCAGTGTTCTAAGGTCATTAATGATGACCCGGTCTTGATGACTGAAATAGCAAAACTCAAAGCTGAAGGGAAACTTCTCCCTTTCTTGAAAAGGAAATAATGTCCCCGTTTATTTTGTTTTTATTTTATTTTATTTTTTTTTTTAATATCCTAACTTTCCTCCCACCCAGGTCACACAAGCGATGTGTGACCTGGGTTCTGCATTAGAGTTCAGTACAGTACCTGTAACGGCATAGTTGCACCGCTCGGTTCACACAGGTGTGATTTTTCTATTGTTGCACTGATTGCCTGTAGATGTTCAAAAGGACCTTCCTCTATAAAAGTGTGTTCCCACAGTTTACATTGTATACAAAAATGCTAATGACGTTTATTTTTATTATTTTTTTTGTAATGTCTTAAAGGACCACTTCACCACTTTTCAACCTATCTTCATAATGGGTCCTCACTAAATATCATGATAAAATGGCACAATTTTGTTTTCTACTCATAGGAGGGCTGTGGGCAGTTCAGAAACCCGTCCACCAGGCCCGGACGGTTAGCTCAACCGTCTGGGCACCTAGGCTGCCAAGCCAGCCAGACGGCGTGCCGCGAGCCCGACGGCCTTTGCCACGTGTCACTCCCCATCTCTCTCCCCCTTTCCTGTCTAATTACTGTACCCTATCAATAAAGGCAAAAAACGCACAAAAAAAAATATCATTTAGAAACCCGTCCACCAGTGACATCGTTAGGCAGATTTTTTTTAAACCAAAATATTTAGATTTTTATTATCGTGAGAACGGTGACTTCCATTTTCGCACTGCAACTTTTCAGGGCTAGAAAGCCTGTAGTTTCTACCGACTCGACACCGGCCACTGCACCCCCTGCGGTGGTGTGGAACGCGTGTGTCGAATACAGACAGACCTACAGACAGAGACTGGGTGCATTCATAGATAGATTTTCTCAATGTAATAATAACCTCCTATGGTAATTGGGCTGGTAGCTGGCCAAAATGTTGGCTATTTCTGAAATACTTTGAATTAGATCAGTTTGTGCATTGCACTGAGAATGTTGATATAATTTAAATAAGAGCACTAAAGTCAGCCACTATGATACTAGCGTCATACATTATTGATTTAATTACTGTGGAGCAGTGCGCTGATTGCATCTGATCGCTTGGATCTGGTTTGTGTGCTTGTTTATTATAACATTTATTTATTGGTGTAATAATAACGTGGCTGCGCCAGCAGACCAAAATGATGGTTCAAGGTTCAAGGAGTTTTATTGTCATTCCATATGAGTACAGAACACAATTTGTTTACGCAGGTCCTGGTCAGACAAAAAGTCTGACCATATCAACATATCATAACAATTCATAAACAACAACACAGATATTGCCCATAAAAACAGCATTAAAAAGACTGGTGCAAAGGTCAAGGTTCAAAGTCTAGAGTAGAGCAAAGAGATTCTACATAAAGTGGCGACACTCCCATCAAGTCCCATAGTAACAACCAGCGCCCAGTGCTTCCGCCATATTGGAGTGATGACGCAACTTCCTGTTACTTTAAAAAACATTTAAAAGTCATGCTGTACAAAACAAAAACTTGTCTTATGTTATATAATGATTTACAATTTATGTTTATGAAAGGATCAAAGCATCAATTAGTAACAGTAACAGTAAATTCAGAATGTCAGGGTGCATGTGTGTGCATGCATGTGCACGTGTGGCGAGGTTAAAAAGTATAACAATGCAAAGTAGCCGACTACGCCACCTGGAGGCTGTGGAGCCCAGGACTCCACTTAAATAAAATACATTAGACACACAGGTTCTTTTACCAGGGTTGAGCAGAGTGAAACAGAGTAAGATCAAGGGCGCAATAACAGGTTTATTGGCAAAACACAATAATGATTAAACATGAAAATGGCACTGTATCACTTATAAGGGAGTAAAGACAATGTTCTTTCAGTTCTTTCTCCTGGGGTGGGGATCAGTCCAAATATTCCTTATAGCAGCCTTCCGTCTTTATTTCTTCTGCGGGGTCCTTAAGGGTCAAAATAATTCACATGAGTTTGGTTGTCTACAATGGCCTACGGTCCACAATGCTCACAATTTCACACAGAAAAGAAGAACTTAAGTATGAAGTCAAAATAACATAAAAGCATGCGCAAATTATAAAAACGGCCAGAGGTTCGTGTCCCAAACAAACAGTGAATCAAGTTTGCCAAACAGGTGGAGGCTGACAATAAAAAGATAAAACTATAGCTAAAATGGTTAAACTGATTCCATTCGCTGATTCGATTGCACAGTGCACAGTCAATATAAGCTTCAAGGTCATAGAGGGGTACTTAGCTCCAAGAGGGGCTAGTCGAAACTTGGCCCCTCTGCTGCGTTGAATCGCCTCTTTCACCATCTGCCACCTCTCACTGGGTCCTCTCACTCGGGCCTTCTTCCCCTGGCGTCCTCTCCCAGCACCTCCACAGACGGGTCCTGCCACAGGCGGACAGGGCACACCCCGCCTGGTGCCAAGCAACCAGTTTCCCGGCTGGGGTGTCCCTGTCCTCGGTGCCCCGACACTGGCCCCCGTTCATGGCCGCTCCCCTTCCTTCCAGCCAGCTCCTTCTGCCCTCTGTTCCTCTCCACAGCTCTCTTCTCTCTGTGCACTGCTCTCCTCTGTACTGCTGCAGCCTGCCTTTTAAAGGCTCCACCCAATTACTCAGGTGCAGGTGATTTCCTAATTAGCAGCTTCTCAAACACCTTCAGACATCAAAACCGACCCCGTCACACACGTGTGCGTGTGACCGTGCGTGTTTACATGCATGTTTGAGGTATTACATAGACAAAGCATTGCCACCATATTGGAGCACTACCGCTGCGTCATCTAGTGGTGATCCCAAATACTTTAGGACTGTCGCATCTTTGTGGCTAACAGGACAACAACAACAACAACGTATTGGCTTGCAACTGTCGTTTGGCTTTCCGTGTTCATCAGATTCAAGTCCAAAGTATTACCAAACTAGCCAGGTTTCCAGCCTTATTCGCTGCGTTCCATGAATTTGTTTTGTTGGAACGGGTTCACGGAGTCCACCGAATCATGCTCGAAACCAGGCTATGTCCAAAGCACTTCTGCATCTATCAGAACGGGCTGCGAAGGTTCCGTACATGCCATCTTGATCAGCCTTTAGCAAATAGAAATACGAGCGATGATAAGAAGTTAAAGGCGTAGTGCAACGGAAATGGTGGACATTTTATTTTGAAGTTTCAGACGGTTTCAAGTTGAAACACCGCTATGAAGTTTCTGAACCAATCAGAGCGTCGCATCCCTTCAGGCGATGGGACGGTAGCTAGGGACTGTAGCTATGCTATACCAGCGCATGGTGTGCTGTGTTTGTTTAAGTCAGATAGATGGCCAGCTGTACCAGTTTACTGTTATGTGGCTTATTTCTACCCTATAATGTTTTCAGATACATATTTTAGCGTGATGATTAAGTTGAAACCGAGTAATACACTCTCTGGATGTTATCTTGAATGGGAATAAAAAACGGAGGATTTCTGTAATCAGTAGCAGCTGTGTTTGCCTATTTGGACGGATGCGGAGATATGGGGAATTAAACGGATGAGCTTCATTTTTATTGGCTTTTATCGATGTGGGCCTCGACACGTCATCACGCAGCACGTTTTGTTAGGTATGCCCATATGATGGAAACGCAGGAGAAAAGACAGCGGGGTGTGTGTGTGTGTGCTCTATGCGCGTGTGAGTGACAGACTGTCACAGACAGAGTGAGTAGGGGAGGGGCTGCATGTAGGGAGTCTGAGGGGCAGCGCTGCTCCTGTGTACGTTTGTAATATCTTTGCCCCACCGAACACCGCACAAATATATATTTTGGGGGTCGGGAAAACACAGAGGACAAGTCCTCGGTGTCCTCAATGGTAGCTACGGCACTGAGTGTGTGTGTGTGTGTGTGTGTGTGTGTGTGTGTGTGTGTGTGTGTGTGTGTGTGCACATATTCTCGCACATGTTACAGGTCCCAGGCGTGGGTACCCGATAGGCAGTTTATAGATTACCCATTTGCCTGTCCGCTTCACTGCATGGGTATCGTCATTAGTTGACATTCTGCTGTTCTAATTTCCGCAGCAGTGTGTCCTGTCCGCGTATCTCTGTCCGCCCCCCTCGGCGCTTCCCTCTCCGGTCTCTTCACTCGGGAAAACATGAGGCTCTGCGGCCTGTTAGCATGTTCCCAGGCCAGTGCAAACAAACAAACGAAACGTTTGTGACGCAATGGTCTTCATACATGGGGTATGTTGGCAACCCGCATCTCGTGTCTTTGGCTGGTGGATAATGTAAAGTCTAATAAAATATCACTTTTTAATCACCCTGGGGGTAATTCAAGCGATCACAGCAGCATTATAGGTAAAGAATAATAGTAAAAAGAGCACATCAATAGGACCACAGCAATAACCATACGTACAATACAGCAGTAGTCATGTTAGCATTTGCATTACTTTTCAATTATATTTTGGTAGCAAAGATCTTGTTAGATTATGACCATTTAGAATGTCATTATTGACAAGGTTTCATAACATTTATTACTCAGATCTGAAACTTTGTAAGTCGCTCTGAAAAAGAGTGAGGTCTAATAAATGCATAAACTTAATTTGTTGTTGTACTCACTCACATGCATGATGCACCTCGTAAACACACCCACACATAATTGTAAAATGTATGTGTAGGTCTACTCGCTAACAAACAATAAAAACAATACCAACGCATGCACACGTGCTTATGTTTGCAAACATACGCACGCACGTGCTTGTCTCTCTCTCTGTCTCCCTCTCTCTCTCCCCCTCTCTCTCTCTCACACACACACACACACACACACACACACAAACACAAACACATGATAAACTATGGGGCAAGCTTTTCCGGGAATCTGGCCAACGTGGCAATCTGGGTGGAGCTTCATTTCCATCCACCAGCTGTCTAAAAACCCGGAAATGACGCAAAAGACAGCTTATTTTGTCCGCACATGGAATTCTTTTTAGGCAAGGGTTGGCTTTCTACCACTCATAAGCTACTCAAGTTTGTGTAGTTGTTCATTTCAAAGTAAACATTTCCTGAAAAATGTCGTTTCTTCCCGACAGCAGAGCTATTATGAGTTTTTTACTTGGCACTTTAGTATAATAAGTATATTTTGATGTCAATATTATTGTACATTTCAAGCTCCAATTTCCCTCCATACACCCCCCCCCCCCCCCCCCCAATAATCTCCTTCATCCCCCCCATACTACAACTACATCATAGGCTACTTTGACTAAAAGCCGATCTACAACATGATGCGTTGTGAGCTATATGTTGTGAGCTTGTAGATCTGCTATTTTGGAAAAAAGCTTGAGTATATCCCGTTTCATTACTTCTACTCTACTACAATTACAGCTTTTGTTTATTCTTATATTGCAGATTTTATGAATACAAAATATCAATTAAGTAGCCTACTTAACGTAATACTTTGGCTATTTGAAAAGCAGATCTACAATGTGACGTGTTATGAGCTTGTAGATCTCAGCATCGCCAAGGCGACCGCCGCCACGTCGCCCGGACAGAACCTGCAGCCAATCAGCAGCGAGGAGAATTCTGCGCACGCCTCCACGGGCAGCCAATCGGGGCGCACCTGGATCTCACAGCGCTCTATGAGCCCGTTCTTCACCTCCACGACAGCAGATGCGAGGCTGTGATTGGCGGAGGTGTCGTCGTGGAAACGAAGCGGGGCATGGATGGTGAACTTGGGCGTGCGTCCGAACGTCCACACCCAGGACCGCAGCTCGTTGGCCAGTCTGGTGATGCCAGGAAACGAGTGCTCGTCACTGGGATCCACCCTCTGCACTGGTACGCTGCAACCAAACTCTGCACTGTACTGCGTCACCACGGCGTTCATGGCGGTCCGGCAGTCCAGTGCCGGGTCTTTATCCTGTAGGTTCCTGTCGGGCGAGGGGACGCTGGCGGTGGCGGCGGTGCTCCGGATCCCCTCGCAGGTCGGCCCGAGAGCCGCAGCAGAGTGCAGTGGTGGTAGGACCCGCTGCGGCCCACCTTTGCTGCCGTCCCGGAGACCTTGTAGCGTCCGTCGAGCAGCACGTCGAAGCGGTCAGTGCTGCGGACGTCCAGAGATGTTCTTCAGAGCGGCGATGAGCAGCCTCAGGTTCCGGTGTCTGTCGTGCTGCTTCCTGGAGGTGAAGAATGTCAGGTTGACGTTGCCGAGGTCATGGAAGACCGCTCCTCCTCCGCTCCTCCTCCTGGCCAGAGGAACCTCGGAGCTCCTCAGCACCTTCAGATCGGTCTCCACACAGGGGGAGTTCCTCCACAACAGCAGCACGTGTGGATTGCGCTGCAGGTCCACGTAGATGTTTGTAGACACAGACTGGAAGACCGGGCCCGGGGATGCTTTAAACACAGAGGACATGCTCCTGCTGCGGGCTCCCAGCCGGTGGAAACACACCGCTGTACGGAGAAGTACACTCTGCATGGTCCCTAATGACGCCATGATCCAATGGAGCGAGCGATCAATCGGCTCGATCGACTGATCAGTGCATTGTTCTCATCGGTAGAATTTGAGGGCTGAAAAACATGCAACGTTTTTTGGTTGCAGGAGACACAAGCCAGCCGATTTACTCATCTCTTCCCAAGGCCCGCTTTACAGGTGTGTCTGGTAATATGGCTGTTGTCCTCTTCTTTTGACTGTTGGCGGTGGCACAACGGTAGAATCATTGCCATGTCTTTGAAAACCGGCATCAGCAGTTGGCAGTGTGAGCAACCAGCAAATGAAAGTGTGATTGCCTCTTGTAACACATTTTAACAGAGATGCTGATACTGTATGTGTCATATGTAATATCTATAAATGCACTACATCTCTGTGTGTACGTCTGTAATGCACATAACTTGAGAACTGTTGAGTAGCTCCACTACTTGAATTTGACAGGGCTAGCCCCCCTCAAAAAATAAAGTACTGCAGTGGCGTGCACAGACATTTAGAGGGGCAGGTGCTCAAGTTAAAAAAGGGCACCTTGTGCAGCGTGTGGAACCGGCCGGTTGCCTTAATCCATTTTGGGCGGGAACCCCTTTTGGTGTTAGCATTATGTTATGCTTTAGCTATTGAAAAATAGCAGATCTACAAGCTCATAGCGCGCCACCGAGTGGCGCGCTATGAGCTTGTAGGTCTGCTATTTTTGAAAAAAAAAAAAAAAAAAAAAAGAGAAAAAAAAGTGTTTGTTTCTTTTTTTTTTCAAAAGGGCACATTGCCAAAAGGGCAGGGGGTGCTCTAGCACCCCCTAGTGTCTATCTGTGCACGCCACTGAAGTACTGTATGCATCTACGATAGGTTGACTTCTCAGCTTGAAATGAACTTCTGAGTGACAAAATGTATAGATTTTATTCATAGACTAATAAATAGTATACTGGCAACATGTAAGCACTGACTGATTTTGTCTGGGTGAAATAAGGTGTTTCTATGGTGTAATGGTGATAGGGCTGGCATTATCTGGTCGTAAGCCTGCAGGCCTTAATCCGGCCCTGGTTCACTCTAGTGTGTTACAAAGTACAAAGGTGATGAGTCATTTTATTATAAAGTTGTTCTCTTTTTATTGTCCTCTCCCCTGGCCCAACAATGTCTTTGAGTACTTGGCGCTATATAAATATAAATATAATTTTCTTTCCACAGTTTGCAAATTGATTGATTGATTTATTTGGGATGATTATTTCATCCCACCGGGGAATTTCAGTTTTCAGCTTAATCTAGCTGTGCCCACAGATGAGCACAGAGGGGGGAGCAGTTAAGTGTCTTGCTTTCAGGGACACTTCGACACATTGCTGAGGTCTGGAATCGAACCCGGGACCTCGAGGACCTCTGGCTTCCCAGCCGAGCTCTCAGACATTCAGCTATGGCCGTCATGGATAATTCGACACCAAATTGCTATACGTCATTCAGGCGAGTTGCTGGTCATTTTCTCTAAGGAGGTCCATGAGCATCTCCTGATTGGTCAGATCCTCCAGAGAGGAGTTCATTTCCTCCAGGAGCGCCTCTCCCACCAGGAACTCTCCGACGTTATGGACAGTCTTCCCCAGGCGGTGATCAGTGATCCGGTCCTGGGCAAAGTTGTAGGTGCGTATCCTCTCTGACCGGGCTTTGCTGCCGGTCTGTGCTTTGCGTGCATTGCAGCGTTTGGCGGTCTCCTCCTCCAGTCTCATGGAGTAGAGTTTGGCACTCAGTACCTTCATGGCTTTATCCCTGTTCTTCAGCTGGGATCGCTCTTGTTGACACTCTGACACTACACCGGTGGGTAGATGCACGATTCTTACCGCGCTGTCCGTGGTGTTGACGTGTTGGCCCCCAGCTCCACTCGCCCTCTTGGTCTCCACCCTCAGGTCCTTGGGATTTATAGTAAAAGAGATATCCGTTGGCTGTGGCAGGACGACGACAGTAACGGTGCTGGTGTGCATGCGACCCTGTCTCTCTGTTTTGGGCACCCTCTGGACGCGATGGACCCCGGCTTCAAACTGCATCCTCTTGTAGCACTGGGGGCCACTGATGCTGGCCGACGCGCGCCGCAGCCCACCTATCTCACTGGTCACATACTCCAGGATTTCGAAGGCCCATCCTTCGTGGCGAGCGAAGCCCCGGTACATATCAAACACCTCCGCGGTGAACAGCATCGCCTCCTGACCTCCGACCCCGGCTGTGACTTCTAGGACGAGGTCGCTCAGCTCCAATTCCTCCCCGGGGATCAACAAACCCAGGATCCTCTGTCTGATGCCCTGGATGTCTTTGAGACAAGCTTTTATCTCCAGGTCCGCCAGCTCACGCAGGCCTGGATCCTCTTTCAGCAGCGACTCCGTCTCTGCAATCTCCTTTTGTTTGGTTTCCATGCACTGGATGAGCAGAGCCAACAGTGATGCTTTAGTCCGCTTTGCCCTCAGCTCCACTTCATCCCACTGCTTTGTGATGTTGTTGTTGTTGTTAACGAGCATCCATAATCCATAATCACTCTCCATCTTCTTCAAATAGCTCTGCAGAGATCTCATAGCAAAGATCTCATCGACAGTCAGCAATTTATCCACCATCAATGGTAAGCCAGTATGCAGAGTTCTAGCAGCTCTGTAATTATTGGACAGTTTATGAAATCTGAAGTGATTAGGAATACACTTGCTTCTGTGAAATGAGATAGTTGGTGGTTTTGGAAGACAATGCATCAACAGAGACAACAAACGATTGTTCCCTTTGGGAAACATGTGGATTACTCCTCGGTGGAACATTATACATGCTTTGTTTGAAATATTTGACAGATTTAAGCAGGCAATTCTGGTGTAGGCTACGATGAATATCCAAGGTCTCCTAGTCAGCCAGCAACTCGCAAATAACACGCAAAGTCTAAATCTTAAATCCAAGTTACTGCATGCATTATTGATGTGCCTCTATCAAGTCTGTGCAGTTCTCCTCCCCCTTTTCAATGATGCAAGCATCCCTAACTTTCTTGGTCTCAGGACAGGCACAACATGGTTGTTCTCCTTGGTTCCTTCAATTGCTGGAGCTGACTGGACATTGGTAGCAAATTGGCAAGACATGCGGTGGTATTAGCATATACCAATAGCTGGAACCTCGCTGCGTTCAAGATCTGGAATAGAGGCGAGAGCACTTGTTCCACATAGTGCCGTAAAAACATGATGTCACACTTTCTAGATTTTCATATTTGGGCATTGGTGCTGATGTCACTGTGACGCAGGTATCCATATATATGGACATGACATTGGCGGGCGTCGGCGTCGTTTGGGTTGGTTACTTATTTGTATTAAAAAGCATACTTCCGTTTTGCTTTAAATTACAGTTGAGTTTGCAGTAGCATAATGATTCCTCGTGTCATTCCACGGACGCAGTTCTTCAGGACCAGCTGTGTGTGTGTCCGTCATGCACGTGGAGAAGAGAGACAGTTATGCACCAAAAGTGAGGAGGTGCGCCTGGCAGAAGAGGCAAGTAAGAAGTATGGGTCCCCAGCTCCGACCATATTTTCCAAAATAATTGACAAAAGTATTCCCGCAAACATCATTTATGAGGATGACAAGTGTTTGGCTTTCAGAGATGTCAACGCCCAAGCCCCTGTCCATTTCCTTGTCATCCCAAGGCTTCCTATTCCAAGAATTAGTGAGGCTAAAGATGATGATGCAGAGCTCTTAGGACACCTCCTTGTTGTTGCCAAAAATGTAGCCAAGAAAGAATCTTTAGACGACGGCTACAGAGTGGTGATCAATGATGGGAAGCATGGTGCCCAGTCTGTGTACCACCTTCACATCCATGTCATGGGAGGCAGGCAGATGACATGGCCTCCAGGATAATTACCTCCATGTCTGTGAGTGTATGTAGAGACACTGAATCTGCTCTGTTCTCTGTGTATGCATACTGTAGTCTACTCTGCAACATTACATATATTGTTATTTGTGTATATGAATTATTCATGTGAAGATTGATTCCTTTCTTGTTGGTGTGGTAAAGTTGTCACACTGTCACATGTATTATATCCACAACTTAAATTTGTTCACCCGATTCACTGTGCGATGAAAATCCAGTTGATTAAATCTTTCCCATGAATGCAGAAATATTACCAAAAGTCCAGGTGTACAAATAACACCTGTCTTAGTAGTGTCAACAACAAATAAAAAAATATTATGAAAAAAAAAAAAAAGCATACTTCCACTGTCATTGAACCCCCTCCACCTAGAGATTATCCCTCCCGACTCGCAGGTGTGAAAGACTTGGGAAGTCCGTTGTGCCTTTGTCCTTTATTAAAAAAAGAGAGAGACTCTGACCTCTTAAGACATTTCCGAGCGTATCTTGTGCTGTTTTCTTTCCACATCTCATGCTCTTTTGCACTGACCAATGGACACTTTTGTTTTTTTTGGCTTTGCACTGTTGACTATTTTTGTCTTGTTTTTCTTATGATGAGACGCATTAATACACTTTATTATGACGCACTCATCGACT
Source organism: Electrona antarctica (assembly GCF_951216825.1). Lineage (NCBI taxonomy): Eukaryota > Metazoa > Chordata > Actinopteri > Myctophiformes > Myctophidae > Electrona > Electrona antarctica. The sequence goes on along the minus strand of NC_136812.1, from coordinate 55,222,259 downwards.
GTATATATGCATATGTTTTTGTTTATCCTTTTTGCCCTGTTTATTATAATTGTATTATTATTATTGTTTCTTGATGCACCTTGCTTTTCCTTCTGCCTTGTTTCTTCTACAGTACTTTTTTATCCGTCTTATCCTTATGCTGTAACCTTAACTGCTGTGCCACATCTGGGTGACTGATTTCCCCCCGCGGGATAATAAGGGTATCAATCTATAACACCTGATAAACCTCTCAATCAGAAGTGGCAGATTTCCAAATTGTTGGAAAACTGCAATCATAATTCTCTTTCATCATGGTAATTTTGTAATATGTTCATGATCTTGCCCCAGCGGTACTTTGTCCTCAGGTAAAAGGACCAGGTAGGCCAACAAGTAGGATCACAAGGGGATCAGCAGCCGGCAAAGTGCAACGCCACATTTGGTCAGTCATCTTATTCAGCAAAAGGGATACACCTGTGGAATGCCCTACCAACTGGAATAAAAAGACAAACTGAACTCAAAATATTTAATAATAAAGTTAAACTCCGGTTGAAATCGGGCCAGAGGTGCGAACATTTTATGTATCTGCACGTATTTGTTGTAAAGATAGTTTTTTTAGTATAGGTAGATATACTATAGAAAGGCCTAACCAGGGACTGGGGTTGCAAATTAGCCTTGGCAAAGTTTATGTACAATGCAATGGTTTCTGTTTTTACAACTTGATAAAAAAAATTATTGTTTGGTCCCTGTTAAATAAACTCAAATTAGTTCATAGCATTTGGATAAAACAACAACAATTCTCTAGTGAAAAGCTGTCAGCTGCGCAATGATTGCCCTTGCGTCGGATACTGTCACATATGGCATTTAGATATTCTGGAACAGGCCATACAAAATGCAGAGGATAACAAGTGTTTAAAATGTGACCCACCCTTTTGTGTCTCAGTTATTGCAAGACAATCTTTTTCATTGAGATTCAAGTGAAATCAAATAAATGGAGGGCTTGTGTATAAACTATCAAATCCAGTGTCAAAATTACAGCAAGCATCATAGATGGATAAATACATAGCATATTACTCGGCCAAACGTTGGTGGGGTTTTCACGTATGTAAGCTTTGTTTTAACATAACATTTTTAGTGACAGGCACATCACATGTCCAGAAGCACTATGTCTACCACTGTTTTGATCTTGCGCAGGAAAGCTAACCGCTTCTCTGCCGTCGACGAGCCTGTGGTCGTGTGTCAATGCTACTACGTACATCATCAATAAGATATCCAGTCCTCCTATGTTCTCGTAGATGTTTGTAGACACAGAGGGCAGTATTATGCGTGTCTTAAGTACCAGGTCTTATTACTTAACTTAAGACCTGGAGGCGTGATCAATGCCATTTGGCCACTCAGAATAGCCAAATGGCATTGACCACGCCTCCAGGTCTTAAGTTAAGTCATAAGACCTGGTACTTAAGACACACATAATACTGCCCAGAGTGGAAGACCAGTCCCGGGGATGTTTTAAACACAGAGGACTCGCTCCTGCTGCGGGCTCCCCAGCCGGTGGGCCGGTGGGCTCATGGCTTAACCCATTTTGGGCGGGAACTCCCCCTTGGTGTTTCTAGCATTATGTCATACTGGTACTTTAGCTATTGAAAAATAGCAGATCTACAAGCTCGCTATGTACTTGTAGGTCTGCTATTTTTGAAAAATCGTAAAAATGTGGCGCAAATCTTTTGTCACGGTCCGTGACATGTGTTATGTTTTTCTAGTGTTCCTTGTTCTTGGTTTTGGTTTTACTTTACACTTGTGTCCTTTTATTTTGCAGTCTGTTAGTGTTTCCTGTGTTGCTCATGTTACCTGTGTTGTCTCACCAGTACCCTGATTACCCTAGTGTTTCCACCTTGTCTTGTTAGTCTTTTAGCCAATCATTGTGTTGATTATCTGTTGATTTCACTTGTGTCTTTGTGTATTTATACTCCCCTGGTTTTTCATTTCCTTTGTCAGATCATTGTTTTATGTCACTGGTGTTTTGAACTCCCAGTGTATTCCTAGCTCTTGTCGTGTTCCTGGATTTTTGGAAATAAACGTCCTACTATTCCACTACTTTGCCTCTCTGCCGCCGTCCTGCGCTTGGGTCCGAAAACCTCCTGCTCGTACTGTGACAGAATGATCTGACCCGCCTGGACCCAGCGGACAGAGGTTTGATTTTTTTATTTTAGTTTTTTGGACTTTTTGCTGCTGAGGCCGTCCACCATGGCTGATCTACCTTTTTCTTATAAAGACTTTGGAGTAACAAAGGATGTTTTTTATGAAGAACCACAGTTCATTGAACAACTGGCTAAATACTGGAGGCAGGATCGTGAATTTGCCCAATATGTGGCATTTTTCAGATGGGAGAGTAGGGGTGCACCTTTCCCTCAGTTACCCACTGAAGAGGTCCCTCCAGTCTCCCCTGCCTTTCAAGTTCAGCCCAATTCGTCACCAGCTCCCCAGAGTCCAAGCCAGCCCAGCTCTCCGCTGCCCGGCACTCTACTGCCCAGCACCATGTTGCCCAGCATCCACAAGCCCTTCCAGCCTGCCGTCGCCGTTGGGGACCTGCCTGTGCCCTCTGCACCCTCGCCGGCTCTATCCGCTGTTGACCTGCCAGAGCCCCTGCCAGCCATCTCCTTATATGGCCGGCCTGCGCCCTCTGCACCCTCAACAGTCCTATTGGCCGACGACCTGCCAGAGCCCTTGTCAGTCGTCCCCACTGGTGACCAGTGTCTGCCTGATGTCATGGAAGCCCTGCTCATTGGATTTATGTTCAGCTGCTTCCTTCAGCTGCCTGAGACTGCAGCCCCGCCACCCGTGTCTGCAGCCCCACCACCCGTGTCTGCAGCCCTGCCACCCGTGTCTGCAGCCCCGCCACCCGTGTCTGTGGCCCTGCCACCCGTGTCTGCAGCCCCTCCACCCGTGTCTGCGGCCCTGCCTCCCGTGTCTGCGGCCCCGCCTGCAGCCCCGCCACCCGTGGCTGCAGCCCCGCCTCCCATGACTGCAGCCCCGCCTCCCATGACTGCAGCCCAGCCTCCCGTGTCTGCAGCCCCACCTGCAGCCCCGCCTCCCATGACTGCAGCCCCGCCACCGGTGTCTGCAGCCCCGCCTCCCATGACTGCAGCCCCGCCTCCCATGACTGCAGCCCCGCTTCCCGTGACTGCAGCCCCGCCTCCAGTGACTGCAGCCCCGCCTCCCGTGCCTGCAGCCCTGCCTCCCGTGCCGCTTCCAAGGTCCTCCACCTCGCCTCGGCCTCCAGGCCAACCTGACGGCACCCCCTTCTCGTCTCGGCCTCCAGGCCGACCTCCGGACGGCGCCCCCTTCTCGTCTCGGCCTCCAGGCCGACCTCCGGACGGCGCCCCCTTCTCGTCTCGGCCTCCAGGCCGACCTCCGGACGGCGCCCCCTTCTCGTCTCGGCCTCCAAGCCGACCTCCAGACGGTGCCCCCCTCTCGTCCCGGCCTCCAGGCCGACCTCCGGACATCACCTTCTCAACCCTGGTCTATCCTCCAGGCCGTCCCCCTGAGGTTACCCCCGCCGCTGTCCATTATCCAGGCTGGCCCCCTGACGTTGCCTGGTCTGCCCCTCTTGCCCTCCTCCAGACCCCCGCCACCCACCCTGCTCGATGCTCTTGACTTTATTGAGGCATGTCTGGAATCCATGCCTTAAAGGAGAATGTCGCCCTAAAACAGTTTTATTACCTTTAGCTGTCATCCTACAGTCCTTTAAAGACGTGCAGAGGTGTTTTCATCCACATTGGTCCTTTCCTGGCTTCTCCCCCAGACTCCTATAATCCATTTTCAGCTTAGAATGGAAGCCGACGGGACATAGGTTACTTTGGCTATAAAAACGTTACGAAAATGAATAATTCTTTTCATAGCGTCTTGTTAGCATGTGTAATGTCCGTTCACATTGTTATTTGTTCCAAGTGTGCTCCCGTATTCCCGTATTGTTGTTCTGACCATGTTGTCCGGCCGGCCTGTACTTCCTGGTTTCTGGTGACGTCTCGCTCTGAAATCTCGTCTCATCGCGATACTTCCGCCCAGCAGCACTGTTTATTTCTCGAGCCTGTGTGCGTCTATCCGTTCTGTTTGTTTTTCTTCATTGCATTCAACTTGCACCTCGTGGACTTTGTTTTATACATTTTATGAACATTTGAAGACCTTATTGATCAAACCGTGTGGTTTATAATCGCTTTTATAAGCTTTTTCGCACGTACAGTTTGTTTATTATGAGCAGATAGCGGATGCGCTTCTCACTCAGACCCGTCTCTCTCTCCAGTTAGAGCTCTTGGGTACTGCAAGGACTCTGGTTTCCATTCATTTTATGAATCAAACCCCGTGGTTTATATTCGCTTGTATAGGCTTTTTTTTCAGTATAGTCTCGCTCTGAAATCTCGACTCGAGCGAATTCCGCCCAGTAGCTGTTATTATTCTCAAAGCCAATTCCTATTGTGCGCCTATCTGTTGTGAGTGGTTTTCTTCGTTGCATTCAACACGCACGTCATGGACCTTGTTTTATACATATTATGGACATTTGAAGACCTCTTATTTGATCAACCACTGTTTTGCTTTATTTAGTGACTTTTATTTCATACTGATGTAGCCTATTTGTTTCTGGCCATATCACTCGAACATCAATGGTGTAACACTTTGAAGACGTCTGTTTTTCAAAAAGCTTTGAATCTCGTGCTGTGCCTTATATGCTCGAACGTGAATTTGCGGATGAAGAGCTTTGTCTAATGGATGCGCACTTTTACAAGACGTCACCATAAACATTGATACAGCACCACCCCAGAGTAATGGTGAAGGAACTTTTGGCTGGTGTCGGTGTGGGAACAAAAAAGTGTGTTGAATACAAACCCCACTCCCAAACATTTCCCATATGTAGGCCTACTGCAAATTCATGTAGATGGGGAGTCTGAACAAACAGCCAAAAAGGACACGCACATCTATATACCTATATAGGCTGGGTGCTGGATCAAAGTAAAGTCATAAATGAAAAAATCTGCACACGAATTGATGCTCACAATAACCACTTCAGTGAAGATATTATTGGGAGCATCAATTGGTGTGCAGATTTTTTCATTTCTTCATCTACTGCAAATTCATTCACATTGTAGGCACTAAACTAGATATCAAATTATACATTGTGAACGATTTTTCTGTCAGTCATGTAATAACATGTAGCTATCTAAAGAAGGGTTCAATTATAGTCAATTCAATTATTTAATGTACAAGTCTATGATATAGCTGCATGTATCAGAAAACATAAGCATGATAAACACTGTACAGTGTAGATCATGGAAAATAAATATAATGTTCTGTGTAGACTTTTAACAATTTTAATCAAAGAAATTAACAAATTTAGAAAAAAAACATTTTAGACTCCAGATTCAGGTAATAAGTACACAAGACACTCTTAAAAAATCAGCCATAATAACACATCTATACAAAAAATGTCCATGATGATTTTTTGAAAATTAAAAAAGTTGTTTTATTTGTTGCGTTGATGACTGAATCGATCTGAACGCTTGTCCATTAGCATAGACATTTCTGGCTTGTCTGTCCTGGCTATGTTTGTTCTGGGAAATGGTGCGTGTTTCTTGGCTGTCTTCTTTTTCAAGGGCTTTTCAACTCTCAACTGCATCACAAGGTTCAAGAGGTCTCTGCGGAAGGGAAGCTGTTGAGTTTTTTCTTTCTGTCCCTTTGCAACCCACAGTTTGGAAATTTTGGACACTTGAATCTTCATCTTTTCCTTTCCTATAAGACAAAGCAAAAAAGAAGGGACATTTCAATTTTTATAGAAAAAACAAAAATGTTGATATTCAATTATTGTTGGTACCACTTCACTCAGATTATTACCTGTCTTCGTAGTGGCCTGTTGTCTGCCGACGTTGTAGTTATGATCAATAACAGCCAATTGTGTTCGCGCCAGCATGGAGTCATAAAAAAAAAGAATCCTTTTTGGAGTGTATTTCAGCATCATCGAATGAAACACTTCTAAGGATCCTGCAAATCAAAAACAGTAAATTTCAATAACGCATTCTCACACATTCACTTTATTATACTGTTATCAATAGTAAGTGTTGTTGATGCAATGACATAATCGTTATATACTACACGTGTAGGGGCGACAACCCCTTTTGGTGTTTTAAAGCATTGTTATACTTTAGCTATTGAAAAATAGCAGATCTACAAGCTCATCGCGTGGCAACGAGTGCTGCGCTATGAACTCGTAGGTCTGCTATTTTTTTAAATCGTGAAAATGTGCCTCAAATCTTTGAATATATATTATTACAGAGTGAACTTTTTAACTCAAATCTTTGCTTCTGGGGAGGTCCCTGGAACAACATATTTTCAGATGGGGGGAGCGGAGGCATATTACATATAATTGTTGGGGTCCTTGACATGAAATATTGAGGCCTAAATGGGTTAAAGAAATGTAATAATGCTTATAGTGTGACTTATTGATTATGTGGTACCCAACGATATGATGATCTCTATAATTTGCATTTTCAGAAATAATTTATACTAAATGTATGCAAGTACATGCTCTAGGCCACAACATACCTGTGTGTTTGAAGAGTGCCATCTGCCTGAGATCACGGAGAAGAATAGGGTCTAGCACAATGCCCTGTAGTGCTTGAAATGCTGGAGAGTCTGCGGTTAGCCATTTCTTGTTTTTTTGTTCTTCAGCGGTGTAGTCCCGGTGCGTGCATGTATACTCAACTCCATCTTCCTCCCAACGATGTATGCCAAGAATATGGTGCACCAAAGACCTCCACTGTCGTACACAAGCCTGAAACATAAACACAATTATTTATATTTGAATATAGGAAATTCCATCATCTCTGAAATAAGCATGTTTATTATCTTATATGTAATTTGTATTTACCTCTGGATCTCCGCCACTGTTCTCACTAGACCAATACAGGTGGTTGTTGACAGCTTTTATCCAGGGCTGAAGAGGTCTGTTAGCGGCCCTGATGGCTAGAGCCAAAAGCTTCTTAGTCACATCTGAAAGAAAAAACAAAAGAAAAATCACAAAAATTAATGTTGAATAAGAAATTATATTTTGTCTCTCTGCCCTATGACATTTTCTATTTATAAAACTATTTTTTCTTACTTTTGGCAACATGCCATGGGTCAAATTCATGCCGGATAACTCCTTCATATTTGGCACTCTGCATCAGTTTTCTGATTGACGGTGACCTGTCAGTCGCAATCACTCCAATATCCACACCCAAATGTTGGAGTCTCTCAAGGCCACGCTCAAATCCTATTAGCTCCATCGCTACAGAGCTGGTGGCCTCTGAAACCTTGAGACACAAAAAAAATGAAAATCTGTTAGAAAATGTGTCCAAAATGAGTCCAAATACATGTACATAAAATACAGATTTGAATATGTATCATAGTGAATAATTACCTGGACCAATTCGAAGTGAACTACTTCTTTTGTTGCGTCGTCCTGGTATGAGTAGGTGGTGTATTTAGCACTGAACCCTGGAGAAGAGATTTTTCATACATTAGTACAAAATAACACGTATCACTCTGTTCACACACACCTTGTATATCTTTATCTCTATCTAATTATACACAGTAAAATAGCCACAACAAAATGTATATGATTATGAAATGTTGTAGTCATATATTACCAGGACTATCAGATCTGCCATCACCACAAAGTTCTATCCTGTGACCTTCTGAGTTTTGCTGTTTGAGTCGATCGATGATTTCCTTGTTGTGTTCTGCATAAGCGGCTTGTATGACTGGAATCAAGTAGTTTTTCTGAATACTGTAGAACTGAGTTTGTTTTGGAATCTGAAGGTCGATGAGTTCTGCCCATTCCGAAATGTCTGTGTAGGTCGCTCCAGTTAAAAAAATGGATGCACTGATGAGGATGTTGTTATCTGCAGCACGGTGAGCCATTTGAGGGGTGTTCTGCCAAGATCCTGTGCATCCACCTAGACATTCCCATTTGATCACAAGCCGGCTGCCTCCCATTAGATGTGGTTCTTTCTTTGTAATGACCTTACCACATTGGGAACAAAACTCAAACAATTCCAGCAGTTTGTCTTCATCTACGATCCACCGCCTTTTCGGAACCCATTTTGCAGCTTCATTGTCTTCTGTGGGCAAGGCTGACTCGTCCAAAGAATCTGAACTAGGTGTTTGGCTGGATGGAAGGAATGATGAGTCAGTGTCCTCCTGTGATTGTCCAGAGGCTGATTCCATCGAATCAACGTCAACACTCAAAATTGAGCAAAAATAAGTATTTAGTTGGCTCATAGTCTCTTCCGATACAGGCTCTGTTGGGGTCTGTTGAAAAAACAAAGTTATAATTTATAATCACAAGAAATAGTACAATACCAGTACTATCAAATTTGATTGCTTTAAACCCATTTAGACCCGAGGACGATTCTACAAATGTCTTTTAAATCATGTTTTCTGAAAAACCTATGTTTCTATGTCAGTGGTGCTCACATTTTTATGTCAAGGACCCCCCCAAAAAATATGTAATTGGCCGCCGACCCCCATGTGAAAATATGTTGTTCCAGGGACCCCCCAGAAGCAAAGATTTGAGTTTCAAACGTTTGCTCTGAAAGAATATATATTCAAAGATTTGAGCCACATTTTCACGATTTTTCAAAAATAGCAGATCTACAAGCTCGTAGCGCGGCACTTGGTGCCGCGCTATGAGCTTGTAGATCTTCTATTTTTCAATAGCTAAAGTATAACAATGCTTAAAACACCAAAAGGGGTTCCCGCCCAAAATGGGTTAAATATAGTTTATTTTAAAAACATTACTTACTGGAGCGGTGCCTATCACGGATGTTGGACATCCAGTCGAGGCTGATGGACTTGAAGTAGATGGCTATTGTTTTTGAAAAAATGATGATATCAGAGTCAATAGAGAAATGGTGTATTTTCAACATCAGAGATTGGATACTTATTTTGGATTCTATATAAATAAAATGTGATGATAAAATATACCTTTAGAAAAAATGTTGGGGTCCGCGCCTCATAGAGCCCGGACAGAGATGGCCTTGTGCGTGGTGTTGTTACTGCCTGTGGTGGAGTGCTCAGGTAGAAACTTGAATTCCTCTTCTGACGACACGACTGTGGTGACTCGGGAGTCAGCAAAGAACTTGAAGATGTGTCAGCATCAGTAAACTCACTAAGAGATTCTGCACCCTACAAGTAGATTCAAAGATTAAAAGATTATGTCTCCAAAAATGAACAATAAAGTGATCAAATGCAAAAGTAACAGCAGTGACCCTTAAAAATAATAACTCTTGAAAAAAATCACACCTGTGTAAACTGTGAAGTGAGGGGGCACACAAAAATGAACTGATTTTCAGAAAAAACATCCCCTCTATGTTTATAATCATGTTTTAGGAAATCATTTGTACAATAAATCATGCATTACCTGTGTTAATTTCCCAACCGCTGTTTCAGTGACCATGGTCGAAGATCCTGATGATGTTGAAGGCATTTCCTTTGAGATAAACAAAAGATGAACACTGGTTTACAACATTGGACTCATACATGATATCTTGGTTGTATAGTTGGCCCAAAAACAACATATAATGTAATTCACTAAACGAAATTCTAATTGTTTTACTTCGCAACTGGTTTCACCTGTAAAAAGACAATTTGTCTAATAGTAATAGTGTGTATACTCATAGTTGTGTGTTACATATCAAGCTGTTGAGATTTTTTTTATTTATTATTGTGCACTGGTCAATACAAGGTTTTTTTTAGCCTACAAGCCAAGTGTCTTGGCTTGTAGGCTATGCAATTACTAAAGTGATAATGGGGGAGGGTAGGTCTACGGCCTACACAAAGGGCCTTCTCCAACAGCCTACATGCAATAAGCCTACTACTACTAAAGTGATAAACTTGATAATGGGGAGCTGGGTAGGCCTATGGCCTACACAAAGGGCCTTCTGCAACAGCCTACATACTAAAAGCTCCCAATACATTTACCTATGTGATCAACTAGATTTTTGATATAATATTAAAAAATATTGTAGGACAAAACCACAACAGTGAAAGGGTAGACTGAATGCAGAGCAATAATTACATATGAATATAATTTATATTGATAATAGCTGTTATTAGGAATACAAAAAACAAAAGCCTATTACTAATATATAAGATAAACTACTTTGAAATAACTGAATTTCATATTATAGTACAACATACTACTGTCTTTATATGCCAAAAACATAATCCAAATTACCTGTAAAGCAGCTATTCTTGGAACAGCGTCTTTATGGATGTTTGTCCTTGTTCTCCTTTGGATAGCCTTCTTTTTACCTTTTCGGAGCCCATAGCCTTTCTTTGTCGGTACAGTCTCTGGTTCTGGTTCTTTTGCCAAAAAAGCATCTTCATCAAAATGATCACTGCAAACCGTCCACTCTTTAGTTTCATCAGCAGGTAAATGGATGTCTTTTTGGATAGCGGTAAGCCAAAGTTGCCTCGTTTCTAGGTTAGCTAGACCTGGGATACGATGGAAACTCTTCCGTTTCAAAGTGGCTGGAGTTTTTTTGTTGGTACAGCCAGGATAAACGCACTGCTTCATATTCCACGTAAAAAAGCTGGCAAATAAAAAAATAGAAGATGCGGGGGAAAAAGGCTTATAAAAGCGATTAAAAAAATATTTTTGTCGGATAAAAGACAAGTTGTTCAAATGTTCATAAAATGAACGGAAACCAGAGTCCTTGCAGTACCCAATAGCTCTAACTGGAGAGAGAGACGGGTCTGAGTGAGAAGTGCATCCGCTATCTGCTCATAATAAACAAACTGTACGTGCGAAAAAGCTTATCAAAGTGAATATAAACCACACGGTTTGATCAATAAGGTCTTCAAATGTTCATAAAATGTATAAAACAAAGTCCACAAGGTGCAAGTTGAATGCAATGAAGAAAAACAAACAGAACGGATAGACGCGCACAGGCTCGAGAAATAAACAGTGCTGCTGGGCGGAAGTATCGCGATGAGACGAGATTTCAGAGCGAGACGTCACCAGAAACCAGGAAGTACAGGCCGGCCGGACAACATGGTCAGAACAACAATACGGGAGCACACTTGGAACAAATAACAATGTGAACGGACATTACACATGCTAACAAGACGCTATGAAAATAATTATTCATTTTCGTAACGTTTTTATAGCCAAAGTAACCTATGTCCCGTCGGCTTCCATTCTAAGCTGAAAATGGATTATAGGAGTCTGGGGGAGAAGCCAGGAAAGGACCAATGTGGATGAAAACACCTCTGCACGTCTTTAAAGGACTGTAGGATGACAGCTAAAGGTAATAAAACTGTTTTAGGGCGACATTCTCCTTTAAGGGGGAGGCACTGTCACGGTCCGTGACATGTGTTATGTTTTTCTAGTGTTCCTTGTTCTTGGTTTTGGTTTTACTTTACACTTGTGTCCTTTTATTTTGCAGTCTGTTAGTGTTTCCTGTGTTGCTCATGTTACCTGTGTTGTCTCACCAGTACCCTGATTACCCTAGTGTTTCCACCTTGTCTTGTTAGTCTTTTAGCCAATCATTGTGTTGATTATCTGTTGATTTCACCTGTGTCTTTGTGTATTTATACTCCCCTGGTTTTTCATTTCCTTTGTCAGATCATTGTTTTATGTCACTGGTGTTTTGAACTCCCAGTGTATTCCTAGCTCTTGTCGTGTTCCTGGATCTTTGGAAATAAACATCCTACTATTCCACTACTTTGCCTCTCTGCCTCCGTCCTGCGCTTGGGTCCGAAAACCTCCTGCTCGTACTGTGACATCTTTGAATTTATATTAAGTTTTTACCTCAAATCTTTGCTTCTGGGAGGGGTCCCTGGAACAACATATTTTCAGATGGGGGTCGGCGGCCAATTACATATAATTTTGGGGTTCCTTGACATGAAAATGTCTGACATAACACACACACGTGGACTGCGGTCACGTGCAATGTTCCCTCTAATTATTTTCCGGTCTGAGCAAACAGACAGACATCATTAACTACTGAGCAACATACGTCACCTGCCGTGAGCCCGGGCCGTGACGGTTAGTTGATAAGCGGCGGTTTGTAAAAAATCGGAGAATCTTAATTTCCCTCAATGTCTAACATAAAAATCTATACATTTAGCTGATACACAGAAATAATACAAAAAGGCATATTATATTGCTTAACCAAATATTTATTTGACCATTGAATTGATTGACGATACAGAGCAAAGTCCTCCCTCCCTCTTCTCTCTCTCCCCCCCCCCCCCCCCCTCTCTCTCTCCCCCTCCTTCCATCCCTCTCTCCCTAAACCTCTTTTTCCAGACTCCTCTGGTCTGGTCTTAGCTCTTACTTAGTCCTTTCTGTTAGTCTGTGTGAACACTACACATGAGAACACTGCATCAGAATTCACAACACCTGCACTGTGCACATCAGAACACTACACATGAGAACAGTCAGAACACTGCATCAGAATTCACAACACCTGCACATCAGAACTAACCTGACTCCGCCAGATGGGGCAGCAGAGAGTACACTGGGTTCCCCCCTCCTGCTCCCATCTGGGAACTCTCAGGCAGACTTGATGCCCGGCCACAAAACGGCCTGGCCAATCAGCAGCAGCTTCTAGCAGCTTCTAGCAGCAGCTTCTAGCTTCTAGCAGCTTCTAGCAGCAGCTTCTAGCTGCTGCTGATTGGCCAGGCCGTTTTGTGGCCGGGCATCAAGTCTGCCTGAGAGTTCCCAGATGGGAGCAGGAGGGAGGAACCCAGTGTACTCTCTGCTGCCCCATCTGGCGGAGTCAGGTTACATCAGAACACCTGCACATCAGAACACTACACATGAGAACACTGCATCAGAATTCACAACACCTGCACATCAGAAAAGAGTCACTTGTTTACTCCTCTGTTAAAATAAATACAATAATCCAAAGGCAGCTCACACCTCTGGTCTGGTCTTAGGCTCTTAGTCCTTTCTGTTAGTCTGTGTGCACACTGCACACTGCACATCAGAAAAGAGTCACTTGTTTACAGTTTACTCCTCTGTTCTTCAAAAAATAAATAAAATAATAAAATAATAAAATAATAAATAAAATAATCCATGGGCAGCTCTTTCTCCTCTGGTCCGGTCACACTGCACATCAGAAAAGAGTCACTTGTTTACTCTGCTCCTCAAAAAAGAAAAGAAAAAAAAAGTAATCCAAAGTCAGCAGAAGCCACTTCTCTGGTCTGGTCCGCTTCTTCTGGGAAACAGAGTAGAATAGAATAGAGTCAATAGTAATTAATCTTCTAACATAAGATTTTTGCCAAGTTGAAAACACATGTTTGTGTTACTGTTAATACTGTAGTCTTGAAACTGTCTTGGTCTGGAAAATACAAACATGACAATTATGTTAATATTAGCAGTTCTACAACTGATAAAAACAAGCTCTTAATGATTCAGATGATAATTCCTAATGAGTGACAGACAGTATAACACACACATATCTGATCAGGAACTAATGTTACCTTATTTTTCCCGTCTGTCCTTCTCAGTTCTCCAGTGGTTGTACACTTTGTCCAGGCTGATGGTGGTACCGTCTCTGTCTGCTTGCAGCCTTGACTTGATTCGCATCAACTCGTCTAGATGTTCCACTTGAAGACGATTTCTTGATGTTGTTTTGATACGATTCATCAAGCTAAACCCTCTTTCACAGTCTGCACTGGATGCTTGAAATGTCCCACAAATGTCCACAAGCTGTGAGATGTTGCTCAGCTCCTCACATCTAAGTGTTGCAGCCACCATCTGTGAGAATGTGCTGATTGTATTTTGTTTCAGTTTCTGTCTCACAATGTACTTTAAATCAGCATATTCACGGTTGATGGCATCCATAGACTCTGGGCGGAGAATGGCCTGGTATTTCTTTGCCAGCACAGCAACATCTGATGCTCCGTAGTCAAACTACTACTAAGATGTTGGCTGGACTCAATGCTTCAATTTCAAATGCAGACCACTCTTTTAAACCCTCCACTGGAAAACGAGCATCTAGGTGATCACACAGGCTGTGAATAAACAGGATAATATCCCTGGTAAAACTAATAGTATCCCCATCCGCTTCTGAGGCCCCTATCACCTCTTTGGCTCTGTCACTCCACTGAGGCCCCTGTGCATCATTCAGATACTGTGAACGCAGCTTCTCGATCTTGGCTCTTGCAAGGCAATGTCCTTCCATCACTGTCAGGTTACATTTTTGGAGAGAAAGGCAGAGTTGTGCCAGCTCGCTCAAAACATCTCCAAGAGCAGTGAGTGTAACCTTGTACTTTGGATAACTCAGCTTTTTGTAGCAGTATTTTGCCACTGGATCTCCTTCATCACTGACTCTTCTGCAGTATTCTTCAAGAACAGTGTAGTTTCTCAGAACAGCATTTACAGCTTGGTTGCGTGACAGCCATCGCACTTCATTCAAAGGCCTGAATGACAGTGTATCCTCATCAAGGACCGCTGCTAGTGTGCTGTCAAAACCCCTAATTGGCCTAATTGGCATCAATCATTGGTGTCAATTATCACTGTCAATCACTGATCATGAGTCAGCACCGGGTGGCAATCACTGATTGGGGAGAGGCTCAGAAAACAGGAAGTGTTTGTTCAGTATGAAAAGCAGCATCAGTGGTGAACACTGCATGGAGAGAACAGCAGAACAACTGAAAGACTATCCAAACATTGGAGCTGGGAAGACTGAAACCTGTCAAGCCATCAAGGGGAATGCCACTGGTGCGATAAGTGTTTCTTCATTGCTGTTTATTATATTGCTTAAAGTTTGATGCAAGTTACTTATGTTTTTGTGCTAGGCCACATTTAAACTGCTATAATTATGTTTGATTTAAGTCACATATAGGCTTGCTTAGTCGAATTATGATTTTGAATTGAATATTGTAGATGATATGAGTTAAAACAACCTGTTTATTTGAATTACTGAAGAGAGTAGCGATTCAACGAGCTGCAGCGAGTCGGCCTGGAGAAGAGTTTCCAGGAGAAGAAGTCCCGCACCACACCTGAAATGCAAGACCTCGCCCAATCCCTGGGACTAACAACGACCCAGGTGAAAACTTGGTTCGCAAACCGACGTCGGAAGTCGAAAAAAGAGGGAGAGAAATTGCTGAAAGAAGGTCACGAGGCCCAAGGGGAGGCCTAAGAAGAAGGAGATCGAGGCAGAGGAGACGAGCAATTTTCCGAGGGCAAAGTGGGAGGAGCGTCGGCGTAGCACCGACCCTCTCAACAAAGAAGCCCTCGGAAAATGGCAACACATTGATACTGCCAAACCAGAGGAGAGACGAAGACAACAAGGCCTTAGGCATTGGATATCTGGTAGAGGAAGACAAACTCTATATGATGACCTCAATCAACTTCTCAAAGAGAAGAGGCAAGATGCGGACAGGCCAGGACCTTTTGATGGAGGAGGTGAGAGAAAGAACACCCAATCCTCTGACCAGAAGAGAACTACTGATCCAATTGGCTTGGTCACACCTGTGAAACAGAAGGGAGCTATCCTTGTCAGAAGAGCATTCCAGGAGACCGGATTTTTAAATCTGGCCCGAGACACATGGGACAAGCCGCTCTCTGAAGGCCTCAGGGAGGAGGCCATAAAGCTGTTCCAGGAGTATGTACAGCTGGGACAAATCAAGTTCCATAGGAGCCTTACCCCACCAGGTTGGAAGGGAAGACCTTGGGCTATTACCTTCTCAGATGGGAGTGACAAGACCTACGGAGCTGTCATGTACCTTAGGTGGGAAACGGACCACGGCATTGGGGTCAGACTAGTGGAATCAAAGGCCAAGCTGACGCCCCTCGACCAAAAAGGAGACGCAGTCAAGGCTGAAGTCTGTGGCGCAGTCTTTGCAGCAAGGCTCAGGAAATATGTTGAGAGGCATGGCCAGATGAAGATTGATCGCTGGTTCCACCTAGTCGACAGCCAAACAGTATTGGGAGCCATTCGGCGAGACAGCTATGGCTACCAGACATTCTTTGCCAACAGAGTTGGAGAGATCCAAAAGGCTTGTCCAGTTGAAGACTGGTGGTGGATTGCAGGGAATGTCAATATTGCTGACATCATCACAAGAGGAGCTACTCCAGAAGACCTTGGAGAAGACACTGCTTGGCAAAATGGCCCAAAGTTTCTGAAATTACCATTGGAAGAATGGCCAATAAAGTCTGCTAAAGATATTGTAGCTGATGCCAGGGAGAGCATCAACAAGCTGCAAAGAAAAGCATTTTCAGCAGTTGTGACGAGAGCTCAAGCAAAGAAAGGCCTTGGAGCCGTACCTCAGGATAACCCCAAAGTTGAGCCTGACCTGACTCACCCTGGTCTCCACTCAAACACATCTGAGGAATCTTCGCAGGGTAGAGTGCATACTGGCTCCATCGCCGAAAGCCTTCTGGATGTGAAGAAGTTCAGCAGTTTGTCAAGGTTGATTGGAGTCATTGCTTGGGTCCAACGAGCTGCAAACAAATGGTTGGACCTGAAGAGCAAGGCCACAAAGCAAGCAAAGTGGGAGGCAAAACCCTCAACTGAAAAGCCCAGAGCGCTTGTGCTTGATGCCAAAGGCCGTGAGTATGCCTTCAGAGAACTCTGCTTAGCAGCCCAGAAAGATGTCACATTCCCTGATGCAACCCTCAACCGATTAGTCGTGTTCAAAGACAAAGAGTCTGGACTTCTAGTTTGTGGAGGCAGGATCCAGTCCTTCAGTGAAGACAAAACTGCAGTGCCTATTCTTCCATTTGATGCTTGGATAGCTACACTTCTAGCTCAAGAGGCTCACAATGTGAATCACGAAGGAGTGGCAGGAACTCTCTTGAGGATGAGAAGGAGAGCCTGGGTGGTAAATGGTCGAAGAATAGCCAAGAAGATAGTGGACGGCTGTGTGACTTGTCGAAAGGCAAGAGCGAAGCGATGTCGACAGATAATGAGTGACCTCCCACCAGAACGGGCAGAACCAGCAGCTCCATTTTAGTTCACCGCCATGGACCTGTTCACCCGTTTCGAATGGGATCAGTGTATTGAAACGGGGAAAATCAGGTGCAATCAGGCCTTTCAATAGACTGAGTAGACGTCTACCCGTCTACTCAGGTGCTCAGTAGGTTGATTCCTTCCGATTGTGTCGGTTGATCTGTGCAGTTTAATGCATCGCATGCAGCTACTGGAGCGGTGCCGTGTCGTTAGTCAGAAGGTTCCTTGTTCCGAAATTACTATCCCTATCTCTAATCCTAACCTAAACATAACCGCAAGCACGGGAGCAGTGCATCTCTAATCCTAACCTAAACATAACCGCAAGCACGGGAGCAGTGCATGTTCGATGTTACGGCTGCATTGAAAGGAATGATCACCTACTGAGCTCCAGTAGCTGCATGCGATGCATTAAACTGCACAGATCAACCGACACAATCGGAAGGAATCAACCTACTGAGCACCTGAGTAGACGGGTAGACGTCTACTCAGTCTATTGAAAGGCCTGATTGCACCTGATTTTCCCCGTTTCAATACACTGATCCCATTCGAAACGGGAGACCTGTTTGGGCCCTATGAAGTCAAAGACGAGGTGAAGAAAAGAGTGAAGCTCAAAGTCTGGGGAGTTGTATTCAGCTGTATGGCGTCCAGAGCCATCCATGTTGATATTGTCAGTGACCTGTCAGCAGAGGGATTTCTGCTTGCCTACCAAAGGTTTACGTCATTGAGAGGGCATCCAAAAAAGGTTTGGTCTGACCCGGGCTCAAACTTTGTTGGGGCCAAACCTGCCCTAGAAGACCTCTACTCATTCCTGGAGCACCTAGAAAGGTCTGGAGTGGAAGAGGAGGCTGCCAAGCATGGCACTAAGTGGTCTTGGAAGATTCATCCTGCAGACTCACCCCACAGAAACGGAGCAGCAGAGGCAGCTGTTAGGACAGTGAAGAGAGCCCTGCACAACCTGGGCGGTGATGGTGTCTTTACGTGGGGAGAGTTTCAGACCCTTGTGTACATGGCAGCCAATCTGACCAATGAAAGGCCTATAGACGCAAGGGCACAAATCCAAGAGGGATGTGTCGAGTACATCACACCTAATTCTCTCCTGTTGGGACGGGCCTGCTCAAGAGGTGACCCAGGAGACTTCCAATTTGAAGGCTACGCCTACAAGAGATTGAGAGTTATCCAATCAGAAGTTTGTCAGAAGCAAGTGGCACACAAGAGAGAGAAATGTTGCTGTCGGGGACATTGTTTGGCTAGCTGATCAAAATGCCTTAAGATGTCAGTTCAAGTTGGCCAGAGTGATCAGTGTGAATTCTGACAAGGACGGCATTGTCCGAGATGTCAATGTCAGGACATTTCCCAGCTACCCAATTATGATCAAGAAACAGACAAATGAGGAATCCATGAGCAAGAGGACCAGAACTGAGAAGAAGCCTACCAAAATCCCTGCCACGATTCTTCACAGAGACGTCAGGCGTCTTGTTGTCCTGATTCCAGTGGAGGAGCAACTTGGAGAAAAGATGACAGTCTCAGGATGAGGTGACCTCCTTGGGTTCAGCAACCAGGAGCCCAAGTGGGAGGTGTGCTGTCAAAACCCCTAATTGGCCTAATTGGCATCAATCATTGGTGTCAATTATCACTGTCAATCACTGATCATGAGTCAGCACCTGGTGGCAATTACTGATTGGGGAGAGGCTCAGAAAACAGGAAGTGTTTGTTCAGTATGAAAAGCAGCATCAGTGGTGAACACTGCATGGAGAGAACAGCAGAACAACTGAAAGACTATCCAAACATTGGAGCTGGGAAGACTGAAACCTGTCAAGCCATCAAGGGGAATGCCACTGGTGCGATAAGTGTTTCTTCATTGCTGTTTATTATATTGCTTAAAGTTTGATGCAAGTTACTTATGTTTTTGTGCTAGGCCACATTTAAACTGCTATAATTATGTTTGATAATTATGTTTGATTTAAGTCACAATAAGTCACAATAATTGCTTAGTCGAATTATGATTTTGAATTGAATATTGTAGATGATATGAGTTAAAACAACCTGTTTATTTGAATTACTGAAGAGAGTAGTGATTCAGAGCTGAAGGTCACATGAGTAACCCTGGTTATATGATTGAAATGAGTGAATTTCAGTTTATTTTGTTTGATTATGAATGACCTTACATAGTTAATGACAGCTTGTATTTAGTTTTTGTCTTTTTCTCTGTTTAAGGTTTTCAACCTAAATACCTACTATACCTACTGTACCACAACTTATTTCGAATTAAAAACGAACAAAAGAGGAAAGAAGTTGCCTTATTGAGTTGACCACAGTTCCCCCTGTCGGCTAAGCCGTTTTTCAAGTTTGGGCAAAAAGGTTTCTGAAAAAATCCGGAATAACTTGACAGCTAGTTCCTCAAATCTGCCCTTTTTTACTGCTGACCGGGAGAACATGTTGTAAACACTTCTAAGAAGAGTTTCCACTTCTCTCATCAAAGGCACATGTTTCCAAGCATCATCAATGCCCAAGTCCTCTCTGTGGGCCACACAGTGTTGTTCTGTGAGATGTGGTATTTGGCGTCTCAATATAGCTGCAACTCCATTGTGCTGAGGCACCATCAGAGGTCAGCATCACCATTCTCTGCATGTCTAATTCATGTGTGGAGTAAAACTGTGTGATGGCCTCAACAATAGCTGGAGCAGTGCATGACGTTAACTGAATGATGCCACCAAACTCAGTTTTGTAGTTGACCTTTGCCTCCCTGTATTTTATATACAGAACTAGCATTTTGTGCACTGTGATGTCTGTGCTCTCATCTATTATCAAGGTATGAAACGGGGCATTTCGAATTTTGCACATACTCTCATTCTGTACAACTGCATTGATTGACTTCACAAACTCAAAGGCATAGTTCTTGCTCCGCCAGTGTTCTGGGATACTCACATATTTTGCAACATGATCATGGATCTGTTTAACAGACAGCATCGATGAGTTCATTTGTATGCCGAGTAGCACATTGTCAATGAGTATTTTAACTTGCTGGCTGTCAGATCTGTTCTTTTGCAACAGCTCATTCCTGTCGCGTCTTTCCTCTTCATTCTGCAGCAGCAACTGACCGATTCCAACCCCCTTACGTCTCCGTACAATTCCAGCAGCATTTTACATCAAGCTTATAGGTGCCCATATTTCAATTCGTTGCCTTTGCTGTTATATGCCAATGTTTTTAAACCCTCTTTGAATGAAGTGAGAAAAAGTGAAGTGCATTTTAACATGTGTAACGTATCTGGGCCAATTCCAAACTGTATACTTAACTTACTTTTTTAGAACCGCCTTATGAGGTCCTCTCTCCTCTGTCTAGCCCCCGGGTAGGGGTTTTCCGGTGGGGGGTCTATGGGCATCGGCTCATCTGGCTGGACAACGTCTTCGTCCAGGGGCACGCCGTTGACCAGGGCGATGTTGTGCAACACCGCACAGGCCAAGATGATATTGCATGCCTTCACTGGCTTATACAACAGCGTGCCCCCATTGCTGCTCAAGCAAATCCACCTGCCTTTGATACAAACGAATGCATGAAACGTAAATATACAAATAATAAATGTCAGAAAATAAAGAGCTAGGCTACTAGTATACACATGTGACCAATCATCTCACCCTTTAGCAGGCCAATGCAGCGCTCCACTGTACCACGGGTTTTTATGTGAGCGGCATTGAAACTGCGCTCCTGGGCAGTCGCAGGATCCAGCAATGGCGTGACTAAATAGTCAGCCATTGCATAGCCTTTGTCACCTAGAACACAAGTCCCACCGAAAATGTAGTAAATGTTATACATTAAAGTACATGTATTCGATATTTAACACAGCCTATACTCACCCACGAGGTAGCTCCTGCCGCCCAGTGCACCAGCCTCTAGTTGGATTCCTATATTCCCATTTCTGAAAATAAAGGAGTCATGCGAACCCCCTGGCCACCGGGCTACCACGTTGAGGAGGGATAGGTTGGCATCACAGATCACTTGCACATTAATCGAATGGTAGTTTTTGCGATTGATGTATGCATAATCATTATCCGATGGTGGTTTAATACGCACATGAGTACAATCAATCGCGCCAACCACATTCGGAAGACCAGCAATCTCATAAAAGTCTCTCTTAATCACGGTTTGCTGGTCGTCAACGAATGAGAAACCGAATGTACTCCTCAGTGAGGGACTTAATCAGCCATCCGTCATCCTCTGCCAGGAGGTCAGCCCGGTCTCTGAAGACCCGTTGGGCCCGGAGGCGTTCACGGGGCTCATCCTCATTTTCTATTATTTCTTCTGCTGCTGCTGCTGCATTCACGTCCTCTAACAGAGCCAGGTATGCCATGATTGTTGAGATCAGATGACTGGCAAGGCTCATTTAAATAGGTGCGTGAATCTACATTCATGTTTGTAATTGGTCAAATTAAAATCACTTGATTATTGTCACCTGGCTGATGCGGGGTGCATGGCTTTAGGCCTACAATTATTATTATTATTATTATTATTATTATTATTATTATTATTATTGTAATCCTTGATTAATCTATTCTATACTGATTCAAACGTGGAAATGATACACGGAGACAGGAATTCCATTCAACTTTTTTTTAATAGTTCTTATCCTTATTATTTCTACATTTGTCTATGTTTAGATGCCTGTCAGCAGTTCAGACAATGCTGCTCCGCTTGTGTACGACAGAAAAACAGCCGAGGACAAAGCGTACGACAGCTCCCGACCAGACGTGGTTTTTGTCTTGGCTCAAGTTCAAAAACAAACGTTGGCGCAAATCGTAAATGCCGAAAATTGCGGTAATTTCGGCGTACACCCATATTTTGGCGTACGCACGGTTGATAAATGAGGGCCATAGGCTACTTCAAGTCTGAGTTCCAACCAGGACCAGAAAGGGCAGAGCACAATTATACAGAAATGGCCTTTGATATCACTTTGCACTGATCTGAATACCAATGATGCTCCTAAATTAAACAAAAAGTGAGCTTAATTTACACACCATGGCGGTGCCCCCCCAAGTACATTTAAAATGATTTACAAACCTCTGCAGATGGCACAGCGGAGGCAATCTTTTACTGTGACAATCTCTGCCTCTGTGAGGAGGACATTTGCGGCCCTGTCGGAGCGGGCATGCTGAGTCAGCTCATCCAGTCTGGCTCTTATGACGGTCAGCCACTCTGCAGACTCCACCAGTTGCAGGATCCTCTCCATGGTCTCCTGAACAAAGTTCCTGGCACTGGGGGAAGAAGGACAATTGTATGAGACAATGTACTTAACCAAACACCTACATTATAGAATTTCATATAACTTAAATGCAAGTCACATTTTTAAGTTACCATCAGATTAGTGAATGTGAGAACACAAGGTCAGGTTCCCTTTCTCTTATGGAAATAACTCCACGCACCGTTTCACACATTTGATAATACATTTGATTCGAATAGTCTGTCAACATTTTTCTTACAAGTCCAAATGGCTGTAATATTGCAATTAACTCTAGCTTCAGTTACCAGTCACATTCATACCACCACATGTGCTCCTTTACCCCAATTAGAAATGTTCTAACATGGTGAAACCTCCCAAATCAAACACTGCAGATGTGCATGTCTATTTAAGACACCATTTTGAGATTACACATGTTTAATTGCAATGCTCATTACCTAGTTCTCCGCCTCTTGTTCCTCTGGAACTCCTGCATCTCCTCCAAGTGAGACGTCCTCAAGGCAACAACTTTCCGTGCAGCAGCCTTCCAGTATGCAAGCTCTACAGAACATGGAATCAAAATACATGCATTTGATTTCCAGGAAACAACCCTAGTCACACAGTTCAGAATTGTTAAAATACATGGGCTGTCAGTCTTGTAGCATTTACAATATTGTACAAAACATGTTATGCATAATTTATTAACATACTTGATGTCACCTCGCTCCAGAATTGGTAGCCCGGAAGGGCTACACAGGCACAGGCACAGGCACAGGCCTCCTCAGTCTGCAGAAGCTCTTGTACCTTGGCTGTCAGGCTAGCCAGGTTAGCCTCTGCGGCCTGAAATGCAATTGGAACCGTGTGTGTGATGATTAAAGAACCATTCTCCACAGTCCCAATTTGGATGTAGCTTTAAAGACAAAAAGGTAAGGGTTCCAAGTGTTAAGTTGAATAAAATAGCTGTACATTCAATTAACTGCATTCACAGTGCTACAATCATTTGACTTTGATTCATACAGTTTGTAACTTGGAGGCGGTCTTATAGGTGTTGGCAGCTGTGCTGTGCTGTGCTGCTGCACCAGAGGTATTTGGTGTAGAGAAGTGGAACACCTCTCTTGATGTTCCTGGTGTGACTGCACCTGCACCTGCAAATATCAGTGGTCAAATAGTTGTTGACAACAACAGTATCCATAACACACCACTTTAACGTTTTTCATGCAGTTAAAATAAATATATAAAAATTGACCAATTCCACATTCTATAGTTTTACATAACGCTTGTGAAAGTTTTAGGGATTTTATCTGTTTTTGACAGGGGGTCATTCGAGCATGGGGCTAACTTGACAGGGGGTCATTCGAGCATGGGGCTAAATATGTATTTTTTTTTATCATTTACTATAGTCCTACTAGACTCCAATAAATTACATATGCGGGCCACAAAAGATCACAGGATCTACTGAATATGAAGGTAGTCTACATGGGGGCAAGCCACACTGTGTGTCATAGGCTCAATATGTCAGTTTGACACATTCAGTAGATCCCGTGATCTTTTGTGGCCAGATGTAATTTCTTGTGGTCTAGTAGGACTATAGTAAATAATACAAAAATAAATCGCTATACAGATTTGTAAACAAAATACATATTTAGCCCCATGCTCGAATGCCCCCGCCCCCCCAGTTACGGCTGAAATCCCTAAAACGAATGAGTATTATTATTTTTTCTTTTGCTGCTTTCTTTCATTTTAGGGATTTTAGCTGTTTTTGACAGGGAGCATTCGAGCGTGGGGCTAAACATGTATTTTTGTACAAAATTGTATAGCGATTTCATTTTTATTATTATTTACTATAGGCCTATAGTCCTACTAGACCCAAATAAATTACATCTGTACTATAGTAAATAATTAAAAAAAATACATATTTAGCCTCATGCTCAAAACAGCTACAATCCCTAAAACGAAAGAAAGCAGCAAATGGAAAAATAATTAACACTCATCTTTGACTTTCTCTAATAACAACCTAAAACATGAACCTTGGTTGAAAAAAACTAAAGTTGATCCTTAATTAAGTATTACAGTTAAGGGTTATATCACTGATGCCATACCTGAAGTTGGACCAGGGGAAGGGCCCCCCTCCTCCCCACAGACCTCGTACTGTGCATACTGTCCGTCCAATTCTGGCAGAATGAAAGATCCATCCTCGCCGGGGGTCTCCAAATCGCCTCCTCTCGAGAGGAGGTAAATGGTTTCTTGCCTCAACTGTAAGCACAATGTGTCAAGATTTAATTTTGCACATAAAAAAATGTCATTATTGTCCAAACAACCTACTTCATTAGTTTTATTTTATTGTCCAAACAACCTACTTCATTAGTTTTATTTTATTTTTTTGTGGCATCATAACTTTGACTGCAGTGCATTTACAATTAAACAATAATCAGCCAAAAGCAGATTTTAAAATGCGGCTACAGGCCTAGTTATCAATAAGTATAACTCTTTTAAGTCTAAAATTAGTCCGTGGACACTGGTGATGAAGCAATCTCAATATGGCAATGCTGCAAAAACAAAAACACATGAATGTGGTTTTGTGCACCATATTGAAATTACCATTAAATAGGCCTATATTTTAAATCATTTCGTATGCACACCCACAAGACGAAATGCTGCCAATAAGGCCCAGCCACCCCACGCCGCGGCCTATGTAGCCTACAGACCAAACTGGATTCCGTCATGCAGTCTTAAAATGCACAACACGTTAGGTTATCTTTGTCAGATAAATAAAAATTGCATTCCGAACTAGTGTGCAAGGTTTTATATATTAAACGTTCTCGTTGTTCAGTGAGCATGGAGTAGCCTACAGGTAATTGTGGTCAGTGTGCCTCTATTCGAACACACCCTTGTCACGACACGCCTCCTTTTGATTTTGCAGCGGGCACCGCACACTACACCAAGGAGGAGGAGGAGGATTCATCATGCTTTATTGTCGATGAGTGAGACTGTAGTGGGTGAGTGTTGAGCTCTGATGAAGTAGAGCTCTGGCTGACTAATTGAACAAAGGTCCAGCCGTTTTCATCTGCACAGGGGAAAAAGGGGTCTGCAGAGTGCAGACCTTTGAAAACATGCTGCAGTTCGTACAGTATTTGACTGAGATTGTGTTCATTTTTTGCAGCTGAAGTGTTAACATGTACACATGTGATTCAAAATCCACCCTGGTTCAGTTTATTTGCAAGTTTAAAAAATACTTTTTTTCCATTGGTTTAGTTTTAGCAAGCTCTGCCTTGTTTCATCTTTAATACTATAGGCCTATGCCATGTGAACTAGTTTGCTATATTCACTTTTGTGAGTGAGTGTTGAGCTCTGAAGTAGAGCTCTGGCTCCAATAAGTTAGATACTAATTAATTTAAATGTTTGGCTTGTAAGAATTGAACATAGGTCCTGCCGTAAGTGCCGTTTTCATCTTTCGAAGAAGAAAGAAAGTTGCCAAAAGGCTGATGTTCTTACAGTATTTTGTTATATCCATGGGAGTTTTTTATTTTCTTAACACTGACCTCAGATGCATTTTCTTTTAGGATTCTATGTGAACTAGCTTATTTCATTAACCACTTAAACTCTAGTAAACATGGTGGCTCTGTACTTAGTTGGGCTCTTTGACATAAATAGCCTACAATACCAGCATTTTAGCTTACATTTACCCCTCAGAATATGGATGCTGGGGTTTAAGTGGTTAAGTCTATTAGGCAGCACACAGAACAGGCACTTTATTTTCTGTTATATTTTCATCTCGGATGTATTTGATTTATTTTAATGCAAGTGTGGCGGGGTGGTATTGATTAAGGTAGCCAACTACGCCACCTGGGGAATTGCACCCCAGGAATATTATACTAATACTGAACACCCGGAGCACGTAATGACTCCCCAACACAGATTCAGTAACAATAAAGGCAAGGCAGAAACGTGTGTAACCAATATACAAAACACTTTATTAAATAGTTGGTCAGCAATATATATATAATTAATTAAAAGCAAGAAGACATTTCATTTATCAATATGACGGTACAAATATAGCAATATCCAAAGGTTAAAGTGCAAGTGACTATAAAGTGCCTAGAGCTAGGGATATCACACCACTACAAGCCAGTACTGGGGGGAGGAGGGGAGCTGGGCAGGCTCACCGGTCCAGGGTGGTGGCAATACACAAACAAAACACAACACAGCAACTCAAAATAAACCACAAAGGAAAAGTAAACTAAGGGAAAAGGGGCATTACCACCACCACTGGGCGGCCGTCAGCTGCTCCAGCGTAGCTTATCCCCAGCACCGGACCTATAAGGAGGATAAATATATATATCAGCACTTCACAGTGGGAGGTATTCTACAATAACAGTATTCTCTTCAGCCGGTCGTATCTAAATCACAGTGGTATATATATATATAGTATAAGATATAAATATAAGTGCATATGATATAATACACAATATACTTATATATACCTATATACGCCCAGACACTGCATGAATACAATATAATAGAATAATAGAATTAAACGAGAAGGGTTACAATGAACCAGGCCCAGACTCAGGCGAGCAGCAATCCAAACACTGGGACCATTCGTGGCTGTGTGATTGTTCTCAGACTCGGTGGCTCATGAGAATGGGTGGAATGGTAATATCAGCAAAGCAGCAGGTGTGGTGCTGGCCCTGAAACGCAAACGGCCGTATTAAGATACTACTTAACTACTATAGTTCGCTGAGGCAAGAACAGAGAGGCGCACAATGGGACTCACCAGCTGTAATGAGGCCAAGGCGTACTGCCGTTGTGCTTCACCGCAGCGGTAGCCAGGTAGATAAAGAGGAACTGTAAACAACAAAAGCCTGTTTATATTCTTCTGGCATCAACGACACCAAATGAATATATATAGAGAAGGAGAACCACCAATAACGTACCGGGGTGGCGTTGTGCCAGTTCACCACACAGAACTCCAGAAGGAGATGTTCACTGTGTAGCCCCGAGGCTAGAAACAAAACAAGCGGTCAACGTCACGTTCAACTTCTAAGGCAGGCGCTAGAATACACAGCAATGTGGAGAAACGTACCTTCACAGATGTGTCAACTAAGCGCGCTGTTCCCCGACAGAACAGCCGCTTCAGAATGACCGCCTCACTTGAAGAGGAATGTCTCCCGATCGTAGAGAGCGTTCCAAACAGAGCGGAGGAGAGACAGACAGCTAATGCACACGGAAGACGTGCCGTCTTATAAATGCCACAAATCAATCCATTAAGCAGTGGGCGGAGGACGGGCCGTGACAGCGTGGGAACGCTCACGCCCATCCTGCCACACAAGCATCAATGTGTCTGAATTGATGATTCCAAATAAATGTGCAAATTCATGTCAATTCATGTTACCTTTCTGGATGTATTCCTTAAAATTGTCATTTTTATCAAAAGATGAGAAAATGCTATGTGAAATATTTTTAGATTCGATCTGCTGACAAAAAAGTAAACGGCTAAAATAATTTGTCAGACTAAAACTAGACTAAAACTAGACTAAATTGTCAGACTAAAACTAGACTAAAACTAGATTAAAACTAGACTAAATTGTCAGACTAAAACTAGACTAAAACTAGACTAAATTGTCAGACTAAAACTAGACTAAAATGCCAAGAGTTTTTGTTGACTAAAACTTGACTAATAAATTCACGGTTTCATGGACTAAGATAAAGACTAAAATGCTCTACTTTTAGTCGACTAAAACTAGACTAAATAAAAAAAGGATGAGTTCGACTAAATAATATAAAAACTAACAACGGTGATTGAAACTGGACTAAGACTGAGACTAAATTGAAAAATAGCCGACAAAAACAACACTGGTACGAGCGTCATGTGAACCATGGCTAACAATAGTATAGCCTACTCCCAGAGTCCCATTGATGATCTGATCACAATTATTATGCATATGCCATGTTAGCTATACAGTTTATAGATCATGCTGAGCTAAACATGTGTTTTAATTTTGAAGTATTTATATTTAAACAAGATGAAGAAAGTCTCCACTCTCCACTCGGATCCCCACACAGTGACAGCCCTCCATGTTTACGCACGACAGACAGACAGAATATTCTGTACACTGCAGTGTTTTGTATGTGTTTCCTTAAGCAATAGATTAATGTGCTCGTCCTCATATTTCGATGAGGGCTTAATTCGGTCTCCTTATTTGACCACGTCACATGATAACGGGACATCTTTGCACTGCATAAATGAATATCCCTTCTCCGTCTCCAACTGTGTTTAGCTCCTTATCCGCCACATGATAGTTTGCTTCATTTCCTTTATTTGCTACGGTGCATTCCCACCTGCACCGAATCGAAATCAAGTGCGATTGGAAGCGAAGTGAAACCCCCGTTTTTGGGCGGAGTAGAATGCGGTTCTTTGCTGCGCATTAGGATTCGAATGAGCCTTCACTATGGATCTGAACTTGTGGATACAGAAGACAAATGTGAACCTGTGAGTTCACTCACGTGAGTTGCAAATCTGAGCTTGTGAGTTACAAATCTGTGAGACCTTTGAGACTACTTTTGAGACTCTTCTGACGTTGGGCGTTAACGAACGTCATCATTGGCTGAGGGAATCTGTCAATCATTCTGATTGACAGATTCCTCGGCCAATCAGATCGGTCCGCCTTCAGCCAATCCTATGGCTCTAACGCCCTGGGGGCACGCTGGTCCATAGCTCTAATGCCCTGGGGGCACGCTGCTCCATAGCTCTAATGCCCTGGGGGCACGCTGATCCATAGCTCTAATGCCCTATGGCGGTGGGCACGCTGGTCCATAGCTCTAATGCCCTATGGCGGGGGGCACGCTGGTCCATAGCTCTAATGCCCTATGGTGGTGGGCACGCTGGTCCATAGCTCTAACGCCCTATGGCGGGGGGCACGCTGGTCCATAGCTCTAATGCCCTTTGGCGGGGGGCACGCTGGTCCATAGCTCTAATGCCCTATGGCGGGGGGCATGCTGTCCATAGCTCTAACGCCCTATGGCGGGGGGCACGCTGGTCCATAGCTCTAATGCCCTATGGCGGGGGGCACGCTGTCCATAGCTCTAACGCCCTATGGGAGGCACGCTGGTCCATAGCTCTAATGCCCTATGGCGGGGGGCACGCTGGTCCATAGCTCTAACGCCCTATGGCTGGGGGCACGCTGGTCCATAGCTCTAACACCCTATGGGAGGCACGCTGGTCCATAGCTCTAACGCCCTATGGCGGGGGGCACGCTGGTCCATAGCTCTAACGCCCTATGGCGGGGGGCACGCTGGTCCATAGCTCTAACGCCCTATGGCTGGTCCATTATAGCTATGGACCAGCGTGCCCCCCCATAGGGCGTTAGAGCAATGGACCAGAGCGCCCCCCATACGGCGTTAGAGCTATGGACCAGCGTGCCCCCCGCCATAAGGCATTAGAGCTATGGACCAGCGTGCCCCCCCATACGGCGTTAGAGCTATGGACCAGTGTGCCCCCCGCCATAGGGCATTAGAGCTATGGACCAGCGTGCCCCCGCCATAGGGCGTTAGAGCTATGGACCAGAGCAGGCCCCGCCATAGGGCATTAGAGCTATGGACCAGCGTGCCCCCCGCCATAAGGCATTAGATCTATGGACCAGCGTGCCCCCCGCCCCCCAGGGCGTTAGAGCCATAGGATTGGCTGAAGGCGGACCAATCTGATTGGCCGAGGAATCTGTCAATCAGAATGATTGACAGATTCCCTCAGCCAATGATGACATTCGTTAACGCCCAACGTCAGAAGAGTCTCAAAAGTAGTCTCAAAGGTCTCACAGATTTGTAACTCACAAGCTCAGATTTGCAACTCACGTGAGTGAACTCACAGGTTCACATTTGTCTTTTGTATCCACAAGTTCAGATTTGTGTTATGTATCCGTGTTTCGCGTCTGTGTTTTGTATTTGTGTTTTGTATCTGTAATTTGCATCTGTGTTTTGTATCCGTGTTTCACATCTGTGTTTTGTATTTGTGTTTCAAACACAGATGCGAAACACGGATACAAAACACAAATGCAAATTACAGATACAAAACGCAAATACAAAACACAGATGAGAAACACGGATACAAAACACAGATGCGAATTACAGATACAAAACACAAATACAAAACACAGACGCGAAACACAAATACAAAACACAGATGCGAAACACGGATACAAAACACATGCGAAATACAGATACAAAACACGAATCTGAACTTGTGGATACAAAACACAAATGTGAACCTGTGAGTTCACTCACGTGAGTTGCAAATCTGAACTTGTGAGTTACAAATCTGTAATATTTGCTGTGAGACTTTTGAGACTATTCTTACCCCATACTACACACCTGCCAAACGAAGCGAACTTTCGGACAATGCGCAGCAGGATTCGTTTTAATCGCAGTAAAGCTTTCTGGTGTGAATGTCACCTTAGATTCACATGTCACAGCAGAATGTGCACCTTCTGTGGGACTGAGAATCCAAATGTCACAACATACAATACCATGAATGTAGGCTATATTGTTGATCATGAATACAATGAATGTGTATTGTTGAACAGCATACGTTACTCTGACGAAGTTACTCTGACGGTCACAATGGACATCACAAAACGTTCTCAGATTTGTGTAATTGGCCTGGAGCCAGCTTAGGTGGTTCGGGCATCTGGTTAGGATGGCTCTCGAGCGTCTCCCTAGGGAGGTCCTCGATGTACGAAACAGCTGAACAGCTGACCTTGAACTGTATTGCACTTTGTCACTTTACTTTGCACTTTCTTTTGTTTTTTTTTGTTTTCTTTCTTTTGCACCATAGCTGTGTGTTTGTTTTTGTCTTGTTTACACTGGTGTATATAAGGTCACATGCTCACCTAATACTTCGGTAGACTCGATGCGAATGGGCGGAGAAGTTGCGATTCTTGCATATTTAATTTGCTGCGGTTTGCCTTCACACTGGCTGTGTCAAGCGCAGCAAGGACACGAAGCAGGGAATTTTATCAATGTGTTCAAATACACAGTGAAAGCTATGGCGTTAAAACATGTACTTTGAGTAATAGTTAGGACTTTTGACGTAAAGTGAGGGTAACGGATGTGTCGTCTTCTTGGAATCTGAAGAGACACATTGGGAGGAAGCATGAGAACATATTTCGCGAACATAATGAGAAGAAATCCAAAGGTTTGTTGTCATCATTAGCCATTTTGAAATTGGTAGCCTAATTACAGCTTAATGTAGACCTAATATAAAGCATGCATTTATTTGTTTTAGATGCCCAGGCGCAGCAGCAACAAAAAGAGAAACAGAGTGAGCAACTGCACAATTTCCTCACAGGAAGAAAAGGACCAAATGTGACACGTGAAAGAAAAAGGGAGCTGGATGAAGGGTTTTTTAAAATGATATCCATGGACTACGAACCCCTAAGTAAAGGAGAACGTGAAGGAATGCGACACTTTGCCGGCATGGCCCAACCAGGTTACACCCCGCCCTGCTACAGTACTGTTCGGGACACACTTATGCCAAATGCCATACAAGAGATGGAAGCCAAACTACGAGATCTCCTGGGAATGGGTGAAGGGTTCGTTCTTGCATCTGATATTTGGACCAATAGAAGAGGCCACAGTTTCCTTGCTATTGCGGCAAGTTTTATCGACGGGACGTTCAAGGGCCACACGGTTCTGTTAAGCTGTGAGCACATAACAGGGTCTCACACTGCAGAGCGCATTTATCAAAAGTACGAAAGTGTGCTGAAACATTGGAACATTCATCAACGCGTGATTCGTGTGGTGACCGACAGTGCCAGCAACATGATCAAGGCCTTTAACATCCTCCCTGACGCTGAAGGAGAAGAGGAGAAAGATGATGATGATGATGAAGTGGTGGTGGAGGAAGGGGAGGAAATTGCGGAGGAGGAAATTGCGGAGGAGGAACCTGCGCTTTCGCAAAACCAACTGGACGCGATTACTAATAATGTAGAGGCTATGGTAAACCAGTACTTCACTGTATCAAGTTTACACCTGCGATGCCCAATTCATCTAAGACGCAGTTAACGAGCATGATGATATCAATCGCCTGCTAGTTAAAGTGGGAAAGCTAGTGAAAAGTGTGCGTAAGAGTTGTCTGAACACGGAGGAAACTGACCGTCTGGGTGTACGACCCACCACTGCTTGCCCGGCGCGATGGAGCAGCCAGTTGCGCATGGTGGAGTCTGTCCTAAAGTTGTTCCAAAAAGATCCATTGTGGCAGAGCAAACTTAAAACTACCGCAGCAAATCTCACCCTAAATGACGTGCGTCGGCTCACTCACCTTGTCGAAGTATTGTCACCGCTGGCTGACCTCACAGACAACATGCAACAGGAGCTTGGGAATTTGGGCATGATTCTCCCTGCTGTAGGCGAGCTCAAATCCCTGCTCGCCAACAACAACGTTGCCCTTCCATTAGGAATAGCTTCTTTCGCGGAAACACTGTCCAATAACATGTCCACTCGCTTCAGAATGTACTATGATGATAAACACATCCTCTTCACGTCAGTGTTAGATCCTCGTTTCAAAACAGAGTGGATAATCCGCGATGAGTTGGTTTGCGTACGCACCGAACAGGAGTTCAGAGTATCCGGCCTTCATGGATACCCTACATGGGGACCTGAATGGGGCACCTGTGGGGGATTCCATAGTCTTACTGGGGGACTTCAACGCACACGTGGGCAATGACAGAGATACTTGGGCTGGCGTGATTGGGAGGAACGGTCTCCCGGATCTGAACCCGAGTGGTGGCTTGTTATTGGACTTCTGTGCTAGTCATGGACTGACCATAACAAACACCATGTTCAAGCATAATGATGCTCATAAGTGTACTTGGTACCAGAGCACCTTAGGCCAAAGATCAATGCTCGATTTTGTAATCGTGTCAGCTGATCTGAGGCTGTATGTTTTGGACACTCGGGTGAAGAGAGGGGCTGAACTGTCAACTGATCACCATCTGGTGGTGAGTTGGTTCAGATGGCGGGGGAAACCTCTGGACAGACCTGGCAAACCCAAGCGTGTAGTGCGGGTGAACTGGGAATGTCTGGAGGAGACCTCTGTCCGGAAGGACTTCAACTTCCACCTCCGGCGGGACTTCTCTGGCATCCCTGTGGAGGTTGGGGACATTGAACAGGAATGGGCAATGTTCAAAGCCTCTATTGCTGAAGCTGCAGCTGTGAGCTGTGGCCAGAAGGTCATAGGTGCCTCAAGGGGCGGTAACCCTCGAACTCCCTGGTGGACAGCGGAGGTCAGGGAAGCCGTCCGACTGAAGAAGGAGGCCTACCGGGATATGTTATCCCGGGGGACTCCGGAGGCAGTTGCAGGGTACCGACAGGCTCGAAAGACAGCAGCCACGGCTGTGACTGAGGCAAAGCAGCGGGTATGGGAGGAGTTTGGGGTATCCATGGAGAAGGACTTTCGGGCGGCACCAAAGTTGTTCTGGAGGACCGTACGACACCTCAGGAGGGGAAAGCGGGGAACCAACCAAGCCATGTACGGTAAGGATGGGACTCTGCTGACTTCAACTGAGGAGGTCGTAGGGCGCTGGAAGGAACACTTTGAGGAACTCCTAAACCCAATAACATCAGACCCACCCTCTCAGAGCCTGAGGATGATGGGGGATCATCGTCAATCTCCCGAAAGGAAGTCACTGAGGTAGTTAAGCAGCTCCACAGTGGCAAAGTGTCCAGAAATGCTGAAGGCTCTGGGTGTTTAGGGCTGTCTTGGTTGATACGCCTTTTCAACATTGCGTGGAAGTCTGGGGCAGTGCCGAGGGAGTGGCAGACCGGGGTGGTGGTCCCACTGTTTAAAAAGGGGGATCAGAGGGTGTGTGCTAATTAAAGAGGTATCACATTACTCAGCCTCCCTGGGAAAGTCTACGCCAAGGTGCTGAAAAGGAGGGTCCGGCCGATAGTCGAACCTCAGATTCAGAAGGAGCAATGTGGATTCAATCCTGGCCGTGGAACAACTGACCAGATCTTTACAGATCTAAGGCCTGGAAGTATGCATATCCGATCTACATGTGTTTTGTGGATTTGGAGAAGGCGTATGACCGAGTCCCCGGGAGGTCCTGTGGGAGGTGCTGCGGGAGTATGGGGTGAGGGGGACCTTGTTGAGGGCCATCCAATCTCTGTACACCCAAAGCGAGAGCTGTGTCCGTGTGCTCGGGAGTAAGTCGGATTTGTTTCCGGTGGGTTTTGGCCTTCGCCAGGGCTGCGCATTGTCACCTATCCTCTCCATTTTCATGGACAGGATCTTGAGGCGAAGTCGTGGCGGAGAGGGTATTCGGCTCGGTGACCTAAGGGTTGCATCACTGCTTTGTGCAGATGATGTGGTCCTGATGGCACCATCGGTCCAAGACCTTCAGCTCTCACTGGACCGGTTCGCAGCCGAGTGTACGGCCGCTGGGATGAGGTTCAGCGTCTCCAAATCTGAGGCCATGGTTCTCAGCAGGAAACCGGTGGATTGTGCAGTCCAGGTAGGGAATGAGGCATTACCCCAGGTGAAGGAGTTCAAGTATCTCAGGGTCTTGTTCACGAGTTAGGGGAGGACGGAGAAGGAGATCAGCCGGAGAATCGGAGCGGCAGGGGCGGTATAGCAGTCGCTGTACCGCACTGTTGTGACGAAAAGAGAGTTGAGCCAGAAGGCAAAGCTCTCCGTCTACCGAGCCATCTTCGTTCCTACTCTCACCTATGGTCATGAAGTGTGGGTCATGACCGAAAGAATAAGGTACAAGCGGCTGAAATTAGTTTTCTTCAACGGAGATCTAAGGGTTTGAGGTTTGAGGTCAGATCTTTATCCCTGATGATGTCACGTGGGTGACATCTGGGGTCTGGGGTGACTGACTTTTTCATAGTAAATGCGACCTGCAGTCGCAATAAAACAACTGATAACACTATAATGGATTATAACGTGTGTCTATATGTGGCATGCGCCTGGACCGCTAAGCCAGCAGGCGCCCACACTTCTGAACTTTTTTAAGCCCTGACAAATACCCAATAAAATAAACTAAATGGAACATGAAAACTAATGATACAACGTGCATTCAAAACAAACAACCTTATGTTAGCGTTCATGTAGTTGATTGATTGATATAACTAGAATTCGACCGGCCTTTGGCCGGTCTCACTCTAGTGCCGAGCCACGCCATCCAGGTGGCCAGTGTTCTGTACTGTACTGTACCGTACTGTACTGTTCCATACTGTACTGTACTGTACTGTGCTGTACTACTGTAGCAGACTGTACTGTGCTGTTGCAGACTGTACTGTACCGTACTGTAATGTTCCATACTGTACTGTACTGTACTGTACTGTAGCAAACTACCATAATGTACTGTAGCAGACTGTACTGTACTGTGCTGTACTGTACTGTACTGTAGCAGACTGTACCATAATGTACTGTAGCAGACTGTACTGTACTGTACTGTGCTGTACTGTACTGCGATGTAGCAGACTGTACTGTACTGTAATGTACTGTACTGTAGCAGACTGTACTGTACTGTACTGGACAATAATGCACCATACTTTTCCATACTGTACCATACTGTGCTGTACTGTACTGTAGCAGACTGTACTGTACCATACTGTACTGTGCTGTGCTGTACTGTACAATACTATACCGTACTGTACCATACTGTACTGTACAATACTATACCGTATTGTACTGTACCATACTGTGCTGTACTGTACAATGCTATACTGCTGTGTGTGTGTGTGTGTGTGTGTGTGTGTGTGTGTGTGTGTGTGTGTGTGTGTGTGTGTGTGTGTGTGCGCACAGTGGAATGGGGTGTGGCCTAAAATGTGATGTAATTTGCATCACTGTGAAATGTTGCACAATAACATGGTATTTCATGCAAATGCAAACTGTACAGTAAGTATGACAGTTGCGTGGATGCAACATAGTGCGTTATGTCTGGACAGGCATGCAGTAGGTGTTGGGCATGGAGAGATGTGTGCCAGCGGAGTGGTCTATCTATCTATCTATCTATCTATCTATCTATCTATCTATCTATCTATCTATCTATCTATCTATCTATCTATCTATCTATCTATCTATCTATCTGTGACAGTTACACACCTCCACCACCAGGGGGCGAAAGCGGGCGAAAGGCATTATGGCAACTGTACTCTGGTGCGCATGCGTGAAAAACGTTGACCCGGAAGTCCTTGTCTTGCATCACGTGATCACGCTTGGTTTTGCACAAGGATAGTCTAAGAAGGATGAGACGCGAAGACCGTACGGGCGACGCCATGTTGCTTTGGAAGGAAAGAAACATGCGCAATGGGCTATATCCAAGAGGAGAATTAGCAAGAGAGACCACTTTGCTTTACTTCCTGTATCTGCGTGAGGTGGGCGGTAACATTATTAGGAGACAGGAAGAATGTTGGAGTCTATTCATTTCCAATGGGAGAGTGAACGTGAACACAGCTTCTGAACCATTCCTTAACTCCATGGTCACTGCACTAAATACTGGACCCAATCATCACAAGGCACACAATATTTACAAAATATTCATAGTAAAATGGCTTCTTTTAGCGAGACAAATCAGGAGAAAATCGACTTTGTTAATGACATTTCTTTATCCCAGCAACAAACTCTCGCGAGATTTGAGATGAGTCCGGAAGCCTCTCTCTGTCCATCTGCAATTTCACGGACAACACATAGGGGGCTCTGGACCCATATTTAAGATGAGAATATGTGAATATGTGAATATTATAATGTGAAATGAATGGACATAAAACGATTAGAAATTATCCTTATGTGCCCAAATTAGAGCTGGCATACTTGGTTTGCATATTGAGACAGGCAGATATGTAGGCACGGTTGAGGAGAATAGATTATGTAGTCTGTGTGATCTAAAGGAAATTGAAAATGAAAAGCATTTAGTTTTTTATTGTCCATTCTACAACTCTATTAGGGAGAGACTTTTTAATGAGATAGATCCAAATCATGAATTTATATTGTTGGAGAAACTAAAACAACTATTTCAAAAGTACACCTTGTCAGTTGTTTTCAATGTACTTTGTTAAATGACTTGTCAGTGTTGTTGTCTTCTTCTTCTCTCGGGTTTCATGGCGGTTGGCAAACCTAAATGGTGTATTACCGCCACCTACTAGACTGAGTGTGGAATCAGTGTTGTTGTCAGGGGGGGGTGGGTGGAGGTCGGGGAGAAGCAAACCACGCCTACTATATTTAGGAGACCATTTGTAGGCTTTGTAGGCTTTTAGCCTCTAGTGGATCCAATGAAGAGGGCCCATCTTCATACATCGACCATCTTTGGCTATATGCAGCCAACACTTCCGTGTTCAGCTTCCTTTGTCTCAACTGCGCATGTTTCTTTCCTTCCAAAGCAACATGGCGTCGCCCGTACGGTCTTCGCCTCTCATCCTTCTTAGACTATCCTTGGTTTTGCACGGAGCCTTAGAGCAGAGTTACGACATTGAGGGGGCAGAAAACAGCCTGGGTCACGTGGTTCATGTATTCGCGCCAGCCCATAGACTCCAATGCATTCCGTTCGGTTTGTCCCTTTTCAATAGAAGTAGAAGATGTAGAAGAGCCTGGCCCCATGAAGTGAACGGAGTTGTCGTAACTCTGTCTTACTGATATGGCTCTGGGTTTCCAGTACGGGTGATGTTGTTGAACAAAGAGAAAGAGCTCGTCGTGTCTCTCGGTCATTGTTGATGTTTGTGTCTTTACACATTCTATATTCCAGTAGGAACAGAAAGCTTGGTGGAAATGTCTCATAAAGGAGGTCAAGCGAGTCAAATGGACTCTGTACGGCTGAAGATAAATGAACACATGACGTCGGTGGGAGAGGACATATTGTGTGTTTTGGACAAACAGCAGCAGAGTGGTGGTGCTGATGTTTGTTGTGTGAACTTTGTGAAGCTTGATGTCACAGTGTTTGTGTTGGAGCGTCTCAGTATGGTCGCACAGTTCATGTGCAGCCTCTTCCAGAGAGAGATGGAGACACTAGAAACTCTGCTGGAGAAACAAAACAAACTGCTGGACATTGATGTTGATATGGACATCGATCTACACACTGCAGGTATGTCTGTCTCACACACACACACACACACACACACACACACACACACACACACACACACACACAATGAAAATGGGGAACATATCTTGGGACGGGGTACAGCATTGTGTAAACACATTGTGTCGTTATATACATTATATACAGGATATGAAGCACTCACCGCTCGGGATTCGAGCATTCATCTTCTGAACTGAAAGACAGTGGAGAATTGTCGTCCCCACTGTATAAAAACATAAAAGCTACTGTTCCATTTTGACACGAAGACGACAAAAAAAACAATCTATCTATCCATCTATGAATAAACAACTCTTCAATGTATCTCTCTCTAGCTCTTAAGAACACAACCGTTCGGTCTCTCCTTTCTACCACAAAGAGAAAAACCCTGTCCCAACGCATCAGAATCGTGTCGTTGTCCCCCCCCCCCGTCTCCCCTCCTCCATTGACAAACCCTAGATTCACCCTAGATTCAAAGAACAGATTTGAATGTTGATCATGTGACCCAAAAGTCCCAAAGATATCGTAATGAATGCAATGTTGCATCGCTTGCGTAACCCTCTCCATTTGGCACTGCTTTACGCATGGTGCACGCGCAAATGTGCACACATATATCTACTGGAATCTGCGTTGTCGTCATGTCACGGTGGAGATACCGAAGGATAGCACAGCATATTTTATATACTTTTATATATATATATTATCATACGTCACAACCCTACATGTCCAGGACGTGGTCATTACATTCCACTAGCCAATGCCTGCTAGCTAAATACTGTAGCTTTTCGACTGGAGCTTGATGTAAAAAACGTCTCCCATGTGCAGCAGCCAAACTGAGACAGAGACGAGGAAAAATAACCAAAATATTACAATAAATGAAATGCGCGATCCCATCGCATTTTACGCACATTTGGACATGTGTGCATGTTTATGTCAACTTCAAATGGATTATATTTATGTGAAAAAGTGGTCAATTCTCTACAAATCAACGTTAGTTGACATCACCAAAGTCTCCTTGTTAAAACAAGACTGGCAGACTCAAGAGGGTTAATGACTTCCTTTAAACGAAAACGTGATGCGTCGAGTGTTGCATGAATAAAAATTAATCTTGATTTCATCCACCTGCACGTTCATCCAAACACACTAACAGCTATTGTTGAATACAGAACTACTCTGTTTTTAATCTCATTCAAGATAGACGGTGTATTACTAATTTTAAACTTAATCAGCATGCTAAAATATGTATACGTTAGAAATAAGCCACATAGCGGACTGTCTGACTCAATGTGTCACCCGTGTAGCAGAGCTACCGTCCCATCGCCTGAAGGAATTTGAGTCACATCCCTTCAGAACGTCAGATCATGTGATGCTCTGATTGGTTTAGAAACGTACAGCCTTCTATTTCAGACTCGAACTTCAAAATAAAACGACCAAAATATCCATTGCACCAGGTCTTTAAAGTCCTTATTCTATTCCTTCATTGCAGACCAGTGTGCAGAGTCCATTCTGAAGGTGAAGCGGTTTTGGAGTGTTAAACAGGAACCCGAAAACGACCTGGACATAAGTACGTTTTCATCTCTCTCTCTCTCTCTCTCTCTCTCTCTCTCTTTTTCTCTTATTTTGTTTCATTGTGAGGCTAATCCAAACTCCAAACTGGAATATGCTCCAATTATGTGTTGTTAAATTAAAATGTTTGCCGTAAATGCCTTTTTATGAATGAAAGAGACATTTAATGCGTTTCTCTCATTGTATATTTCCCCCCTAGACTTCCTTCCCCTCCCTGTGTGTAAAGAGGTTTGCCCTGAACACGAGGAGAGGAGCTCCAGTCTGGTCCAGGAGGAACCACAACCTCCACACATTAAAGAGAAACAGGAGGTGCTACTTCACAGACCAGAGGAGGCGATGACAGTACTAGCAGTGAAAAGTGAAGATGATGATGATGATGAAAACAGAGAGACGGAGGCTGTAGCCGGCAACTCAACTGAACACATGAAAACACAAGCTGACGTAGAGGACTGTGGAACATCACAACCAACCAGAGATGATCAGCTCCTCTCTCCACACTGTTCTGAATCTGACACTGAAGACAGTGATGACAGGGAGGAGACCAGGGAAGGTCAGTGGGTTGTAAACACACTGGATTCACACAAGACACAACATGTGGAAGAACAAACATTGTCTTCAAGCCACAAGTTTTAGTTGTACAGAGTGTGGCAAAATGTTTAGTCGCAAGGCAAGTCTGAAGAGGCACACAGTTGTTCATGCAGGGGGAAAGTCCTTTAGTTACTACATTTGTGCTAAAGGCTTTAGTCAAATGATTCATTTGAAATCACACATGAAGACTCATACAGGGGGAAAAGCCCTTTAGTTGCAAACTTTGTGGTAAAGGCTTTGGTCTGAAGAACCATCTGAAAACAAACATGATCACTCATACAGGGGGAAATCCCTTTGCTTGCAACGTTTGTGGTAAATGCTTTGGTCTAAACAGTACCTTGACAAAACACATGATGACTCATACAGGGGAAAAGCCATTTAGTTGTATAGTTTGTGGAAAAGGCTTTAGGGACAATGGTAATGTAAAAACACACATGAGGACTCATACAGGGAAAAAGCCCTGTAGTTTCCAACTTTGGTAAAGGCTTTTGTCTAAACAGTACTCTGAGAAAACACATGGGGACTCACACAAGGGAAAAAGCCCTTTAGGTTTTAGGCAAAGTGGTGCTGTAAAAATCACATGAGGACTCATACAGGGGAAAAGTAATTTAGTTCCAAACGTTGTGGTAAAGGCTTTGGTCTAAACCGTACTCTGACAAAACACAAGGGAAAAGGCCCTTTAGTTGTACAGTTTGTGGAAAAGGTTTTAGGCAAAGTGGTGATGTAAAGATACAAAAATCCTGTTAGTTGCAAAATAAAATTAAAGGCTTTGGTCAAAGTTCTACACTAAAAGCATACATGAGGACTCATACAGGGGATTAGCCCTTTATTTGTACAGTTTGTGGTAAAGGGTGTAGTCAAACACAATGTCTAAAACCATATGGTCTAATACAGGGAAAGCACTTTGCGTGTACAGTTTGTGGTAACGGCTTTGGTAAAACAGGGTATTATAAAACACAAGGTCTCATACAGCGGAAAAGTGCTTTGTTCAGATTGGCTTTGGTAAAGGCTTTGATAAAAAAGGGGATACCGGTATTATGAAACGCACAAGGTCTCATGCGGGGGAAAAGCACTTTGCTTGTACAGGTGGTTAAAGAATCTGTCTAAATAATATTTTGAAAACACATGAGGACTCATACAGGCAGACAAACCCTTTAGCTGCAGTTTGTGGCAAGTGCTTTGGTAAAAATCTGGGATGTCCCGATACACTTTTTTTGTATTTTCCGATCCCGATACCACAATTCCTGTGTTAACCGATACCAAATACTGATACCAGTGTTGTGATCTCGTGTTGTGTTTATAGCTATGTTACAAATCATAAGTCTAGGGGTAAATGAGTGGGTAACATACGAAGGGGGAGCAGACACCAGGATCAAAATACGAGTATTTATTATAATAAGTATATATATAATAAATCAAACAACGTATTATACAATAATGGCTCACCAAAACAAAAGATACAATAAAGAAAACACCTTTCCGAAGGGTGTGCGGAAACACATTTAACAAATAAACAATAAGGTAGATATTCAATAGTCAGCGGTGACACATTGGTGGTAGCGGATCGGGAGAAGGTCCTAGCGACGTTCCCCCCGAGCTGTCGGATGCAGACTGGCTATATAGAGCACGGCGCATTCCTGGCCAAGGAGTGCGCGCGACCGGCAGCCAATCAGGGAGTCAGGCGTTGATCAGACGCCTGGCTAGAGCCGGCCCCTCGTTGGTGTTACTACGAGGCAGAAAACAGCCAATCCAACCTGGAGTGGAATATAGAACACATATAATATAGAAAGCGCTTTCTATCCCCATATGTGTTCATAACAAGTCTACTGGATGTATAGCTATAGATATATATATATATATATATAAGAGATATCAAAGATAGGTCCAAACATATATATACAATATAACTATAACAATACCCCCAGTTACCTCATATAGATATATACATAATATTAACAATAAATATATATATCTATACTACATCATATTAAACAAAACTAATCATAACAAATCATAACACACACGTGACCGCAGTCCACGTGACACTCCCCCACCCAAAAATAAGTCATTCCCCCAAATGACTTCTTCACCAGGAGAAGTAAAAAAAAAAAAAAAAAAACCTAAATCCTGGACAATGTATCTGCCAAGAGGTTATCCAAACCCCTCTTGTGGCGGATTTCCACATTAAAATCCTGGAGCAACAATGACCATCTCATCAGTCTCTGGTTAGAGTTTTGCATCTGCATAAGAAAAACAAGAGGGTTATGGTCAGTGAACACAACCACAGGCAACGTGCTTGATCCCACATATACCTCAAAGTACTGCAAAGCAAGGAGCAACGCAAGCGCCTCCTTCTCTACAGTACTGTAGTTACCCTGCGCTGAATTACATTTTTTAGAATAATAGCAGACAGGATGGTCTATCCCTTCCTCGTCTTCCTGCAGGAGGGCAGCTCCGGCACCACACGCACTGGCATCGACTTCCAGCTTGAAGGGCCTGGCGAAGTTAGGAGCAGCCAGCA
Organism: Electrona antarctica; assembly: GCF_951216825.1. Lineage (NCBI taxonomy): Eukaryota > Metazoa > Chordata > Actinopteri > Myctophiformes > Myctophidae > Electrona > Electrona antarctica. The sequence continues at coordinate 55,179,328 of NC_136812.1, read as the reverse complement.
CCGGTGTACTGCAAAGCAAAGCTTTACAGGACAGGAAAGCTTGTTGACATGCCGGCGACCAATTATACACCCTCTTCACACTAGTCAACGTAGTCAGTGGTGTGGCCACGGCAGCAAAGTTCTTACAGAACCCCCTATAGTAACCTGCCATGCCCAGAAAACGGCGGAGCTCACGCCTAGTTCTAGGTGCAGGATAATTAAGAATGGCTTCAATTTTTGCATTCAGGGCACGCACTTGCCCTTGACCAACCTGTTTACCGAGGTAGGTGACAGTCGCGCACCCAAATTCGCACTTCGATAGATTCAAAGTCAATTTAGCCTCAGCTAACCGCTCGAAAATTTGTCTTAACGTGTGGATGTGATCATCCCACGTATCATTAAATGCCACAATGTCATCCAGATATATTTCACAGTTGTCCACGCCGCTTAGTATTGTATTCATCATCCTCTGAAATGTCGCTGGCGCATTTCTCAAACCAAATGGCATTACGGTATATTGGTACAACGCGTCTGGTGTCACGAATGCGCTGATATCCGAGGCGCGCTCACTTAATGGAATTTGCCAGTATCCCTTTAACATATCCAGCTTTGTCACAAATTTAGCCGCCCCAACCTTGTCAACACAATCCAGCATAAGCGGCAGTGGATAACCATCCGCTTGTGTGATATTATTCACTTTCCGATAGTCAGTGCAAAAACGCTGACTCCCATCGGACTTGGGCACGAGCAGACACGGACTCGACCATGCACTGCTGCTTTGGACAGCCAGCCCGTTCTCAAGCAGATACTCAACCTCTTTCTTTAACAAAGCACGCTTTGTGGGATTAACCCGATAAGCGTGTTGTTTAATCGGAGGTTGGTCGCGGTTGGTCACCACAATATCATGAGAAAAGGCTGGAGTGCATGATGGTGTATCTGAAAACAGATCAGCATTACCAGTAATCAAAGAAATAATGTCTGCTCGCGCTAGCGGATCCAAATGCTCTAGGTATCCAGCCAAATCAGACAAAATTTAGGAATTCTGCAAACGTGACCCAGATGCATATTTAACACGCAGTCCGTCACTCTCGGGGGAATAGAGTGAGGGCGCTGCTTGAGATACAGAGCAGGCGACAACCGTGGGAACACTAGCCGTATCTGAGCCGTCACCACGAGTCAGATAGGGCTTAAGCATATTAATATGGCAAACCCTTGATTTGTTACGACGATCTGGCGTCGTAACCACATAATCCGTTTCACTTAACTTCTTCTCAATGGCATAAGGCCCAGTGAATTTGGCATGAAAGGCTGAGCCTTGCAGTGGGAGTAGCACCAACACCAGCTCACCCACTGCGAACTCTCGCTGCACAGCCTTCCTGTCAAATCTCTCTTTCATTTTCCCTTGGGCCTCCCGTAAGAAAAGACTAGCCAGCTCTCTGGCTTTGTGCAAGCGCTCGCGAAACGCCGAAACGTAATCCAACATGTTAGTAATAGGCAAACTAGCCTTGGCCAACAATCCCTCTCTGAACGCGCGCTGCGGCCCGCAAACCGTATGGCCAAACACTAACTCGGCAGGGCTAAAGCCCAACGACTCTTGCACACATTCTCTTATTGCCAGCATGAGAAATGGCAAGCCCTCGTCCCACGACCGTGCTGTTTCGTGACAGTACTTCTTCATCATTGCCTTAAGAGTCTGATGAAAACGCTCGAGCGCGCCTTGAGATTCAGGGTGGTACGCGCTCGACTGTCTGTGCTCAACTCCCAGCACAGAGACAACTTGCGCAAAAATCTTCGACATGAAATTAGAGCCACGATCGCTCTGGAGATACCGACAAAACCCGAACGTAGAAAAAAAGTTAGTGAGCGCTTTAATAACACATTTCACTTTCAATGTGCGCAGAGGAAATGCCTCCACGTAGCGTGTCGCTATGCACATGACAGTCAGAATGTACTCGTTACCAGATTTTGTTTTCGGCAACGGTCCAACACAATCGATCATTATATGCTCAAATGGCTCTCCTACAGCAGGTATTGGTTTCAATGCCGCAGGCGGAATCATTTGGTTTGGCTTGCCCGCCATCTGACACACATGACAGGTACGGCAGAACTCCACCACAAATGATTTCAACCCAGGCCAATAGAAGTACTGAAGGATACGCTCAAACGTTTTCCGAATTCCCAAATGACCAGCGATGTTGTCATGAGCCAAACTGAGGATCTGGGAACGAAAACCCTTTGGCACAACGATTTGGCTTACGACATTCCACCCTAGATCCCCAACAGCGACAGGGAACCATCTACGCACCAGAAGACCGTCCTCTAGCCTGTATGCGCTGGGCGCAGCAGCATTCTTGTTTTCAGCCGCTTCCCAACACATAGCAAGCGAGGGGTCGCCTTTCTGTGCGTTTACAAACGTGCCCCTGTCGACGTTGAAATCAAAGTCAGCCTTTACCGGCAGAAAACTTTGTCTAGCCTTCTTCTGCTGTCTGCGTGAGGCACCACCCGCCGGCGGCGTCTCGGCACACAACAACGTGTCACTCAACGTAACTATGTCACCAAATTTTCTCGCTTGTGCCCGCGTCACCACACAAGCAGGAAAGACAGTGGCAGGCTCTGCACGCACACAGGCAGCTACAGGCTTTTCAACCACCTCGAGTGAAGGAAACACTTTCTCCCCGGCGATATCATTCCCCAGAATTAACATCACGCCCTCGATCGGTAAACTTTTCCGTAGGCCGATTTGCACAAAGCCAGATACCAAGGGAGAACGTAAATGGATCTTATGCAATGGCGTTCGGGAGGATTGCATCTCAACTCCCAACACCAATACATCAGCTCCACAAAACGATTTCTCCGAGAAAGGCAGTGTGCTCTGTAAAACGAGGGATTGAGAGGCACCCGTGTCGCGTAAAATTGTGACAGGTACCCGTCCCTCTTCCCCGTCTGACAGACACACTGATCCTTCCAACATGAAAGGCCCAAAACACGCTTCTGTCTCCTCCCTGACAGTCACTACTGTCTGGGGAGCAGACCGAGGCACAGAACGTACAAAAGCTACACCTTTTGATTTCCTTGAATTCACAACACATTCCTTTTGTTGACGGGGCGGCGCCTTTGGACACCGTGAAACCAAATGGCCTACTTCATGGCAGTAGAAACATGCACGGTTATCTGACGCTCCACCAGCGCCCCTCGGTGGACTGTTCGCCTTTGAACCCTTGTCCCCGTGCATCTTCTTTCTGTCAAAAAGACCACCCGACTCACGGCGCCCAGACGTACCGCCCGCTCGGTGTGTTAGCTCAAACTCATCAGCCCTAACAGCTGCTTTAGCCACTGATTCAAGTTTTTGTTCTTCGAGATACACAACAATACGTTCTGGTATACATGATTTGAACTCTTCCAACAAAATGAGCTCACTGAGCTGCTCGAAAGTTTGTACATTGCTCGCTTTACACCACCGGTAAAATAGCATGGCCTTCCCACGGCCGAACTCCACATAAGTTTGAGTAGCAGACTTCTCAGCGAATCTAAATTTCTGCCGATAATGCTCCGGCACTTTCTCGAATCCACTAAGAATAGCAGCCTTCACCACATCATAATCCAAGCTCTCATCAACTGATAGCGCACCACAAACATCCTGGGCTCTCCCTGTCAATTTACATTGGAGTAATAGACTCCAAAACTCTTTTGGCCAATTAACTACTTTAGCAATCCTCTCAAAAGCAGCGAAATAATTGTCCAACTCACCTTCCTTAAACGCAGGCACCAGGGCTATCTGTCTGCTCACATCAAACGATGACACATCTCTGGAACTCGGGCTGAACACACCACCTTGCCGATGCTGCTGCTGGGAGGCGGGCGCCACTGTGGACCCCCCTTCGAAGTAGACCTGTCCATCCGGGCGGGCACGATTGAATAGTCTCTGCTGTTCTAGCTTGCACTCCTCGCTACTTAAGCGAAGTCTTTCAATCTCCCGTTGCAACTCTAGTTCCCGGAGGCGCAGAGTCCCCTCTCCCCCGTTAGGACTCCCCCAACATTAGCATCATGCCCTCGCCTCTGGGCCTGAGCCCCCGTGGGCTCGCGGCTGGTGTGTTGCCCTAGGTCTTGAACATGAACTTGAGACGGAGCCGCCTTGGGCTCATCATCATCCGACCCATTGAGGGCCTCGTCTTCACTGACATTAGCCTCTGTCATAGTGAGGTCCTCCACTGTCTCATCGCGTGCACTCATCTCAATGATACCACGCTTAGTCAACTCCTTCACTACAGCAGCAAACACTTTATCCTTCTTTCTGGTGCGTTGCGGGAAAGGAACGTGATATATTTTTGCCAAGGCCCACAACTGCCAATAATCACACTGTTCTAACTCACTAAGCTTCAGGATATCCGTACAAGCACTATCAGAATCAGATGCCATAACATTGCGACGAAGTCTTATACTCAAACCAACGCGAAAGCGAGCAATACACTTACCATCGGCCGCAGCCTCCACCGACCCGCACAGGTCTGCTACCAAAAACAATAGTAGCCAGCCAAACCACATAACCAACTGAAAAGAAAAAAACCTTTGAATTGTTATTTAAAGACCGGACGAGCCCCCATTTATGTTACAAATCATAAGTCTAGGGGTAAATGAGTGGGTAACATACGAAGGGGGAGCAGACACCAGGATCAAAATACGAGTATTTATTATAATAAGTATATATATAATAAATCAAACAACGTATTATACAATAATGGCTCACCAAAACAAAAGATACAATAAAGAAAACACCTTTCCGAAGGGTGTGCGGAAACGCATTTAACAAATAAACAATAAGGTAGATATTCAATAGTCAGCGGTGACACATTGGTGGTAGCGGATCGGGAGAAGGTCCTAGCGACGTTCCCCCCGAGCTGTCGGATGCAGACTGGCTATATAGAGCACGGCGCATTCCTGGCCAAGGAGTGCGCGCGACCGGCAGCCAATCAGGGAGTCAGGCGTTGATCAGACGCCTGGCTAGAGCCGGCCCCTCGTTGGTGTTACTACGAGGCAGAAAACAGCCAATCCAACCTGGAGTGGAATATAGAACACATATAATATAGAAAGCGCTTTCTATCCCCATATGTGTTCATAACAAGTCTACTGGATGTATAGCTATAGATATATATATATAATAAGAGATATCAAAGATAGGTCCAAACATATATATACAATATAACTATAACAATACCCCCAGTTACCTCATATAGATATATACATAATATTAACAATAAATATATATATCTATACTACATCATATTAAACAAAACTAATCATAACAAATCATAACACACACGTGACCGCAGTCCACGTGACAAGCTATCTAGCTATATATCTCGTGTTGTGTTTATAGCAGACTCCTCACTCAAATGTGCACTTGCAGTTTGGGCAACTCCAAAGCAAACTCCACATGCCCCAACATTGTATTTACTTGCCATAGTGTTATCCCTTACCCCTGTGTCGGATCGGTGGTTCGACTGGCATATTCGCCAATACCGATATGACCCGATATGACAAATAAGGGCCGATACTGATACTTTTCCGATACCAATATCGGGACATCTCTAGTCAAAATGCACATGTGAAGATAATGACAAAATAACAAGAAATAAATGCCTGTTTCAAATAAGCAATCCGAGTTGACACCTGATATCACACACAGACAAAAGTAAAATAATTGCATTTAATCCAGGATGACAATGACAAGTCAGATACTAAAGCAGAGAAATCATGTCATCTGAAAATCAACATGACTGAATAAAGTCTCTGTTGATCATTATATGATAACCAAATATATAAATAAACTAGAACTGCACTCTGTCGAGTGCCTACTTGCTTGTTGCACCCTAGTGCGCAAGCAGAGCGCGCAAGTACTGTCGACCGCTACAAACTGTCAAATCTCAGCTTCTCTTTGAAAGAACGATTGAAATATTGAATTATTAGGTTTAGCTATTTGCTACGTACCTACCTTTTGCACGTAAAAAAGTAGTATTATGAAGTATATCGTAATAAAGATGTGGATTAAAGGACCCAATGCCTTCGATGGTGACGTATATCTCGATCAGTGTCGGGTGGATTAAAGGAAATGCCTCTATGTATATGTATTTTGTAAGTTGATTAGCGGTATACTGTGGTTACTTTTGATGCATATGCACCGTCCCAGCATATGACGTCAGGGTATAACTGGTATAGCTAGCTCTCAATGATGACTAGCTCTCAATGATGACGTAATAAAGATGTGGATTAAAGGACCCAATGCCAGAGTGTAATTGGTTTTCAATGGTGACGTAATGACGATATGTTTTAGTGTCGGGAGGATTAGAGGTAATGCTCCTATGTATACATGTATGTAGTCTGGCACCACTGCCGTGTCAGGCACAAGTAGTCATTACGTAATTTGCTGGGACGGTGCATACGCATCGTCGGGTGAAACTAGTACTTGCGCGCTCTGCTTGCGCAAGTAATAATAATTTCCTTCAAGTTCATATTTGGTTGACAGTGACATCATCACTTAAAAGGAGCATTCAGTGATTTGGGTAATTGGGAAACCCTGCGGTCCGCCCCGGTAACAAGATGTGCACGCACTACAGTGGGGGGACACGCAACAGGCCAACAGCAAAGGCCTGCCCCCGCTCGATCATGATTGGCGGAAGGCCCCTCTCATCCTGATTGGATGAAGACTTGGCCACCTAGCCAAAAACGAAACCTACGTTTTTTGACCCCAGTAGTTAACTGCGGATAGGGAGGAACGCATTATATGGTCAGCACACTCTATAGTAGGGAGGATTATCACAACAAAATAAGTGATATTTGAATTAAGTAAATCACTGAATATACCTTTTAATTTACTTATTTATTAAGTTCTACTCACCTTTTTGTAGTTAAGTAGAATATAAGTGTTGTTTGTAAAGGCAAAGCTTCACTGTTTAAACAAATAAAATAAAAGTCTCTGCTACAGGTCTTTTATTTTATATATCATTACAGAAATGTTATCAAACGGTGCAAGGTTGCAACCGGACCAATGTTAAAAGCTGATTTCCGGCTAAACCGTTCCATATTTGATATAAAGCTTTAGGTACGAACATGTATGTAGCTGGCAGATAGCGTCCCCATAGATGACAGTTTCATGCCATTCATTTTCATTTATTTATTTATTTTAGGTTTAATATAACCTGAACTTTGAACAATAGGTGGATTTTCTGTGGTCTGGAGTTTTCTCTGGGGTTTGGAAGCCGCTTGAGCTGCAATGAAAACAGGCAAAACAGTGAAAACAGTGACATATGGCATATGGAATTTGCAGGCTGTGACATCACAAACAGCAGGAAAATCAGAGCACTTCTTTCAGCCAGAAAACCCCAGACCACAGAAACTCTACTGAATGTAAAATGTCCAGGTCTTGAGCTCAGAAAACAAAAAAGAAATGCAACAAAAACTTTTTTTTTAATGTCACAATCCCTTTAAAGAAATACTACTTTCAATTTGAGTGGCGCTGTGAAACAATTTAATCATGATTATTCACCATTTGAACTATGTCCAAGATGTGCCATGTTTTACAACACACATGAGCTTGCAGATTGACTTTTTGTTACTTTTTTCCTTTTCAATATATTTTATTTTCTCCTGATGTTTACATCAGCATGGGGACCATTTTTTTAGCACTTAGAACAAGTAGTTAATGCTCCTTTCAACTGAACAGGACATGGTAAAACTTCTGTACTTTGATTTGAGTATGTGGTATAATGTAAGGTCTTTCTACTGGTGATTTCCACAGAGCACCACAGGGAGAGGTCTACAGTATCTAGAGAGATGGCCTCCAAAACATCAACGTTGTCAGAGGAACAGCCAGAGACGGACCAGAGACGTGGACTGTTTGATGCAATGATGCAACCTCTAGTGAAGCTGTACAAGATGAAGATGGGTATGTAGTGTTTTATTTACTGAGGTTTTAACCTGTAGTAAAGTTATACATGATAGGTATGTACTGTTGGGCGATATGACCAACATATCATATACCGATATAGCTCATTTTATATCCTGATAACGATATACATCACAATATAGCACTTTTCTTCTGATACCAATGTTCTATCTAAGAAATAGAACAATACTTTTCAGGCCGAGTACAAGTACTTAATTGTGTGTACTTGCCAATATAGAGGAAACCAACGTTATCAAGCTTAAGTTCGACAAGCGACAATAAAGGAATATACTAAGACTTATTGGACTAATAAAGAACAGGAAGCTGGCAATTTGTGATGGAAATATATACCCCTAGAGATTGTGTGGAAATAGGTGAGTGGAAATGGTGGCAGAACACTTGGTCAGTGGTCAACCCATTAAGTAATGTACTGTAGTAGCAATAATAGTAACGTTAGCCTAGCATGTAGCAGCACACATGAACGCTGAATGCAGGGCGGGCGTGTCTGTCTGTCTGTCTGTCTGTCTGTCTGTCTGTCTGTCTGTCTGTCTGTCTGTCTGTCTGTCTGTCTGTCACTAGGGGTCCCTGGACATGGGCAAACAGAGGTCTGCCACAGGGGTCCTATCCGTTTTGTGACTTCTGGGCTTTAACCCAGGGGGGTCAGAAGTACTTAGTACTTAGTGTGAAGCACCCGGACTGTAATTTCTATGTCATCATCATCATCATCATCATCATCATCATCATCTTTAAAGGTGTCAAGGCATTCAACTAGTTTGCCTAGGGAGAAGTAAGACATCAATCAGTCAGTCTTTGTTTATCCTTAGCTGCTAAAGTGCAAGTAGAGGGAAAACAGTGGAATAATCATACATAGTGCCCGATGGTTGAGATCTGGCTTATATCTAACCATAGATATATAAGAAAGCTAGATTCACCCGCGCTGCTGGCCAATGAGACCGACGTTGCTATGTGGCGGCCATCTTACCGAGGTGCAGCATAACATTGTGTCTATGGGCATATACTTTTACCATAACTTGCTCAATTTTCAACCGATTTTCAACCGGTTTGATTTGTTATAAACTTCAGAGACGTCCACATACTTATATTCTTTTATATGAGGTTCATATAAAAAATAAAATTAAGCAGATAAGCGTGCTGAATCATAGCCACGTTGATAACGTTTGTATTAAACCAACCCGTTTGTAACTCCGTCAAGATTTGAGCGAGTTATGACTATTTTTGTTTGAGCTGCCATAGAACATACTGTACTGTAGCCCCTCAGCAAGATGGCCAAAGCAAAGCAAAGTTACTATATTTACCCAGGGTAACTGGACTAAGCATCAGATACTTGTTTACAGCCAGGCCCTGCTCATAGAACATTTCATGTTAGTGGTTCAATGCCTTGCTCAAGGGCACTTCAGCGGTGGTAATTTTAACGTGCCGGTCCGGGGATACGAACTGGCGACCTTCCGGTATCAAGACCGCTCCGCAAACCGTTCGGCCACCGCTGCTTACGAACTACGTCTTGGGTGAACTACGTCTTGAGCCATCTAGCCTTTATATATGTCCATGATCCTAACCAGATGCCTGAACCACCTAAGCTGGCTCCTTTCCAGGCAAAGAAGCAGCGACTCTTACTCCGAGTCTCTCTCGTGTGACTGAACTTCTCACCCTCTAAGGGAGATGCCAGCCACAGCTAACCTGACTCCGCCAGATGGGGCAGCAGAGAGTACACTGGGTTCTCCCCTCCTGCTCCCATCTGGGAACTCTCAGGCAGACTGGATGCCCGGCCACAAAACGGCCTGGCCAATCAGCGGCAGCTAGAGGCGGGATCAAGGCAGCACTGTGTATGCCTTGATCCCGCCTCTAGCTGCCGCTGATTGGCAGTACTGTAAACTTGAAACATTATTTGTCTGGAAAAAGGTATCTTTTCCCTTCATCTTTATCCTTTTTTAGTATAATAGTATTATTTCATACAGAAGGATGGTCTTCCTGCTTTCTTTGTCGCACCTCCAACGGTGCCATGGTGGACTTATATGAATTTGGTTTATATGAATACACAATAATCAAAACTAACACTTTATTTATAACCCAAATCATATTACGGAGTATGTGTTCAATCAAAGCAAACAACATAAACAATATTAATTTGCCTGCAGGGATGTGTAAATGTGTAGAAAAGACTCTGGCAGTGGCCTAGTGTTGGTGATCACCATGGCAATTCCAGCCTAGGCCTGATTAGATGTATATCCTACACCTGCTAAATCCTCCAAACCTGTATCTTGATTGGAGTCAATCTAGCGATTATTGTTTGAAGAATTCACCGGCAAAAAATAGTGTTAAGCGGATAATGCTATCGTCCTTATTCATGGCACATGAACAGCCTTATTATTAAAGTTGTTATTAATGTAACATCAAAGTCTTTATTATCAAAGTCCTTATTAATGTCACAAAGCCTTTATTATTAATGGGTTTGTAACAATCGCCCTCTTCACAGCAAGGCAAATTATTAACTAAGGAATAAATAAGCGGGACCGTAGGGTTAACTCTTAACACTTTATAGGGATACTCAAAAGTTGTATTATCACAGGTAAACAGTGCACATCACCATGACGTCTTTCCCTGCCTCTGTCCCTACTAAATAATAAACAAACAAGAAAACAAACTTAAACCAACAGTCAATAATTACATTCAAACCCCCCTCCCACCCCAAACCAGTCCCAAAGTCAGCGGAACGCAACTGCGCTTGGAAATAAACAATTAATAAAGACCGCATCCGTCCTCCTCTTCCAACGAGGCGCGCGCACGCGAGAGTCTGTATAATAGTTCAATCCAACGCAATGAACGACACGCGTGGGGTACCCCTTAGTATTTATAATCCTTCAAGAACACTTTGGAATGATCTCACCGGTCACAGCAGCTCTGTTAGCCTCCAACCGCCGGCAGATATAGATTCCAACGTCGACCCCCCGAGGCAGCAACAAGCGCGTCACTTTTCCGGATGGGTCCGACTGTTCTTATAGTATTGGCTGCAGATCAGCGCGTTTACACGTTAATGTCGGTTCAAACGCACAATGCTATCTGGCGCCTGGAGCTCCTCTTCTCCTCCGTGCAGGCCCACAACCTGTTTGTTTGGGAGATCTCTCCCGTGTGTCACTTCCTACCTAAGTAAACTTGGGTGGTGGCATCAATCACTGACACCTGTCAATCACTCTTGTACCAGCCCCGTTACCTTTCATATATGAATAAGAAAGAATAAGACTCTCACAACCCACATGTTACATAGCTCTCGACAATAAATAACATGTACAGAAAATAAAGCAGAACAACATTAATAATGTGCTTTTGTCACAGTCCCCCCCCCCCCAGCTGGAAGCTAATTCTCCAAGTCCTCCCAAAGGAGGGTTTGAGGTTGACCACATTAAACAGTTCCGCTTTAACAATCTTTCCGTTCCATTAGGTAAATTCCAGGGCCTATCTGACTCGTCTTATAACTGAACCTGACCACTTCGGGGGCACTAGCTTTGACGAGTATGCAGATGCTTTTGGGAGTGGAGAAGTTCTCGCCCAGTCCAAAGTGTCTGGCTGGAACTGCGCATTGTTCCGCCAGGTTTCATACTTGGCTTTTCTGGCCTGAGATCCCCCCACCCCTCGTTGAACTTCTCTGACCATGGCCCACCTGGTGCTGTAGTCAATGGTGACCTGCAGCATCGTGTTTCTTCTCCCGCATCTCGAGACCGGCCCCGTCGGGTCGATCACAAGGACAGGTGGTGCCTGGTCTCCTTGAGTGGGCTGCAACCTACCGGTTGGCTCGCTGTTCTCTGGCCTGCCCCGCTGACACACGTGACATCTGGCGATGTACTCCCACACGTCTCTGCGGATCGTTGGCCACCAGGACACCTCAAGGATCCGGAGAAGAGTCCTCAGCCGACCAGGATGACCACTAGTCCGACAGTCATGGAACTGTTCCAGGAAAGGATGGGTCAGGTCTTCCGGTACCACCACCTGGTACTTCCGTCTAGAGCCGTTGGTCGACCGCCTACGATACAGGATTCCCTGGATCTCCTCATAGCCCATGTGGCCCGTTCGCTGGTCGGACGGGTCCAGATCTTCCCGTAGACGGATGAGTTTAGGATCCGCACGTTGAACCTCCTTTAGGCCTTCCAGGGTTAACCCTGACGGCCACCTCTGGATCAGGCACTCCACCTCAGGTGGGACACCTCGACCCCGGGACCCTGGAGTGGCACCACCACCACCTCTCGATGGCGGAAACTCACCCTTGACCTGCTGCACCAGTTTGACGTCCGCGTGTGCCAACTGAGCCCCCTTCCTAGTCTCCTTTTTGAGTCCTTTGTTACCGCCTTGTCTATTAGCCTTCTTGGTGCTGGAGGGACGGCCATGGGAGTCCAGATGGTAGGGAGCGCTGGTGGAACAACCGTGAGGGTTAGGCAGAGTGTTGGACCCTAGGTGTGATGCACTGGCTCTTTTTATTTTCAACGCCTCACTGTTCCATTTCTCGTCAATCCTCATAAAACAGTTTTTCTGTACCTGCTCTACTGAGTTCTTGACGAGAATCTCCATTTCTGCCATTCCGCGATCCACGTACCCTCTTAGGACTTCTTCCCTATTAAAAGTACTCTCCATGGACATCTCGAACTCACCCTGCACACACTGCACCTGGTTTTTGAGGATTTGCAGCTCCTTCCTAATTAAGGCCAGCTCCACAGTAATAGTAGTGCCCTCACTTCTCTCCATGTTTTTTTTGTTGTTTTTTGCAGTGTATATTTCTTGTTTGATCTTGGCTTTTTTTTTTACAGTGTACTATTTTACCCTTTTTACAACAATTACCAAATCAAGCTATCCCCATATTGTTTTAACCCGCAGTCCCCGTATGGGCCACCACCTGTAACAATCGCCCTCTTCACAGCAAGGCAAATTATTAACTAAGGAATAAATAAGCGGGACCGTAGGGTTAACTCTTAACACTTTATAGGGATACTCAAAAGTTGTATTATCACAGGTAAACAGTGCACATCACCATGACGTCTTTCCCTGCCTCTGTCCCTACTAAATAATAAACAAACAAGAAAACAAACTTAAACCAACAGTCAATAATTACATTCAAACCCCCCTCCCACCCCAAACCAGTCCCAAAGTCAGCGGAACGCAACTGCGCTTGGAAATAAACAATTAATAAAGACCGCATCCGTCCTCCTCTTCCAACGAGGCGCGCGCACGCGAGAGTCTGTATAATAGTTCAATCCAACGCAATGAACGACACGCGTGGGGTACCCCTTAGTATTTATAATCCTTCAAGAACACTTTGGAATGATCTCACCGGTCACAGCAGCTCTGTTAGCCTCCAACCGCCGGCAGATATAGATTCCAACGTCGACCCCCCGAGGCAGCAACAAGCGCGTCACTTTTCCGGATGGGTCCGACTGTTCTTATAGTATTGGCTGCAGATCAGCGCGTTTACACGTTAATGTCGGTTCAAACGCACAATGCTATCTGGCGCCTGGAGCTCCTCTTCTCCTCCGTGCAGGCCCACAACCTGTTTGTTTGGGAGATCTCTCCCGTGTGTCACTTCCTACCTAAGTAAACTTGGGTGGTGGCATCAATCACTGACACCTGTCAATCACCCTTGTACCAGCCCCGTTACCTTTCATATATGAATAAGAAAGAATAAGACTCTCACAACCCACATGTTACATAGCTCTCGACAATAAATAACATGTACAGAAAATAAAGCAGAACAACATTAATAATGTGCTTTTGTCACAGGTTCACTGAAGCTTTGAGGTTAATTCTACTTCAGTATTAACTAACCTGCTGCAGAAGATTCACTGATCTAACATTTACAAGTCATTTCTTTCAAAATATTAATGATTACCTCTCATTCAGCTCGTCTCACATCTATGAGAGCGCTCCAATGTAAACAAACAACAGCCACACTATTTACAGCAAAGAGTGCAGTGTTGTCAAATTGAGTAATCTGTTGATACTTTTTCCAGACACTTCCAGAGTTTTGTTGTATTATGTTTCCTAGACGTTCTGCACATCTCTGTGTGTGAAGAGGGGGTTACACCTGAAGAGGAGAGGAGCTCCAGTCTGGTCCAGGAGGAACCACAAAGACCAGAAGAGGCTGGTGGGTCAGCTTTGACATTACTAGCAGTGAAAAGTGAAGATGATGATGAAAACAGAGAGACAGATCCTGTAGCCGGCACCTCAACTGAACACATGAAAACACAAGCTGATGTAGAGGACTGTGGAACACCACAACCAACTAGTGATGACCAGCTCCTCTCGTCACACTGTTCTGAATCTGACACTGAAGACAGTGATGAGTGGGAGGCTTTAAACACACTGAAATCACAAAACACACAAAATGTGGGAGGACAGCGCAAGCTGTCCCAGGACCTGAAATCATCAAAACAAACTCACTCCATGAGGAGTCACACAGGGAAGAAATGTTTTAGTTGTACAGAATGTGGCAAAATGTTTAATCAAAAGGGAGATCTTAAAACACACATGAGGATTCATACAGGCGAAAAGCCCTTTGCTTGTACAGTTTGTGCTAAACACTTTACTCAGGCGGGTACTCTAAAAACACACATGAGAACTCATACAGGCAAAATGCCATTTTCTTGTACAGTATGTGGTAAAGGCTGTGTTAACACAACTCATCTAAAAGACCACATGATGACTCATACAGGTGAAAAGCCCCTTTCTTGTACAGTATGTGGTAAAGGTTCTGTTGGAATAGGTGATCTAAAAAAACACATGAGGATTCATACAGGCGAAAAGCCCTTTGCTTGTACAGTGTGTGGTAATGGCTTTACTCAGTCAGGTAGTCTAAAATCACACATGATGACTCATACAGGTGAAAAACCCTATACATGCACAGTATGTGGTAAAGGCTGTGCTCACAAGAATAATCTAAAAAAACACATGAGATCTCATACAGGTGAAAAGCCATTTTCTTGTACAGTTTGTGGTAAAAGCTTTGCTCAAACGGGTGTTCTAAAAAGACACATGAGGACCCATACAGCGGGAAAGAGGTCTTGACCAGGATGGTAATGACAGACATTCTAAAGCTGAGGTTGCTAGCAATGAAATGTTTCCCTGCCGTCCACCTCCATTATACAGTGATGCAAATAGGTTTCCAATGTAATGTGTCCCTGTTTTTTAAAATGTACATTATAATCTGTAGTATTAGCACACCGCAATGTTGAGGATGTAAAATATAGTTGTAGTTTTTTTAAGGAAAGTGGAACTTAGAAGTCACTTTAAGTTGAGTCCCTCTCTCTACAGGGAATGAAATTGCCTGCGCTACACAGACAAGAAAGTCACAGCTGTCATTAATTCATGTTGATTGCCTGCCCTATACGGACAAGTTAGATTTGATTTGATTTAAGATCCCCATTAGGCTGGCGCCATGGTAACCAGCTAGTCTTCCCTAGTCTAACCCTAACCCAATGTAAAAATGTTTGACCAGTCCATTAAACCGTTTAAGATCGTTTGGTGCAAGTAGACACATTTTGTCTACTTGCACCAAACGATCTTAAACGGTGAAGGAAATAGATTATTTGCTTTGTTTTCTTATACACTGTTTCAATCTGATATTTCCATGACACACTATGGTCTATTAATACTCCTAGGTATGTATATGAACATACCTGGTTGATCTGTTCACTATGAATAGTAAAGTGGGATCTGTGTCTCTAATGGTTCACCAAAAACAATCTCTTCCGTCTTTTTTGTGTTAATGATGAGAGTGTTGTCATCACTCCACACAACCACCTTATTAACTCTGTGTTGGTGCAACACAGAATCACAAACTATCTAGAAGATAAATCAAAGCTGTATCATCAGAGTATTTTAGAATGTATTGGTCTGGTATGACAGTGCCAAGTGTCTTGTCTGTAAGTGCAAGTCACATTTGTCTTTGGTTATACTAACAAGATATTGTAACAGAAGCCTATCCTTTCGAGTGATTTCATAATCACTGAAGTGCGTCTATAATCCTTATGTTCTTTTGGACTTTGGATTTTGGATAATGGTTTTATGTTTGAGGTTCTCCAAGACGGAGGAATTGTGTGTGTGTCTACAGAGGTTTGAAAATTGAAATACACTGGAGCCAACTTGGATGCAAAATCCTTGAGGGTGAAAAAGCACTGCACAAATTAGCTTTCCTTGTGTTATATTAGTACACTGACACACTTTCCTGACGATTCTGTCTGAGGGGGCAGGTGTTACATCTCAGTGCACCTACAAGCATTGCCCAATGATTCAAATCTGGCCAAGAAAGTATTCAGGTCATCAGCACGGCCAAGTTCATTATCTGTCACAATAGTTTTGGTTGGGGCTGACATTCCAGTCATAGTGACCCACACCTTTTTGTGATTATTGGCTGTAAACACATCCTCTAGAGTCTAGAGACGCCGGCCATGTGCCAATTTTGCCTGCTTCATTTTGATTTTTAGCTTTATTTAATTTAAGTGCACCAAAATCTTTGTTTATGAAGGCCATCTTCCTTTCATTTATTACCTCCTTTATATCCATGTCACACCTGATTTATTGTTTGGGTAGATGTGTATAGATCTCCTTTGTAGGAACAACCAAGTCTACACAGACTCGCGATTCACACCTCGACCTGAGCAGTCGCATTCCAGAGCTCTCTCCAGTCAA
This sequence comes from Electrona antarctica, assembly GCF_951216825.1. Classification (NCBI taxonomy): domain Eukaryota; kingdom Metazoa; phylum Chordata; class Actinopteri; order Myctophiformes; family Myctophidae; genus Electrona; species Electrona antarctica. The sequence goes on along the minus strand of NC_136812.1, from coordinate 55,162,722 downwards.
CGCAGCGACATGGCTACGTTCTTTAATTCAACATGGACTTTACACCATGAAGAGATGGAACGATACGGAAACGAAGCGGAGGAGCTTCACAGCGACTTTTTCCTCCTAAACGGCTCGGAATGTAAACACATTTCTTTTGTGTCGGCGGCGATTCACGCCTTGTTAACAGCAAACCCCGATCGCAAGAACAAACCCCCGACTGGCAAAATGGATCGCAGAACTGTGATTATTCTTTGCCTGCTGCTTTCGGGAGACATTCATTCCAATCCTGGTCCGTTCACTCGATCTCAAGCGAGACTGCTCGCTCTGCAGCAACAGTTGCTTCCGCAAACATCGGCCGTTTCCATCGCAACGCGCCACGCCTTCCACGCCTTCCAGGGCGCCAACGCCAGCGGACCCCCATATACCACCGCAGCTGTCTTGTTTTCTGAAGGCGCCCCAGCGGCAGAGATCAACGTGGCCTACCGTCACAACACAGGCCTACCTGAGCTGACCGAGGAACACCCCCCCCTCCCCCACACCTCCAGTCAACCCAGGGCTACTGAGGACAATGGACCACCACCTTCCTCCATTCCCACCCCAGCCGCGGACCCAGAGGTGTCGGCAATCAACACGGCCGCCATTGAGTTGGATCTGGCTGCAGACATTACCAGGTTCAACGGCGCCACCCCCCACATTCCACCGCCCTCCCCCATTCACACCTCAGCCACTGGACAAGACAATGGACCTGGTCAACCCATGGCTACTAACAAAGACAATGGACCTGATCAACTCTTCTCAATTGCTGACATCAACAAATCAATCCTCAACAACAATGGTATTCATCTTTTTCATCTCAATGTAAACAGCCTTTATTCCAAACTGGCCGAAATTAGAGAATTATTCCTTACCGGCAAGGCAAACATTTTGTGTTTTTCTGAGACCAAACTAGATGAATCCATCAGGGACGCTGAGATTGAAATTGAGAACTATTCAGTAGTCAGAAATGATAGAAACCGTAATGGGGGTGGTGTTTGCATGTATATCCACAAAGATACTGAATTCATTACCCGTACTGACTTACAGCATGTTGAAATTGAAACTGTGTGGGTTGAATTAATTTTCAAAAATGCGAAATCAGTACTAGTTGGCACAGTCTACAGACCTCCTGATCAGCAAGGCTTTATGATATTCTTGAGGGTTGCTTAGCTGAGGGGGAGGGTGCAGAGAAAATCCTGATGGGCGATCTGAATACAGACGTACAGCGTAAAGAGGCGCCTGTCATTTAGTAGGTTTTGTGATCTGCATAGTATTAGCCAGCTTATTACCCAACCCACTAGAGTGTGTGTTTCTACTCAAACTGTCATTGATCTCATTCTGACCTCGGACAAATCCAGAATCTCCAAGAAAGGTGTTATTGTATGCAGGCTTAGTGATCATTTCATGATATTCTGTACCCGCAAAAAACAAAGTCTGGCTGCCACAAAGCAGTCATATCAAGGGACCTCAAAACCTACTCTAGTGAGGCCTTTAACCAAGAATTGGAGAGTCTGGATTGGTCCGATGAGCTTAACAGCACACTTGTCGAAGAAGCTTGGCTTGGCTTCAAAACCAAATTTACATCAGTACTGAACTACATGGCTCCTCTGAGAACCATCAGGGTCAAAACCCGCTCGGAGCCATGGATGAATTCGGACATAATGACTGCAACGAATGCCAGAGACAAAAAATGCTCTGAATTTCTAAAATGCAAGTCAAAGCTTGCCAAGCGCTTCAACAGGGGTCTCCAAGCTCAGCTGGACAACCTAAAAACCCAACGAAACAGGCTAAGAAATAATGTTACTGCCATGATCAAATCCGCCAAAAGTAACTTCATTAATAATAAAGCTGAGGAAAACAAAAACAATCCTCGAGAGCTCTGGAAGCTACTCAACAACCAATTAGGCTATAGTCAGAAACTGAAAACCAGGTTTTCAAACATAAACATTAAAGCGAACAACACTCTCATCACTGACAAGCTTGATGTGGCCAACTACTTGAACATCTTCTTTACAAACATATCAACAACGCTGGTTAACAATCTGCCCTCCCACTCTGGGCTCTTTGGTGTAGAGCACATTAAAACCTTCTACAGAAACCTAGGTGTTTGTAAAGACGATTTTAAATTAGTTATGGTAACAACTGATGAGGTACTTAAGAAACGGAGTGCCCTCCAACCCCACAAGGCCACTGGCCATGACAATATTCCCTCCAAATTTCTCAGAGACTCAGCCATCTCTATAGCTCCAATCATCACCCACATAGTAAACCTCTCCATCAAACAGGGACAGGTCCCCCTAGATTTCAAACTGGCCAAAGTAACCCCCCTGCACAAGAAAGGGAGTAAATTAGACCCCGGCAACTACCGCCCTATTTCTATTCTAAGCTCCATCTCGAAAGTGATGGAAAAAATAGTCAGGTTGAAAAGTATCTTGCCACTAATAAATTATTGTACGAGTTCCAATCTGGCTTCAGAACATCCCACTCCACTGACACATGCCTTCTCTATTTGAGCGACCACATCAAACAAGAGGTGGACGCTGGCAAATACTGCGGCATGGTCATGCTGGACCTCCAAAAGGCTTTTGACACAGTGAACCACTCCATACTGGTTAACAAGCTAAAAGCAATTGGTTTCGATAGCACATCAGTGAGCTGGATGCAATCCTACCTGGAGGGGAGAGCACAGATGGTGGAAGTGAACGGAGCACTGTCCCCCCCCCCCCTCCCAGTGAGCTGTGGCGTTCCACAAGGAAGCATACTAGGGCCTCTACTGTTCCTAATATATGTTAACGACATGACTTCAGCTTGTGACTGCAACTTGTTCCTGTTCGCAGATGACTCGGCACTGCTGGTCTCGGACAGGGACAAACTGCAGGTTGAAAATGCCCTCAGCTCTGAACTCGGTAGAATCTGCACCTGGCTCGCTGATAACAAACTATCTTTACACCTGGGAAAAACTGAATCCATTCTCTTTGGATCTAATAGTAATCTCAGCAAGGCAAATGGCTTCTTGGTTAGAGTGGGTGACAATGTTATCACACGTAAAGATGAAATTACCTACCTAGGTTCCATCCTGGAGGCTAATCTTTCCGGTGATCAAATGGCCACCAACGTAATCAAAAATTCAACCAAAGAACAAGATTCCTTTACAGGATCTCCTCACTGGTCGACAAAAACACCTTGAAGACCTTAACAGGAGCCCTTGTACAAGGCTTCTTTGACTATGCATGCACCTCCTGGTACCACAGCACCTCAAAGGCCCTTAAAACTAGGCTCCAGACCTCCCAAAACAAACTGGTCAGGCTCCTACTTGGCCTCACCCCCCAACCCCACCTCACCCCTGCCCACTTTGACAGACTGGCATGGCTTAGGGTCGGCGACAGAGTACAGCATCTTGCAATGGGTCTGGTCCACAAGATTCGATACTCCACCAAGATACCCATGTACCTGTGTAGATACTTCCTTAATGTTAACGAAGTCCACACCCACAACACCAGAGGGAGTGCAACGAATCATGTTCAACCCAGATTCGGCACAAACAAGGGACTAAATTCTTTTCGCTCCTATGCCACCAAAATGTGGAACGCCCTACCAACAGTCATTAAGACATGCGAATCCCTTGACTCCTTCAAAACCGCTCTCAAAGGGCACCTACGGATGGCTGCAATTCGAAACTGGCCCCCGTAAAATCTGAATCCCCCCCACCGCCCCCCCCTTTTCCCCCTCACTGTATATGTTTCTTTTCCCTTTTTACCTCCATTATGATGAATTCCTGTACTGTTCTTTGTCTATATAGACGTGTCTATTTGTACGTCTCTAAATGTTTTGATGAATTGAACATGGTGGACCCTGTTGTAAACAAGTGTAATGCTTAATTGGGTCGTCCACTCACAGTTAACAGCCTTTGTATTGAGTTTGTGCTTGAAATGTACTGTAATTCTGCAAACTGTTAATACAATTTTCAATCAATCAATCAAACAGAAATTAATATAATAATGTGTAACCATAGCAATTTCAATGAACCATATCTAAAAGTGACCCAATCTGCCCAGTCCAGGCATGCTTATAGTTGTTCCCTGCTCTCATTTGTCCATGTCCTGACTCCTAACTACTTTCTTACCTTCCCTCTCTTTAGTTTTGACTTATCGACTGGAGTCAAGCACACAACATTATGATCAGTAGAGATTCATATACACACTGTCAGCAATGGTTTTCGCTGCTTGGTAGAATAGTCTTAGAGTCATGCACAGGATCTCTATGTTGGGATCGCCGCATATCCTAAGTTTTAGTGAATAGGCTCGTCACCAGAGATCATTGATGTAAACACACGTCACCGCCGTATCCGCCCCCATTCACTTCCATGTGAATCCTGAGATCTACATGATTCTCACTGTTCTAGCAGCTATTTACTTTTTATCGTTGCTATTGTGCAATAACCTTGTATCTCCATGTTTTTCAGTGTTTTTCTTCGTACATGAATGTCCTAATTCATCATATTGAAGTGTTACACAAGTAGCATAAATAGCCGATCTACAAGCTATTGATCTGCTACTATTTTATACTTCCACCTGACGGCAACAATATTATACCTACTTGTGTTATCTATTTCAGGATCATTAATCTGTTATCAAACTGATTGGCTGTTTCAAATATGCCATGAAGAAATACTGCTTGCAGCTAGATGTTCTTTCATTTTGAGATTAGATTTATAATTGTTAAAAAACAAACAAAAACAAACATTCTAGTTCATAATATAAATCTATTTTGTCTGGTTCAGTTTTCTACAGGAGTAGCATTCAAGCATTTCCCGTCAGTGTGTCGGGCACCACCATGGTACCCAGGTCTCATGACATCATGTGACATCATCAGGGATGGAGATGTGGAGACCCTGATGTCATAGTAAATGCGTCCTGCTGTCACAGTTAAGCCCCTTATATGGAGATCCCTGATGTCATCAATATTGGCCAGCAACTCTACATCTGACCTCAAACCCTTAGATCTCCATATATGGATATATTTTCAGAACCTGTTCAGACATTCCATATGTTGTGTTCCTTCCCCATTCATCCTTCCTCTTCGATGTCTACCTTTTGACTTTGCAGTGTCATTATCTGCCGATACCGATTCTGACAGATTCCGATATTATACAGGGGGCCACAATGGAAACAAGCCAAGCTACACAATGAGGCTGTTCCGATACCGATAATGACATTGTTATGGCCGATATGGCCAATTCAGATTATGCTACCGTTATCGTGCATCCCTACTATTTACAGCACAATCAGCGCTCCATCATCAAATTTAACATTTGGAAAATGTGAGCAAAGACAAATCTGCTGATAATGTTCCAGCCACCACTGCTATAAAAGGTTTGAATCTTGTACCTCTTTGTGTGTGTAATATGTGGTTTTAGATATTTTAGATTTCAGCAGTGAGCCCAGTGTCTCTGATGTCATGGACACTGGGCTCACTTACTTCCTGGACTACATGTTGTCTCAGTAAGACAGCCCCCCTATCCACAAGGATAGGGGGGATGCAGTGCACCAAAGGGGGGGGGAATTGTAGGGGGGATGCAGTGCACCAAAGCATTATGGGAATTGTAGTCCAGGGAGGAAGTGAGCCCCACTGTCCATGACATCAGAGACACTGGGCTCACTGCTAAAATCTAAAATATCTGAAACCACATATTACACACATAAAGACCCACAGGAAAGTGTTCTAAATCTTCTAAACGTCCTTAACATATATTGTTTTGCAAAAAGGGTGAAGTGTCCCTTTAACACTTAGTTTGCTGACCATTCTAATTAACTACATGGCCCTCGCTGCTACATGATAGCATTGGACGAACAAAGTTTCAATTCATAAGTCTGTGTTGGATAATGGTCCACTATTTGATGCGAATGTCATTTAACTATTTTCCCCCCAAGTCCGTATATATACGTACGTCGACGCTAGGTGGCTTCATACATAGATATATATAAACTCTAGATAGCTCACCCGCGCTGTTGGCCAATGGAGAGCGACGTCGTTACGTGGCGGCCATCTTACCTCGGGCCACATAACATTGTGTCTATGGGACATGTACTCTTAAATGACCATAACTTGCTCAATTTTCAACCGATTTTCAAACGCTTTGGTTTGTTATAAACGTCAGAGACGTCCGCATACTTATATGCTTTTATACGACGTTCATATATAAAGAAAATCAAGCAGATACGCGTCCTGAATCAGAGCCACGTTGACAACGTTTGTAATAAACCAACCCGTTTGTAAATCCGTCAAGATTTGAGCGAGTTATGACTGTTTCTGTTTGAGCTGCCATTGAACATACTGTACTGTAGCCCCGAAGTAAGATGGCTGCCGGGTGAACGACGTCAGAAACTCCGCCTTGAGCCATCTAGAGTTTATATATATCTATGGCTTCATATCCCAGGTCCATATATATACGAACCCCAACGTATAGCCTATACTCAGTCTATACAAGTAAGACGCGCGAACGCGGGAAGCGAACGCAGCTCGTAAATTGCAATAACAACAATTAGAATAAATTACGTACTTTTTAAGGTTTTTTTTTAGTTCTCTTTTATTTTTTTTAAGTTTTTTATTTTTAAGTTTTTTTTTTAAGTTACGTTTTTTTTAAAGATTTGTTTTAAGTTAAGTTTTTTTTAAGTTTTTTTTTTAAAGTTTTTTTAAGTTAAGTTTTTTTTAAGTTAAGTTTTTTTTTAAGTTAAGTTGTGTGTGTGTGCGTGCATGTGTGTGTGTGTGTGTTTTTGTGTGTGATACAGCTGCGCCCTCTGGTGGTGGGTGTTACAGCGTGACACACACAGACAGACAGACAGACAGACAGACATGATCTGCTGGGTCTCATAGTAAATGCTCACTGCGTTCGCAATCACTGCGTTCGCAATCACTGCGTTCGCAATAATGGTTGAGGTCTACGGAAGCTTTTAACATTGGTCCGGTTACTATAGCAACGCCCCACCGTTCCAACTATGGGATTGCAAATATAATCTCAGTGCAAACCGGTTGAAAGGAAGATTTTCAAAACTCCATAACTCGAACTCTTGGATCGCTGTCCTTGGTGGATTTTCTGCCATCCACATTTTAGATTTAATTTGTGACTTTGCACCGCTGCCGCCATGTAAAAGCTTCTGACGAAAGGTAAACAGTGTGTGCATGTTCCAATGATACTAGAGTGTGTGTGGGGTGGGGCGGGCAAACACCGTCTTTTAAAGTGAATGTGTATGCTGGCACCTGGAACTGGGGTTTATGCTAACAGCTAGCTGTAGAGATAGAGTTAATTGTGGGGTACTTACATTTGTAGGTCGCGTTTGCCATTCGGAAAGCTAAGAAGGCTGCACAAGCCAATTGAGCGTACATCGGTGTAGACTTGCATTTGAGGGCTTTAAGACACTTCCACTCAAGGCTAATTGGTGTTAGATGAATAAATTAACAATAATTATAATAATAATTAATACATTATTCCTTCTGAAAAGTCCATAATTCAGCAGCAATAACAACAACAACAACAACACAAGACGCTAACTGAAGTTGTGATCATGTGTAAAGAAAAAATCACACCCGTGTGAACTGAGTGGTGTAAGGTTTTATATAGCATGATCAGCTGTGGTCTGACGTAATGTCTGACGTAATGAAATCACACCCGGATGTGATTTCACAACTGGCTTTTTTTGTGCAGAGAAAATGACCATGGTTGCTACGGTCATCCAGTTCACCCGGGTGTGATTTAATTACGTCAGAAATTATTTTGAACATAGCAACCATGCTCATTTTTTTCTGCACACAAAAGCCAGTTGTAGGAGTGGTTTACACCACTCAACCAGTTGTAGGAGTGGTTTACACCACTCAAAAAATATCTATTCGAACCCAGCTGTGCATGCAGAGTTGAACAGTGACGACATGTTGTCTCTCACTCTATCCAACACCTGTTAGCATCGTTAAGCTTCCCGTCCGAAAATTTAACAAACTACACTGAGCAACAGAAAGTGTAATATTTTGAATCCCTATACAGAGCTTAAAACGAACTGAAACAACTGTGGAGTAGTGACATGAGGTATTATTTTTCCCTTAGAGAATGTAATGCAGACACAGGCCTGTACTTCTGTGTCTGAATGGGAAAACCTTATTTCTTTATTTTAGCTTTTTAATGTATTATTATAATAATAATAATACTAACAATAATAATTGTATATATTTTATTTTGTATTCTTTTTGTAATTGCTGTAGGCCTGTCTGTGCATGGGAAGGGCATCAGTATTATATCCATATCATTAGACTGGATATCATCTGTGATTTTGGACTATTGGCATCAGTGTTCTTTTCCCTGTTTCTTTCTCTGTTTGGCATGTAAGTAAACTACACAAAATTAAGTACTTAAGTAGGCCTACTCGGCCTGAAAAAAAGAGGAAAACATCTATTTCTTAGATAGAAAATATATCTAAATCTAGAAAATGAGCTATATCGTGATATGAGATTTTGGCATATCGCCCAGCCCTTTTAATGCTTTGCTCTCATTGTACATTTCCCCCCCTAGACTTCCTGCACCTGCCTGTGTGTAAAGAGGAAATTTCCCCTGAACATGAGGAGAGGAGTCCCAGTCTGGTCCAGGAGGAACCTCAACCTCCACACATTAAAGATGAACAAGGGGAGCTACTTCAATGGCGATGACATTAATTGCAGTGAAAAGTGAAGATGATGATGAAAACAGAGAGACGGAGGCTGAAGCCAGCACCACAACTCAACGCATGACGATGCAAGCTGATGTAGAGGACTGTGGAACATCACAACCGACCAGAGATGAGCAGCTCCTCCCTCCACACTGTACTGAATCTGACATCACTGAAGACAGTGACGACTGGGAGGAGACCAGGGAAGGTCAGTCTGCTGTAAACACGCTGGATTCACACAAGACACAAAATGTGGAAGAACAAACATTTTCTTCAAGCCACAAGCTGTCCCATGATCTGACATCGTCAACACAAACTCACTCCATGAGGATCCACACAGACAAGAAAGGTTTTAGTTGTACAGATTGTGGCAAAATGTTTCGTTGCAAGGCAAGTCTGAAGAGACACACAGTTGTTCATACAGGGGAAAAGGCCTTTGCTTGCGAAGTGTGTGGTAAAGACTTTGGTCTAAAGAGTAATTTGAAAAAACACATGAGGAATCATACGGGGGCAAAGCCCTTTACTTGCAAAGTTTGTGCTAAAGACTTTCGTGAGAGAAGCGATCTAAAAAGACACATGCAGACTCATACAGGGGAAAAGCCATTTAATTGCAAAGTTTGTGGTACAGGCTTTAGTCAAATGTTTAATCTGAAAACACACATGATGACTCATACAGGGGAAAAGCCCTTTACTTGCAAAGTTTGTGCTAAAGGCTTTAGTCAAATGATTAATCTGAAAACACACATGAGTACTCATACAGGGGAAACGCCCTTTTGTTGCAAAGTTTGTGGTAAAGGCTTTAGTCAAATGTTTATTCTGAAAACACACATGAGGACTCATACAGGGGAAAGGCCCTTTAGTTGCAAAGTTTGTGGTAAAGGCTTTAGTCTTAGTGGTGATCTGAAAACACACATGAGGATTCATACAGGGGAAAAGCCCTTTACATGCAAAGTTTGTGGTAAAGGCTTTAGTCAAAGTGGTCATTTGAAATCACACATGAGGACTCATACAGGGGATTAGGCCTTTATTTGTACAGTTTGTGGTAAAGGATGTATTCAAATGCAAGACGTAAAACAGAAAAACATGGTGTCATACAGAGGAACATGCACAGTTTGTGGTAAAGGCTTTAGTCAAAGTGGTCCTTGATCACACATGAGGACTCATATGGAGCAAAAGCCCTTCAGTTGCTATGTTTGTGCTAAAGGCTTTAGTCAAAGGCTTTAGTCAAATTAATAATCAAACATTTAAAGCATTTAAAAACACATATGCCCCCCCCCCCTTTTAATCATGTGTTGCTGTGCTCTCCCATTCTATAGTTTGTTCTGTATTTATTTTATTTTTTTCTTCGTGAATGTTTTTTCTACTTTATCTTCTTTCTACTGTATCTTCGTGTTTTATGCTGTCTAGCACTTGGGTCAACCTTGGTTGTTTTTAAATGTGCTCTAGAAATAAAATTGACTTGACTTGATTATATCAATCCATTCATGTTCATTTAATCATTCATTCCTAACCTTCAAAATAATGAATGCATTTGTTGTAATCAAAACTCAAGTTAACTCAAGTTAGAAAAAAACTTAACTCATTGCTCATATTCCAAAATAAGATAAAACATGCTTTTTCATGGACAAGGACACTGTGCATTAACCTTCATGCAAAGCATTCATATGGGAGCATTACCTTAATCATTGTCTCAATAACACGATATACACAGTGCAACATTTGAAACCCCCAACAGTTAAAAAGAAATGGACAACTCAATGAAAAGTGTTCATGAAATGTTTATTGAAATACACATTTCCGATGAAATGCTTGCTTGCTTAGTTGCTTCACAAAGGTCTGGAAGAGAAGAAACATATCCACGCATGGCATGACTCTGATGACAGTGGACAGTATGCAGTGTTGGGACCGTTACTTTTAAAAAGTAACTAGTTACAGTTACTAGTTACATCATTTCTTACTGTCTCTTCCAGGATAGTCTGGGAGATAAAGCATTTCTCCTTTCCGTGCTTTCTTTACATTATTTGCAGATGCCCTTTCACCAGGCCTCTTGTTCTTAACAGTGTTGCAGGTAACCTCAGAGAGTCCTAAACCAACAAGGATTTTCCCTGTAATTTTGCATCTTGGTGTTAAGACTATTGTTCCATGTTGTCCAGCCATTAGAACTGTGATCTGAGAGACACGGGTGCTTTTTGACCAATGTCACTGCAACCTCACCAATATGTGGGCATGATGGTTATGCTTTGTAGCTGAACATGTAGTTTGCTAACTAAGCTTTCCCTAATTTCAATGTCAATCCGAGTGTTGTTTAGGCGAGTACCATCTTTTACATATTCTTCATTGACACACTTCAGTACTGCCTCTGTTGCCACAGAGAAAAGTGGAATGGAAATTTAACTTGGCCATATTTAAACGTGTTCACGCGGAGGGGAAAGTATAATGTTTGGCTCTCCCCCTAGCCTGGCTAATAAGCCAGACCGAATCAGCCGTTGGCAAAAACAAAATTGCCTGCCGGCGGATTACGGTCTGGAGAGGCTCAATTGTACGCCCATTTCCTACACCAGAGAACTGGTGTGGCCAATCGGGACACGGTATGCAATATGGGCGGGCTTTGGTACAGTGACGTTCAATGCTTGAGACCTTTGACTGACAATAGCTCTGACCAATTGCGTCAAAGAGAAAATGTTTGAACCCGCCCCCCGGGAAACAAGATCCATAAACAGCATCTCCAGACTCAAATACCACACGACAGTGTGATTTGAGTCTGGCTTATTAGCCAGGCTACTCTCCCCCCGGCCCGGACCTCCTGGGGGCCCGGGCTGTCAGATGATCGATTTTTTACACAGTCACTCACGACAGATAAAACCAGCGGGCCCCCGCGAATCCCGCATCCTCCCGCAATTAACCAGATACAGAGTTTATAGCTATAGCCTATACTAGCCTACACTTTAGCAAAATATCATGTCTGATGAGAATGTACTGCGCTGGACAGCCTGGACTGTACAAGCACCGTGGAGTCTGTCTCACACTCTCTCCAACAGACATCCTCAGCCACGCTCCAAAAGTGGCAGTAACTGTCACTCATTAGTAGGCTAATCTCTCTGTGAGGAGTGCATATGTGTGGAGTTCCTTTTCTCCACAACGGACTTGTTTTGTTGGTAGTCAGGTTCGGCGAGGCCCGGTCGTGCGGTCTTCCCCCCGGCCCGGCCCAAAGTAGTTCCGCCAGTGACGTGAATTGTTGGAATGGTTAGAACTTTGATTGTCCCCCTGTCACTAATCTGGTCGTAGAATGGAGTGCAAAGAAATCCCCCTCACCCCAGGATTCATCCAAGTACTCCAGAGTGACATTCTCAGTGAGTCCAAATGACAGTCTTGTGCAACTCTTCTACGGTGCTGGGTATTCCTAATGGCAGTAGACGTTTCTCACTCCGGTGTTGTACAACTTTCAAGGCAACCGAAGACATCTAGGCAAAACAAGACTCAACTAGAACTGCACTCTGTCGAGTGCCTACTTGCGCGTTGTATACACGTTGTAATACATTGTATTTGTGACGTAATAAAGGTAGGTTTCAGATTACATACATGTATACACGCTCTGCTTGTGCAAGTAATTAAAGGGAGGTGTAGGTCAGTTAACTCTCACACTCTCACTCACTCTCTCTCACTCTCCTCCAGTCCCTTCCTCTTCACCCTCCTGGGCCTCCTTTATGTAGAGCCGTTTGCCCTCTGCTGCAGGGGGGATCGGAGTGTGAAGGCTCCAGACTGAATTCGATGGCGCGTCTCCTTGGGCACTACACACAACGCCTTCGGTTTGTCTCCAGCTGTTCTTTACACCGCTGCATAATAGCTATCAGATGGGTTGAGCGTCACTTGGGCTTGATGACTCTGAACGCTGTTTTGTCTTCAACACTGTCTTCGTCACTGACGAAGTTAGCGTCAGCACCTTTTAAGTGGGCCAGGTCCTCCGGACTGAGGCACTTCTCTCCCACCTGGACCCTCTTTTTGAAGAGCTGTGCAAACAAAGACACCCGCTTCGACTGTTATCAATGGACAAGACCGCAGGTATCAGTTCGGATCAGTACGATTGTTTCGAGCTAGTATGGGCATGCTCTGCCGACCCAACGGCTCAGTCGGTAGTTCTCCGTGATTATTTTGCTTGATAAGGGCTTGTTCTTCATGGTATGCCACCTACTCCGTTGAAAATCATTCAGTCGGCTCTATCATAAGATTAGATTCCTTTGATCAGAGAGGTCACGTGACTGGTCCGTTTTCCTGTGCAAACCCCATTGATGCATAACTTTTATTCTCAGCGGAATATGCAATATTTTACAATATTGTAGGCATTATGATGTGTTTTGATTATATTTTCCGTGAGAAATGGTTAACGCCACAATCCCGTTCAGTAAATATGACGATTAGGTTTCGTTCTTTTTTTTTTCTGTACGATGTTCATTGGTGTCAGTCATTCCCCTACCTATTGTCTACAATACGGTAAGTCAGATAGCTTGATGGGCTAAACCGCTTGGCTGTCAATCCATTTGTGACAGGTTCGAACCTTAAATTAAACACGTATTTTTGCACCATTATGTCACGATTACTTTTAGCGTGAGTTTACGAACAATGTCATCAGCCGACGTGAGGTAAATAAAAAAAGATTTATTTTTATTATTATTGCCAGTCAGCCATCCACTGTAAGAGGTTCAGCAGCTCGTCAGAGGTAGGCCTAAATAAAATCATGTGAAAGGACATATTGGGTGCTGTCATTTTCTTCATTCTATTATACCAGGGGTGCTGAATTGGGGTGATGAATTGAACAAGGTGGACCCTCTTGTAAACAAGTGTAATGCTTTATTGCGTTGTTCACTCACAGTTAACTCACAGTTAGTCTTTGTGTTGAGTTGTGCTTGAAATGTACTGTAAGGGCCGATTCATACTCCTATTTTACCGCTGTTTCTGCGCTGTAGTGCCAAAATGATTTCGGCTCGTCAGAAATTTTCAGTAGCACCGAAGAGCCGACTTTAGGACGGTACCCACCCCCCCCCCCCCCCCGAACCTCAAATGAGGTCACATTGTAGGCTCTACAGAGCCGAACCGACTTTTATTCAGCTCTAAAATAGGAGTATGAATCGGCCCTAATTCTGCAAACTGTTAATAACATTTTCAATCAATCAAATCAAAGCCCAAAAGGTAGATCGTGATCTACCAGTAGATCACACAGGCTGTGCAGGTAGACCACATGACATGCCCCTAAAAATATAATTTTCCAAGAGCGTTTTCCTGTAACTATTTTCAGCAATGGGATAATATATATTTTTTGGTAGGTAGATCTGGTTGAGCTGGTCATTTTGAAAGTAGCTCTCAAGTCTAAAAAGTTTGGGCACCCCTGCTACTCCTTTTCAAACATTGTTTTTGTGTTTTATATTTTTATTAAAAAAATAAAATAAATCAAGATTAACAAATCCATTGGACTCCATTGATTCCTCCTCCCTCCTCTAGTCTCTGCAACTCTCACATTGTCCTCTAGCTTGTTCAGTTTGTTGGGATCAAATAAGGATACTGGTCAATAGACTGAACATCTGAAGAAACCAGTTGCAAACATTCAAGGACCCTGCTCCGTCTACCTTCCGAGTTGACGGTCCAGTCCAGCCTATTGTTTATGTTTGGCATTTATGGCCATTTGAAATGCTGATCTTTGACCCCCATGATTTTGTTTAGACTATCCACTTCACCTGGACTGGAGTCTTCGGCTTTTTAACTAATTTATTCCCTTTGAGTATATTCAACTGGGCACAAAGATGTGTAATTATCTGTCAAATGTTCTCCCCTGCCCCCAACAGTAGCATATGAACTCAGGATCTTGACACAACATAACAGAATTGTCCTACAGTCATACAAAATAATGGCAATCTGATTATTTTCTCATGTGTAAATGCATGTAAATGTAAACTGCACACATTTACACACATGTATACATTGGTCTTACAATCATACATTTAACTGCATTCTACATCAAACAATTTTACTGTTTGCCAGGTGACTCCGCCCAATACGACCGCGACGGACGAGGCCGTAACTGGACGGGAGAGGCGAGCACCCGCCCTTCCTACTATGCCCCGGTCTTGAGCGGATACAGAAAAGTGCACGCAACAGTACTGCAAGTGACCGGATACAGTAGGCGGGGATTTTAGACCAGGTCAGAGCACTTTCAGTTGCACAGTGGGTGGTGGATGGCTGTCTAGCAATCAGAGGCATATCTACGATAATAATGCAGAGTCCATTTGATAAACACGACCCTCAAGAATGCAAATCATGCCTTTTGTTTTAGCCTTTGGTGTCATGGGGTGCTAGGTGTGGGGGTCTGAGTGGACCTTCACATGTAGGGGTGCCCACACTTTTTAGACTTGAGAGCTACTTTCAAAATGACCAGCTCAACCAGATCTACCTACCAAAAAGTAAATAACTAAGCATTTTGTGTCTGAACTTCCTATTTTGTGAAGTCACTTTAATTCAAGTGGGGATGACACAAATAGTTTTTGTTTTTATTTTAAAAAAACAGCATGTGTGATCTACTGGTAGATCACGATCTACCTTTTGGGCACCCTGGGCCCTGGAGTAGAGCTTGTGAACTCCTTCCTCCCTCTCACCTATGCAAACTATTAATTTTGCATACCAGTAACTATTAAGCTGGATGAAAACAAAACGCCTGCGGTCTCTGAGGCTAATCCTGAGGAACCCCAAGATGAACTGGGTGTTGAGGGCACCTTCATCTCCCCCTGCATGAGACAACGTGACTTGGTCAGTCATTTGTGCAAGTAACCAGTAACCATTAATTTGGTTATTACACTCACTGTTCATTGACTCTACTGTCCATATTACCCACTGTTGTAGCCTGACTGACACTGTAGCCATTATACATTCACCTCATCCTACACAGTCACATACAGTATCCAGTCATGGACAATGGATATACAGTAAATGAATATTACTGGTCAGAAACAAACCGGTTATTAGCCAATGCAAGCATACATAGTTGGTGAATCTGGGTCACCCGTGACCCTTTCCTTTGGCTTCGCCAGTCATTTCCTCCATACATCTGACTAGCTCACGATTGACGAGTACTTTGCATTTACACATTACACTGTCCACATAGGTGTACCCTCATGAATGAATTAATTAATTTTATTTATATAGCACCTTTCCAAACATATAGTTACAAAGTGCTTTACAGTTAAAAACAACAATCATAAACATGATTGTCTGATCATGATTGTCTGATGCCCATGTGTCATGCAGTGACCAGCCAACCTCAGTCTCCTAGCTGCTACTGTCTTTTCACTCACCCTTGGTAAGTACCCATACAGATGCTTAGTGATAACATGCTGATATTGGTTGATGTTTAGTACACTGCATGTACATTACTAGTGTAGCATACATCTAGGGCTTTGTTACATAATACACCTTATTAATAGTACACAGTATTACCCCCCCCCCCCCCCCCCCCCCCCCCCCCACACACACACACACACACACACACACACTTTAACCATATATTTATGTCCACACAAAGGAGATGCATACAAGGACACAAATATTGTAGGGGCATTAGAGTTACACTTACAAAATCATGGCATGTGTTTTCATGGTACAACAGGCACATGTCACTCAGTAGGCTACTCTATGGGTATAAGTAACAGTAACATATAACAGCCACATATATGACGGCTGCCAATTATAGTGGAGACACCAGAACAAAAAGACATTGCATATCCTCAGTGATGTACCCTGAGGTCAACAGGGTCAACATCAGACCCGACCAAGTCGGGGTTGATCAAATCCCGACTTACGTCCCAGTAGCTACCCTCGGTCAGTGATGAGCAAGGCCACACAATCCACCGCTCTCAAACTACTCTGCCAGGACTGCAGGGAGGTCTGGCGTGTGGAAGGACTAGGCTCTGTGGGTTGACTCCTGTCCGGGCCCCTCCTACGTCTCACCAGGTCCACTCCTGCTCTCACCAGGAGTACAGCCAGGACCTGTGTGTTGCACCAGACTCCCAGCACCAGAAACTTCATTCAGGAGCGGCGGATTCTTGAGCCGCAATAGTTCCGCAGGCTCCACTGGCAAGGGAAACAGTGGTGCTGCAGGTTCCGCTTACGGCTTGAATGGCCCTCCTAAAGGCCTTACCGTGGGCTGTTGGGCCTCCTCCTCACAGAAGACACAGTCTGGGACGCCAAACCATACTGCTCCGGGTGCTGTCTACATTCCGGCTGTCACCTGTCTCTCCGGTGAGCATCAGACTAGTGACTCATAGGAATAGACTATGTGACAACCGGGTATAGTCTGGTGACTACCGGAGAGACGGGTGACAGCTGGAATGTAGACAGCACCCGGGTGAGCAGTATGGGTTAGCCTGTGTCCTCCATGAGGAGGAAGCCCAACAAACCTCGGTGAGGCCTTTAGGAGGGCCATTGTAATCCACCACTCCTGAATGAAGTGCCTGGTGCTGGGAGTCTGGTGCAACGCACAGGTCCTGGGCCTGGTGAGAGCAGGAGTGGACCTGGTGAGACCCAGACAGGAGTCAACCCACAGAGCCTAGTCCTTCCACGCACCAGAATCTGGTTCTCCCAGTCCCGGCAGAGTAGTTCCGGCCTTGCTCATTTCCCGATGGACTGACCGTGGGTAGCTACTGCAGGGACATGAGTCGGGATTTGATCAACCCCGGCTTGGTTGCCTGAGTGAGTTTGACCCTTTTGACCTCAGGATACATCACTGAGGATACATCCCAGGTGCATCCATGCAATGTTTTTTTAGTTATAGTTACCCGGTTGTCACATAGTCTATTCCTATGAGCCACTAGAAATAGAAAAACTAAGAACAATAATTACAATTATTACAATACTGTAATAATGTTGCTCTGGAGAGGGAAGTTTGGAGCTCTCTGGTGGAGCTGTTGCCCCCACAACAGTACTACGGACTACGGATAAGCGGTTGAAGATGGATGGATAGATGGACACCACAATACTTTTCCAGCCTCTTTGCCTCCTTTTGGGCATACCAAGTTATTGGGACACTCTAACAACCAGTCTTAACGTATGCCCTAGGCTGCCAAATATAAAGACAAATAGTCTGCACCTATAACCCAGCTATAGAGAAGTGGTTGGTATTTAATGACCTTGGTGATAAAGGCCACCTGTAGGCTAGGGTCAAAGGTGCAGGCTATCTGAAGCCCAACACACACCGTCTGTGAAGCGGTTGCGCAGCGACGCGGCACAGTATTGCCGCACGTCATAGCCGCACAGCAACACCCACAAGACGCGGCGTGCTACCGCGCGGCTGGCCAGCCACGCCCACGGATTCCCGGATGGAGGCCGCGCGGCAACGCCTGGAAAATAGAACAGCGGCGTATAGGAGCGTCAGGCGAGGCGTGAACGCGTGCCAGCGCGCGTCTGACGCCGCCGGTGTGGGATAGGTTCATTGAAAATAACGGAGGCGGCTGTTTTGACGCGCGGCGTTCACAGACGGTGTGTGTTGGGCTTAATACAGACACTTCTCTGGAGTCTTTGTCAACCACAACAACATCTGGTGTATTAGCTGTCAGAGATGTATTGGTATCTGGGTTATAACAGAGTTGACACGGAATGTTTGTACATTCTTTCTGAGGAATGTGAGGATGCATGATATTTTGATATGGCCTTTGCTATATGAGTTCCACTATGTCATTAAAGAAAGATGTGTGAAAGTGTTTCAGTGAGCTGTTCTGTGGTGTGGTGAATGCAATGAGACCTGAGTGGTGGGGAACCAGATGGAAAGATTTAGTCTGGTGGGAAGGACTTGTAGTGTCCTCATTGAGTGCACACACACGCACGTGTGCGCGCACACACACACACACACACACACACACACACACACACACACACACACACACACACACACACACACACACACACACACACAGGAGCACTAGACTATGTTTACTGAAGAGAAGTTTCAACCTGAGTCTCACATTTTTCTCATTCTGCATCTGTATTACAGCTTTCTGTAGCGTTTACATTCAGGGTTAGGTTTATTGTAAGCAGGGAACACATAACCATTTTTTTATGCATATGGGTAAGGAACAGAACCTTGGGACCATAGTATGTTCGGTCCTGTCTGGACCCACTCCAGTCTGCCTACAAGGTGAAACAGGGACTTGAGGATGGCAACCTAACTATTATAACCGTGACACTCCAAACTGTTTGTGGAAAGCAAATGAGAATTCTATAAGATCTTGACATAATGAGTTTGGAGTGTCAAGGTATCTATCTACTGTTTTAATAGTTAGGTTGGCATCCTCAAGTCCCTGTTTCACCTTGTAGGCAGACTGGAGTGTCAAGAGCTTATAGAATTCTCATTTGCTTTCCACAAACACACTGCTTCCAATGAGCAAGGACTACAACTCAACACAACTCTGGTTTTATGGATTAAGGATTACAGACAGTTATATTATGTCTGTCTGTCTGTCTGTCTGTCTGTCTGTCTGTCGAAAGGTTAATGATATAATCATCATGAGTTAATGATCATTAGACCGTTCCTCACCCAGGAATCATCCCAGCTCCTAATCCAGACAACAGTCCTGTCAAAACTTGACTATTGTAACTCTCTCCTTACTGGCCTACCGGCATGTGCACTGAAGCCTCTCCAACTGATCCAAAATGCCGCAGCTCGCTTGGTCTTCAACCAGCCAAAATTCTCACATGTCTCCCCCCTGCTCCGCTCCCTGCACTGGCTCCCGGTCGCTGCCCGCACAGAATACAAAACTCTGATGTTGGCATTTAAAGCAACCAAAGGTATGGCTCCCCCATATCTTGCCAGCATGATTGAACCCTACAAACCCTCCCGCGCACTCAGATCAGCCAACGCAGGGAAGCTGGAAGTACCCTCACTAAAAACGCCGGGACAACGCTCCACACGTCCCAAACTCTTCTCCCTTCTGGCCCCAAAACTGTGGAATGCACTTCCCGTTGCAATCAGAACTGCAGCATCACTCCCGATCTTCCGCCGTAGTCTGAAAACCCACCTTTTCAGACTCCATCATGGCCCATAGCACTTACCCTACCCCCCTTAGACAGCACTTCTTAGACTTATATAGCATTTGAAACAGACTTATAGCATGTCATGTAGACAGCACAATAAGTGCATTGTATGTAGTCATAGCACTTCATAGTATATATGTACAGCATAGTATAGCATATATGTGTAGTTTATATGTATAGTGTCATTATATATAGATATGTTCTAGTTATAGTTTATATGTATAGTGTCATTATATAGATATGTTCTAGTCACGTTCTTAGCTTACGCATGTTTCGCGATAAATGCATTTTTACATATGTGATGTATTCCCATGCTTTTTGTTCTTGCCTATTGTAAGTCGCTCTGGATTAAGAGCGTCTGCTAAATGCCTAAATTGTAAATTGTAAATTGTAATCATGTCAGATACATCATCAGCTTAGCTAGTTCATTCTATGCCTGATGCCTGAGAGACAACAGCCTGATGTGCATGTTTGTGTGTAAATGTTCTGATGAATTGAAAAAAGTGGACCCTGTTGTTGTTTATTAGTGTCTGTGTCGTCCACAGTAATGCTTTCTACCCATTCTGCAAAGTGTACTTCAATCAATGATTGGTCATGATGGTCTCCCCAGAGTAATCTAGTAAGAGAGTAATGACACTCCCGTTGACTCTCATTGTAACAATGGAATAGTTCCAGCCATAGGAGCAATGTTTGGAACTATCGCCCATAGGCACCCGCTTTGCGGCGAGATCAAAGCGTGTCACCACTCTCTTACTACATTACTCTGGGTCTCCCTAGCAACCTAACTCCCTATCATGAAGTTGCCTTGCATTGCTGTGCAGGACAGGGAATTAGAGAAATCACATTTCTTTACTTTTGTCTTTGTTGCAAGCTTGATGATGAGTGTCTTTCCATTGTTTATGGAATAGGCTCAGAGGTACCGTAATGTTTGTCATATTAGTCTTCCTTCACACACAACAGCAGACCAAATGGTAGCCTACTGTAATCTCAGATAGAACTATCAATTGATAGAACTGATCCCAGGGAGTTCAGATGTCATATCACCAGCAGCAGTAAGAATGAAACCCATGATTGCTGATCATGATAACAGTAGATACTAAGTAGAGAGATATGAATGTTTTTAATTAATAGACTTGTAGAGTGAGACTAAACATCTGTGTATTGTCTGATGTATATTCTACCAATAATGGTAAAATGGTGCATTTATATAGCACCATTGTGCATTACATTCACCCATTCACACGCACATCCATAGTTTCATACACTGATAGTGGAGAAAAACACACAAGGCACAAACCTGCTCATCATAGTGAACCTAATGTATATTATATCAATCAACATGTATCATTTACGTGTCACCGGTGAATATGAACACATCTCTTGCCTATGTAGACAATTGACATTGGATATAAGACTGCACTTATGTACAGTCTCACAGGCATTGCCTTAACTGCATTTATGTGGATAACAAAAGTTCTTCAGGTAGTTTTTGTGGGTTTTCAGTGTTAAGTTTAATCTTGTAGTTGATCTGTGTTCTTTTTTTGTTTTGTTTTGTTTTGTTTTCCTTTCTTTTTAAATATATTTTACAGACTCCAACAACGTAGAAAGGAGGGACACCCGCACACCGCCACTTGCTAGTGTGGCAGGATGGGCGTGAGCGTTCCCACGCTGTCACGGCCCGCCCTCCGCCCACTGATTAGGGCTTGATGAGTGGCACGGCGGTGTTATAAGGCGACGTGTCTGCCGTGTTTGTCAGCGGTCTGTCTCTCTCTCTTCCACACTGCTGGTGGGTGTCTCTCTCTCTTCCACACTGCTGGTGGGTGTCTCTCTCTCTTCCACACTGCTGGTGGGTGTCTCTCTCTCTTCCACACTGCTGGTGGGTGTCTCTCTCTCTTCCACACTGCTGGTGGGTGTCTCTCTCTCTTCCACACTGCTGGTGGGTGCCACACGTTGGTCACTCTAAACAACGCTGTCCCGTTGGGGGACAGTGCGTTTGTCCGCGTTTGGTCCGCACATCAGTGCAGGTATGTTTCCACACATTGCTGTTTTACGATCGCCTGCACTTAATAGTTGACTGTGAACTCGACTGTGAGCACTTGTTGTGTTTTAGCCTTGGGGCTACCCCTGACTCACTCCTTCCTGGGTCCTGTTAGCGTGTTGTGATACAACACCACGCCACCTAGGTTGGTGGTCCTCCCTCTCCGCAGTATTTATATTCATTTGGTGTCTGTGATGCCATGAGAGTATA
Organism: Electrona antarctica; assembly: GCF_951216825.1. Taxonomy (NCBI): domain Eukaryota; kingdom Metazoa; phylum Chordata; class Actinopteri; order Myctophiformes; family Myctophidae; genus Electrona; species Electrona antarctica. The sequence continues at coordinate 55,140,699 of NC_136812.1, read as the reverse complement.
AACCTGGGCTCTTGTTGTTTACAGTTGTGTTCTTACCTGGCTACCGCTGCAGTGGGTAGGCTACAGCAACTGTGCACGTTGGCCTCATTAAAGCGGGTGAGTTTAATTGTGTGTCTCGCTGTTCCTGCCTCAGTGAATAATAGTATAAGAGTAGTATTTCAATATGGCCGTTGTGCTTTCAGGGCCAGCACTACACCTGCTGCTTTGCGGACATTAACCATTCTACACACACTGTACAGCAGTGTTTGAGAGGGCTCAATCACACGGCCACGAGTGGTCCTCCCGTTGGTCGCCTGGATCTGGGCCCTGGTTGATTGTAGTCCATATCGGGCTTAATGATTTATATTCATCCTATATATCATATTCCTCCTTATCTTGGCTTGTGTAGATATATGTATATATATATTTAGTACTGCATTATATATAATATACATATATTTGTATTCTCTCTCATGGTAATTTGGATACGACTGGGCCCTAGGCCAACCATAGGCTGGAGAGAACACTGTCATTGTATTATCCTGTACCTTCCACTGTGAAGTGCTCATATCTTTATCCTCCTTGCAGGACCGGTGCCGGGGACAGCTACGCTGGAGCAGTGGACAGCCGTCCAGTGGTGGTGGTAAAGCCCTTTTCTCAATTTACTATTGTTTTGGGGTTTATTTTGAGTTGCTGTGTTTTGTTGCTTATTACCACCACCCTGGATAGGTGAGCCTGCCCAGCTCCCCTCATTCCCTCGGTACTGGCTTGTAGTGGTGCGTTATCAATATATGTATATGTTATTTATTATATCTATATACATAACTATATGCACTTTCTAGTCACTTGCACTTTAAACCTATTGGGAGCCTCTATTTATTGTTGAACCGTACCATTGCTGAATGAAATGTCTTATTGCTGGAATTGTTTTATTAACTATATATTGCCGACCAATTAATTTAAATAAAGACTTTTGTATATTTGTTACACACGTTTCTGCCTGCCTTGCCTATATATTGTTACTGAATCTGCGTTTGGGAGTCATTACGTGCTCCGGGTGTCCAGTATTGTATCTTAATAAATATTTCCTGGGGCGCAACTCCCCAGGTGGCGTAGTTGGCTACCTTAAACAATACCACCCTGCCACACTAGGTTCAGAGCATTTATTATTCAGAAGCAACGTTTCGGTCTTGCGACCTTCCTCAGACTCCAACAACAACACTAGAGGAAGTGTCGTTCTGTTGTTCTGCCTGCCTCCCTTTTTGGGATTATCCCCTTTTGGCATCATGCCTGTCCATTTTAAAACAAAACAAATAACAGTTCTCAGAAAGACTGTTATTTGTTATTTATCATCACTGCACCCAGTTGCAGTGATGATGCTGGGACTGAATACAAGAGGAAGAAGCAGAGGGAACTCAGCATGTGGGCTGCACTTAGGAGCGATATGCTGAATGCGTCCTTTGAGTCCTCCGCACCATCTACATAACTAGTGTTGCACCATGTGCAATAATATTGCAGAATACAGATGTGTTGAATGCAGTAGAACATCTGTGTTTTGTGAGAAATGCATCAGGGCAACACACCACAATTCCTTGCACCTGCCTGAGAAATGGAACGTTAGTACCTACTTGTTCATGATTTATTGTGTACAACATGTATTTTCTTAAAAGGAACCCTGGCTAATAGAGGGTATGCGCATGCTTAAAGTGAATGGCACATCGAGTGGCAAAGCAACAGCCAAAGTGAGTTTAACATTGTTTAATGTTGTTTAATGCAATCAGATAGGACTTTTCTGTTTGGATGTATGGGCTGTCAAGGCCAGAAAGTCGTTTTTTGCCACTCAGTAGGCGTTCCTGCATAACTTCCGGGTTTGATGATGATGTCACACGCATACTCTCTATATCACAAATATGCCTTAATACATCAATGTTAAAAAACTGGGGGGTGCTCTTATCATCGTACCTGTACATCATCATGACGTAACATGTCGATTTGCTCGTCCACATATAACATATGATTCTCCATTCATTGTGAATGCGAATTTAAATGTTCTGTAAATGAAAATCTACACTAATAGCTGAATATAGGAGGGGCGCTCCTCAAAAACACCTTAAATATTTTATTTTATAAATATTTCACTCAATGGGGACCATTCGTGTTGCCAGTTGATGTCATATGCCCATGAGGTCTAGCCCTATGGAATGCATTACTCAGAAAAGCGCTATATAAGTTTGAGATATTATTATTATTATTAGATGAAAAAACAACCTGATACTTCCTAAGGTTAATAATATGAGCATCAAAGCATTATTTTAAATACTTTATTAGCACATGCAATCCATACAGTGCATAGGGCTGGATCACAAATGGACAACTGAAATCATCAACTTTTGATGGGAGGTGTCGCTCGCTATTGATTGAAAGATTTTTTATTTATAAAATAAAATATATGTGTTTTATATTTAAATTATAGAGGCAATTATAATGTTTTATTAGCCAGGGGTCCAAGTCAGTGTGATTCATTTAGATTTTCTTTTCTTTTTCACAGTTGATCCAAACTAGCCATCTTTGGGTTTTCTAATTTTCTTTCCCTTATTCTGTAGCAAACGTACTATGAGTCTTCCCTGGGATTTGCCCTGCATTTAAATGAGGACCACAATTCCCATCATGTGTACACAAGAGACATGACCATAATTGGGAATACAGGTTTGTAATAATATAGTTCATATGTCTTTGATTACAAACTGCATTCCTTACAGGTCAAATCATAGTGTATGGAAAGTGTTTTGAAGCAATGCATTTCATGGTTTGATTTATTACTGAGTGTCTAGTACCTTTCCAACACAATCACTTTCATGTCATTAACCCTAGAACACTAATCCTGCGTGTTTTTCACCTGGACAATTATGTGTATTCTTTATGTGATTTTCATAATGTTGCTGATGTGGGTGGGTCCTTGGGTAGCTTCATGATGCTCAGTGACATCGTAGAAGATGGGCTTTCCACTTTTTTCCCTGCACACATCCCTGACTTTTGAGCAGGCAGGTGTTATCTTGGCTTTGGTCTGTTTAGTGATGGCGGGTAAATAAAATAAAATCCCATATACTCTCACAATGGGCAGTTTTTTCCAACACTGGAACATTATCTCATGTCCCAGGAATGTGTATAACTGTGTAACCAAGATGTTTATTTATTTTTATTTTTTGGCTTTTCTGCCTTCATTGATAGTATCAAGTGAAGATGGACAGGAAAGAGGGAGAGACAATTACATCTTGAGTAACCTTTTTGCCTTTCTCTTTGCCCCTTGTAGGCCAGCTGTGCAACTTCAGTGTCGGCCTATTTGGATGTGAACCAGAAGCGTGCACTCTGCTGCAACCGCAAACAGCATTTTCTATACCTCTACTTGAGCTGTTTGACTACCTGTCTTTGGAGTGCCAGGTGTCTGTTCAAGGATTCTGCAACACATTAAGATGGAAGAACAACCTGTCTCTTGCAGAGGTAATGTAGCTAAAGTTATTGTTTTTTATTCATTTTTATGCATGCAGTTTCAGTGTCCCGTAACTGTAGTTCTCTCTTAAACTAGTCAGGGCTAGTTATATAAATGTAGGGACTAACACTGTACAGCACAAAAATGACAAATGTGAGACAATGTTCAGATTTCAGACACTTTGGGTTATAGCATGGAGTTATCCTAATTATTTGTAATGCATCTAAACATACATAATGTTATGAATTTGGTGAGACGGTAGAGGAAGAATTCATGCCCGTAAGAACAGTCCTAAACCATGAGCCTCTTAGTTACTGGCATTTAATTTGAATGTTTTTTTTAATACATTTTTTTCTTTACTGCTTAACAGGTTAACATGCTGTACAGAGCCCTAATATGGGAATCGATCTCCGAGTTCCGTCACCACCATTACAGGCGCCGGACACTAGCCGGTCTTTGTACCTCGTTTGATGACGGAATAACATGCCCAGCATGTCCACAGGTTAGATCTAGTTCTGGATGTTCATATAATTGAATGCATATTCAGGCTGTATGAAAACAAATGGTGCTCACTTTGCATAGTATACTATGAACACTCATTTCCAAATTCCACTTCATCCTCGCATATTATGTTTACTTACTACTTTCAGAATGAGGGAAAGATGCTAGTGTCCCTGGATGGCAACTTTGGCCTGGTCAGAAAGAGGAGTTTGGGTAACAGCACAGAAGAGCCTTTACATGGCAACACCATGTTTGCAAATGTGACCATGGCACTAAGGCCCGGACACAGAACACCAGACTACGCCACTCTGGGAGTTTCACCCAGAGAATATATGATAACACATACATACACTTGAATACCCAACAGGTGTACATAAAGGGAGCAGAGACGCGTGTTTCTAGTACAACAATGTAATAATTTATTTAGGCTCGATGCAGAATACTTTAATCACTTAAAACCCATTTAGACCGGCTGCCGCGGGGACGTTACTCTCCCTTTAAGACCGGCTGCTACAGCAGCGTCACTTTACCTCTGATGCCGGCGTGCGCTAGACGTCTCATTGTTGTTTTGTAGTCTTTTTCGGTGATTTTCCGGACACGTGACCAATAAAATGCATCATGATTCGCTAGAATACTTTGTTGTGGATGTCGCAATGGATTTTGGGATTTTTTTTCTTCTTCTACGATTTTCTGTGATTTATTTTGTATCGCGTATCACGGGGAGCGATCCAAGGCGATGGCGGAGGTAACAGCAGGACGGAGCGGACGACCTGTGACCTGGTGCCAATTTTTGTTTTACACCTCTGCTGCTTAGCGGACAGTGTGGTGTTGTAGAGGAGGTCTCCCCGGACGCGTGCATATGTCACACTAGTCGAAACATAGCAGGGATTTTTGTCCAGTGTCCACTTTAGTCCACTGTAGTCTGGAAATGGGAAGTTTTTTTACATCTGACCTGGTGCCAATTTTTGTTTTACACCTCTGCTGCTTAGCGGACAGTGTGGTGTTGTAGAGGAGGTCTCCCCGGACGCGTGCGTATGTCACACTAGTCGAAACATAGCAGGGATTTTTGTCCAGTGTCCACTTTAGTCCACTGTAGTCTGGAAATGGGAAGTTTTTTGACATTTTTGGCCTGTGACCTGGTGCCAATTTTTGTTTTACACCTCTGCTGCTTAGCGGACAGTGTGGTGTTGTAGAGGAGGTCTCCCCGGACACGTGCATATGTCACACTAGTCGAAACATAGCAGGGATTTTTGTCCAGCGTCCACTTTAGTCCACTGTAGTCTGGAAATGGGAAGTTTTTTGACATTTTTGACCTGTGACCTGGTGCCAATTTTTGTTTTACACCTCTGCTGCTTAGCGGACAGTGTGGTGTTGTAGAGGAGGTCTCCCCGGACGCGTGCGTATGTCACACTAGTCGAAACATAGCAGGGATTTTTGTCCAGGGTCCACTTTATAAAGTCCATGCTCTCCAGTGAATAGCATTTATCCATTTAGATAACTTTTTAATTACTTATCTTTACACAGCAACATTACTTATTACTTATTTTTACACAGAAACATAATGTGTGTCCTATAGCATCGTTTAAATGCTTAATTAATCGTTTTAATGTGCAAATTAATATTTTTTTCAATACTCTAGAGGGTACTCTTATTTTGAAGAGATCGTCCCCCGGAAGTCTTATATTTGCTAGCTTAGATTTGCCAGAAAAACAGTGCCGTGGACGGCTGGATGAAGTTAGCGATGGAAGTGACATCGAAGTTGATGGACTTGACTACAGTACTAATAGTGAACTTGATCTGAGCGATGTATTGAATGAACAGCCGCCGTCAGAACCACTGGACCGAGACCAGTGGATGCGCAGCCTGTTTGATAATGATGCCACCGACGATGATGAAGAGTTCAGGGGCTGGGACGGTGACTGGAAAACAACTAACTTTACCCGACGCACACAAAAATATTATACGAGATATAAAGGTGTGAAAATAGATTTGCCTGACAAACCAACACCTGGTCAGGTATTTCCCCATCTCTTCACCGAGGAGCTGTTTGATTGATTGATTGAAGAATTTATTAACAGTTTGCAGAATTACAGTACATTTCAAGCACAAACTCAATACAAAGGCTGTTAACTGTGAGTGGACGACCCAATTAAGCATTACACTTGTTTCCAATAGGGTCCACCATGTTCAAATCATCAAAACATTTAGAGACGTACAAATAGACACTTCTATAGACAGAACAGGAATTCATCATAAAGGAGGTACAAAGGGAAAAGAAACATATACAGTGAGGGGAAAAAATGGGTGGGCGGTGGGGGGGATTCACGTTCAGCTCCGTTAATTTGTTTGTTTTCCTTGGAGGAGCTGCGTTGGGTCCCCAAGTTGGCTCAGTGGCCAATCTCAAGCCCTGACAGACTTGCACCTGTGTCAGTGAGTCAGTAAGGGAGTGGATTGGAATTGTGGGTGTGTGTTCTGGAAGTTGTAGTTCCTGTTGCATACGTCTTTCGTATACGAAGTAAGAATTAACAGTTTGTTAATTCTTTGTTGTAGAGATATACACGTTGAGCCTTTTATGTTTAAAGTTGATCCAATTAGTAAAGAGGGAGGGAGGATATACAAGCTCCTCCCTCTTTACTACAAGCTCCAAGTATGTAGGACTAGTAGCATGCCAAAGTTTGTGCTACTGCCATTGAGAATGCATTGGGCGTTTAAGTTAAATAACTCAGAAACTACAAAACATGTCGATGTAAACAGTTCCAGCATGTGTCTCCACAGTAAGCTGAATTATAATAAGTGTGAATGGAGTTTCTAGGTGAAAGTGATTTTTTGACGTGCCAATAGCTTCCATTGAGCCCCATTATAAATGTATCCAATTTGAAAGCACTATATTTCTAAAACTAGGAAACATTTCAAAGATTCCTTTTCAGGCAATAAGTAGGTATAGGTATAAGTATGTAGGGCTAGTAGTAGCATGCCAAAGTTTGTGCTACTGCCATTGAGAATGCATTGGGCGTTTAAGTTAAATAACTCAGAAACTACAAAACATGTCAATGTAAAAAGTTCCAGCATGTGTCTCCACAGTAAGCTGAATTATAATAAGTGTGAATGGAGTTTCTAGGTGAAAGTGATTTTTTGACGTGCCAATAGCTTCCATTGAGCCCCATTATACATTTCTCCAATTTGAAAGCACTATATTTCTAAAACTAGGAAACATTTCAAAGATTCCTTTTCAGGCAAACCTGTTCACCGTAAGATGAACCTAAATAGGTTTGAATGGGGTTTCTAGGTGTAAGTATGTATGACTAGTAGCATGCCAAAGTTTGTGCTATTGCCATTGAGAATGCATTGGGCGTTTAAGTTAAATAACTCAGAAACTACAAAACATTTCAAAGTAAAAAGTTCTTCACAGTAAGCTGAATTATAAAAAGTGTGAATGGTGTTTCTAGGTGAAAGTGATTTTTGACGTGCCACTGCCAATAGCTGCCATTGAGCCCCATTATACATTTCTCAAATTTGAAAGCACTATATTTCTAAAACTTGTGATTTCATGGAGAACAAAATTCCATTCCATAAATAAATGTTTAAGTAGTAGTGAAATAGCCGTTCTACATGTTCACAGTGCGAAGCGAAGAGTTGTAAGCTTGTAGAGCTGATATTTCCAGCAGCAGTGAGCTGCAGCCATGCCATGCTCGTGAATCATTTGATTTGACCCGCCCAATCGAAACCATTTTTACAGTCTTTGGTGTGACCCGGCCGGGGATCGAACCCCGACCTCACAGTTTCAGGGCAGACCACAAGGCTAGAGTGTCAGGATTGGGAATGTGACTAGATACTTATCTTCGCAATGAGTGAATAAAATGGTATAGTGCCTTGAACCCATGGTTTCAAAAAAGTATTGACAACAAAATACAGTTTTTGCCACCTTTATTGAATACAATGGTTCATATTTTATGACTCATGGTCCCTTGAATAAGAAACAACATATATAGTATTGACAACAAAATACAGTTTTTGCCCCATTTATTGAATACAATGGGTCATATTTTACGACTGTGCATGGTCCCTTGAATAAGAAACATAGTATTGACAACAAACTACTGTTGTTGCCACCTTCATTGAATACGATGGGTCATATTTTATGACTTTGTACGGTGACTTGAATGGGAGAACTTATTCAGCAGCTTCTTTTCCCTGTAACAATAGGAAAATAATGTTAGATATTCAACAATGAATCTTTAGTTAAATCTTAGTTAAAGGATAATGAACCTTCAGTTATTGAACATTACCTTGGAGTCGCGACTCTTAGATCTCATCTTGTTGACCTGGGATTCAGCGATGTCGGCGCGCTCCTCAGCCTCTTCCAGCTCATGTTGAATCTTCCTAGACTTGGTCAGGTGAGAGTTGGCTGCTTCCTCCTGCAATATGATAGAGACATGGTTCAAAGCCGCATTTGAAAAGAGCATCTTGCAATTATAGACACTTTCAGGATATTGTAATGTGTTTGTGGCTAATACAGTTGCCCGTGCAGCACGTTCATGAGTGCGTCGGGACCGTCATGAAATTGCCTTGACAGGTTCTCATTGGAATGATACGATCATGGCTGTGTTCTTGTTCAGCATCCTGTGACCCCGAGCCAAACATGTCCGCTTACAGGGATCTTTTTTTTTTAATGCTTTCCTTGGTCTATTTTGGAAATGTTTTGCCATTACACACACTGACTGCATGTGTCTGCAGCATGTGTGCTTTCCCTTTCAGCATCCATCCAGTCACAGGCCTTCCACAACGCCCATGTGTGCGGTGTGCGCCCCATACGGCAGAAGCATGGCAATCTAGAGATGCCATGTGCGAGATTGACACTGAAGAATGCTCTGCTGTTGGTCATATTGACATTGCATCATAACTGATTCCTATTATTCCTTTTAGTTAAACTATGACGACACACAATGTCTATTTGACTTACCGCTTCCTCGGCCTGTCTCTTGTAGCCCTTCACCTTCAGCTGCAGCTTGTCTACCAGATCCTGAAGCCTGGCCAGATTCTTCTTGTCCTCTTCAGTCTGAAGTGAGAGTGAATTTATAACATTAGCTGCATGTCCATCTATTCATTTAGTCAGCGGCATGATGACCAGTTATGATGAATTCCTGTTCTGTTCTTTGTCTATATAGAAGTCTATTTTGTCTATTTGTACGTCTCTAAATGTTTTGATGAATTGAACATGGTGGACCCTGTTGTAAACAAGTGTAATGCTTAATTGGGTCGTCCACTCACAGTTAACAGCCTTTGTATTGAGTTTGTGCTTGAAATGTACTGTAATTCTGCAAACTGTTAATTTTCAATCAATCAATCAATGATGGTTATTCAAGTGATATAGCCTACCTGGTATGACAGCTCCTTCACTCTCCTCTCGTACTTGCGCACACCTTTAACAGCGTCTCCACTGCCTCTCTGTGCACCTTCAACCTCGGCCTCCAGTTCACGCACCTTCACAATGGAAACATACATTATGAAGAGATTTTGTCTTATTTCATTGACATATAAGCCGTGCTGACCCATTGAGACCTGAGAGCAGATTCTACACCTGTCTTCTAAATCATGACAGTTTTCTGAAAAAACTATTTCATGTGAAGGACCCCCAGAAATGTTCTGTATTTGGCCGCCGATCCCCATCTGAAAATATTATTGTTCCAGGGACTCCCCCCCCCCCCCCCCAGAAGCAAAGATAAGAGGTTTGCGTTTGCTGTGAAATACATATATATTCAAAGATTTGCACACATTTTTACGATAAAAAAAAATCACAAAAAGCAGTTCTACAAGCTTAAGGACAAGCTTGTATATTTGCTATTTTTCAATAGCTAAAGTTAAAAACAATAATGGTTAAAGTGTTTAAAAGCCAAGGTGACGCAGATGCGTTCCAGGTCATAATGGGTTGAAGTAAACTACACCTTACCCTGCCCTCCAGTTTCTGGAGCTGCTTCTTGCCTCCCTTCATGGCCAGGTTCTCAGCCTCGTCGAGGCGGTGCTGCAGGTCCTTGACGGAGACCTCCAGGTTCTTCTTCATCCTCTCCAGGTGAGAGCTGGTGTCCTGCTCCTTCTTCAGCTCCTCGGCCATCATGGCCGCCTGGAAAGTCATCGTTGTTGTGAGATCAAATATACTTTATTGTCCCGCATGTGAAACAATGTCTTGGTCTCCTGCGTCATTCAACGCACGACAATGGCTCTTTAAAATCATGAAAGGTAATAAACATGTGTGATGTGTCATGAGACCAGAAGGAATCAAACCAGGTAATACAATCACAATATCTTAGTACTCATCATATTTAGTGTTATTGTTGTTGCTATTAAATATCTTGATTGACTGAATATATTGTTGTACCAGTTCAGTCTGCACTGTAACATTCTGAACCATCTGCCTGAAGCCAGCACCTCATGTTCAGAATGTTCTTTTCCTGAGCACATTATGTTTGATTGTCTTGGCCGTTTGAACAAGACATGCATGCAATGCCATAAGGATGTCTAATTGTCCTGGTATAATGGACCTCTCTCTGGAATGGAACTTACATCAGTGATGGCCTTCTTTGCTTTCTCCTCAGCATTCCTTGCTTCTTGAACACTGTCGTCCACTTCACCTTGAACCTGGACCAGGTCAGTTTCAAGCTTCTTCTTGGTGTTCAAAAGGCTTGTGTTCTAAAAGATAAACATTCGGATTAGCAATACAAGTATGCAAGTATGTTAAATAATGGGTTTTTTTCTTCTCCACTTGACTTACCTGGGAGTGCAACAGTCCAGCGCGCTCACTGGCGTCCACCAGTTCCTGTTCAGCCACTTTGCGGCCTCTCTCCGTCTGTTCCAGAGCCACTCTCAGCTCCTCGATCTCAGCAACCATGAGGCCGTTCCTACGCTCCACCATGGCGGCTTGTTCCTTCACATCTTCCTGACCTCTGAGAGCATCGTCAAGGTGCAGTTGGGCATCCTAAAAAAAATGAGATCGCATATGAGGTGGACATGTTATGAGAAACGTCAGAATGTTGTTCGGATCATAGACCGTGTCAAGCCTATTCTGCTGTGATTTCAAATCCGCCATATTTCTATATCCGGTCCAGAAATTAATACTATATTGGCTACAACTGCAGCGAGGGCAGGTCTTCACTCGGTAGAACAAGTAGATTTTAAAATTAACGTGACCATAATTTACTAAACGCATATCATGATGATTTAAAAAAGACTTTAAACTAGCGATTGAAAACAACGTGTTTTTGAAAAGATTTACTAAGGTAATCAAGTGTAAAGTTCGCCCACAACCTCATTGAGATTTTAATGTCTTGCAAACAGTAGAAGACATCTGCTGGGCCATAAATAGGAACAGCAGCTTCAACAAGAAACCGGAAGTGGCTTCATTTCCAGGCAGCGAACGGAGCTAGACCCTTGGTTCAGATGTTCAGAGCAGTTCCATTGAATATGTGTCTAACTAATATGTTTTGCACCTTAAGCTGTCCCTGGATGTTCCTCAGCTGCTTCTGGGCCTCAGCAGCCTGGCGGTTGGCGTGGCTCAGCTGAACCTCCATCTCGTTCAGGTCTCCCTCCATCTTCTTCTTGACCCTCAGGGCATCGTTTCTGCTCCTGACCTCAGCGTCCAGAGTGCCCTGCATGGAGTCGGTCACTCTCTGGCTGTTCCTCTTGATCTGCTCCATCTCTTCGTCCTTCTCTGCCAGCTTCCTGTCAACCTCACCCTTGATCTGGTTGAGCTCCAGCTGGACACGAAGAATCTTAGACTCCTCGTGCTCCAGAGTACCCTGAAATGTAATACAGGATCAAAAGGTTGTAGGACCTTTAATGTAACATTGATCATATACTGCTACGCTGTTTGAATATAAAACGTATTGAAAGGAATCTAACAATCTAGGACCTAAAAGTGTTACCTCAGCTTCCTCCAGGGCTGTCTGGATCTCTGCCTTCTCTGTCTCCACCTGTTTCTTGCCCTTCTCCAGCTCATGGATGCTCTTTCCAGTCTCACCGATCTGTTCGGTCAGGTCTGAGATCTCCTCTGCAAAAGTATGAATGAACTTTCAGCGACTATTTTGTATTTGTGTTTGAATAAAGTTTTAGCCTGATCCATATTGATCTTTATTTTAGTTATTCTTTAAAATAATGATGTAGATAACTTACGTTGCAGGTTCTTGTTCTCACGCTTCATGGTCTCCAGTTGGTCCAGGGACTCCTCGTAGGAGTTCTTCATCTTAAACAACTCGGTGCCGAGAGAACGAGCCTCTTTTTGAGCTCCTTCCAACTCCGCATTGCCCTCTTCATGTTTCTGCTTCCATTCTGCCAAGACCTGCACAGCAGCCGTGATGAAATGTGTCATTTACTTCCACTTTCAGGAGTAAACAATTACAATAATTCATGTCAAAGCAATTCACGTTGCTTAGACAACAGTCCGAGTGGCATTAGTCCAACACCGCTGCTCCCGACGTGCTGCCAATTAATTACAACTAACCCGGGGCTTACTGTGACTCATGACTGTAGGACTGTTAGTACGTCGGACCAAACACATGCACCCATGTCAAAGCACCTTATCGAAGTTCCTCTGTTTCTTGTCGAGGTTGGCGGCTAAACCGTTGGCCCTCTCCACGTCAATCATGAGGTCTTCCACTTCACCCTGGAGTCTCTGCTTGGTCTTCTCCAGAGAGGCACACTTGGAATTCACAGCCTCGATTTGCTCCTCAGCCTCCTGAAGACGCTGGGCGAGCTTCTTCCTGTTGATCACAAATCAAAGCATTGTGAGCAATATTTTGCATAGTGAGCGGTGTACAATGTTGTATAATTGTGTGTGTGTGTGTGTGTGTGTGTGTGTGTGTGTGTGTGTGTGTGTGTGTGTATATATATATATATATATATATATATATATATATATATATATATAATTATAATTATTATTATTATATTTTGTATAATGTTTTTAGAATTTAATCTCAATGTTCTAATTCCTTATATCTTTAAATTATGTCACCTCTTTTGCAATCACAGACTCTGCTTAGCGAATGATTGGTTGTTTGTCAAAATGCTGTGCTGAGCCTGAAGAAGGTCAGTGACCGAAACGTTGCCTATACTTAATAACTGTATCCTCTTGTATCCTCTTGTACCGAGCAGATCAACAGTGTTGTTTTCTATTTCATTATTGATGTGCACTTGCCTACGCACCTGTTCCTAAGCCTACTCTAGGAAAAAACACTGATGACTTACTTAGCTTCCTCCAGCTCCTCTGTGCGTTGGACAGCATCAGTCTCATACTTGCTCCTCCACTGACACACCTCAGCGTTGGCCTTGGACATTCCGCGCTGCAGCTCCGCCTTGGCCTCTTGCTCCTCTTCAAACTGCTCCCTCAGGAGGTCACAGTCATGGCGAGCTGACTGCACAGCGTGGGCGAGGGCGTTCTTTGCCTGGCAAAAGAAATACGGCAAAATAATGTCAGCTGGATGAAATTACAAAAAGATGGAATTAGGTCTGTTCGTAAAAAAAAAAGGCTGTTCCTTATACCTTAACCTCCTCTTCAACGAGTCTCTTCAACTCCTCGATCTGCTGGGTGAAGGCCTGCTTGCCTCTGGTGAGCTGAGAGACGAGAGCTTCTTTCTCCTCAAGTTGACGACCAAACTCACCTAGTTAGACATTTGTGTATACGTTTAAAACATGTAAATCATCTCTGATCAATACATACAATTCCTGGGATCGCCGCTGATAGTATCTCTAATTATGGAATTTGCTCAAGGGCCTTTGACAAACCATGTAGGCTAGTAGACCTTACAATGATGAACATTTACCATTTTCCGTCAACAGTCTTGCTCTCTGAGCTCCAATATCATTGAGCTGGCGAACATTCTCATCAGTCTTGGCCTTGATTTCACTGAGTTGGTCCTCAAGGGTGCGGCACATCTTCTCAAGATTTCCCTGTTGATTATCATTGGACACATTCAATCACTGAAGTAACCTACAATGTATTCCTTCGTTTCCCTCCCCCCCTGATTGGTTCATTGAACGTATTTTGTCATGAATTACATACAAGCACTCTATTCTACCTTTGCCTTAGCAACAGCTTCCATGTTGCTGGACAGGTCATCGATCTCCATCTTGTATTCGCTCTTCTCCTTCTCCAGTTTCTGCTTGACACGCTGGAGGTTGTCGATCTGCTCGCCCAGCTCTGCGACGCTGTCCGCCTGCTTCTTACGGAGAGCAGAGGCGGTGGCCTCGTGCTGCAGGGTAGACTCTTCCAGGTCACGACGCAGCTTCTGGAACTCAGCCTCGCGCTTCTTGTTCATCTCGATCTGAGCGGCAGTGGCTCCTCCAGCCTCCTCAAGCCTCTCACTGATCTCTTCAAGTTCCCTGGAGAGATCAGCTCTCTGCTTCTCAACCTTGGCCCGAGCGGCACGCTCTGCCTCGATCTCCTCCTCCAGTTCTTCAATACGAGCCTTTCAAATGAATGGACATATTAAAATCCTAATTTTCACTTACTTATCATCAATGATTTTAAATAAGTATATAATAAAATAAATACCTGGAGTTCTTTGATCTTCTTCTGCAGCTGGGCTCCCATAGATTGCTCATCCTCAATCTTACTCAGAAGCTGGGATACTTCAAAGTCCTTCCTGTGTACAGTACATCATATGTTAGTGGTAGTTTTTATCCATGGCATTATTATAATTATTATTATTATTGGTGTTATTATTATTGTGGTCCACATTACTTCTTTATCTTCTCATCAGACTGCTGCTTGTCATTCTCCAGATCCATGATGGCTTCCTGGGCCAGTTTCAGATCACCCTCCAGCTTTCTCTTGGTTCTCTCAAGGTCCATGCGGAGCTTCTTCTCTTGCTCCAGAGAACCTTCCAACTGCACAACAATATAGTTTTCGTATTTTTCAGTAAGAAAATAAACGTACCGTATTCAAGTTTCAAAACATCCAATTGACTTGATGAACTCACGTCGTCAACTTGCTGTTCCAGCTTGGTCTTGGCCTTGGTCAGAGTGTTGACTTTGTCTTCCTCTGCCTGCAGGTCATCCAGGGTCTGCTGATGGGCCTCTTGGAGCGCCTTCTTCTCCTTGGTCAGCTTAGCAAGACCTTCATCTTGAGAGGCCATCTCCTCAGTCAGGTTCTTCACCTAAATAAGCAGAACGAATGGATCAATATTGTTCTAGAACTTGATAAGACCGCTACGCTAGAAGAGTGTATAATCGTGAATGGATCATTATTGTTCAATAACTTAATAAGACGGCCACAGCGTATGATCATGAACCTTGTTTTCAGTGGCGTGTTTCTCCTTCTCCACTTTGGCCAAGGTGAGCTCCAGGTCGTCAATGTCCTTCTTGAGCTCAGAGCATTCGTCCTCCAGCTTCCTCTTCTTGGCAGTAAGCTCTGCGTTAATCTCCTCCTCGTCCTCCAGTCTCTCGGTCGTCTCTTTGAGCTTTGCCTCCAGCTGGATCTTACTTTTAATGAGACCCTCACATCTCTCCTCAGCATCATTCAGAGCCTCGTCTCCCTGGTTGTCAATGAAAGAGATAAGTGAGGAAACGTGTCAGCATTTGTTCTGGGCGAGATTTCGCTCCTATGCCACTTGAATGTGGAACGCCCTACTAACGGCCATTAAGAAATGTGAATCCCTAGACCTTAGTCTAGTACTTACGGGCGGCTGCAATTCGAAACTGGCGCCTGTAAAAAATGTTCCCCCCTCCATCCCCTGTTTTATTTTTACATTCTTTAACAGTAGGCCTATATATGATTATTTCCTTTTGTATATTTTTGTATATTTCCTAGTGTATATTTGATGAATTGAAATGGAGGACCCTTATGTAAACAAGTCTTGTTTGTACCCATTTTACAAACAGTGAATACAAATTTTAATCAAAGATTTGTTTTGCAGCTGCTTCCATGGGGGACACCTTCCTCCACAAGGGACACTAACAGAGCTGAACAAGCTTGTGAAAAAGGCAGGCTCTATCATTGTAAGAGCCTGGACGGTACAGAGGTGAGGACAAGGAAGAAGCTGGAGGCTATCAACCTCCAGCAGTGGCATATGCAAGGGGCCAGTGAGGCGCTCCAACGTTGAAGCTCTGGGCCCTAGTGGTAAGAGGAAGGACTGCAGGCGGACCCGTGCACGGACACGTAGGACCATCACTCCCTACGTCACCCATACGTCACCCCAGACCTCAAATTTGAGGTCCGGAGGAGGTACTTCCGGCAGTCTTCCGGGTGCTTCAAAACGCCACTGAGCAACTTCATCGAAATTAATAGCTTGGGGGCGGGGCTAGTGCTCCAATTCGGTCTCTATCCTTTATATACTCTATGGGCATATGCAGCAGATTCACCCTCCCCACAGAAGAACCACACATTGGGTCCGGCCTTTGTGCTGCTAGCCATGTAGCCATACATACAATGATGCCAACAGCCGTTGGACCCACCAGGCATTCTCTGCCATGGTCTACATTAGATAAAATATACATGGTCAGATGATAAACAATATGAAATATTATTAGCAACATTTCCTGTACAAGTGTAGCTACTTACTGATGACGCTGCCAGTGAAAGGGTATTCTTCTCCTGCGTTAGACCAACCAACTTCTCTTCCAGGCTCTTCTTCGAGGCCAGAGCACTAGCCAGGTCTGTCGTCATCTTTTCGTAGTTCTCCTTCATCGCTGCGAGCTCCTTCTCAGTCTCAGCGCTCTGCAGAAGAGGCTTGATCTTGTAGTAGACCTTCATCCATGGCCAGTGTTTCACAGCGACGAACGAGCGGAGGTTGAACTGGATGGTGAAAACGGCATCTCTGTGGAAAACAGTTTCAGTGGATAATGATCGAGGGTTTCCACGTATTACGACTGCAGGCTCTGACTATAGTTACTATTATTGTGTCATAGTTACTTGCGCAAGCAGAGCGCGCAAGTACTGCGATCGGTTGGGTATGTACATTATGTATGTTGGGGTGTGTATGTCAGCGTTCTCCAACAGCCATTCTTGGTGACATAACTAAGGTATGTTTCAAGGTTGGTTTAAGGTCAATAACGGGTCTAAATTATTTAGAATAGCAAAGAGCTCTACCGGACAGACAGCAGAGAGGTCTAGGACTCGGACATGGCCTAATTGTGTGCAATAAGGCGCAAGTTGGCATCTCGAGAGTGTTACTATTGTTGTCGTTATTTGCTGTTGGTATTATCTTTGTTGCCCTGTGTCGTGGCAAGGTAAATGCAGATGGCCGCCCACCCAAGAGCCTGGTTCTGCTCGAGGTTTCTTCTCCTGTTTTTTCCTTGCAAGGTGCTTACCTTACCGCCGTCATCTTGACAAACGCCTTCCTCATGAGGTAAGCTCGTCCGAGAGCCTGAGTCATTGTGACCAGAGTGAACAGCTTCTCATCTCGCATCTCCTCCAGGGTACCCAGAAGACCAGCTTTGAAGAACACCTGAACACAATGTTACAAAACACTGTCACTAAACAACCATAACATCTTTAGTCCACTCGGGATAATGTTAAACCAGGTTCACAGTGTGTTCACCTTGGTGTGTCCAAATCTGTACTCATCAACAGGAACGTCAATGGACCCAAGCAGCTTCTCTGAAGCTTTCTTGTTGTCCATGAAGGCACCATCGGGACACGCGCTGGCGTTCAGTACTTTGTACCTGTTTTTATAAAAGTTCATGGTCATTTTGCGCTGGCATTCTATATACTTTTCTAAAAGTTGATCATTTTGCATTGACTATGTTTGGAAATAAAAGCTGCTGGGGGAAAAGGAATGAATACCTCTGCTTGAAGTCAGCGTATGGGATTCTGCTGGGGAAGCCCTTTCTACAGATCCTGATGCCCTCCAGCACACCGTTACACCTCAGCTGGTGGATGACCAGGAAGTTCTCCATCAGGCCTGTACAGATGTTGCTTCATTATTAGAAGAACAAACTCTGGCCAAAGTTGCATTAAATGATAGTTTATCATTTTTATTTTCAGTGTTTACCTGGACACTTGGACTCGTTGGGAATCAGGCAACGCACAAAGTGAGGATGAGTTGCCCTCAGGTTGGTCATCAGCATCCCCAAGTTTGCCTATTGAGACATAAAACAGCCAATTATGTTTATTATTAGTAAAAAGTCATACAAAATTGTACTTTTTCCTCCGCTGCTATTATTTGAACTCTTTAGATACTAGTTTCTTTGCAGATTTAAAACATACATTAACCATTTAAGCCCTATTTTAAACTTCAGCCACAACAGAAATTGTTTAATTGTTAATTTTGTTTATTTCTTACATGGATATAATGTTGATAGTAATAATAATGCTTCACTCTTACAGGAATATAATGTTGATTATATTGAATACAAAATCTTACCCTGAATGCACTAGACACAGTCTGCATGGAACCACCCTTCTTCTTGCCTCCCTTCTTTGTATTATCTGTTTATATTTGTTAGAGTTATCATCATTAGTCATATACAGAATGCAACTTCCTCCCTAGTGTTCATAGTATTCATATAATACCCCCAGGCTCAGGTTGGGGGATAGAACACATATTATTATCCTATATTAAAACTCTATTTCTAAAACGGTTAGTCCCAATACTTGAATCTGATTGGCTGGGTTCCGTTGTAAATCTCACGATAATCGGGTGCAGTAGTTTAGTTTAGACAGTTTTTGGTTTAGACTATTCATTGGTTAGACCAGTCATTAGTCCTACAACTACAACCTATCTCAAACCCTCACCCTAAACCTAACCTCCCACGGGGCAGCACACCTAAACCTAACCTTAACCCATGTCTAACCAATGACTAGTCTAAACTAACTATGCACCCCCGATAATCCACACCTTCAATCACTTTATATAATTCCCAGCTGATCCCGCAGCTCTGCAGCTGAACTGGGGAAGGGGAGCACTTGATTGCCTTACACGCCCTGGCTGTGCGGGCGTCTAAGCACCGCCCGCGCTCATATGACTGTGAATGTGTGGCTCCGGGCGGCTTCGTAAAGACATCAAGCGCCTCCTATTCCCCCGTCACAGAGACTGGAGTAAAAACAATGAAGTGTGGCTCGCTCTGGAAAAGCGTAGCTACTTTTGTGAATGTAATAGTTTTATGAGGTTAATATTACTATGTGTGTAACCATTTTAGAAAAGCAATAAGCCACACGAGGTCCCAGCTTACTGTGTAATTTATAATGGCTGACAGGGTCGGAGACCTTCCGCTACGCGTCGGGTCTCACTACACCTCTCAGCCATTATAAAATACCCGGTAACCTGAGACCTCTTGTGTGCTTTAATTAAAATTGCCTAGAGGGTGGGCTGGTGGGTGTGTTGGACGTCACAAACGTAACAGGCACACCGCTGCTCTGAACCGCACCCAACTTGTCACCAACACTGACCAGAGGTCTGCCATCAGAATAGCTGGCCGCTGGGTGCCACAGGCGCACTATTGCTCAGCCCCTTCTATGTTCCTATTGGCTGAGGTTTAAACAGCCATAGCTCCAGTTCCCCGCATGCTGCCCCAAACTTGGTAGGTGCGTCAATTAGGGACAGGCTGTAATTGCTTAAGCCCCGCCCCTCTGTGTTCCTACTGGCTGGCCTTTAAAGTAAACAACCATAATAACATGGAAACAGTTCCCAGCATCCCAGAAGACATTACAATATATTAATAAACATACCTTCAGGCTCAGGTGGGGGATAGAACATAGCCAGCAGTTTAACTGAAGACTTCTGGAACAGCTGAATGACAGAGTCGTTAAGAGGATCTTTGTTCTTGTCCAGCCAGCCTGTGATGCTGTAGTCCACCGTTCCAGCGTAGTGGACCAGGGAGAAGTGAGCCTCGCCCTTGCCTTTGGCAGGCTTGGGCTTCTCAAATGCCTTGTTCTTTCCCAGATGCGCTAAAATCAGCGCCTCGGCAAAGGATTTGTCTGTAGCCTTCGGGAACATGCACTGCTCTTCAAGGATGGAGAAGATGCCCAAGGGCTGTGTAAAGGAGACAAAAAAAGACACATCACCAAAAACAATATTAACATCATGTCCATTAAACTAAGTAAGTATGTAAGCCTTGCCGAGCAATGACGTACATAGGGCGTAGAATAATTGTACCTTCTCAATCAGCTCAATGCAGACAGCCAAGTCCATGATAATACATACAAATGTATTAATAATTGTATACCTTCTCAATCAGCTCAATGCAGATAGCCAAGTCCATGCCGAAGTCAACGAGATCCCAGGGAATTCCCTCTTTCATGTACTCTTCTTGTTCCAGAACAAACATGGTGTGGTTGAAAAACTGTTGCAGTTTCTCATTGGTGAAGTTGATGCACAGCTGCTCCAGGGTGTTGAACTGTGAGTGGAAATATCACTATTAGTCCAATCTCTTGTAATTGTGTTGTGTAATTGTGAAAATTACACAAAAATAATTAGGCCTAAATTCTCCCACTTAAAACAAGTCCATGCTTACATCAAAGATCTCAAAACCAGCGATGTCCAGCACACCAATGTAGAAGTTTCTCTGCTGCTTGGTGTCCAGCATCTCGTTGATCCTGATGACCATCCAGAAGAACTCCTTCTCATAGAGGGACTTGGCCAAGGCACCGACTGAGTTCGATACCTAAGGAAATAGGAACATTATGAGTATGAGTGTGAATTACGCAATTTACAATTTAGACATTTATCATATATATAACACGCTATCTATTTAATTGCATTTTAGCATTTTTATAAACCGGCAAGGTTGTCAAGGCTAGGGCAAGTGCTACTAGCCTGGCTAATAAGCCAGACCGAATTGGCCGTTGGCAAAAAAAAAATTTGCCTGCCGGCGGATTACGGTCTGGAGAGGCTCAATTGTACGCCCATTTCCTACACCAGAGAACTGGTGTGGCCAATCGGCACACGGTATGCAATATGGGCGGGCTTTGGTACAGTGACGTTCAATGCTTGAGACCTTTGACTGACAGTAGCTCTGACCAATTGCGTCAAAGAGAAAATGTTTGAACCCGCCCCCCCCCGGGAAACAAGATCCATACACAGCATCTCCAGACTCAAATACCACACGACAGTGTGATTTGAGTCTGGCTTATTAGCCAGGCTAAAGTGCTACGGCAAGTGATATGGGCTAATAGTGGAGTCTGAAGATGATTTAAGACAGTGTGGACACAACTCAAAAATATATTCTAATGGCATGGTGTGTTAATATAAATGTGTGTATGAAATCAGAACATGGAAATCATGCAACTTTATATTCACCTGTGGCACAGTTTGTCCTTTCGTGACATACTCGTTTCCCACTTTCACTCTGGGGTAACAATATGCCTTAAGCATCTCTGCTGAGTTTATGCCCAACAGGTAGGCAATCTTGTCAGCCTCTGAAATGTTCATGCAATTTGAAATTTACATTTTAGGCATTAATCCAGAGAGCGACTTACAGTAAGCACGAAATCATCAAATGCATTAACCAAATAATCATCGGTCTAAACCAGCGGTTCCAAAACATCTTTGGCCATGCACCCCCTGTTACCTCCCGACCTTGCTGACGCACCCCCCCATATGGAAATATAAATTGCATAAGCCAGTGTTTCCCAAACCTTTTCGTGTCAAGGACCCCCAAATCAACATTTATTAGGCCATGAAAACATTATGTCAGTGACAAGGGAGGATTTTTACGTCTCTATAGCAGTGATTCCCGAAACATTAATTTCATGGACCCCCAGTTTCACACGCATTATGCTACGGACCCCCAATTGAATGGCATTTCTATCTCTGGTACCCCAATTTATATTGTAAAACCACTGTTAATTGAACTCTGAGAGTGTACAAATGGAACCAAATGGACCCTAACGGGTCCATTTGGTTCCAGACCCATATGGGTGTACACAGACCCATAAAGGTCCATTTGGTTTCTATCTCTAATTGAGCTAGGTACCCCCTGGAATTCCCTCAAGTACCCCCAGGGGTCCCCGGACCCCGATTTGGGAACCCATGCAGTATATAGAGACATATATTTCCTATTTATCCACATATATGCACATGTGTATTAACCTGAATATGGCATCTATATGCAGGATAGGCTATATTCTGTATACTTATCATTGGAATAACATATATTTAAAATAAAACCATAGCACCACCATTAGCCTTTTCTTTTTTAATTTTTGTCCCACGATTTTGTAACCCATTTTTCACCCCTGTGTCAATGATCTAATGTGATCCTGGGCTCTACACACCCTCCGCCAACCTAGTCCCCATATATGGGGGACATGGGGAGAGCAACAGACTTGAAATCATGCTTCCTTCATGCCTGAGTGTCCAAGTATCTCCTTTACACCTGCAGGGGGAGTTTCCCTGGTTGGACGTAGCATGTGGAAGGAACACGTTATTCCAACCAGTTCCTTTCCCCTCCATCAGGCGCCCCGGCTGGCCAGGGGGAGGCAGTTTAGAGACCAGGATTACTGCAGGTTTTTTATGTGAGGGTACCTACCCTAGGCCCAGAATGGCTCTTTCACCAACCCAGCCTCGGGTGTGGGCACTGATGACGTGGAGGAGGAAACACGCTACCAGCACCCACAGCGTCCCGAGCGGGAATCGAACCCAGGACCTTCTAGCTGTGAGGCGACAGCACTACCAACTGTGCCACCATGCCCCCTACCATTAGCCTTTTCACCCCCTAGAAGGCGCTCACGCACCACAGTTTGGGAACCACTGGTCTAAACAGTATAATTTATAAAATCATAATAATAATAGAAATATATTTAAAACAGAGTCGTGATTTAAAATAGAGTCGCGAGGAATCCACTGGGAACTGAATTCCGTCTTGTATTCATATATTTATATACTATATTTATATTCTATATTGTATAACAATGACCAAAAGCTACTACTTCTACTAGTACTACTAATAATAATAATACTAATATAAATAAAGACCAGCTCACCCTCTGTGCCGTCTGGTTCGGCCTGTTCCTCACGCTGCTTCTGTTTGAACTTCATGACTCCGTGGTGCATCACTGCACCGGTCATCTTGTAGATCAGCTGTTTCTCCTCACCGTTGAAGCCCAGGATGTCGATAGCTTCCTGATGTCAATAAGCAGAGAAGATGTGTTCAGAAGATTGAGATTATTTAATCATTAGATTAGCAAACATCCTTTAAAACGGTGTACAACTCAACTGTAAACAAAGCAACATACAGTGTATGCAGGGTATCTATCTGCACATTTCTAAAGTGGCAATTGAAGGACTTTTAATACCTACAAAATAAATACAAAATAAAACAAATGAGACCATTACTGCATCAAAAGTAATCAACAAATACTATACTATCATAATTGTCAAGCATTGGCCAAATTGACAAATATTACCTAAGAAATAGGCAAAACATGTGAATACATGCAGATGGGCTATTTTCACAATATGTAGGCCTATCTGTGAAACTGAGTCAACTCTTACAATTCCAAGTTCAGTTATTTGGGGGCGGGGTCACAGCCTAAAAGCTTTGAGAAGCACTGATTTAGAGAATACATTTTGCAGAGCAACTGACTGCAGTCCACAGTAAGTATTAGAAAGTGTTTTTAAAATAATGTCCACTCACGTCAGTAGCGTCGAGCTCCGCCTTGTCGTCAATGCTGGCCACCACGATCACACCCATACTGATCAGTGGGAAGTCGTAGGGGTTGGAGGAGATCAGGCACATTTCTGAAAAGGGATTTTAAAAAGGGTGAGCATGTGTTTTTTCGAGGGAGGGAGGGAGGGGGCATCTCTGATGCATTTGGGGAGTGCATTCCAGAGTGCAGGGCATGCACGCAGCCACAGAGAAGGTCTTGTTGCCCCACGTTTGGAGCCTGATCTTCTTGGGGACCTCCAAGAGGTTGGCATCACTCGCCCTGAGGGCACGGGACGGGACACGAGGCTCAAGGAGGGCTGAGAGGTGTGTGTGTGTGTGGGGGGGGGGGGGGGGGGGGGACAAGGCAGCTTGTACAGTGCCTTGTAGGTGGTGAGCAGTATTTTGAGGTGACAGGCAGCCAGTGGAGGTCGTGAAGGACTGGTGTGATGTGATCTTTGGAGCGGGTGGTGGTGAGCAGGCGGGCGGCTGTGTTTTGAACAGTTTTGAACTGCATCGTCAGTTAAAAACCACTTACCAATAATCTCAGGTTTGTGGTTGGTCATCATCTGGAAAAATATGTGGTAACCTCTCTCTGCAGCAAGCTGGTACGTCACTCTGGACTTCTCCAGCAGATCTGTAGGGGTTGTACATAACTCATAATAATACTAATAACAATGATACAACTACTGACTAATTACTACTACTACTACTAATAATAATAATAATAATAATCCTCAAATTAAGGCATATATCATTTTTTATCTGTGAACTTCATACTTACATGTCTCAATATCAGCACTGGCCAGTTTACCCGATGTGCCGAAATGGATTCTGATGAATTTACCCTGTTTGATATACAGTAGCACAATTAGTTGCATCGCTCTACATTGTGTAATTATTGCAGATTTTCTCATGATATGTCATTTACACTTACAAAGCGAGAGGAGTTGTCATTCCTCAAAGTCTTGGCATTACCATAGGACTCCAGCAAGGGATTGGCTGCAATAATCTGATCCTCCAGTGACCCCTAGAATGTTTTAGACATCGCCCAGTTTGGTCAGAATTGTTTTAAACTGAATTGCTATATTGCATATAAAAGCTTTTATGTTCAAAACATGTATTTCAGAATATATCATATAGGCTCTACCTTGATTTTACCGCTATCCGCTGCCGATTTATCTCCACCGGAACTAGCTGTTGCAAAGTACTGGATGACACGCTTGGTGTTCACAGTCTTTCCAGCACCGGATTCTCCACTGGTTAGAAGATAATGCAATTAGTGAATGTGTGTACAAACCTACAAGGGCCTTGTTTTAATGCCTAGAGATGATGCAAACTTACGTGATCAGGACAGACTGGTTCTCTTTATCTGTAAATTGTAAAGCACACTTTTAGTCATGGATATACAGCTCAAAACCACTATAGTTTAATATTCTTTTTACATTGTCCTGTCTAGTACTGTACGTACCCATCAGCATGAACTGATAGGCGTTGTCAGAGACAGAGTAGATGTGGGGTGGAGCCTCAATACGCTTCTTGCCCCTGTAGGCATTTACAACCTCCTGGTCGTACACTGGGAGCCACTTGTAGGGGTTCACAGTTGCACAGAACAAGCCGGAGTAGGTCTGAAGGCGAGAAGAGAGAGAACATTAACATCATGCGACATAGCACTGACTTGTATCTGGGACAACGGATCACTAGAGCTGGGATTATTCAGTAACGAGTTGCAAACTTGTGGCAATGAGCAATACGCCACTAAATTGTGATAGTTGCTTGTTCAGTAATCAGATCCAGGTCACTCCATGTGCAATACTGCAATTATTTTCTCAGCGCGTAAACCACCTTACATAGATCATCCATGCTGCATAACGCTCTTTGAGGTTATACAGGACGGCGGCTTCACTGAGGTGGGTCATCATGGCCATGTCCTCCATCTTGTCATACTTGGGAGGGTTCATAGGGGAGATGTCTGACTCGGGCACAGTTCTTGACTAATAAAAAGAAATACATACAATAAAATTAAAAAACACTCCAGAATGCGTTATGATTACAGTAGTACTGTGCCACTGTTTGATTGTAGAATACCAGCTCACCTCCTTCTTTTCACCAAGCAACTCCACAGTGACTTTGCCACCGTCCTTACTGAGAATCTTACACTTGAGGTACAGCTCTGCCTTGTCAGCCACATATGCTGCCGTTTTGGCATCAAAGGGCGCCGACTGAGACTCCATTCTCTCCTTCTCTGGTTTACGGAGATATATGGCGGCCTTGCCGTACTGCTCCATCTCTGCGTCCGTACTCATGGTGGCGGCTTTCTGTCGACGGACAAATAGATGGTGTTGATGCCTTTTTCTGACTTGAGATCGGAGCAGATAATAATTTCTATACGACTACAGCATGTTGGACTATTATGGTTGTTATAGCTTATTGTAGGTTTAATAGAAATATTATGAACACTCACTTTTCCCTTCTACCAGTAGAAATGGAACCTCGTGTGCAACCCCTAAGTGTGAGGGGGGAAAAAACAAATTTTTAGGACATCATGAATTAATAAAATGTATTTTTATTTATTTTTTAATGTTTTTTTTGTGGCTTTCGCCTTTATTTTATATTTTGTATGGAGGGACAGACAGTAGGCTGACAGGAAATAGGGAGAGAGATGGGGGGAAGACATGCAGTAAAGGCCGTCGGGATAGGGAGTCGAGACCCCGGCACACTGCCAGACTGGATTACCAGCCTGAACCACTAAGCCATGGCCCAGGACAAACTAAATACAATTTTTAACCATGAATTAAATTGGATTATAATGAATCCAATTATAATGATGGTGTTTGACAATTCTTGTCAAACAAGTGGTGTTTGACAATTCTTGTCAAACACCACTTTCTAAGAGAGACATTTTTAAATGTCTCTTTAGTTCCACATCTGAAAAGAGGAACATTTCAATATTATTTGCATGCATTCTGTGTTTTTGTTCTTTGCTTGTTCTTAATTCCACTAAGTTGTAATTCATCATTACAGCCATGTTTTTTCTTTGTACTGTAGCAATGCTAGATTTTATTTTCTTACACACTCAATTAAGGTTACATTCAAAGGTGGGTAGATTAGCCAAACTGTACTCAAGTTAAAATATACATTGTTACTTTATAATAATAATATCTCTAGGCCTAGTAGATGTAAAAGTACTCACTAAATAAATAATTAGAAATCGCTTGATTACGAGTAGGAAATGTAAAAACACATGCAATGCAACGTATTACCGGTATTTAAATTATCATAGCATAATTGAAATCTCTAAATACTAAATAGAAATAAACAAACAAAAGCAAACAATATCACTATAAACACAAACACACAATCAATAATTTAAATATGTGTACAATGTAACAATTTAATGATTCTGTCCACTCATTCTGTGTGTGTGTGTGTGCGTGCGTGCGTGCGTGCGTGTGTGTGTGTGTGTGCGTGCGTGCGTGTAATCTTGGATCATGTCTGTAGCTATTTGGCACTATGTACAGAGTCATGTTAAAATGAATAGTTAACACGTCTAATAGATTCATGAACAGCATCAGTAAAACATGTGCGACTATGAACAGCTAACATCACTAAAACATTGATATGACTTTAATGATGGACAGACGCAAGGCTCACTCACCGCCAAGTGGAACTCCAGACTCCTCTGCAAAGGGTTCCATGTCAACCATCGCAGCATGCTTATATTGGGTGTTAATTGCAGACTATGCAGAAAGTAAAAGTAGCCTAGGAGTTGCCTTTCAAGGTCCTTCCATTCCTATTGGAAGGACCTTGGCATACCAGGCTGTAAGTGACAGGCTGGTATGCATGGTGGGTTGCTGGGTTTCTTCATTTTGGCAAAGTCATTACATTTACTTCAAGTCTTTGTAAGTCATTGTCAGGGTGGTGCGGTGCCGGCTTTCTTTAATGGTAAAGTCATTAGTATACTAAGTACTCACATACTGTACTTGAGTCTAATTGGGGACTATGCCCATGAGTCAGAAATGATAGTCAGTCCTGTGTGGCAGGACCCTAAGACTAAAAGAAAAAAATCCCCCATGGCGTCCTAGAGTTACGTTAGGGTTTGGGATTAGTGTTAGTAATTTGGAGGAAGTTGAATTTCCACTGTATGCTACTTCATAATTCCACTGCATTTCAGGATGAAACATTGAGACTACACTCAATTTGACAGCTTTAGTTACGCTTTGGGGTGTTGATGTTTTTGTAGTCATGCGGTTGAGATGTTTATGAGGCGTGAAGTTGTAAACTAGTGCTGTTACTGTTCCAACAAATAGTCTGGCTCGGGACTCACTGTCTTCACTCTAGGGACAGTTGGGACACTAATCCTTTACTTACTTACTTATCCCCATTACGCCGGCTTGGCGCATAGGGCAGCAACAAAGTTCCTCCACTTGCATCTGTCTTTGGCCATCTTCTCTATGGTCCCCCAGCTCTGATGTTGTTGCTGGAGCTCCTTCTCGTCCTTTACCGGCCTATAATTGTACGCATCACATTTAATTTCAGTATTACATTTCACCATACATGCATTCATTTAATTCAGTGGTTTTCAACCCTTTTCATATCAAGGTCCATTATTTATTCTTGCATTTAATAATAATAATAATACAACTTTATTTATATAGCACCTTTTACATTTGCATTACAAAGTGCTTTACATCTACAAACAGAAAAATATACAGACATTTCAATAGACAACAAAATATAATAAGCAGCAGGAAAAATATATATACTAAAATATTAGATTGGCAGTGAAGGCTAATCTATAAAAGTGTGTTTTCAAAAGGGATTTAAAAGAGGACACTGATTCAGCACGCTTGATCTGTAAGGGCAGTGTGTTCCAAAGTTTAGGCGCTATGGTGCTGAAAGCCTGATCTCCTTTGGACTTTAGCCGACAAGTTTGAGGATCAAGAAGGTCTTTGGATGAGGATCTCAGGGAGCGGGTTGGTACATAGGGGGAGATTAGATCGGCGATGTAGGGTGGAGCGAGACCGGACCTGGCCTTGTATATGTTGAGAAGGAGTTTGAAATCGATTCTGAATGAGATTGGGAGCCAGTGCAGGGACGCTAGAACGGGGGTGATATGGTCAAATTTCCTGGAGCCTGTTAACAGGCGAGTAGCAGCATTCTGTACTAGTTGTAGACGATGAATAGATTTTTTAGTGAGGCAGGTATACAGAGAGTTACAGTAATCTAAGCGTGAGAATATAAATGCATGAATGACTTTTGTCAAGTCAGAGGTGGATAGAAAGGATTTGATTTTGGCGATGTTTCTTAAATGGTAAAATGATGATTGAGCGACTTTCTTAATATGGTGTTCAAAGTTGAGGTCAGGATCAAAAGTGACACTTAAATTCTTGACAGTGGGCCTGGGATTTATGGTTAAGGGGCCAAGGTCATTTTCTATTTGGGCTCTGGCGACAGGGGGGCCAAATACTAGCACCTCAGATTTTGAGTCATTAAGCTGGAGGAAGTTTGTTAACATCCAGCTGTTGATGTCCGCAAGGCACTTATGGAGGGTGGCTAAGTTGTCTTTATTGTTAGGATCAATGGGAAGATTGTGTGTGTCGTCGGCGTAGAAATGAAAATGAATGTTATGGTTACGGATAATCTCTCCTAGGGGAAGCAGGTAGAGGGAGAATAAAATAGATCCACGAGGACCACCATTTGATGACATTTAGCCTCTCAGACCCAGTACTTATATATTTTGCGGGTAGTGAACCAAATAACAATTATTCTACATTCTCTAATTGTGCAGAAGTCTTGTAAGTAATGCAGATGTTTAACAATAATTTAACTCTTGAGAGCGTTACATGACACCAACTGGAACCGTAAAGGTCCATTTGGTCTAATTCTACACTCTCTAGAGTTAAAGATCTAGCGTTAAAGGGGTCCATTTGGTTACCAACTCTCCATCATTTAGCTAGGGCTAGCTACTGGTTGAAAACCACTGATTTAATGAACAGTAACTTAATAATTGCACACTCTGAGCCTCACACAACTGATACACTCTAAGCCGGTTGTTGTCACAGCTTGCCTATATCAAATCAATCAAGATATAAAGTTTGTGTGTGTGTGTGTGTGTGTGTGTGTGTGTGTGTGTGTGTGTGTGTGTGTGTGTGTGTGTGTGTGTGTGTGTGTGTGTGTGTGTGTGCCTAGAGGAAGCCTTTATGACCAAGGTCATAAAATACCAACCACTTCTACATAACAACTCAGAGCTGGGCTATAGGTGCAGACTATTTGTCTTTATATTTGGCATTTTATGAAGGTATAGCCCGCACAACTCCAAACGGTCTCACACTTCTTGAGCATTCTTACCGGGTGCGCGGTCGGGTAAATAACTTAAACAGACATTTCTCTAAAAGAGAAAACCAGCACTCACGGAACTCATGTTTTAAGGCACATTTATTTAATTGTTGACATGATATGCTGCAGAGCAGCAGCAACGAACGCGTTTCGGCATTCAAGCCTTCATCAGCGTTGTCACAATTTATATTTGGCAGCCTAGGGCATATGCACAGACTGGTTGTTAGAGGGTTCCAACAACTTGGGATGCCCAAAAAGGAGGCAAAAAGGCTAGCAAAGTATTGTGGTGTCTCTGCTATAATTGGCAGCCGTCATATATGGCGGAGACGCTGTTACTTATACCCATAGAGTACTGTGTGACATGCCTGTTGTATCATGAAAAACACATGCCATGACTTTGCAGATGTAACTTTAATGCACCTATAATATTTGTGTCCTTGTATGCATATCCTTTGTGTGGACATAAATAAATGGTTAAAATGTGTGTGTGTGTGTGTGTGTGTGTGTGTGTGTGTGTGTGTGTGTGTGTGTGTGTGTGTGTGTGTGTGTGTGTGTGTGTGTGTGTGTGTGTGAACTTGAAAGTGAATGTATTTGTATTTTATATATGATGCACACCACTGGTTCCCAAGCACGTTTTCTTTTCATACATTTAGTTTTTAAATATTATTTAAAAACAGTTCATACTGATACTGACAATAAGACACTCCCGACCTACTTTTAAAACCTTACTCTTTTGTTTTTTTTTATTTCTACCAAATTGATTCAAATTCAGAGTTGGAAATTGTGTGAAATTTGTATGCCATTTTGGAAAAACTTTGACCATATTCATCTTGCACCAGATCTAAGGGACACATATTTAGTAAATAATAATAATAATAAAGCTTTATTTGTATAGCACCTTTTAAGAACCAGTCACAAAGTGCTTTAACAGAAAAACATATAAAGACATAGCAAGGAGGCACACAATAGATAATACATTGTCAATAATGCACAAAATCACAACAACAACAGAAGAAACCAATACAAAAATCACAAATCACATGGGTAGGGGGTTGAATGCAGCTTTGTAAAAATAAGTCTTAAGGAGTGATTTAAAACGGGGCACAGACTCGGCAAGCCTGATCTCTAGGGGCAGGGCATTCCAGAGAGACGGTGCACGGATAGCGAATGCCCGGTCGCCTACAGTCTTTGCAGCCTGATTTTATTGACAGAAGCCGGCCGTGCCGGATGATCGTAGCCAGTAAAGGCACAGTCAATTATCATATTGTATTTTACTAATGTATTGGAATATCTTTCCTCTCCCAAAATGAAATAACTCTGAAACTACAACACATTTCAAAGTAAAAAGTTCCAGCATGTGTCTCCACAGTAAGCTGAATTCTAAAAAGTGTGAATGGAGTTTCTAGGACGTGAAAGTGAGTTTTTTTGACGTGCCAATAGCTGCAATTGAGCCCCATTATACATTTCTCAAATTTGAAAGCACTATATTTCTAAAACTATGAAACATTTCAAAGATTATTTTTCAGGCAAACATGTGCACCGTAAGATGAACCTAAATAGGTTTGAATGGGGTTTCTAGGTATAAGTATGTAGGACTAGTAGCATGCCACAGTTTGTGCTATTGCCATTGAGAATGCATTTGGCGTTTAAGTTAAATAACTCTGAAACTACAACACATTTCAAAGTAAAGAGTTCCAGCATGTGTCTCCAAAGTAAGCTGAATTATAAAAAGTGCGAATGGAGTTTCTAGGTGAAAGTGATTTTTTTGTACGTGCCAATAGCTGCAATTGAGCCCCATTATAAATTTCTCAAATTTGAAAGCACTATATTTCTAAAACTAGGAAACATTTCAAAGATTCTTTTTCAGGCAAACATGTGCACCGTAAGATGAACCTAAATAGGTTTGAATGGGGTTTCTAGGTATAAGTATGTAGGACTAGTAGCATGCCACAGTTTGTGCTATTGCCATTGAGAATGCATTTGGCGTTTAAGTTAAATAACTCTGAAACTACAACACATTTCAAAGTAAAGAGTTCCAGCATGTGTCTCCACAGTAAGCTGAATTATAAAAAGTGCGAATGGAGTTTCTAGGTGAAAGTGATTTTTTTTACGTGCCAATAGCTGCAATTGAGCCCCATTATAAATTTCTCAAATTTGAAAGCACTATATTTCTAAAACTAGGAAACATTTCAAAGATTATTTTTCAGGCAAACATGTCCACCATAAGATGAACCTAAATAGGTTTGAATGGGGTTTCTAGGTGTAAGTATGTAGGACTAGTAGCATGCCAAAGTTTGTGCTATTGCCATTGAGAATGCATTTGGCGTTTAAGTTAAATAACTCTGAAACTACAACACATTTCAAAGTAAAGAGTTCCAGCATGTGTCTTCACAGTAAGCTGAATTATAAAAAGTGCGAATGGAGTTTCTAGGTGAAAGTGATTTTTTTTACGTGCCAATAGCTGCAATTGAGCCCCATTATAAATTTCTCAAATTTGAAAGCACTATATTTCTAAAACTAGGAAACATTTCAAAGATTCTTTTTCAGGCAAACATGTCCACCATAAGATGAACCTAAATAGGTTTGAATGGGGTTTATAGGTATAAGTATGTAGGACTAGTAGCATGCCACAGTTTGTGCTATTGCCATTGAGAATGCATTTGGCGTTTAAGTTAAATAACTCTGAAACTACAACACATTTCAAAGTAAAGAGTTCCAGCATGTGTCTCTACAGTAAGCTGAATTATAAAAAGTGCGAATGGAGTTTCTAGGTGAAAGTGATTTTTTTGTACGTGCCAATAGCTGCAATTGAGCCCCATTATAAATTTCTCAAATTTGAAAGCACTATATTTCTAAAACTAGGAAACATTTCAAAGATTCTTTTTCAGGCAAACATGTCCACCATAAGATGAACCTAAATAGGTTTGAATGGGGTTTCTAGGTGTAAGTATGTAGGACTAGTAGCATGCCAAAGTTTGTGCTATTGCCATTGAGAATGCATTGGGCGTTTAAGTTAAAAAACTCTGAAACTACAAAACATTTCAAAGTAAAAATTTCCAGCATGTGTCTCCACAGTAAGCTGAATTAAAAAAAGTATGAATGGAGTTTATAGGTGAAAGTGATTTTTTTTTACTTCACAGCCCTTTTCTTTACCAACTGCACTTAGCCTGAGATTTCCGGGCGCTTTTATCTTCTTCTTTCTTCAAAGTAAAGTTTCAGAGTAAAGATCAGAGTGGGATTTGAAGTTGAACCCACAACATCTGGAGCATGTGGACAGCCACTTAATGCATTGAGCTATCATGCTGTCTGTGTTCTATCATGGTTTCTTCTCTGTATTATCTGATTTACATCCAAGGTGACACTTAAAAGCACTAAAGACACCTTTGATGCACATTGCACAGCAAACACCAATACAATGCTCTGTACATGATCCCAAGGCCCCATTTGAAAAGTGACACCAAGAAGAACAACTTACAACTTAAAATCACAGAGAGCTCAGTGGCCCCCTTGATAAGACAACATCAATGTGAGCCAGAGGTTGTGAGTTCAAATCCAGCAGAGTTCCTCCTACTTTCACTCTGCAGCATGTTTAGGGGTATAAAGTCCAGAAGAACACTGGAAAGAGATGGGAAGCTGAGTAGATTCTCAGAGAGCATGGTGGCACTCTGTGAAAAGTTGCTGTCTATGTGAGCTACAGGTTGTGTGTTCAAGTCTAGCTGAGTTCCTTCTACTCTTCACTGTGGACCACCTTTTGTAGAATAACACCCAGAAGAACAATCGAAAGCTGAGGAGATTCTCAGAGAGCATGGTGGCTGTCTGTGATAAGCTGCTGTCTATGTGAGCCACAGGGCGTGGGTTCAAGTTCAGCCCATGGTCCATCGTCTCGGACGGAATAGTACAAACTATTTCAAAATAAAAAGTTCCAGGATGTGTCTCCACAGTAAGCTGAATTCTAAAAAGTGTGAATGGAGTTTCTAGGTGAACGTGATTTTTTTGACGTGCCAATAGCTGCCATTGAGCCCCATTATACATTTCTCAAATTTGAAAGCACTATATTTCTAAAACTATGAAACATTTCAAAGATTCCTTTTCAGGCAAACATGTCCACCGTAAGATGAACCTAAATAGGTTTGAATGGGGTTTCTAGGTGTAAGTATGTAGGACTAGTAGCATGCCAAGGTTTGTGCTATTGCCATTGAGAATGCATTGGGCGTTTAAGTTAAATAACTCAGAAACTACAAAACATTTCAAAGTAAAAAGTTCCACCATGTGTCTCCACAGTAAGCTGACTTATAAAAAGTGTGAATGGAGTTTCTAGGTGAAAGTAATTTTTTTGACATGCCAATAGCTGCCATTGAGCCCCATTTTAAATTTATCAAATTTGAAAGCACTATATTTCTAAAACTATGAAACATTTCAAAGATTCCTTTTCAGGCAAACATGTCCACCGTAAGATGAACCTAAATAGGTTTGAATGGGGTTCATAGGTCTAAGTATGTAGGACTAGTAGCATGCCAAGGTTTGTGCTATTGCCATTGAGAATGCATTGGGCGTTTAAGTTAAATAACTCAGAAACTACAAAACATTTCAAAGTAAAAAGTTCCAGCATGTGTCTCCACAGTAAGCTGAATTATAAGAAGTGTGAATGGAGTTTCTAGGTGAAAGTATTTTTTTTACTTCACTGTCCTTTTCTTTACCAACTGCACCATCACTACCTTAGCCTGACTGAGTGAGATTTCCGGGCGCTTTTATCTTCAAAGTAAAGTTTCAGAGTACCAGAGTGGGATTTGAACCCACAACATCTGGATCATGTGCACACTGGACAGCCACTTAACACATTGAGCTATCAGGCTGTCTGTGTTCTGTCATGGTTTCTTCTCTGTATTATCTGATCCACGATAACACTTAAAAGCACTAAAGACACCTTTGATGCACATTGCACAGCAAACACCAATACAATTGTAGAATATTACTAGCCTAGTGGAGGCGTGTATAAACTTAGGGGGGTTGGTGCTATGCCCACCACGGGGCTCCAGTCAGAGAGCATGAAGAAGGTTGACACAGTGTTGGTATTTATGGTTTTATATGAAGATAGATGTACAAACAGACAGGGTTGGTTTGATGAATGAATGACTCAATGAATGAATGGTATCTGCAATACAGTAACAGGTACATGGGAATATTAGGGAAATTAAATAGAAATCACAGCTGGTTTCATACTGCATTTTGTAGATGAATAGGAAACATGTCAGTTATTTAGCTTTAGCTGTATGCAATGAAAGGTACATGAATTAAGGTGAACACTGCACAAAGTACAGGCTTATGGTAAATAATGCTTTAAAGCTTAGCTCAAAGCCTCATGAAACTATGGAAATAAACATGTTAACACCTTTGCTTACTGTGAGCCATGAAAGCAGAAGGCTAGCTTAGGCTACTTAGCATGCTAACACACAAGGTAGTCCCTGTTAGCTTAGCCACATGTTTCAGCATATGAATGAATGCCAAAAACGAACTTTTTAAGCAACATTTTGATTAGTTCTATCACCATGAATTGTTACAACATGAATTTATATTGTACTTTATACACAAATAATTGCCTTACTTCCTCAAGAACGCATTCTGTTGGTCAGGTTTGTCTGTGCAGCTGCATTTTAGAACTGCACAGTCACAGAACTGGGGTCCTGTTCCATTAGGGAGTGCCCCAACTAAAGTTGAAACTGGGTCCTATAGAATGACTAGAGGTTGCCCAGAATAGGCCTGTACAAAGTAAGGCAAATAAATTAGGCTATGGGGAATTTTCTACATCCGCCCCCAGATTAGCAGGGCTAATATGTAAAGAGGAAAAATTCCCCTAGCTGCACCAGTCTCTTAGCGGTCCCCTCTGGTACGGCAAGCCGCCCTAAGAGTAGGGTCATCGGGTGCGAGCAGGTGTAGTCCTCCACCTCTGCTCATTGGTAACTGTCTGTGCTGGAGCTCCCTCTCCGCGTCGGTGGAGAAGAATGGGGCCTGGTACAGAACTTTGGCTGGAGGTAGGTCTGCCGTGGCCGGTATGGTCGGCCGTGCTCCATTGTTTATGGCCTGTCTCCCGCGCAGGCCCCAGTACTGGTGAAACAGTTCATCGAAGACAGGGTCTTGACATGGATGGTTAAGATGGTTAAAGGGCCATACTGATGTCCCGTTCATAAGGGCTTTGGACTTGTTGGGGGAGTCATGACTTTGGCAGTTATTCGATGTAGCGGCTGGTGTGGTCTGGTAGTCTGGATTGGTCTTGGGCAGGTTTGGATCTGAGGTTGCCGCCCTGTGAAGAGAGTGAGAGGGATTGGGCAGGTTTGGATCCGAGGCTGCTGCCCCGTGAAGAGAGTGAGAGGGACTCGTCAGGTTTGTGTCTGAGGTTAACTGCCTGATGTCAGGGCAGGATGAATCTGGTGGCATTGGGGCCGTCACCTGGTGCTGCTGGAAGGCTTGCGGTGTGGAAGCTGTCGGCTGGTACCGTTTGAAGACTGGTTGTGCTATGGCTGGCGTTGGGTGCAGCATGTACGTTGAGCGTGCTGTGGCTGGTGCTGGAAGTAGCCGAGAGGTCTGCTTGGATGCTGGCGTCGGCTGGGATACTGGCATCAGCTGCGGCGTTGGCTGAGAGTCTGGTGTCAGGTGTGGCTGAAACGTCAGCTGGGAAGCTGGCATTGACTGGGAGACTGGCGCCGGATGCAGCTGGTACGTTGGCTGGGAAGCTGGCATCGGGTCCTGCTGGTATGCTGGCTGCTCTGTGGTTGGTAACAAAGGCTGCTGGTACGCTGGCTGCAGTGAGAGAGGCGTCGTAGGCTGCTGGTACGCTGGCTGCAGTGAAGGAGGCGTCGGAGACTGCTGGTACGCTGGCTGCAGTGAAGGAGGCGTCAGAGGCTGCTGGTACGCTGGCTGCAGTGAAGGAGGCGTCGGAGGCTGCTGGTACGCTGGCTGCAGTGAAGGAGGCGTCGGAGGCTGCTGGTACGCTGGCTGCAGTGAAGGAGGCGTCGTAGGCTGCTGGTACGCTGGCTGCAGTGAAGGAGGCGTCGGAGGCTGCTGGTACGCTGGCTGCAGTGAAGGAGGCGTCGGAGGCTGCTGGTACGCTGGCTGCAGTGAAGGAGGCGTCGTAGGCTGCTGGTACGCTGGCTGCAGTGAAGGAGGCGTCGGAGGCTGCTGGTACGCTGGCTGCAGTGAGAGAGGCGTCGGAGGCTGCTGGTATGCTGGCTGCAGTGAGAGAGGCGTCGTAGGCTGCTGGTACGCTGGCTGCGTAGGAGGTGGCGTCGGAGGCTGCTGGTACACCTGCTGTGGTGTCGGAGGTTGCTGGTACGCCGGCTGCGGTGTCGGAGGCTGCTGGTACATATGCTGTGGTGAAGGAGGCGTCGTAGGCTGCTGGTACGCTGGCTGCAGTGAAGGAGGCGTCGTAGGCTGCTGGTACGCTGGCTGCAGTGAAGGAGGCGTCGTAGGCTGCTGGTACGCTAGCTGCAGTGAAGGAGGCGTCAGAGGCTGCTGGTACGCTGGCTGCGTAGGAGGTGGCGTCGGAGGCTGCTGGTACACCTGCTGTGGTGTCGGAGGTTGCTGGTACGCCGGCTGCGGTGTCGGAGGCTGCTGGTACATCTGCTGTGGTGTCAGAGGTTGCTGGTACGCCGGCTGCAGTGGAGTTGTCGGAGGCTGCTGGTACAACAGAGGTGTCGGACGTTGCTGCTGGTACACTGGAGGTGTCGGAGGTTGCTGCTGGTACACTGGAGGTGTCAGAGGCTGCTGGTGGTACACTGGAGGTGTCGGAGGCTGCTGGTGGTACACCGGTTGCGGTGTCGGATGCTGCTGGTACACCGGGTGAGGTGAAGCTAGCGCTGGGTGCTGCTGGTAGACCAGTTGTGAGGTAACTGGCGGCTGGTGGTGCTGGTAGGCCAGCTGCGGGGTGGCTAGTGTTTGGTGCTGCTGGTACGCCAGCTGTGGTGGAGATGGCGCATGGTGCTGCCGGTATGCTGGGTGCTGCTGGTATGCCAGCTCCGGTGAGGCTGGCGCATGGTGCTGCTGGTATGCTGGGTGCTGCTGGTATGCCAGCTCCGGTGAGGCTGGTGCATGGTGCTGCTGGTGTGCTGGGTGCTGCTGGTACGCCAGCTGTGGTGGAGATGGCGCATGGTGCTGCTGGTATGCTGGGTGCTGCTGGTACACCTGTGTGTGCGCTAGGGGACCCAAGGTATCGATGTGATTTCTAGGATACGCCATCTGTTGGTTGAAACCGCTTAGGGGGTCCGGTCCATACTGCCCACTGAGATACGTTGGCACAGCTGAATACTGGTCTGCAGTCGAGGCAAGCTCGGCTTGCCCACTGATTGGCCACATCAGTGCTGTGCTGGTGATCGGGGTGTCCCCATGCACTCTCGCCTGAATGCCGATAGGGACTGGGGGTGGCAGTAAGGAATGATGAAGGTTGACCTGATACGGTAGTAGATGGGATGGGATCCTCCTTGAGTCACACTCCTGTGTCATCTCGCCGTTGTGAGTGAAGCATCCGGGCTCGAAGTACCATGTAAAATATTACTAGCCTAGTGGAGGCGTGTATAAACTTAGGGGGGTTGGTGCTATGCCCACCACGGGGCTCCAGTCAGAGAGCATGAAGAAGGTTGACACAGTGTTGGTATTTATGGTTTTATATGAAGATAGATGTACAAACAGACAGGGTTGGTTTGATGAATTAATGACTCAATGAATGAATGGTATCTGCAATACAGTAACAGAAATACATGGGAATATTAGGGACATTAAATAGAAATTACAGCTGGTTTCATACTGCATTTTGTAGATGAATAGGAAACATGTCAGTTATTTAGCTTTAGCTGTATGCAATGAAAGGTACATGAACATTTTGATTAGTTCTATCACCATGAATTGTTACAACATGAATTTATATTGTACTTTATACACAAATAATTGCCTTACTTCCTCAAGAACGCATTCTGTTGGTCAGGTTTGTCTGTGCAGCTGCATTTTAGAACTGCACAGTCACAGAACTGGGGTCCTGTTCCATTAGGGAGTGCCCCAACTAAAGTTGGAAACTGGGTCCTATAGAATGACTAGAGGTTGCCCAGAATAGGCCTGTACAAAGTAAGGCAAATAAATTAAGCTATGGGGAATTTTCTACAACAATGCTCTGTACACGATCCCAAGGCCCCATTTGAAAAGTGACACCAAGAAGAACAATTTACAACTTAAAATCACAGAGAGCTCAGTGGCCCCCTTGATAAGACGACATCAATGTGAGTCAGAGGTTGTGAGTTCAACTCCAGCAGAGTTCCTCCTACTTTCACTCTGCAGCAGGTTTTGGGGAATAATGTCCAGGAGAAAACAGGAAAGAGATGGAACGCTGAGTAGATTCTCAGAGAGCATGGTGGCACTCTGTGAAAAGTTGCTGTCTATGTGAGCTACAGGTTGTGTGTTCAAGTCTAGCTTAGTTCCTTC
The DNA here is from genome assembly GCF_951216825.1 of Electrona antarctica. Taxonomy (NCBI): domain Eukaryota; kingdom Metazoa; phylum Chordata; class Actinopteri; order Myctophiformes; family Myctophidae; genus Electrona; species Electrona antarctica. The sequence goes on along the minus strand of NC_136812.1, from coordinate 55,101,356 downwards.
TACTCTTCACTGTGGACCACCCTTTGTAGAATAACACCCAGAAGAACAATGGAAAGCTGAGGAGATTCTCAGAGAGCATGGTGGCTCTCTGTGATAAGCTGCTGTATATGTGAGCCACAGGTTGTGGGTTCAAGTTCAGCCCATGGCCCATTGTCTCAGACGGCATGCTACAAAACATTTCAAAGTAAAAAGTTCCAGCATGTGTCTCCACAGTAAGCTGAATTATAAAAAGTGCGAATGGAGTTTCTAGGTAAAGTGATTTTTTGACATGTCAATAGCTGCCATTGAGCCCCATTATACATTTCTCAAATTTGAAAGCACTATATTTCTAAAACTATTACATATTTCAAAGGTTCCTTTTCAGGCAAACATGTCCACTGTAAGATGAACCTAAATAGGGTTGAATGGGGTTGCTAGGTATAAGTATGTAGGACTTTTAGCATGCCAAAGTTTGTGCTATTGCCATTGAGAATGCATTGGGCGTTTAAGTTAAATAACTCTGAAACTACAAAACATTTCAAAGTAAAAAGTTCCAGCATGTGTCTCCACAGTAAGCTGAATTATAAAAAGTGTGAATGGAGTTTCTAGGTGAAAGTGATTTTTGACGTGCCAATAGCTGCCATTGAGCCCCATTAAAACAATCTCAAATTTGAAAGCACTATATTTCTAAAACTATGACACATTTCAAAGATTCCTTTTCAGGCAAACATGTCCACCGTAAGATGAACCTAAATAGGTTTGAATGGGGTTTCTAACTTTCTAGGTGTAAGTATGTAGGACTAGTAGCATGCCAAAGTTTGTGCTATTGCCATTGAGAATGCATTGGGCTTTAAGTTAAATAACTTAGAAACTACAAAACATTTCAAAGTAAAAAGTTCCAGCATGTGTCTCCACAGTAAGCTGAATTATAAAAAGTGTGAATGGAGTTTCTAGGTGAAAGTGATTTTCTGACGTGCCAATAGCCCCATTATTTGAGCCCCATTATACAGTTCTCATATTTGAGCACTTTATTTCTAAAACTATGAAACATTTCAAAGAGAGATGCCGTGAAGATCTGGCCTCAGTTCTCAGCTCCAACTGCTCTAGTCTGACACACCTGGAACTGTTGAGTAACGACCTGCAAGACACAGACGTTAAGCGTCTCTGTGTTGGACTGATGTCAACACATTGTAGACTGAAGGAGCTCAGGTCAGTAGTCCTGAAGTTTATCACAGTCCTGTCTTTTTCTTCAAGCCTGTCTGTCTGTCTGTCTGTCTGTCTGTCTGTCTGTCTGTCTGTCTGTCTGTCTGTCTGTCTGCATATCTGTCTGTCCTTCTGGTCTCTCTCTCTTTCTCTCTCTCTTTCTCTCTCTCTCTCTCTCTCTCAGACACACACATGCACGCACGCACGCACGCACAGTGCAGTGCGTGCATGCAGTTCAGTGATGTTCGGTTATAATATGTTACAATAATGTCTGTGTGGTTTTCTTCATGAATATGCAAATGATCATTTTCTATTCTCCATTGTCTTGTGTTTGTTTCAGGTTGACGGCCAACAACCTCACAGAGGAATGTAGTGTTGTAGTTCTCGAGACATGGTCTCGTCTCGAGACCGGTCTCGAGACCACATTTTCGTTGTCTCGGTCTTGTCTCGGTCTCGCGCCTCTCGCCTTTTTTGTCTTGCGGTCTCGTCTTGGTCTCGCCCCTCATTTGTCTTGGTCTTGTCTCGGTCTCGCGCTTCACACCTTTTTTGTCTTGCGGTCTCGTCTTGGTCTCGCCCTTCATTTGTCTTGGTCTCGTCTCGGTCTCGGACCAATTGTCTCGGGTCTCTTCCCCCACCGAGACCACTCGAGACGAGACAATGCAAAACGTTCTATCAACCCGATCGCAAGGACTGATCCCATTCATATTAACATTAAAGACAGCTGTAGGAGCGCAGCGCAGCGCTGAATTAGAGCACACGTAATCTTAAATCTATTGAAATTGGGTTAGAACATGTTCTGATTGTATGAAATGATATCAGGCTGGCATAAATAAAGTGTCGGCCGGGTGGCGGAGAGTTACACAGCGCCACAGCCTGACTTTTTTGGTATAGTGCGAACGGCGTCGGTGCGGCTTGCAAGGCCTCGCGCTAGACAGCTTTTTTTTATTCTTTGAAATGGGAACGGGGCTAGCTCTCTCTCTCTCTCTCTCTCCCCCCGTCTGTGTGTCTGTCTGTCTGTGTCTCTCTCTCTCTCTCTCTCTCTGTCTGCCTGTCTGTGTCTCTCTCTCTCTCTTTCTCCGTCTGTGTCTCTCTCTCTCTCTCTCTCCGTCTGTGTGTCTGTCTGTCTGTGTCTCTCTCTCTCTCTCTCTCCGTCTGCCTCTCTCTCCGTCTGCCTCTCTCTCTCTCTCTCTCTCTCTCTCTCTCTCTCTCTCTCTCTCTCTCTCTCTATTAACTATTTAATTACATATTTCCATTTTGCACCAATATTATACTACCATGTCTTAATACAGTGTTGCTTTTTACAAATACAATAAGCAAATTAAGGTTGATCACAAAGTTAGTGTGGGTATCAGCAGGCTACTTTGATGGGAATGCGACGGGTTGAAGAACAACCGCTGCAGGGTTTGACTGTGAACAGTGAATCATTCTAGTTTCTTACCTTGTGGCTCATGCTAGTCATTTGAAGAATTTTATAATCCAATAATTATATAATCCAAGGTTTGTTTGTCTGGAGATCCAACGCTATGTCATATTATTAAAGTAAGTAAACTTTAAGAAGCGCTGGTCATTGTGCTGCAGTCAGTGAGAAGCTGGTCCGCTCTGCTAATTGATCTGACCTATATATTTGCGCAACTGACTGGCATGAGGGTAATTACTTATTTGGCAGCACCTGCAATTCCAATAGGACATTTGAAAAGGCTTTCATATATTAATATTTTTTTCTAATAAGGTTTGGCCTTATAGATTTTGTATAGTTTTGGATATTGATTCATTAATTAACACAAAAATGTTTCTCCCAGGCGGCTCTGATGTGCATGCCTCATTGTTATTCATTAATTGATATTTAAAATAAATATTTGAATGAATCATGCTGTAGTAGGCCTATACCTAATTTTGTAAAATCTATTTGCACTGCAGTGTTTCAGATCAAGATTGTTTTCTGTGCCTATCAAATAAGAGGGAAAAATGGTCTTGGTCTCGGTCTCGGTCTCGACCTGCTAGGTCTTGGTCTTGGTCTTGGTCTCGGCCCCCTAGGCTCGCAGCGGTCTTGGTCTCGGTCTCGGTCTCGACCTGCTAGGTCTTGGTCTTGGTCTTGGTCTCGCCCCCCTAGGCTCGCAGCGGTCTTGGTCTCGGTATCGGTCTCGACCTGCTAGGTCTTGGTCTTGGTCTTGGTCTCGGCCCCCTAGGCTCGCAGCGGTCTTGGTCTCGGTATCGGTCTCGACCTGCTAGGTCTTGGTCTTGTCTTGGTCTCGCTTTAGGTGGTCTCGACTACAACACTAGAGGAATGCAAGAAGGAGTTATCAGTTCTCCCCTCCAACACATCCTGCAAGATACACACCTAAACTGTCCAACACATCAGACTGAGAACTGTGTATAGCTGTGGCCGGTTAAGACTCATGCGTGGCCGGTTAAGAATAATGCGTGGCTGGTTAAGACTCATGTGTGGCTGGTTAAGACTCATGCGTGGCTTTTTAAGACTCATGTGTGGCTGGTTAAGACAAATTATTTACATTTCATAGTGTTTTGAGTGTTTTCTCTGTCAAACTAATATATTCTGTCTCCCCAGCTTTTTTATAAAATGTATTAGATCTCTTAAATTAATATAAAATGCTATTGCAAATATTTAACCAATGACTTAAAATGCATGTATTATTGCACATTATAGCTAAACAGTAAACACATATTGTGCATTGAATGTTTACTTATTCTGGTTATATTTGGCATTGTGCATGGTTACCGCATGCCTCAAAATGGCTTCCCAATCACTTGATTGGTTTTTCCTGATGAGGACCACACCCCCTATGGAGTCCACCTGTTGTTGCTGCCCTATAAGTGTGTGTTTGTCCTCTGGCTGGTTTATTCCCTGAAGAAGACCTCTTAGGTCGAAACGTTGGATTCTTGTCAATAAATAATAGACAGCATCGTGGCTACGAGTACTGTGCAGCCTTTTTTCTTATTTTTACTTGTTTAAGACTCATGCATGGCCAGTTAAGAATACTCATGCATTCTTTGAGTGCTGTCGCCTCACAGCTAGAAGGTCCGGGGTTCGTTTCCCGCTCGGGACGCTTTGGGTGCTGGCGGCGTGTTCTCTCCTCCGCAGACAGTCTGCCTGCCTTAACCTTATAAGGTGCTGGTGATGTTGGCTCTGGGCCTTTTTTTCCCCCTATGCTTTCGTCACTTGCAGTTTTTGGGGCTGGGATCATTTAATCAGTGGTGGAAAGTAACTTAAGTAAGTACTGTACTGTACTGTAAAGGTCAGCTTGAACCTGACCTTTCCCCAACCCCTGCTGATGATATGAAACGTCAATGCTGTTCATTATAATCGTCTCTCTGGCATTACAAAAACACATTCAACTAGCTCTGTCATTGCGTCTCGTTGCGACACACGTCAACCAGTAAGGCAGTGGTTCCCAAACGTTTTCATGTCAAGGACCCCCAAATTGACACTAATTAGACCGCGGACCCCCATTAGAAAATATATGCCAAGGACCCCACCATAAGAGAAGATTTCTACGGCTCTAACAGTGAAATACTGCAGTAAGGAGTCGGCCATTTAAATACAGAGCTGCTCAATTATTACATTATACGCAAACTAATGAGCACTTTTCCTAATGGGCACTTTCCTAATGGAAAAAAGGGGAATATCCGCACTATGTATAACGTTTAGTTTCTTTATTTCATGAAAACACACACTGAAAAATCGTTGACTGCCTTTTTCCACTGACGGCAACTAAAATGGAAACTAAATGAAAACTAAGCTATGATGACTAAAACTAATATACTGACAATTTTGTCAACAAATAAACACTAGACTAAAATGTTAGGAAGGGACTATATATAGTAGACAAGAGATCCAGTATAAGTCATTTTACAATTAGTTGCGTCGCAGCTGAAAATAGATCGGCTATTTTCAGCAAGTGTAAAAACAGTCATTACGGTGGCATCAAGGCCCACCAAAATACATTGTGTTCGACTAAATCAACTGTAGATTTAGTCGACTACAATTGTATGGGGCACGGTGGCACAGTTGGTAGTGCTGTCGCCTCACAGCTAGAAGGTCCTGGGTTCGATTCTCGCTTGGGGTGCTGTGGGTGCTGGTGGCGTGTTTCCTCCTCCGCGTCATCAGTGCCCATACCCGAGGCGGGGTTGGTGAAAGGGCCTTTCTGTGTGGAGTTTGCATGTTCTCCCTGTGTCCCCTAGGGTAGGTACCCTCAGAAAAAACATGCGGTAATCCTGGTCTCTAAACTGCCTCCCCCTGGCCAGCTGGGGTGCCTGATGGAGGGGAAAGGAACTGGTTGGAATAACGTGTTCCTTTCCACGCGCTACATCCAACCAGGGAAACTCCCCCCTGTCAGGTGTAAAGGAGCAACTTGGAGTTCCAGTCCGTTGCTCTCCCCATGTCCCCCATATATGGGGACTGGTTGGCGGAAGGTGTGTAGAGCCCAGGATCACATTAGATAATTGACACAGGGGTGAAAAATGGGTTACAAAATCGTGGGATAAAAAAAAGAAATTGTATGACATTTAGTCGACTAAAACTAGACTAACACTAAGACATTCCAGGTGACTAAAATGTGACTAAAACTAAATGAAAACTATTCAAGAGACTAAAACTAAAAACAGAATTTGCTGCCAAATACAACACTGTGTCCCGGCTAAATGCCTGATGTATGGTCTGACGTGTGGCGGCTTCACCACATGCAGACAAGTATAAATCTGGCTTAATATTCTGTCGGGAAATATCATTTCTGTTTTTTTTATTTAAGCAATATTACACGAGAGGGGGTGGGTTTAACGTCATTAATGCACGCCTGCGATGCTGCAGGGACTCACCCTGCATAGTTCATTAATGACGTTAAACCACGCCTATAGATCAAAAGGCTAATTGAGTTCATCCTTGCGGCTGGCGTCACTGCGTCAGTGCAACCACACCTTTCTAGTTTAGAAAGACATTATAAACTTGTGATGTATATGGAAATCACAATTAACACTAATATAGCTTAAACAACTGTTTAGTGTAGTGTGACATTACATTGTCTTTCAGCAGGGCAAACATGTCAGGACACAGAGGCTAGGAATTTCAGAACAGGGCTTGACCAAACAAATGGTCGGGGGTTTGCTGATAGCAGGCCCTGCAGGACACCTACTGTTCTTCCTGTGCTTGCTTCCTGGTGACCATATATGGAGACAATTTGGACAATGTTGACCACTTTAGACTTCAGGGGGGTGGGGTAACCTGAGACCACCTTTGCATCTGTTGTTGTGTCTGTATAAAGACTCTAGTGAAATGTCTATATGTGTTAGTGTTAGTCGAGCCGAGAGGCTGTCGGGTGCCTGCATGGCTCAAGCCATGCAGCATGTATTTTGTACACTCTGAAAATAAATGGAACTCCGGAAGAACTTTCATCTGCTTGCCTGTGCTTCTTCATCCATCTATCTGTCTGCAGAACTTCTCCGTATTTTTGCCTGAGTGTTTTTTAGTCTAAGTCTTTACGTCTGTTTATGGGCTATAGAGAGAGAAAAAGCAGTCTCTCTCTTTGTAGTTTATATTCTTCACTTGAAAGATATTGCGCCCCTGAGATATTCTGTTCTCTCTCCTTCCTCCTTACAATACTTTTTTTCCCTCCTCAATTCTCATCCTCACCCCACAACCGTCCAGAAGGCGTGTTCATCTTCTCTCTCACAAGCGTAACCCTTTTCTCCCTTTCTCCTCCGTCATACTCATCCGTCATACTCTCATCCCTTCGCTCAGCATAGCCATTAAGAAGCTTCCTCCTACAGTCATAGTCTAATTACAGCTCCATCTCAGTGAATTAGAATGTTGTGTAAATGTTTTCCCTTAATTTAATTTAAAAAGTGGAACTTTCATATATTCTCAATTCATTAAGTTAAGTATTTAAAACCTTTTTTTTTGTTTTAATCTTGATGATTATGGCGTACAGCTCATGAAAATCTAAATCTAAATTATTATTATTTTTCAAAGGAGAAATGTCGACCATCTGAAACGTTTGTTGATGTATGCAGTTAATACTTGGTCTGGGCTACTTTTGAACAAATCATTGCATCAATGGGGCGTGGCATGGAGGTGTACAGCCTGTGGCACTGTTGAGGTGTTATGAAGCCCAGGTTTGCTTCGATAACAGCCGTAAATTAATTTGTATTGTTTAGATACTTCACCTTATGCACAATGAATTGAGAATATATGATAATAATTGAGATGGAGCTGTGTGTTGTTGTTCTCTCTCTCTCTCTCTCTCTCTCTCTCTCTCTCTCTCTCTCTCTCTCTCCCCCTCTCTCTCCTCTCGGTCCCTCCTCTCTCTCTCTCTCTCTCTCTCCCCTCTCTCTCCTCTTGGTCCCTTCTATCTCCTCTTGGTCCCTCCTCTCTCTCTCTCTCTCTCTCTCTCTCTCTCTCTCCAGGACCATCGGTCCACGGTGCTGTCCCTGCAGAAGCTGATCGCCAGGGAGGTAGCGAACGAGGAGCGGGGTCCCTTCCTGATCACGGTGTGTGTGTGTGTGTGTGTGTGTGTGTGTGTGTGTGTGTGTGCGAAGAGGAGAGGAGAGTGCGTGCATGTGCGTGCGTGTGCGCGCGTGTGTGAAAGGAGGTAAAGTTGACCTTAAATCAATTACTTTCTATCATTCCAGGTGAGCCAGTCGTCACTTTTGTCGTCGTTTATTACGAATTACGTCAGCATGGTAACGCGTAACGGAAAGAAAAGCACAGGCCAATGGCAATCAATTGGCTGAGGCAGAGGCTGGAAATTGCACAGGTGAGGGGACTTTGGTCCACTGGCAGAGCCTGGCCAGAGCCATTTGTGGTGTTTTGGACAACAGTGTGTCCCACAGACTCAAGGCACCGGGCACTGCACTCCCTGTTGGGATGTGGAACGCGTGTGTCGAATTTGAAGTCGATGGGTCAAACGGTTCTCGAGTTACATGCATTACAACCGTACACACACGCACACACACAGACAGAGACGTGGCACATTTATTAGACTAGACCTGTACGTGCCCGTCGCAGTCGGCCACCGGCCTACTTGAGAACAATGCAACTTGGGAACCTAATGATATACGTTGTCATAGCACCCGTTTTAACTGCCGGTGTCCCACATGGAGTTCTGTGTATGTGCCTGTGTGTGAAGACTGCAAACTGAAAAGTGTACTTGGCAATCAATTCGGCCCACTGGCAGAGCCTGATTGGTTGAGCCTCAATTGGCTGAGGCAGAGGCTGGAAATTGCACAGGTGAAAGGAGTTGGCCTCATTAGGCCCACTGGCAGAGTCTGGCCCAGGTGAAAGGAGTTGGCCTCATTAAGGCTCATTCATAGTCTGGATTTTCGGTGGTGAGGTGACCACCGGAGCTGAAATAACGTTGAGCGGTGGTGAGTAAAAACAGAGAGAAGAGCTGGGGCGGTGGCGGTGGTTTGCTCTTCACCGCGGCTTGTGACGTCATGTTGTAGTTCGGTGCTCACCTCACCACCGAAAATCCAGACTATGAATAACTGGCAGAGCCTGGCAGAGCCTGACCAGAGCCTTTTGTGTTGGTTCTGGAAAACCGTGGGTCCGACCAACTCGATACCTGGCACTGCACTCCCTGTGGGCCTGGGGAACGTGTGTGTTGAATGTGAAGTCGGTGGGTCAAACGGTTCTCGAGTTACGTGCATTACAACCGTACACACACGTACGCACACACGCACGCAGAGACGTGGCACATTATATAGTAGATGTGTTACACTCTCAGAGTTACAGACCTGTAAGGGTCCATTTGGTTACAAGTGTTACACTCTCAGAGTTGCAGACCTGTAAGGGTCCATTTGGTTCTATCTATTACACTCTCAGAGTTACAGACCTGTAAGGGTCCATTTGGTTCTGTGTTACACTCTCAGAGTTGCAGACCTGTAAGGGTCCATTTTAGGTTTTATTGATGTATTTATTTGTCTGATCCGGTAACGGACGGAGCACACACATGTGTGTGTGCGTGTAGTAGAGGGGGCATCCTTACTATTGGGCACTCGGTGTCTGTCAGACTGGCCCCATAAAATCTGAATCCCCCACCCAACCCTTTTCCCCCCTCACAGTCACTGTATATGTTTTTTCCCCTTACATTTTTACCTCCTCTATGATGATTTCCTGTTTTTGGCTATATAGATAGAAGTGTATATTTGTACGTCTCTAAATCTTATGTAAACAAGTTTAATGCTTTTATGGTGTCGTCCACTCACTACAGTTAACAGCTTTGTATTGAGTTGTGCTTGAAATGTACTGTAATTCTGTTAATAAATACTTCAATCAATCAATGAATCTGTTCTGTGCGTTCTGTGCTGCTGTATGGCGTGCACCATTTGAAAACACATCTTGACTAGTACTGGCCATACCTTGAGTTGGCTGTGTGGCCGCGACCGTCTCTAGTGTTGTCCTTGCGTTCGTGTTTGAGGGATTCCGATTTTACGGGGGCCAGTTTCGAATTGCAGCCGTCCGTAGGTGCCCTTTGAGAGCGGTTTTGAAAGAGTCAAGGGATTCGCATGTCTTAATGACAGTTGGTAGGGCGTTCCACATTTTGGTGGCATAGGAGCGAAACGAATTTAGTCCCTTGTTTGTGCCGAATCTGGGTTGTACATGGTTCGTTGCACTCCCTCTGGTGTTGTGGGTGTGGACTTCGTTAACATTAAGGAAGTATCTAGTTTGTGCGTCTGGTGGTGGAGACAAACAGATACGCTGAACAGAGCAGAGCCGATACTCCATCCAGAGCTAAATGGACAGAAGTCAGTCTCGTTGAGATGAAAACTTTTTTAGGAATTTGTCTCGGAATGGGAATCCTGAAACTTCCAGCCAGGTGGGATTACTGGCGGATAAAACGACCCCTTCTTCAGACCAACTTTCCCCAGTAGGCTACATGTCGCGAGACAGATTTGCTGCTATCTGGAGGTAATGATGAGTATTTTATGAACTGTAATAAATGATGATGATGATTATAACGCTGGCAAGAAACGATGATGAGCCTATATGCTGCCTAGACGCCCTCCCATAACAAGTTTACAAATGAAACCAAATTAACCCATGATATCTATTATCTATATCCATCTCTCTGTAATTTCGTTACATTTGTACACTTGATAGACGTGAATCCCCCCCACCGCCCACCCCTTTTTTTCCCCTCACTGTATATGTTTCTTTTCCCTTTTTACCCCCTTTATGATTAATTCCTGTTCTGTCTATAGAAGTGTCTATTTGTACGTCTCTAAATGTTTTGATGATTTGAACATGGTGGACCCTATTGGAAACAAGTGTAATGCTTAATTGGGTCGTCCACTCACAGTTAACAGCCTTTGTATTGAGTTTGTGCTTGAAATGTACTGTAATTCTGCAAACTGTTAATAAATTCTTCAATCAATCAATCAAAGACAGACAGACACGTCTATAGGTAGGTAGGCCTACACACAGTATTATTATAATGTCTGATGATGGTGAATGGTAATACAAGTTCATAATTAATTATAATGATAAGAAATAACAGTAGTAGTAGTATTTTATTTAGTGATTTTATTTATCACACAATAATAAACAATACATTACATGAATGTACTAGCAATAAGTATTACCAATACTATACAGTATAATCAAGTCTGATGATGATGATACAGATTATTATAATAATGATGGTGATGGTGATGATAGTAATAATTATGACAGTAATACATTATGATTATAATGATGGCTGCTTGCATGCATGTATGCAAGCATGCTTGTATACATGAATATTACATTTTGAATATTTGGATGAATATTACATTTTTTACTTTTCATAATTTGGTGATATTGTTATTACATTGGTGGTGTGTGTGTGTGTGCACGTGAATAATGCAATGTGATAACAATATCACCAAATTATGAAAAGTTAAAAATGTAATATTCATCCAAAGTAACTTATTTACTTTTTACTTACGTGTATATTCAGATATCTTCATCTCCAAGACAACAATGAGGAAGGCCTGGACCGCTCGGACAAACTCTGAAAGCTGCGTTGGTTCCTGAATCACCTGGCAACACAGTACCAGTCCCTCTATGGGGTAAACGGTACTGTGTCTGTTGACGAGAGCATGATCAAATACAAGGGCAGACTCTCCTTCAGGCAGTACCTTCCCCTCAAACCCACAAAGTGGGGTGTCAAGGTGTGGGTCATGGCGGAGAGCTCTACTGGATACTGTTCAAGCTTCCAGGTAAGAAAGATAAAATCAGCACACCAGTTAGCTCCCATTTGCAAAGATGTAATAGTACGTTTCAAGTACCAAAGTTGTTCTTGTTGTTGGTTTTTCGTTCCAGGTCTACACAGGTCGTGATGGGAATGTCGCAGAGAAGGGTCTTGCTCATCGTGTCGTAATGGATCTGGCAGAATCCTACTATGGCTCTAACCTGTCCATATACATGGACAATTTTTATAGTGGGGGTGGAGCTTTTCCAGGACATGAGGAGCAAGGGTATGGATGCCTGCGGCACCATTCGGGCCAACAGGAAGGGGCTGCCAAAGGACGGACAGCTGACAAAAAAGGCGAATTTGGTGAAGCACGAATTCAGAGTCGCCCAGAAGGACGACCTCACATTCTGTGTCTGGCAGGACACTAAGGCTGTCATGGTTCTGTCCAACCATCACGACCCCACCGAGACAGGGACCGTACAGAGAAGGAAGGGTGCCTCCAGCCAAACCACTGTGGTAGTTCCATCCTGCCTTGCCGATTACCAGAAGCACATGAAGGGTATGTTTGAGTTATTGATTTTTTTATTTATTGACAAAAATAAATACAAATAAATACTGTATATGACATAGCCTACATTATTTGAAAACATCTGTCAAAAAATATAAAACAAATAGCCTGAGAACCTTTTTCCATTGTGGTCCTCTCAGTGTAAATGTGTGTGTAAACTGAGTCCTGTGTTTGTTCCAGGTGTGGATCTTCTGGATCAAATGGTGGGCTACTACAAAATTGAGCATCGCTCAAAGAAGTGGTGGAGGAGGGTGTTTTTTTACTTCCTCTCCGTGTCCTGCTACAACGCGTTCGTTGCCCATAGAGCTGCTGGAGGAAGAGCATTCTCCGCCTCTTACAAGGGGTACAAAGATTGGCTGGAGGACCTGATGGAGGAACTTGTTGTCCCAGTTTTGGCAAGGCCTCCTCCTGATTTCTTCCCCCCTCCATCCCCAGCTGTGCTAAACACGGAGCATGATTTTGAGAAAATCTTCGATAAGAGAAGGGGCTGCAGAGAGTGTGCAGTGGCAAAAAGTGGCACTGGTGAACGTCCCACAGCCACAGTATATGGCTGCAAACAGTGCAAGGAAGCTGTGCACATGGAATGCTTCGGCAAGCATGTCCGTTTTATGAACTGAACACTGAATTCACTTTTCTTCTTTTTTTTGTTTTTGCATTTTTGTGAAATGTTGCTAGGCACTATTATTTTATTGTATGTTATGGTTCCGAGGGAGCCTGTTCTGGAGACTTGAATGACGTTTATCAAATTGTTTCAGAAAAAAAGAACACTGTGACACTTTTATTTTCATTTTTGTGAATATATTACCTTTTGTTATGTTTCCAAGGAAACCTGTTGAGACTGGAGAAGATTCAAAATGAGTGGTCCTGATTCAGAACCACTGATCCGATTGACTTTCCACTTGGTACTGCACTAGCCTGTGAGCCCAGGAATCCCCCGCCAAGTGGGAAGTCAATCGGACCGAGTTTTGATATTCCTGCCCATTCTAAGCAGATCGGGCCGGTTCTGCAGAACTGCTGATCCGATTGACTTCATACTTGGTACTGCACTTACCTGTTTGTACAACAACACACCTGCCAAGTATGAAGTCAATCGGATCAGTGGTTCAGGAGATATTGCTGTCCATTCCAGGTGGGTCGGGCTGGTTCTGCAGAACCGCTGATCCGATTGACTTCATACTTGGTACTGCACTTGCCTGTTTGTACAACAACACACCTGCCAAGTATGAAGTCAATCGGATCAGTGGTTCAGGAGATATTGCTGTCCATTCCAGGTGGGTCGGGCTGGTTCTTCAGAACCGCTGATCAGATTGACTTCATAATTGGTACTGCACTTGCCTGTTTGTACAACAACACACCTGCCAAGTATGAAGTCAATCGGATCAGTGGTTCAGGAGATATTGCTGTCCATTCCAGGTGGGTCGGGCTGGTTCTGCAGAACCGCTGATCCGATTGACTTCATACTTTGTACTGCACTTACCTGTTTGTACAACAACACACCTGCCAAGTATGAAGTTAATCGGATCAGTGGTTCAGGAGATATTGCTGTCCATTCCAGGTGGGTCGGGCTGGTTCTGCAGAACCGCTGATCCGATTGACTTCATACTTGGTACTGCACTTACCTGTTTGTACAACAACACACCTGCCAAGTATGAAGTCAATCGGATCAGTGGTTCAGGAGATATTGCTGTCCATTCCAGGTGGGTCGGGCTGGTTCTACAGAACCGCTGATCCGATTGACTTCATACTTTGTACTGCACTTACCTGTTTGTACAACAACACACCTGCCAAGTATGAAGTCAATCGGATCAGTGGTTCAGGAGATATTGCTGTCCATTCCAAGTGGGTCGGGCTGGTTCTGCAGAACCGCTGATCCGATTGACTTCATACTTGGTACTGCACTTACCTGTTTGTACAACAACACACCTGCCAAGTATGAAGTCAATCGGATCAGTGGTTCAGGAGATATTGCTGTCCATTCCAGGTGGGTCGGGCTGGTTCTGCAGAACCGCTGATCCGATTGACTTCATACTTGGTACTGCACTTACCTGTTTGTACAACAACACACCTGCCAAGTATGAAGTCAATCGGATCAGTGGTTCAGGAGATATGCAGACAGATATGTAGTTGAGTATAATTAATGTATTCGTTTTATATTACTTTATTTTATTTTTTAATAGTTTGTAATAAATATTTGTGCAAATACATTTTATTCTGAACAATAGCCAAAGTTGTAAGCTCTGAAATGTTTTTGGAATTTTGTTTCTATCTGCTATAGAGGCTGAGTAATATATGTTTTAGTGAACCTTGGGAATTTTGTGAAGTTTCTCAGAAAGACCTCAGGTTCTAGGGTGTCTTTCATAAAACTGCCATAGGTTTTAGAAGGCCTTTTCAAAATCGGCCTTAGGTGTAAATGGGTTAAAACTACAGGGAAGGGTCATCAGGTCAGAAATAGAATAATTTATTTGAACAACCCATTTAAAAAGGATGACATATCAGAAACCAGGTTAAAATGTCAGTTATGCTAACTATTACCACAAGATCAGCAGCCAGGGGAACCAAAGGTGTCCTTGCTGACAGGGGGACACTGATTTCACAAGCCATGCACTATACTAGTTAAAACCCCAAGACAGCCTACCCCAAGACAGCCTATACCACGTATACCCACCACCTGTCGGGACTACAACTCTAGCCCACCTGTGCTACTGCTACTACTGGCACAGTCAGAGGCAAATATACTTTATATTCAACATCTATTTTGCATCGATTCAATATAGTGAGCTGGTTTGCACAAAACAAAATAAACCTAAACAAATTAAATAACAAAACTAATAAGGACAAAAACAGCAAGGGCACAGAGCTCCTCCTAATAAAACAAAAAGACAATTAAGACAAAATTACAAATTAAAACACAAGTACAATATGCAGAGGCAGCCCTTTACCTCAGATTTAAGAATGCCACACTAGGCAATGAGGCCATGCTGTCATCAGCACTCGGTCCCGTGAGCTTGCCACCGAACCAACTGGAGCTGGAAAAGCGCTGCATAAATATATACGAGGCCATGGCGTGGAGAAGCCACGCAGTCAGTACTCCTAGCTGGTCCATGGGGCAGCAAGCCACTAAATGCTCAGGAGCCAACAAACAGCAGCTCCGCATGAGAGTCATACGAAGCTATAGTATAGCCTACAACAGGTGGGGGGAAACCAGCAGCCTATCCCAGGGTGGGATTCCCACTGTCAGATGCCTGCAAAGTAAGAAGCACTTAGATTTTGCTCATAACTTTACAATTATAAAAACACATGGAGACCAGACCTTACATACCGTCAATGACATTCTCTTGCACCTACAACCCCAACACACCACCAGGCAAACACAACAAGCCAGCCAGCTACTCTGATAGCTGGGTGTGGCTCCCTCTTATTCAGTGAGCAGCCAGGTGTCTCAGCTGTCCTGAATATGGGTAATTGGGATGTCACATGATTGGAAAAGCTCAACCCACTACACAAAGGAGGAGGATGTGCAAGTCTACCTGCACTCCCATCCCGACAGCTCCAAACCAAATGAAGTGAGTAAAGTTGTGACAATTTTTCACTGTGTCAGCTGTGAGGGGTCATATCACTCCTCGTTGAGTTGATGTAAGTTGTCAGACTTCATTCTCCTTTTATAATCAGGACTGCAGCAACTTCAAAGCTGGTAACATGGTCAGGTCAAAAAAACAGCAGACAAAACTCGACGTGACCGGGGTCTTTGGAGCGTGCTGTAAACATGAAATTCCACTGCTATTTGTGAACATGAACCAGGGAGAACGGTGAGTTTGTTTTTTCACAACTGCTAAGCTCCAAATGTTACCCAAAGATGTTGGATGCTATTTATTTACATTTTAGGTCATCATGGAACCCATTTGGACAAATTGGAGAACTGTCGTTTTTTTTTCTCAATAGGCTGGCATTCTCCATGTATGTCATCGATGAGTTGCTGAGCAGATGCCAGGACAAGAGCATTGAGCTCCATGTCATATATGACATAGCATGTGTCCTGTCATCACACATGCGTGTAAGCAATTTCTTAAACCGTTATTAAATACTCAAGACAACATTTACTTGTGCAATACAGTTTTATGTAATGTATTGTCTTGTGTTCCATCAGAAGAAAGGAGAAGGCATACCAGCTAGTCTGTCCCTGGCTGTACCGGCGTTTCATGTTTATGGTCATAAACTCCAGTGTCAGGTAATGTTGTCTGTCTGTCAGTGAAAGTATTGTGATTAATGTTTATGGTTAGGGTTATTAATGGCCTTATTCTGCAAGGGAAGCACTTAAAGAGTGACACACATACAGTACACACTCACAAACTAAATATGTAAACAGTACAAATTATGAATGCACCCATAGTGCAGCAGTCGTGCTATAGATGGGTTTCTTGTTTACAGACATTGAGACTGCACGCGCCTATTTCATGTAATCAATTCCCAACAGTTCCCCAAACCTGTTGGTTTCAGTTCAATCAACCTCCTCTTGTGTGTTGGCTGGTGAGATGCAGAGAGGCACCCTAGTGAGACAGATATATATATTTACTTCACCCACTAACCCACCCACTCACACCGAGAACAGCTCACATACAAGCTTGCGTCATGGATGCGGCTGCTGTGAGCTTGGAGGTCTGCTGTTCTCAGCCATTCTCTGTGCAGCAGCGTCAGTGCTGTGACCACTTTACATTGAATGTAATGAGCGATCGGTTTCTTTTGCCCACGACCTGCGCACACATACAGGTTCTTGTCAGTGTGACGTTGTCTGGAATTGCGTGTATTGTACTGTACATTGATGTAAATGTACTTCAATCGTCTGTTATTTACAGATCATGTACAGCACAAGAAGGCTGCAGGGGTTTGGGCTGACGGATGGAGAAGCCGTGGAGAGGCTGTGGTCATTCCTAAGAAGATTTGCGCGAGTCACAAAATAGATGACGCCATCACATCGCATCGACCTCCTAAGTGATGCGCTGCTTTATTTTAGGAGGAGGAAATCGGCTGATCTAGGTTTGCCCCCATTTCTATCTTTGCCGGTTATGCTGCTTCCAGTTACAGCTTTTTCACATGGAATGAATGTTGTTTATTAACAACATGTACTGTATTCACTGGTGCTGGATGTGTCATGTGCCTACCAAAGGCAGGCATTTTGTGAGCATGCAGTATGTGCCCTAACATTATGCTGCTGGTTTTTACATAAAGTTGACAATTTCTGTTTGTAGATGTGCAGCTCCATCAGAGATGGGTAAGGGCAGAGAAGGTCCTGACTGCTGCGGAGGTGGAGTTTTCTGCCATCCTGAGAGAGGCACCAGGTAGGCCTACAGCTTTCTTCTACGCACACACACACACACACACACTTCAGTTGTATTCTCAAGTAGTGGGAATTGCTGTTTATTTCAGCGTTCGAAACATCTCGTTCATGAGAAAGATTAGTTTTCACCAAATCATTCACCGTTCAGTACTTCTCGTTCCGGTCCGGACAGAGCTCCCTCTGTGCAAGCTCATAGGCTAATATGCTTGCTTCCAATGTGCAGCCGATCCCACTGACATGATTGCACAGAAACACAGCACTGTCATTCATGAGCATTGCACATGTTCTTTGTACTATAATGTAGTAAAAGTAATCAATACCTATTGTTAATTTGTTTATTTCGTTTTCTTAAAGGGTGTATTTCAGAGCAGGACGTACAGGGGTGGATGGAAAGGGAGACAGAAGTGGCTCAACTTTCCGTTAAGAAGACGAAGCCAAAAGGTATGCCAAATTAATATAATGCAGATGTTAAGTGGTTCATTTCCCATTTGCTCAGAGCGGCAGGGAGGGTTCCCAGTTGATCCCAGACTCCCCCAGAGTTAGTGTCGAAGTGTAATTGAGCAGGACACTGCACAGGTTGGTGCCTTGCATGGTTTCCAACTTAGACGGTGTATAAATGTGTGAGAATGGGTGATGCTGGTTTAACTCAAATCACATCTTGATTTCAGCAGCATTTCTTATTCCAGTACAAAGTTATTATGTACTACCTATGTCAAAGATTGTCATTCTCATGCATAATGTATTCTCATAAAATATTGGATTCCCCCTCTTTATTTCCATTGGATGCTGCGGTTCGTTGAAGTTAAATTGTCTGTTTTATGTTTCTAGAGTGTGTTCCCAGATGGAAGAGGGTCTACATCACCAAGTTGATCGAGTTAAACCAGCTCAAGTAAGTATAATCTCAATTTGCTAAACTAACTCAATTAGGATGGATCTATCCCCCCGTTACTGTATTTTATAAAAGCAGAAAATGTGCTGCTTTGATTATTGGCACTCCCCAGCATTAGCTGGGTTATTGCATGTTTTGTAAGTAGTCTGTCTCTCGCCCCCCCCACCCGATCAGTGTTCTGAGATTCCACACAATGAAAGTTAAATGACAATGATTTGTCCAGTCGTATATGGGCTTATTTGTCAATTTGTGCAGACGTCTGTCCAGCAACTGTCCATATATGGGCATATGTATGTGTGCCTGTCACAGACACACAACTTGATTATGATTTCACAAGGTATTTTATCCACAATTGTTTTACTTAAGCAATTCACAGTTCACACGTGCAATATTGTTTTGGCAATATAGATTTGTTATCAGTTTTAACAAAAAATATGTCGATGTAGATTGCATACTAAGGAGTCGTCTGCTGCAGATGAAATACAGTAAGTAAGCCTATATATATAACATTTCAATTGTGTCCATGTGTGCTTTACGGAGTACTGGCAGCATTCATTTATTTTTGATATTTCTTTTGTTTAGGATAGAGAATTGTCTTCAGACAATTGAGGGAAAACACTGCATTGCAACAAGATGGCATCAGTCAGATGTGGTGTTCCAGTCAACGTTGAAGGTCCTTGACTGGGAGGTTAGGAGTCAACTCCTTCTGCAAGCTCGCACAGAGGCAAGGGAGAGAGTCACTCTACTCCATCTCAAAGGCAAATACCCAAGTCCAAGTCACTTTTAATAATTATTATAAAATGGCATGCTTTTGATATTGCTATAGAACAAATGTTTCCCCAGGACGAAACTAGTGGGTATTGCCTGCAACCTCATGATAGATTCATATCACGTTTCAGAAGCCACGATATACGATCGATATACGATATTGTATGTTGATTCCAAATAATGACCATGAATTAACTAAAAGAGCTCTTCTTTATTATTCTGTAGCAGAGGCAAAGCCTTTAAGAATTGCCCAAATACAATAATACCCATTAAGGCCCACATATATAGGCTTTTACTTTAAGTTTAAAATAAAGTAATTGTGCATTGCACCTACACTATGTGTTTGTCAAAACTGCATCGCCCACTCAATCGATATAGCAGCCTCTGTATCGATTCACATATCGTCTGGACTAGTACATATCGATATATTGATTAATTGAAACCACGACTAGGCAAAGCGAGTGTTTTTAAGTCCTCGATGATCTCTATACTATACCGGTCCTTTGTTCCAACTAAACACAAGTGAATCTTTCTAAGTCTGAAATGCCTGAGTTATCAAGACTGAGTTACCAAGTTTGATTATTACTGCCACTGTGTAATGTAGGTTTTTGTTGGGGTGTTTTTCATTGTTATTTTTTGATGTTCTGTTACAGATGGACAGGGCATTGCTGTAAGGCTGTCTAAACAAATAAAGAGCTGTAACTCCAGACTGAGGAAGGCAATTTTGGAATACAACTCTATCCAGTGGCCACCACAGACCTCCTTACCATCACAGTTGGAGTTTGCCCAAGCATCTTGTTGTATTCTCGTATGAAATAAAGTACACACAGACAAGGCAGCTTCATACCATGTGTTCACTTCAATTTTACCTCATGACATCATCAATACAATACCATTCACCTTTTCGCATTAGGGCCCCCTAGTCTACCTTAGGGCATTGCACTTTCAGACCATACACAGTATATCACACATCTGATGTCTCCTTTCCTGCCTATTTCATCATTGATGAAAGTGTGGGTGGATTTCAAATTGAATCAAATGAATTAACCACTAATGTATACTTCATTGACCTGTGTTGGAATGTGATCATTATTGTATTTTATATACCTACTCTTATTCTGAAGTGCCAAATGTTCAACAGGAAATGCCTATTAACATGTGTATAAAACTGCTGAATAAACGGCTGGCTTCAGTTCTGTTGTGTACAGCTGAGAGAGTGGATGTGAACTGACGCTGCTGCCTACTCGTCTCATTATTTATTTCCTCCATACATCCGACTTGTGTCCACAGTATACAGACTCTTCCTATCGCTGTAATGAAGCTCTGTCTAACAACCTGGGTCCCCCAGGGCTGTATGGTTTCCAGCCTGATTTGCTGTGTTCCGTGATTTGTTTTACCTCCGAGGTAGGCGGGACATGCCAAAACTGAGAATTGGTGTGGTTGGGACAAAAACACCAGTTTGACTCAAATCAATGTGCAGCTACTGCTGTTGCCCTACAAACGTTTGTCCCTTCATTATTCAATAAACTCACCCCACACAGCTGTGGACTATTGAATCAAACTAACATCTAGCAATCAAATTTAGATATTTGGCCCCGGACCCTCATCAGAATTTGTTTTTTGCCAGTGATCCCCCAGAAGAGAAGATTTGTCATTCTACATTATTCAGCTTCTATAGGCCTATCTGCTATTTTGAAATGGCCACGTAACACATTTTGTTGGGGAGCCCCTCCAAGGAGCCCTGGGGGTCCCTGGACCACACTTCGAGAACCAAGAGTTCGTAGAGTTTGTATTGTTAATAAGTGTTGGTGCTACTTATTTGTTACAGTAGGTGAGTTTTACCCTGTTTATCTTTACAGACCGAAGAGGGGGATTTTACAAGATTGCTGAAAAGACGTGCCATCGACACCCTCCACATGAAGGCCAGGGCTGCTGAGGAGAAGGCCATGCTTAGAGATGAGATGAGATCTCTCATCATGTCTCTTTTTAAAGGTGCATTCTCTGAATGTCTACAACACCACCTTTCAAGTTTGCCAAAATATCACAAACACCAACTATTCCATCAGCACTTGATTTGTGATCTTAAAAATTGTTGTTTTATTTTGTCTCTGGCTTGGTTGCATACCCCATTTTCAACAGCCAATTATTCTGTCCATGTTCATCTGTACTGAGTATGTTCTGAGTGGTCTCCAGCTCTTTAACTTGTAGTTGATTGTGACCTTTAATATGCAGTCTGGTACAATGAGTTGTGTCTGAAGCTAATTCCTTGAATCCACTATCAGCCACTATACACTGACACCACGATGCGTAAACAGCGCCTCAAACTGTGACTCCGCCCACAACCGGGGGAAGTTGTTATTTGCGCTCGTTCACTGCAATGCAATTTGCGGCATTTTCAAAACAATATTGAGCAGAGTAGCGATTATCAAACGTATTTGCAATGCTGTTGAACAAAGCTAGCGTGTATAGCGTCAAACAAACAACAACTCAGAGCTAGCCGGAAACATGACGGAGGATAATAAAGAGACTCAGAGAGCAGATATGCCTTTGCTTCTTAGACTGCATGGCTGAGAGCAGTGTGTTTATTTTCACTTCCTTATATGCAGATCAGGGGTGATCACGTGACCGGTATCAGGTCACGTGCTCTCAATACAGAAGTATATATAAACATACCCACAATGATATACAGGCAATAAAGGTATATATATAAATATACATACAATGATATATATATACACAGGCAATTAATGATCATCTTAATACATTCCAACTTGATCGTGAATTGGTACACATAGAAATAACAAAAAAATAACCCTTGAAAGAGAAACAAAAAAAAACTTTGGACTGTATGTTACTCTCCAAACCCTCAAAATTCTTCAATTGACACAGCTTGGCTGGTTTTGTCATAACATCGGCAACCATTTGTTCAGTTGGACAATACTCGAGAATCACTTTACCATCATTGACAGTTGATCTTACAAAGTGGTATCTTATGTCAATATGTTTTGACCTCTGTCTCTGTACAGGATTTTTAGCTAACGCTATTGTACCTTGATTGTCCTCGTAAATCTTTGGCTGCATGTAATGAAATCCATCAATACATTGTAACAATTGAATCAAATACAAACACTCTTGTAGAGTTGCCGCTAAAGCCATTGTTGTGATATTAGCCCATGCACAGTACATCTTAGTCTATGTACTTGAACTTGAGATACAGTGTACTTGATATGTATTGTGTACTGCCGGTACTGTAGCATTCTTTATAGATAGGCTACGAGAGACATCTAGGCGACAGCAAGGTCAGCCTTGCTGCAGTAGGCACGTTCTTCTGTCTCATATCTTATTGTTACGTCATTATGATCCAGCACTATATATGTTTCATGTTTGTGTAATAAACTTTGTGAACCTTAGCGTGATACTGTCTCGTGTCTCGTTAATTTGTTCTCCCGGGTACCCGCCGGCCGCCGCCGCAGTCGCCGTACCAAAGTAATACTTCAACAGGATTGTCACACACCACCCAGCCTGCACACACTACCTGTCTGTCAACCCAGACGAGGGTCCCGTATTTAGATTACAACAGCCATGTACTCAGCTTCACAAGTTGAAAGTGCTACGGTGTATTGCTTTTTAGACCTCCATGAAATCAAAGGGCCCTCTGGGTTTAGGCTGACACAATAACCACTAGGATTTTTCCCTGGTTCCCTTCAGATATCTCAGCACATGTTTCACTGTGATCCACTGCTCTTCTGTTGGTTTAGAAAAATATTGTGAAAGTTTTCCCACTACAAAACTCAGATCTGGCCTGGTACAAGTAGTCAAGTATATTAGACTACCCACAACTTCCCTGTATTTTCTCACATCCCCCAATGACTCACTGCTGTCAGTGTAGTTCAGTTTTGCCTCACAGGGTGTTGTTCTTGGCTTGCAGTCCTGCATGTCAAATCTAGTCAATATTTTGTCAACATATTTCCTTTGTGACATAGTCACACAATGTTCACCTTGTTCAAAATCAATACCAATGAAATGTTTCAATTTGCCTAAGTCTTTCATTCTGAATTTTGCTGTAAGCATCTCTTTGACATTAATCATCACATTGTCATCACTTGCTGCAATTATTATATCATCGACCCAAAATAAAATGAATACCTTTTGATCCTTAATTTCCCTTGTGTAAACACAATAATCAACTGGGTTCTGAATAAATTGATTTTTAGTTAAAAAATCATGCAACATCTTGTTCCAATTTCTCCCTGATTGTTTTAAACCATACAAATATTTATTTAGTTTACACACCAGCATTTCCCCATTCTCAGATGTAACTTCATATCCCTCTGGTTGTCTCATGTAAATCTCAAAATCTATTGGTGCATGCAAATAGGCCGTTTGGTGTAAGATCATATTCTCTTGTGCTGCCTTTTGCATCAATACCCTCACACTAGTCTGGTTTGCCGTTGGTGAAAAAGTCTCTTCATAATCCACACCTGGTTTTTGATTGAAACCTTTGGCTACATAACGTGCCTTGAATTGTTTAGATTCATCTGCATTTGTTTTTAAAGCATACACCCATCTACCCCCCACTACTTCTTTGCCTTCTGGCAGTTTAGTCAGGGTAAACGTGTAATTTTCCTTTAGTGATTCAATTTCCTCATCCATAGCTCTTGCCCATAACTTAGAGTCAGGTGATGCCATTGCCTGCTTTACTGTGTGTGGCACATCACAAATGACTCTAACAATAATCAAAGGTTATGTCATCTAGGTCATCAGATTTTACTTGACACTCATAATCCTTTAAATACTGAGGTGGTTTCACTTTTCTTCTGGGATATGTTGCACTCTGGCCACTGTCACCTGCCTGAGCACTGACCAAATCATCCATCTCCCCTGCTTCTTGTTCCTGTGTCTCACTGGTTTGGTCATCTTCACCTGCCTGAACATTTGCCAAATCACTCATTTCAACCACAACCTCTTGTTCTTGTGTCTCGTTAGTTTTCCTATCTTCAGGGAGGTGGTTTACAGTCCTTCCCCCACTGCAATCATCATCCCAATCTGTTTGGGTCTGAACCTCAATGACATTCCTTTGAATTAACTTTACCAATCTGTGCTTAGTTACCTTCCCAGTGTCGGGATAAAACACTAAATAGGCTGGGCTATTTTTATCATAACCTACAAATATCCCTTTTTCACATCGTGAATCCAACTTTTTCTTATTTTGTTTATATGCATAGCATGGGGACCCAAAAGTTCTCATTCTTGAAAGGTTTGGCCTCTTTCCTGTCAGCATGTAATATGGGGTCTGTCCTACACGCTTATTGAAACATCTATTTCGAATAACAGCAGCCGTCATTACCGCATATGTCCACAATTCCCTTGGTAATTTGCACTCAATCAGCATACATCTGGCCATCTCAAACAGCGTTCGCCAATTTCTTTCAGCTGTCCCATTCTGATGGGGTGAGTAAGGAGCTGAGGTCTCATGTCTAGTGGAATTTCCGCTTAACAATGCCTGAAAGTGACCAGAAGTATACTCAGTACCATTATCCGAACGAATACACTTAATTTTCCCATAAGGTGAAACATCGGCAATGTACTTCTCTGTAGCTCTTAGATTTCAAGAAATAAACAAAAGTAGCTCCTGAATAGTCGTCAGTAAATGCTAAAGCATATTTGAATCCATCTTTAGCCGTTGGATCAATTGGTCCAGATAAATCAGTGTGTACAAGTTCTAGTGCTGCTTTAGCTCTTTGGTCTGGTTCTCTATTTCAGCTCTGAGCACATTTACCTTCTATACACACATCACATGACAACTTGGAAATATCAACCTTGCCTTTAATTTCCATACCATCAGTTACATTCTGCAATTTTAACACATCTTCGTAGTTGCAATGTCCCAGAATCTCATGCCACGTCTTGATGTCATAACACCCATGACATTCATCAACATCAATACTCTCATCAACGGTGTTTACATAAAACAACCTGTCATGTACCTTAATGTCGAATGTCGTGCCGTCTCTCTGGATGAACTTGTTCTGTCCCTCTTTGAAGATGAATGTGGCTCCATTTGATGTTGCTGCGTTGACTGAGAAAATGTCTTGGGGAAAGGATGGAACATACAGCGCCCCCTTCAGCATCGTTTCCACCTCTCGACCCTTGGTATCTCTCAGGTAAAACACTGCAGTACCTCTCTTCAGCGCTACGCCAGAGGCCCTCACTCCATCAGCCATCTCCAGAACATTCCTCCGTGGCTCGAAATTCTCATCGAAGTTTCGGAACTTCTTCACGTCGGTCACAATATGTGACGTAGCCCCGGTGTCGACCATCAGCCCTCTGCTCAGAGTATTACTCCGACAAAGTCTCTGCTTCGGTCTCCCGGCGCCGTCCGAGTCGCGGTTCACCTGGCCCACCTTGAAGGCGAACGTGTGCTCCTCTTCATCCTGCGTCACATTGACGTTGTCTTTCCGTCTTCTTCGTCTGCAGTTGGTGTCGTTATGTGTTGGACTTCTGCAAAGACTGCACCACTGTCTCTGTTCTTTCTGACCAGCAGCATCTCCGCACTCAAATGATTTGTGCCCCCTCTGGCCGCAGTTATAACAGGACAGTCTCACGTCGTTGTCCTTGCTTCTTAGTCTCATCACGCTGTCATCCCCGGAACTGCTACTGAACCTTTCAGTGATCTCGTAACTCCTCAGTTTGGACTTAAAGTCGGCGAAGGTGATCCTGTCGTCACTTTGTGCGATGTGGATGGAAAATGGCTTATAAGATTCTGGCAGCCCCTTCAGAACCATAGCTGTTAGCAAGCCATCACTCAAAGTCTCTTCCGCATTCCTCAGTGCCGTGATAGCTATTTCTGCTCGCATAATATAGTCATTGTTTCATCTGCAGTTTTCCGGAGCGATGTCAGCTCTGTGTACAAACTGATCACCCTCGGTTTCCCCTTGCCCGCATAGTGATCTTTCAGAATCTGTAACGCCTTTCTTCCGTCATCCGCTGCCTCACGCATAACCAACGACAAACTTGTATCATCGAGCACCTGAACCAGTTCAGCATAAGCGTTTTCATTCTTCTCGGTGTCCTCAATGGCTTTCACCTTGGCTGCAGCGTCTCTTGCTGCGGCCTCATCTCCATCGAGTATTTCTTCGTCGTCGACATCGGGCTCGTAAAGTATAGTGTCTTTCAGCCCTTTCAGCCGGAGGTAACCGAGAAATTTTACCAACCATAATTCAAAGTTCCTTTCATCTCCGTCAAAACGAATTCGGCTCCATTGGCTGTTGTTGTTTCTACCACTGGGCTCCATGACCTGTTGAACAAAGCTAGCATAGCGTCAAACAAACAACAACTCAGAGCTAGCCGGAAACATGACGGAGGATAATAAAGAGACTCAGAGAGCAGATATGCCTTTGCTTCTTAGACCATGGCTGAGAGCAGTGTGTTTATTTTCACTTCCTTATATGCAGATCAGGGGTGATCACGTGACCGGTATCAGGTCACGTGCTCTCAATACAGAAGTATATATAAACATACCCACAATGATATACAGGCAATAAAGGTATATATATAAATATACATACAATGATATATATATACACAGGCAATTAATGATCATCTTAATACATTCCAACAAATGCCATACGTTGAAAGATCTGTTGCCCGTGGACAAGGCACGCTACCTCCGCAAGTTAGATAGCATCGGCATAGATGTTTGTCCGTATGTGATTAAGGATTGGACAAGTTGCATTGGCAGCCATAGAAAATTCTTACCCCAGGCTAAAACCAGATGTGACGTTTTTGGGCGTTCCTGTATACCGTGGTGTCAGTGTATGTATCTGGTCACCTCCTAGAAGAGATCATTATTGACTCTCAGACTGGGTGTCAGGTTCTCCAGAGGGTCCACAATTTTTTGGGGGGATCCCCAGATTAGTTTAATGTGCAACATTGTTTTCACACTCAACATTAAACAAACCAACATAGTATAAGTGTATAGGGCTACAATGTAGCTGTCTGCACAGTTGAACAGTTACAATTTAATGACTTAATACCTTTTTAATTCCAAATTGGCCAAATTGTCAAATATGGGTAAGAAAGAGGCAATCACAAGCTCACAACGCCTTGCTCTGCGAGGCGTTGTGAGCTTATAGATTGGGTATTATGATTTTCACAATATTTATCTGTGGCAGTCGAACGGAGTCAAACTAAATGCCTACAATTCCACGTGCTAACTATAGTCTAATGATCTCTTTCAGTGACAGTTACACATATCCTCCACCAGGGGGCGAAATGCATTAAAGCCACAGTGCCTGGGTCCATTATTGCGCATGCGTCAAACAAACACATTGATCCGGAACTTTCGTGTCTTTTTTTTCCACAACAAAGAAACGTTAGTTTGTTCATCGTGGTGTGAACACAGCGTGGTGAAAACGGTCTCTAAAGGAGGTCAAAACGTGTCAAATGGAGTCTGTACGGCTGAAGATAAACGAACACATGACGTCGGTGGGAGAGGACATATTGTGTGTTTTAGAAAAACAACAAAGTGTTGATGTCTGTCGTGTGAAACTTGATGTCAGAGTGCTTGTGCTGGAGCGACTCAGTATGGTCGCAGAGGTAATCTGCAGCCTCTTTCAGAGAGAGATGGAGACTCTACACATACACAACATCAAACTACACACTGCAGGTATGTGTCACACACACACACACACACACACACACACACACACACCTCTCTATCTCTCTCTCTTGCTGCAGGTATACTGTTACACACTCGTAGATGTATTTGAATCAAATTTGACATTTTCATATTTATGAGCATGTTGGTGCTCTTTCCCCTGTGGACACTAGAGAGACACCTGCTGAGCCCGTAAAACTCCAAACATGTACAAATGCAAAATATACGATGCTCACCCTGTGCAATGTATTCACCCGTAGTTTTCAATAGAGACATATTTTAATCCTGTCTAGTCTATGGGCAAACGTACATTTTCACCCTTGATTAATTCCTGTTTACATTGAGCGTAATTCTGGCTTTCACTGGATACTCCCCCTCATTACTGCCATTGGGAACTTCCGACAAAAAAAGCCAAGAACCCATAGGTGACTTAAATCCAAAATGGCTAAAATAGCTTACTTTTCACAATTTCTAGGACATTTTTCAATTTATTTAGGGGTTGACACTAAGGTCTCAGAGGACCCGTCGGTCAAAGTACAGCTTAGATTGTACTTGCCAAAAGACCATGCCCACTTGCCCGAAAAGTAAATTGTCCATTATAATAAATGATGGGCCTGTGCGATAAAAAATGTCCTACCTGTCAAATGTTATGCTAAATACCTACATAGCTATGAATGTGATTATGGGTTCACACTTATTTTATATTTCTAAGTGTAGCCACAGTGAAAATAGCATAAACAGTGCTCTTATGTGACATTCCACAGACCAGAAAACAGAGTGCTCTAGCGGCGTCATACCAAAGCCTACACGGGTTGTGCAAAGACGCGCTGTGATTGGCCAGTCGCTGTGATTGACAGCCTAAACCTAACCCTAACCTTAACCTCAGTAAAACTATACCTAACCTTAACATCAGTAAACTTAACTTGCCCGGGGCGTGGTTATAAGCACAACCCGTGTAGGAATTAGTATGTCGCGCTCTAGCGACAGGTGTTTAGACAGATCTCTTGTGTTGTGCTTGTAGACGGCTGCGTCCCCTCCCAAACAAGCACTTGCTCGGTCGGGCAACCTGAAAGCAGACTCCACATGCCCAAGAGTTTAATTTACCTGCCAGGTGCAGGTGGGCAACCCTTAGTGTCAACACCTAGATTTAATTAAAATGTTTCACCTGGTGTTTATATCAGGATGGGGGACAATGATATTAGCACCTTTCAACTGAACAGAGCATGGTAGACGTCTATAGTTTGATTTGATTACATGATGGTATAATGTGAGGTTGCTGAATGATAGCCAAAGGTTCTTTCTATTGGTGATTTCCACAGAGCACCACAGGGAGAGGTCTACAGTATCTAGAGAGACAAAAACATCAACGTTGTCAGAGGAACAGCGAGAGACGGACCAGGGACGTGGACTGCTTTATGCAGCGATGCAACCTGTAGTGAAACTGTACAAGATAGGTATGTACTGTTTTATTTAAATACAAGAATTCTCGTCCCAGAAGACACTCACCCCGGGTCAAAATTTGCAAACTTGGAATGGTCGCCACCAGGTATTCAGACCTACCAACCTGCACGCATTTTGTGTACCAACCACACAATTCTAGGTGTCTATACGCAGGTATAGACACCTAGGTATAACTGTGCAATAACAACTACGCAATGTTAGGGGATGCAGGGTGAAATTCAGTTAAATTAGCCCCCAACGGCTTCTGCCAGAAATATTTGAGGGAAATCTAAGCATATCGGCCATTTATATGGCCCATTCCGATTATGCTACCTATTATATCGTGTATCCCTACTATTTACAGAGCACAACCATCTATTGTACTACAATTCTGGTGTGAAAATTTCCAGGGATGTGCCGATGAGACGTTTTGGCTGATATCGATATCCAATATAATGAATTGCTGTTATGGCTGATAACCGATATTACCTATGTCGATATGATCTCATTCTGTATTGAAAAATTATAATAATTTTGTCCATTCTGAAAAATACATGTAACAGGGTTTCTGCACTGCAGGCTTAGGCAAGCCAGATTTAACTTTAATACCTTTATATTTAATATTGTGAGCTTGTAGATCTGTTCAAGCTGTTACTTTGGGCTTGTTAATCTGTAAAGACAGACCGATTAATAGTACCGATTCATTTATCGGTCTGATTGATTAATCGAACTGATGCCGATTAATCTAAAAACAACTAAAATCGGCCGATACCGATGTGTTTGCCGATTAATCTCCCATCACTAAAACATTCTATAACATAACCTCCCCCAAAATTGCGAGACACCCAAATTTGCGGCCTGCGGAACACCTGCCCACCGCCCTCCAAAAAACCTAACCTTATTCCTAAACATAAACTTGTTAAAATTATGCCTAAACCTCAGTGATATTGCTAGGTTGTCAATGGGGTGTCTGTGGCTCAGGATGTAGAGCAGGTCGTCCAATGATCCATGGGTTGGCGGTTCGAATCCCGGGTCCTTCTGTCCACATGTCGAAGTGTCCTTGGGCAAGACACTGAACCCCACCATTGGTGTGGGAAGTGAGGACACTGGCGTTGACTGTTCGCCGCTTCACCTCCCAATGTATGAATGAATGGACCATTGTAAAGCGCTTTGGGTAAGCACGTAGTGCATAGAAAAGAGCTATAAAAATGCAATCCATTATTATTATTATTATTATTATTATTGTAGAGAGTCCCGGAACTCACTGGTGTAAGACTGAAAAGTTCCTGAAGAAAGTTTGTTCTTGTACTGAGTTTGCAGTTTCTGTCCACGTTGAATGAACACAAATAGTTGATTTTTTATTAAAAAGACACCTAGTTCTTTATATAGAACCCCAAGTGTAAACGCATCTTAGCAATTAAAGTCCTTATTCTATTCCTTCATTGCAGGCCAGAGTGCAGAGTCCAGCCTGAAGGTGAAGAGGTTTTGGAGTGTTAAACAGGAATCTGAAAACCACCTGGACATCAGTACGTTTTATTCTCTCTCTCTCTCTCTTCCTTTTTCCTTTTATTGAAAGGCTAATAGGCGTGTCCAAACTGGAATCTGCTTCAATTCTGAGTTGTTAAATTTGAATGTTTGCTGTTGGCATGGGCCGGCCTAGAGGTCCGGGCACCTAGGCTGCTAAACCTCACAGTGTGTTGCGGGTTCGACTCCCAATTCCGGCAGCCTTTGCTGCGTGTCATTCCCCAATCCCCCCCCCCCCCCCCATTTACAGTCAGCTTACTGTATGTACTCAGGCAGAAAAAGCGCTAAAATCTAAATATATACATATATCTAAATAAATAATGTTTGCAGTAAATTGCCTTTTTTATGAATGAAACAGACAATATATTTACAGCTGTAGTTCGTCCAACTACCAAAGCTAAACACTGTGAAATAATGTTCAAAGTAGGGCTGTGCGATATGACGATATATATATCGTATCGACGACAGAAAATGTCTGTCGTTTAAAAGGAGCTCCATCGTTTATATCAAATCGCAAAACAAGCGTTACGGCAGTATTTTTCGTCACAGCGCCCAGACAGGCTGCTTATCAATGCTGCTATTTCATAACAAACATGAAGGGAGATGATAGGGGATGAGGTTCAGAGCGGGGTAACTCTAAAGTAACCGGCACTTCACTGTTATAAATGCATGTTTCATGTTGGGTCAAATTGATATACTGCATGGGCCACACAGTTTTACACAGTGATGTTGTTGAACAAAGAGCTTGTCCGTCCGAACACTTCTACCTCTTTCCTCCTACTTGCAGTCCTGCTGCGTGTCTTCTTATTTTATTGTTCCAAATAAATTATTCCACCTGAAAAGTCCTGTATTCAGCAACAACAACACAAGACGCTAACTGAGGTTGTGATCATGTGTAAAAAACATCCACTCAACCCAGCTGTGCATGCAGAGTTGACGAGTGATGATGCGTTTTCTCTCACTCTAGCCAACACCTGTAGTCTATTAATTATCTATTGATTGTAGGTCTCTCTAGGTGGACCGACCTTGGCTACAAAAGCATTTGTAATGTTCACATAACAGTGATAACACTTGCCCAAAATGTTATTTTTCCTAGTCACATCCACATACATATTGTTCAAATCCTGGAAACACAGTGTCCAGATAACACTGGTTCAGATCTCCAACCACGATTGCTGGCACTTCTGGGTACTGTAGCGCGAAACGTCACTTAGGGGCTTAGCCTAAAGCATGTTAATAAAGTATTCAATCATAGCCTCACCAAGTGTCTGTTTTCAGAACAAAAATACATCTCATGGATGCACCGGGGACGTATCGTCAGTGATGTATCCCAAGGTCATCAGGGTTTTGGGTCTCACAAACATCATACCCCTCACTCAGGTGACCCAGCCGGGGTGATCAAGTCCTGACTTACGTCCCAGTAGCTACCCTCGATCAGACTCACTAGGGAAAGACACACAATCCACCGCTCAGTTTATTAAGATTTTACATCATATTTGATTTGGCTTTTGTTCTAGACTAGAGGTACTAGAAACTGTATTATATTGATGACTTTTTACATTATTCATTTATTTATTTATTTTGCTGGGGAAAACCGATTTAAATAATCTGGATTCGTTTGAGACAGTTCCAATACCGATATGGCATTTTTATGGCCGATATGGCCCATTCTGATTATGCTACCTATTATATCGTGTATCCTTACTATTTACAGCAGAGCACAATCAGCGCTCCATCAAATTAAAAATTTGGAAAATGTGGGCAATGGGTAATCTGATTTTCCAGCCACCACTCTGCGCTGAGGTACAAGATTCAAACCTTTTATAGCAGTGGTTTTCAACCCTTTTCACTATTCATTGGGCATTTGAGCCACGGACCACCATTTGATGAGATTTAGCCAAAACTTTGAATACTTTATCGTTGGATACGATTTTGTCCACAATTCCATGCTGCAGAGATAGCAGGCATCTAAATAACAACTCTTCTACTTTCTCTAATTGTGTAGACTTCTTGTAAATTATGTAATTCAGATGTTTAACTCTCTATCTATCTATCTATCTATACAGTATCTCACAAAAGTGAGTACACCCCTCACATTTCTGCAAAAAAATAATTATATCTCTTCATGTGACAATACTGAAGAAACGACACTTTGATACAATGTAGTCAGTGTACAGCTTGGATATCAGTGTAGATTTTATTTCCCCCTCAAAATAACTAAAAACACAGCCATTAATTCCAAACAGCTGTCAACAAAAGTGAGTACACCCTTAAGTGAAAATGTCCAAATTGGTGTCAATATTTTGTGTGGCCGCCATTACTTTCCAGCACTGCCTTCGCCCTCCTGGGCATGGAGTTCACCAGAGCTTCACAGGTTGCCACTGGAATAATCTCCAACTGATGTCTCCATGATGACATCACGGAGCTGGTGGATGTTAGAGACCTTACGCTCCTCCACCTTCTCAGGATTCCCCAGAGATGCTCAATAGGTTTTATGTCTGGAGACATGCTTGGCCAGTCCATCGCATTTACTCTCAGCGTCTTTAGCAAGGCAGTGCGGTCATTATCATGTTGGAATACTGCCCTGCGGCCCAGTTTCTGAAGGGAGGGGATCATGCTCTGCTTCAGTATGTCACAGTATATGTTGGCATTCATGGTTCCCTCAATGAACTGTAGATTCCCATTGCCGGCAGCACTCCTACAGCCCCAGACCATGACACTCCCACCACAATTATTCACTGTAGGCAAGGCACACTTGTCTTTGTACTCCTCACCTGGCTGCTCCCGCCACACACGCTTGACACCATCTGAACCAAATACATTTATCTTGGTCTCATCAGACCACAGGACATGGTTCCAGTAATCCATGTCTTTAGTCTGATTGTCTACAGCAAACTGTTTGCGGCCTTTCTTGTGCATCATCTATAGAAAAGGCTTCCTTCTGGGACGACAGCCATAGAGACCAATTTGATGCCGTGTGTGGCGTATGGTCTGAGCACTGACAGGCTGACACCCCACCCCTTTAACCTCTGCAGCAATGCTGGCAGCACTCCTACGTCTATTTCCCAAAGACAACCTCTGGATATGACGCTGAGCATGATCACCTCCCTTCAGAAACTGGGCTGCAGGGCAGTATTCCAACATGATAATGACCCCAAACACTCCTCCAAGATGACCACTGCCTTGCTAAAGAAGCTCAAAGTAAAGGTGATGGACTGGCCAAGCATGTCTCCAGACCTAAACCCTATTGAGCATCTCTGGGGCATCCTAAAAAACAGAAGGTGAAGGAGCGTAAGGTCTCTAACATCTACCAGCTCCGTGATGTCATCATGGAGGAGTGGGAGATGATTCCAGTGGCAACCTGTGAAGCTCTGGTGAACTCCATGCCCAGGAGGGTGAAGGCAGTGCCGGAAAGTAATGGTGGCTACACCAAATATTGACACTTGGGCCCAATTTGGACATTAAGGATGTACTCACTTTTGTTGCCAGCAGTTTGGAATTAATGGCTGTGTGTTATATAAATCAAATCTACACTGATATCCAAGCTGTACACTGACTAACATACTGAAGCAGCAAGCGTGGATGTCGACACAAGTCCAGCCCCACATGGAACATCTTCCGATATGTAGAGCTACAGTACATTATGGCAGAGTGACGTTCCATATGGGGCCAATGTTAGTGCGACTCAAGCTATGAGTTGAACCCACGTCCAAGTCCAACCCACACTCGACCAGACAAAACTGTTATGGCCTATTAACTGAAATGTTGGTATTGATAAATCAACAGTGATGTTATCTAATTGCCATGTTTTCCACTGTTCTGGAATTGCTGCCCCAACCCTGTGGAATGCATTGATTTCTCCCCAAAACTCCCCATATAGCTCACTGTTTTGATTGATTTTATTCTATCATCAAAAAATAATACAATGTTCAGGAAACGGAAACCATTCGTTGCCATGGTTACACATATACAAGCGGTAGCGGGTTCCCCCCTTCCGGATCCAGTTGCGTGACGATGAAGCTGTTAGGAATTATGCCATGGCTTATATATAGTTTTGCTCATAATAAATCAATACACATCGGTAGGCCCAGTAGCTATTGGCCTACATCATGTCAAAAATATCTAGAATAGGAGCCTAAAATAGGTGACATTTTGGTGTGGTAGGCCTGTACTTCACAGCATTTTTCTTCATTCATCGCCTTAATGATCAGTGAAGAATGCAAATAGAATTTCTTGTTGGTTGACTGTGACGTGTACAAAGGTGAGTGTTGGTGGATGGCTCAACATTGAAATAAATAATACTTTCTCCCAAGCTTCTGTGGATGCATTTTTTGTGCTGAACATGTGCTCATATTTAATTTGCAGGTTAATGAGCTCCCTGATGCAAGTAGCAGTCCCTGTGAATATCCAAAGTTTCAATTCATAAGTCTGTGTTGGATATTGGTCGACTATATGTGATGCAAAACCCAACGCAAATAGGTCGCGTTTGGCATTCGGAAAGCTAAGAGGGCTGCACAATAACGCGTTACAAGTAACGTATTTAAAGATTTCTATGATATTTTCGAGTCCTATGATATTATAGTCTCACTACTTCACTTTTTTCGAGCACAGAAAAGAACGCTTCAATGTAAGTAGTGTGACTATAAAGACCCAGGCTCATCCATCCAACGACAGTGTGGCAGTCCACTCCACCTCCTCCAAACAGACGCGGTCTCGACTTGATCCGGTCTCGTTACAAATGTGCGTGTTGGTTTTGATTTGTGTCTGTCCCGCGGCAAGCATGTGTTAGAGAGAGAGAGGGGGGCGACCGAGTCATTCCCGAATCTCTCTCCCCCATTTCCTGTCAGCTCTCATTGTACCTTTTTCCCCCTAGACTTCCTGCACCTGCCTGTGTGTAAAGAGGTTTCCTCTGAACATGAGGAGAGGAGTCCCAGTCTTGTCCAGGTGGAAACTCAACCTCCACACATTAAAGATGAACAAGAGGAGCTACTTCAAAGACCAGAAGAGGTGATGACGTTTCTAGCAGTAAAAAGTGAAGATGATGATGAAAACAGAGAGACAGAGGCTGAAGCCAGCACCTCAACTGGACACATGAAAACACAAGCTGATGTAGAGGACTGTGGAACAAAACAACCAACCAGAGATGAGCAGCTCCTCTCTCCACACTGTTCTGAATCTGACGACACTGAAGCCAGTGATGGCTGGGAGGAGACCAGGGAAGGTCAGTCGGAAGTAAACACGGTGGATTTACACGAGACTCGAAATGTGGAAGAACTAACATTGTCTTCAAACCACAAGCTGTCTCAGGACCTGACATCAACACAAACTCATCATCAACACAAAACGGAGAGCCACACAGACAAAGGTTTTAGTTGTACAGAGTATGGCAAAATGTTTAGTCACAAGGCAGGTCTAAAGATGCACACAGTTATTCATACAGATGAGAAGTCCTTTGCTTGCAAAGTTTGTGGTAAAGGCTTTAGTCAAATGATTAATCTTAAAAGACACATGATGATTCATACAGGGGAAAAACCCTTTAGTTGCAAAGTTTGTGGTAAAGGCTTTAGACGAAAGATTACTTTGCAATCACACATGAGGACTCATACAGGGGAGAAGCCCTTTAGTTGCAAAGTTTGTGGTAAAGGCTTTAGTCAGAGTAGTGTTATTAAAATACACATGAGGACTCATACTGGGGAAAAGCCCTTTAGTTGCTACATTTGTGCTAAAGGCTTTAGTGCAATGACTCATCTGAAAACACACATGAGGAGTCATACAGGGGAGAAGCCATTTTGTTGCAATGATTGTGGTAAAGGCTTTAGTCACAGTAGTGTTCTTAAAAGACATGTGATGATTCATACAGGGGAAAGGCCCTTTAGTTGCGAAGTTTGTGCTAAAGGCTTTATTCACAGTGGTGATCTAAAAAAACACATGAGGATCCAAACAGGGGAAAAGCCCATTAATTGCAAAGGGGAAAAGTCCTTTAAATGCAAAGTTTGTAGTAAAGGCTTTAATCACAATGTCAATCTAAAAAGACACCTGATGATTCATACAGGGGAAAAGCCTTATAATTGCAAATTTTGTGGTAAAGGCTTTATTGAAGGTGGTGGTCTAAAAAGACACACGAGGACCCATACAGGGGAAAAGCCCTTTAATTGCAATGTTTGTAGTAAAGACTTTAGTAACAATGGCAGTCTAAAAAGACACCTGATGATTCATACAGGGGAAAAGCCTTTTAATTGCAAAGTTTGTGGTAAAGGCTTTATTGTAAGTGGTGATCTTAATAAACACATGAGGACTCATACAGGGGAAAAGCCCTTTACTTGCAAAGTTTGTGCTAAAGGCTTTAGTCAAATTGTTAATCTGAAATCACACATGATGACTCATACGGGGGAAAAGCCATTTAGTTGCAAAGTTTGTGGTAAAGGCTTTATTCAAGGTCGTGCTTTAAACATACACATGAGGACTCATACAGGGGAGAAGCCCTTTAGTTGCACAGTATGTGGTAAAGGCTTTAGTCAGAGTAGTGTTATTAAAATACACATGAGGACTCATACAGGGGAAAAGCCCTTAACTTTGCAACTTAGTTGCAAAGTTTGTGGTAAAGTCTTTAGTCACAGTGGTGGCCTAAAAAAACACATGAGGACTCATGCAGGGGATTAGTCTTTCATTTGTACAGTTTGTGATAAAGGATGTAGTCTTATGCAAGATGTAAAAAAAGAGAACAAATAACATGGAGTCATACAGGGGGAAAGCACTAACCTTGTACAGTTTATGGTAAAGGCCATAGGCGATTTTAGGGGGGCCATTCTTTTTGTGTCAATTATAACTTCATACTCATTTATATTTTTCATTTAATTCATGCTTTGTAATAAACAACTTTGCAACATTACATGAACTTCTTAAATGCAAGTCCAAGCTGGCGCTTCGACAGTGATCTCCAAACCCAACTGGGCATCCTAAAAACCCAACAAAAGAAAACAAGCTAAGAAACATTGTAACTACCATGACCAAATCTGCAAAAATAAACTTGATCAATGATAAAGCAGAGGAAAACAAAAACAATCCTCGGGAGCTCTGGAAGCTACTAAACAACCAACTAGGCTGCGGTCAGAAACTACAAACATAAACATCAAATCAAACGACAAGCTTGAGGTAGCCAACTACTTAAACATCTTCTACAAACATTGCAACAACGCACTTCCCTCCCACTCCGGGTGCTTTGGTGTAGAGCACATCAAAGCCTTCTACAAAAACCTAGGTGGTTGTAAAGATTATTTTAAACTAGCAATGGTAACAACAGAGGAGGTACTTAAAAAAACTGAGTGCCCTTCAACCCCACAAGGCCACTGGCCATGACAATATTCCCTCCAAATTTATCAGAGACACTGCCATCTCTATAGCTCCAATCATCACCCACATAATAAACCTCTCCATCAAACAGGGACAGATCCCCCAAGATTTCAAACTGGCCAAAGTAACCCCCCTGCACAAGATAGGGAGCCAATTAAAGCCCTAAATGTAGGCAAGACGAAGTACATGTTGTTTTCAAATAAAACAAAAGTGGAAACAGGTGACCCCATACTGTCTCTGAGAGGGGCACACATTGAGCGGGTCTCATCATATAAGTATTTAGGGATCTGGCTAGATGAGGATTTCTCTTTTAAAACACATATAGAAAATCTAACAAAGAAAAGCAAACCTAAAATTGGCTTCCTCTATCGAAATAGATTATGCTTCTCTAAAGAGAATAGAAAGAGGATAATCCAAGCAACAATTATGCCAATTTTTGATTATGGAGATATCCTGTATATGCATGCCACTGACAGCATTCTAAAACCCTTGGACGCAATTTATCACAGTGCACTCCGCTTTATTACAGGAGCAGGTTTCAGAACACATCACTGTGCATTATATACCTCAGTAGAATAGTCTTCTCTGGCTCTTAGAAGGAAACAACATGCTACCCTGTTCACGTATTAAGCTTTAATTGGTAAACTACCTCTGTATTTAACAAAACTGCTAGCTCTCAATACATCAGCTTATGGTACTAGATCACAAGATATGCTTTTATTGAAGGTACCAAAAACTACTACTAAATTGGGAGATACTCCACATTTATGGAATGGTTGTCAAAACAAATTGAAGTTGAATGTTTTTATTTCGTTTACTACTTTCAAGATACTCTTAACTGACCTCACACTAGAGGAAGGCATATGCACCTGCTTTCTGTAACATTTGGTTACAAGGTTTTGTTTCTGTGTGTATGTGCTTGTGGATTATATTTGTTGTACTGTGTGTCCATGTCATGTATGTAAAATGTAAATGTTCTTATTTGTATACAGGGCGCCATTGAAAAAGAGACCCTGGTCTCAATTGGATTCCCCTGAAATAAAGGTTACAAACAATTAGACCCCGGCATCTCTAAAGTGATGGAAAAAATTGTCTATGAACGGGTTAAAGTATCTTAAAATGTATGTACAAATTTCAATCCGGTTTCAGAACATCCCACTCCACTGACACATGCCTCCTCTATTTGAGTGACCACATCAAACACAAAAAAACAAAATATGTCTAAATAATATTTAAACACACAAGGACTCATACAGGCAGACAGAGCCTTTAGCTGCAGTTTGTAGATGTGAAGATAATTCGGTTTCATACTGGGGAGAAGCAACAAGAAATATATGCGTGTTTCAAAAGCATTGTGTGATATCAGACACATTTAAGATCATTCAATGTAATCCAGGATGAGAATGACAAGTCAGATGAAGCAGAGGAATCACATAATCTGAAAATCAACATGACTGAATAAAATAAACGTTTCTCTTTAGATGATTATATTAAAGGTATATTCAGTGATTTCAGTTAATTCAAATATCACTTATTTTTTCTTATTTTTTGGATAATCCTCCCTACTATAAAGTGTGCTGACCATATAAGGAGTTCCGCCCTGTCCCCAGTGAGCCCCTGGGGTAAAAAAAACCCTAGTTTCGGTTTGGGCTTTGGGTGGCAAAGCCTTCATCCAATCAGGATGAAAGGGGCCTTCTTCCAATCACGATCGAGTGGGGCGGGACTTGGTGCACGTGCTGTTGGTCTGTTGTACTTCCCCCACTGTAGAGCGTGTGCATGTGCACATCTTGTTAACGGGTGGACCGGGTTTTTTTCCAAATCACTGAATGCTCCTTTAAAAGAAAATAATAGTTCCTTCAAGTTTATATTCGGTTGACATCATCACTTAATTTACTTTACGTTTAAGTTCTACTCACCTTTTTGTATAGATGGTTTTTGTAACAGATCTTTTATTTGTGTTATATTACAGAAATGTTATCACCTCTAAATTCACGGATCAAAAGGCATCAAGGCTGTGGCAGTTCACCCTGCCCCTGAGAATGAATTTAACAAACAGGGTTGAACTCTGCATTATTCTTTGTTTATGTTGCAGACAATGACATTTGTTTGACTTTATATATATATTGTATGGTGCTTGATTGATAATTGATTGTTGACTCCATTGTAGGGAGCAACTACCAGCTGTGGGTGTGGGGAACATGCCAGCATTGGTCTTGTGTAAAGTCGGAAACGGAGTACTCTGATTAAGTGTATATTATTTTTGTGGACAATTAGTAAGTAAAGAGTAATATGTGACACCTTAAAATGTATATTAAGAATTGTGATGTTTCTGGACATTGAGAATGTTCAATTGATTCGAATCAATTCAGATTTGGTATGGTCCAGTGGGAGGGGCTTAGCCTATATAAGTAGGGAGACCTGCCACTGCCAGGGAGTAATTAAGGTCGGACTGTGGAGGTGTGAAGACCAAAGCCAATCTGTCCAGTTAAGATTGTAAGTACTTTTTCCCCTTCATTTTGATCACTGATTGCCTGTGTAAAAAGGTCAATAAAGAAACCATTTATCTGCATTAAGGACAGTTTTTGGCTATTTTGCAACAAGGCATTTGAAAAAACTAACCAACCAGAGGAATACCCTGTTTAATTAAAATGCAGCCTCCAACATAGGCCATACAGTATTTGTAATAAGCAAATCAGAGTGCTCTAGATGGATTTAATCATAAATGTAAGTGTGGCAGGATAGGTGTGACTGAGTTCCCACGCTGTCACAGCCCATCCCCCACCCACTCATCAGTGGGTGATAAAGGCAGTGCGGTTCCTTATGCTAGTCAGCTGGTTGTCTCTGCTGCTGGTTTGTGGCTGCCACACCTTACTTGTCGAGCTGGTGTGTCCACACACAGTTGACGCCTAACTTGCTGGCCCGTCGGGTTACAGCGTGGCGTTGTGCATATTGGTGCAGGTATGTTTCTCTTATTGTTTAAACGATAGCTGGCAGTTGATAGTTTGATGACCATGAACTTGACTATGACCGCTTGTCTCTTTAGCTTCGGGCTACACTCTGCAGGCATTCACTCCTGCTGGAGTCTTGTGCTGGGTGTGCGGTGTAGCTTCACCACGCCACCCAGGTACGTGGTTTATCCTCCCTCTCTACAGTATATTTCATTTGGTGTCTTTGACGCCATGGGAATGTAAACATGGGCTCTTGTTGTGCCAGTGGTTTCCCTACCGGCTTCTGCTGTGTGAGGCACTACGTCGGTGCGCATTGTCCCTCATTAACGTGGTAGGTTCCATTGAGCTCTCGCTGTTCTTGCCTCTGTGAATTGTACTTTTAAATATTAGTTTAACACATTGATTGCTACAGAATCTAGCCAGGCCTGTTCTTCTGGTGCTATAGGCTTAAGATTGAACGAAGGACACTGTTCGGGGGGCCACAGCAAAATGTTCTCTTATAGCGAGAATCACACGCATACATCAAAAGAAAGCTGAACTTGTCCACTTCAATTTAAAAAATAAATTTTGATTTTACCATCTTCCGTTCTGGAGATATTGACCTTTTTGCAACACCTGCTTTTGCTATCTTGAACAGCGAGCAGAGTTATGGATGGTTTAAAGTCAGACATTGACAGGCAGATATAAAAATGAACACAATAAATATCCTATACACCGAATGAAAGCCCTGAATGTGTACTTTTACGAGGAAAACAGTACACATTGATCCCATCTACAGTTTGACATTAATTGGTTATTGAATGCAGCTTGTGCCCACCAGATAACTTCAGAGAAGACATGGACCTGAACTCCTCAATATTCACAAAATAAGGCCTATAGCGACATATACATACTATATACCGTATGAAACAGAAGACTCTCTGCTTTCATAAGGAAAAACATTCTACTGTAATAAAAAAAATCACACCCCTGTGAAGTGAGCGGTGCAACTCTACTTCTCTACTTATTCACTACAGCTCGCTATATACGGACTGAGACAGAAAGTCATGTAAACCTTTTATTTACAGTTTGGTCTGTAAACTTCTACTGTAATAATAAAAATCACACCCCTGTGAAGTGAGCGGTGCAACTCTGTTCTCTACTTATTCACTACAGCTCGCTATATACGGACTGAGGCAGAAAGTCATGTATACCTTTTATTTACAGTTTGGTCTGTAAACTTCTACTGTAATAATAAAAATCACACCCCTGTGAAGTGAGTGGTGCAACTCTGTCCCACAGAGTTGCACCACTCACTTGAATATCATCTTTACAAACATAGCAACAACTCTGGTTAACAAACTGCCCACTCTGGGCTCTTTGGTGTAGAGCACATTAAAAACTTCTACAGAAACCTAGGTGTTTGTAAAGACTATTTTAAACTAGTTATGGTAACAACTGATGAGGTACTTAACACATAATTTGCTAACCACGTATCCGTACGTCTTTAATTAATCAAACGTCCGGTGCGAATCACATATTCATACGTTTTAATCACTTTTTTATTGAATACTTTCATTCATCTTTCACACACCGACTAGATCATGGCATGGGCGTGTCCATTTTACCCTGGCTTCTACACGTAAAGCGGCCCGC
Organism: Electrona antarctica; assembly: GCF_951216825.1. Taxonomy (NCBI): domain Eukaryota; kingdom Metazoa; phylum Chordata; class Actinopteri; order Myctophiformes; family Myctophidae; genus Electrona; species Electrona antarctica. The sequence continues at coordinate 55,058,874 of NC_136812.1, read as the reverse complement.
CCTCCTGTTTTCAGGAGGGGAGGGGGCTTCTTTTTTTTCTGATCACGTGATCGGGACTAAGCAGCAATGACAGGTTCTTCATTGTCCGGGTGGGTAAAAAGATGAATGAAAGTATTCAATAAAAAAGTGATTAAAACGTATGAATACGTGATTCGCACCGGACGTTTGATTAATTAAAGACGTACGGATACGTGGTTAGCAAATTATGTGTTAAGTACCTCATCAGTTGTTACCATAACTAGTTTAAAATCGTCTTTACAAACACCTAGGTTTCTGTAGAAGGTTTTAATGTGCTCTACACCAAAGAGCCCAGAGTGGGAGGGCAGTTTGTTAACCAGAGTTGTTGCTATGTTTGTAAAGAAGATATTCAAGTAGTTTGCCACATCAAGCTTGTCAGTGATGTGTGTCGTTCGATTTGATGTTTGTTTGAAAACCTGGTTTTTAGTTTCTGACCGCAGCCTAGTTGATTGTTTAGTAGCTTCCAGAGCTCACAAGGATTGTTTTTGTTTTCCTCTGCTTTATCATTGATAAAGTTACTTTTAGCTGATTTAGTCATGGTAGTTACAATGTTTCTTAGCTTGTTTCGTTGGGTTTTTAGGTTGTCCATCTGAGCTTGGAGATCACTGTCAAAGCGCTTGGCAAGCTTTGACTTGCATTTTAGAAATTCAGAGCATTTTTTGTCTCTGGCTTTCATTGCAGTCAGTAGGCCTATGTCCGAATTCATCCATAGTTCCGACCGGGTTTTGACCCTGATGGCAGTGATGTAAATAGGGTGCATTTTGCGTCCCAAAACGCACTTTATAGTTATGGGACGCAATAAACCAACAGCCTCTGCATCCATAGGACGCAACTTTATCCTGGCTGCACTGAAGACTATGGCACTCTCTCGGTCACACACTGTTCTACGTGGAAGTCTAGCACTCTTTCGGTCACACACTGTTCTACGTGGAAGTCTAGCACTCTTTCGGTCACACAGTCGTCTCGTCCCACACACACACACACACACACACACACACACACACACACACACACACACACACACACACACACACAGAGAGAGAGACACGACATGATGAGCCCTCGATCGCTTTAAACGACTCTGGAATAATATTGATCGTTATACATATACAGGTCTGCTAGTACTAACCTTTTTATCTCAAATTGACCGGCCAAAATAAATCCACGACCGATTTGAGTGTGTTGCTCCGCTCGCTTGTCACTCCAACTTTCTTTGAGCTCGGTGGATGCGCTTTCAACGCAAATATGAATCAGCTGGTTAACGAGCCTCGTTGACCCTGACCCTGGTCCCTGACTTGACTTGAATTGGCAATCAACGGCACTATTAATGGCAGCTGTATAAACGCTTCTCTTTTGTCTCTTGTCTTGTGTGTATGTGTGTACTGTGTAGGGCAGGCCATTGGATTCTTCCCTGTAGACAGGGACTCAAGTGACTTCTAAGTTCCACTTTTCCAAAGAAACGCAACATTATTTTACATCCACAATGGCAAGCCTATTTGCATTTTGGCTAAGTACAATAATTGCAACTGCAAACAACTTTTGGTTGGTATATTAAGCTATGTTAAATCCACTGTTGCCCACTATTAGTATTTCTTACTGAGTTGTGCTTGCTAATACTACTAGCCTACATAAAAACATATACTGTATAGGCCTATTTGATATTTTTATATTTTTTTTTAATAAAAAATAAATGTTTTATTATTATTAAGTGGTGCAACCACTCCCTTACGGAGCTATGTGTGTGTCTTGGTGTCTGGGTATGAGCACAAAAATAGCATGGTTGTTTTTCACCATCTGTGCGCAACCTAACGCACACACAAACACACACTCACGTATTAACTGTATATATGATGCTTTCGGGGGGTGCCAACACATTACAGTGACAGTACAGTAGAGGGTACAGTAGAGGGACCGCCACACGGTAACTGTCATTTCTCAACCGTTTCGGACGCGGCCCGGCCCCCTGGGCGCATTCCTGGGGGTCTGGAACTCCCCCACCCCCCCCCCACCCCCACCGCGAACCCCCTCACGCAGTTGCACCACTCACTTCACACAGGTGTGATTTCTTTTGGGACTCATAAGGATTTTTTGGGACTCATTCGAATGACCACCTGTGCATCCCGGGACCCATTACATTGAAAACCTATTTACATCACTGTGATGGTTCTCAAAGGAGCCATGTTCAGTATTGATGTAAATTTGGTTTTGAAGTGTGCTTTTAAGCTCATCGGACCAATCCAGACTCTCCAATTTAGGTTTTGAGGTCCCTTGATATGACTGTTTTGTGGCAGCCGGTCTTAAGTTTTTGTTTTTTGCGGGTACAGAATATCATAAAATTATCGCTAAGCCCGCATACAATAACACCTTTCATGGAGATTCTGGATTTGTCCGAGGTCAAAATGAGATCAATGACAGTTTGAGTAGAAACACACACTCTAGTGGGTTGGGTAATTAGCTGGCTGACACTATGCAGATCACAAAACCTACTAAATGATTTGAAAACAGGCGCCTCTTTATGTTGTATGTCCGTATTCAGATCGCCCATCAGGATTTTCTCTGCACCCTCCTCCTCAGCTACTCAAATTATTTTGGGGGGATCCCCAGATTATCTTAATGTGCAAGTGCAACATTGTGTTCACACTCAACGGTAAACGAACCAACATAGTATAAGTGTATAGGGCTACAAGGTATCTGTCTGCGCAGTTGTAAAGTTTAATGACTTAAGACATTTTTAATTACAAATTGCCCGAATTGTCAAATATGCATAAGAAAGAGGCAATCACAAGATCACAGCGCCTTGCTCTGTGAGGCATTGTGATCTTATATAGATCGGCTATTTTCACAATATTTATCTGTGGAAGTGGAACGGAGTCAAACAAAAATGCCTACAATTCCACGTGCTAACTATAGTCTGTGCTTGAAATGTACTGTAATTCTGCAAACTGTTAATAAATATTTCAATCAATCAATCAACAAAGTCTAATAATCTCTCATTCAGTGACAGTTACACATCTCCTCCACCAGGGGGCGAAATGCATTAAAGCCACAGTGCTTGGGTCCATTATTGCGCATGCCAAACAAACACGCTGATCCGGAACCCGGAACTTTCGTGTCTTTTTTCCACAACAAAGACACGTTAGATTGTTCGTGGTGGTGGGAACACGGAGTGGTGGAAACTGTCTCCTAAAGGAGGTCAAACTAGTCAAATGGAGTCTGTACGGCTGAAGATAAATGAACACATGACGTCGGTGGGAGAGGACATACTGTGTGTTTTAGAAAAACAACAAAGTGTTGATGTTTGTCGAGTGGAACTTTATGTCAGAGTATTTGTGTTGGAGCGCCTCAGTATGGTCGCAGAGGTCATCTGCAGCCTCTTTCAGAGAGAGATGGAGACTCTACACAAGACCAAACTACACACTGCAGGTATGTGTTACACACATCAAACTACACACTGCAGTATGTATGTTGCAACATAGCCCTAGAACGGCTCTTGTTGTTCCATACAGTATACAGTATTTCACATACAGAGCCATAGAACGGTCGTGCTTACTTTCATGTTGGACGTAAACTTGGCGGCCTAAATGTGATAAATGCTCTGTTTGTACTCACCCATTAAATAATTCCAAAGACGTGGAGTGAAATATGGTCCTCTAGTTTTATATCCATGTGAAAGTTCTGGTACAAAACGTGTATTTAGTCAATCATCTCCACTTTTTCAAGAGATGCACACGGACGTCTTTCTCTCCGGGCGAGAGGGGCCCGGAATGATCGATTAACTGATTTTAGATACTTCCTGTTGTTTACCGAAGACGTCATCACAAATTGACAAGGGAAACACAAAAGTTTGGGTCACACAATTGGCAGGTGGTGTGATTAATTACCCAGCACCTATCGCAAGGCACCTGCCAATTGTGAGACGCAAACTTTTGTGTTTCCCTTGTCAATGATGACGTCTGCGGTAAACAGGACGTATTCGTAAAATCAGTTCATCGATCATTCCGGCCGCCCCTCGCCCGGAGAGAAAGACGTCCGTGTGCATCTCTTGAAAAAGTGGAGATTGACTAAATACACGTTTTGTGCCAGAACTTTCACATGGATATAAAACTAGAGGACCATATTTCACTCCACGTCTTTGGAATTATTTAATGGGTGAGTACAAACGGAGAATTTATCACATTTAGGCCGCACATCATTCAATTCAACCAGGAACAGTAGGAAGCGATCTATGCCTATGATACATGGAAATTTACGTAAGTTAATTAAATGATCACAGGCATTCTAGGTCTAGTTGCAACACACACACACACACACACACACACACACAGACAGAGAGACATGCACACAGTGCAGGTATATCTGTTACACACACATCAAACTACACACTGAAGATGGCCTTAAATTAAGAGGTAGATGTATTTGAATCGAATTTTACATTTTCATATTCATGAGCGTCTTGGTGCTCTTTCCCCTGAAGACACTGCAGAGACACCAGCTGAGCCCGTAAAACTCCAAACATGTACAAATGCAAAATATAAGATGCTTACCCTGTTGCCCCAAATGTTATAGAGGCCTACGGGGTGCTTGTGCAATGTATTCATCCGTTTTCAATAGAGACATATTTTAACCCTGTCTAGTCTATGGGCAAACGTAATTTTTCAACCTCCATTAATTCCTGTTTACATTGAGCGTAATTCCGGCTTTCACTGGATACGCCCCCTCATTACTGCCATTCGACAAAAAACACAAGCCCAGAACCCATAGGCGACTTAAATCCGATTTCCAAAATGGCTAAAATAGCTAGATCTACAAGCTCACCTGTCAGGATGCACAACACATTATTTAGCTTGTAGATAGTCTTATGTTTTGTTACTTTTCACAATTTCTAGGGTTAGGGGTTCGGGGTTAGGGGTTCACACTAAGGTCTCAGAGGACCCGTCGGTCAAAGTACAGCTTAGATCAGGCCTGTCGAACTCAACTTGGGGTGAGGGCCGCATTGATCAAAAGGTCACTTGATGGGGGGCCACAGCCAGTTGCGTGCTCGATGTCTCAGTCAGTCACTGCTATAACTGTGTGTGTGTGTGTGTGTGTGTGTGTGTGTGTGTGTGTGTGTGTGTGTGTGTGTGTGTGTGTGTGTGTGTGTGTGTGTGTGTGTGTGTGTGTGTGTGTGTGTGTGTGTGTGTGTGTGTGTGTGTATATATTCTACTGTAATTATTAAACAATGCAATAAGGATCCCCAACAAAACATTTGAAAGTAAAACATTTCAATTTGAAGTAAAGACATTACTTGTCTACCTGTTTACATCTGCTAATATGCAAAATATCTCCAGTTTCTGTTGAGTAAGGCCATGCCAAAAGACCATGCCCACTTGCCCGAATAATATTGTCCATTATAATAAATGATGGGCCTGTGCGATTAAAAAATGTCCTACCTCAATTGTTATGCTAAATACCTACATAGCTATGAATGTGATTATGGGTTCACACTTATTTTATATTGCTAAGTGTAGCCACAGTGAAAATAGCATAAACAGTGCTCTTATGTGACATTCCACAGACAAGAAAACAGAGTGCTCTAGCGGCGTCATACCAAAGCCTACACGGGTTGTGCAAAGACGCGCTGTGATTGGCCAGTCGCTGTGATTGACAGCCTAAACCTAACCTTAACCTCAGTAAAACTATATCTAAACCTAACCGTAACCTCAGTAAACTTAACTTGCCCGGGGCGTGGTTATAAGCACAACCCGTGTAGGAATTAGTATGTTGCGCTCTAGCGACAGGTGTTTAGACAGATATCTTGTGTTGTGCTTGTAGACGGCTGCGACCCCTCCCAAACAAGCACTTGCCCGGTCGGGCAACCTGAAAGCAGACTCCACATGCCCAAGAGTTTAATTTACCTACCAGGTGCAGGTGGGCAACCCTTAGTGTCAACACCTAGATTTAATTAAAATGTTTCACCTGGTGTTTATATCAGGATGGGGGTTTATTAGCACTTACCTAGTGACTGCACCTTTCAACTGAACAGAGCATGGTAGACGTCTATAGTTTGATTACATGATGGTATAATGTAAGGTTGCTGAATGATGGCCAAAAGTTCTTTCTACTGGTGATTTCCACAGAGCACCACAGGGAGAGGTCTACAGTATCTAGAGAGATGGCCTCCAAAACATCAACGTTGTCAGAGGAACAGCGAGAGACGGACCAGGGACGTGGACTGCTTTATGCAGCGATGCAACCTGTAGTGAAACTGTACAAGATAGGTATGTACTGTTTTATTTAAATACAATTCTCGCCCCAGAATACGCTCACCCTGGGTCAAATCATGCAATGCCACCAGGTATTCCTAAATGTAACCTCAGTATAACTATCTATGCCTAAATCTAACTGTAGTGGCTAATTTACACCAACAATAAAACTTAAAAAAGCCACTAAGGGCACCAGGTAGCGAATCGTACTCAGAGGTAGGAATGAGACCATTGTCAGACAGGCAGCGAAGTTTAGTGGTGTTTATTTTCAGCTTTTTGGTCCAGACAGCAAAAGATGGAAAATGTTCAGGTTCATCCCTAACCTACTGGTAAAAAACCATATGCCTTCCTGGTGCTCTGCTGACTGACTGTGTGTGCTCATTAATTAAGTAACCTCAGCTGTGCCCCAAACTGCCCATCACCTTCAAAATAAAAGCATATAGCTGCAACACAAAATGTAGACTGAAATAATGACTGTAAACAAACCAAGCAAAATAAACAAATAATAAATGCATTAAATCATTATATAGAAAATACTGAATTAGCAAAAATACTTAATAGCTCCCACATTCCGGCCCCTAATTGTGAGAATCACAATTACAATATTTAAACATGTAAGGGAGCTATTTTTCTATCCATGTGCGTGTCTTCTGTGTCTCCTTCTCTGTAGCCACTGAAAGGTAAACAGAGCGAAGAGTAGACAGGATAGAGAGAAAGCAGATAGAAGGATTGTCCATTGTCTTATGCTGTGGCCTCCACCAGCAGCAGGCAGATCTTCACAGGTCTCTCCAGACGCTGGTTTTGGTTTGGATGCACACAGAGTGGGCCAATGCTTTGGAGTCGGGCTTGGTGCTCAAACCTCGACTCATCTTCCAGTATCCTCTTGGAGCTGAAGCATCTGCAATGATAATATCTCCTGGGGAGACGTTTCTTCTTGGAGTTGCCCATCTCTGTCTTTCCTGCATCACAACTTCAAGTAAGTATTCAGATGTCCATCTTTTCCAAAACAGCTCTGCAATACACTGTACTTGCTTCCATTTTCTTCTGATGTACAGGTCACTTTTTACATAGAGTCCTGAGGGAAAGATGGGTTTGCCTTTCAGCAGGAGAATATGGTTTGAGGTGAGGGCCTCAAGGTCATGGGGGTCGTCAGATGCTTTTGTGGGGGTTCTGTACAACATGTGGTTCTTCCCAGCGTGTCCTAGTTGTTGATGGATGTGATGTAAAATGAGCTGGGAAAGATGCAAGTCTTTGAAATGAATATGACGCTTTGTTTCTGATGCTAATGCAGACTTTTGCAAACTACCTCCATCTATGAGGATGTCCTCCTCCAGTATGGGGTCTAATATGTACAGTGGACTGTTCTTGGAGATGATATTTGAACCATGTTTGAGGGAGGCCATTTCATTCTTGAACCTGTGTTTCTGCAAAAAATGAATGCTTGCCTTCTCTGCTTCATCACAATCTTCTGGCGTGAAATGTTTTCCAGACAGTGTGCATTTGAAGCTGTGATGATTCTGTTCAATACTTTTGACTCCAGCATCATTGTCACTTTTGGTGGCTTTAAGTTCCTTTCTCTTTTGACTCAGAAGCCTTTTAAGTTCAAATAACCGGGCGACAGACATTTTAATCTTCCAAGATGAGAAGCAAGACGAGTCCTTAACGATGGCTCCTGCTTCTCTTTTGACCTCTGGGTCATCGATGGGAATAACTGACTCCATTTCCAGCGTAGGCCACTCGTTTTCAAGCAAATCTGGGCCTTGAAGTTGCTGCTTGATGCTCTGCAATTCACTTGGCAAGACCGGATCTTCTTTTCTGAAAGGTAAGTCAACGTAATGTTCATTTTTCATTTCTGTTCTCATCGTGAATTGAGTGTCCTCTCTGGGCATTTCCAATTGCCCCTCTAATGTCTTTTCATTCAAAGCATGGTTGTGTTGTTTAATGAGATTTTCTTCCAGATGTTCAACAGTTATGTGATTTGTTGTGACAACAGAGCAGCCAGTTTTAACTCTGCTCTTAGTTCCACTCCTGAGTGGTCCATTGATGACCCAGCCAACTCTTGTTCTGACTGCGTATGGTCCTTCATTTTGGCTATTGATCAGCTCCCATGGTTCCATCACTTTTGCTGCATTAGTTCCAATGAGCATATCCACATCTGCATCCAAGTCATGCAGCTTTATGTTCTTCAAGTAGTGCCATTTGTCCACTTCATCCTGTCGTGGAATGTTCACTCGTGACACTGGCATAGCCTTTTGGGTTAAAACATTTGGCAGTTCAATAAAATCATTCATATCCATGCCCGATACTTCCAAGTGAGACAACACACTGGTACTCACAATTTTCTTTTGCCCCATTGTTCGCAATAGAATACTGGCTGGCTTGCCACTTAGCCCCAATCTCTTTGCCAGGTTCTGAGTGCAAAAGGTACCAGAACTCCCTGGATCCAAAAATGCATATGTCTGCACAACTCTGTCACTCATTTTGCTTTTCACTTTAACTGCCACAATTGAAAATACAGCATTGTCCTCGTCTCCAGCCCCTATATGGCCACATGTCTGAGACTCATGAGATGCATCACTCCCAGGTTCATGAGCTTCATTATGCTCAATGTGAAGAACTGACGGATGCCTTTTCTGACACATGCCGCAATACAATCTACTCATACAAAATTTGCTTGTGTGTCCCACTTTCAGGCATCCAAAACAAATCCCATGCTCCTTTATGAAATCTATTTTGTCTTTTTGTGTCTTGGACTCAAACTGTGAGCATTCGTCAAGTGAGTGACTGGTTTGTTGGAAGAATAAACAGCATTTTATGTGACTTTTGTTTCCCTCTTTCACTGCAGTGACACTGGTGGCAAAGGTGCCCTGATTCCTCTGCCTTGGTTGACTGACAGTGGGGGGTGACCTGTTGTAGCTGGTATTTTTTGGATCTTGAATATTTCCAAACAGTGGGTCAGAGACAATTCTAACTTCCTTTTCAACAAAGTTCACAAGGTCAATAAAAAGTGCTCTGCAACCACGTTGCTCCTGTAAATCACATGCAACATTCCTCCATTTCTCCCTCATCTTATAAGGAAGCTTCATGACAATATTTCTGAGGTTTGATGGCACGTCCAACTCATTCATGTGCATGATTTGCTGTGTTAAATTTGAGCATTCCCTCAAGAAAAGAGAAAAGGTTGCAGTGCTTTGACATCTTCTCCTTTAACCAGAGGCCAGTTATCAATTCTGTCCATATAAGCAGAAGCAATTTTGTATTCATTTCCAAAATGTTCAGAAAGCAAGGATTTGGCCCTTTGGTAGCCTTGAACAGAGGGTAGGTGCTGACAACTTTTCACCAGGTCTCTTGGTTGCCCCCTGGTGTACTGTTCTAAAAAGTGCAAGCGATCACTTTCATTGTCAGTTTTAACTTCAACACAATTTTCGAAAGATCTGATGAAGGAATGATACTGCAGGGGATCACCATCAAAAATGGGTATGTTTCTCACTGGTAGGGAAGATGCTACATTTTGCTGTACCAACATATTAGTAATTTCAGTTTGGCGTTGCATAATGTTCACAATGTCATTTTGGGTGCTGCTGTTACATGTCATGTTCGAGGTGGATGTCTGTCCTGTTTGTGGAGCATTGTGAACCATTTGTGTTATTGGTGCTCGAGTGTTATTGGTTGGTGGTCTGAGGTTTGTCTGCAATGTTTCCCTTTGTGTGGTTTCCATAAACCTGATGGTCTGTGATGTTGTCTTTGGCCTTACAGTGACAGCCTGGGCCTCAGGGTGAAATACATTTTGCATGTCATTTTTGTAATTTCCCTGTGGGACATATTGATTAGCTCGAGGGTTGAGTTGGCTTGTCATCCGATTCTGAGCCTTGTTTCTTTCCAGGTATGAGTTCATTCCATCTGATCTTTTGGAGTTGCATTTTGAGCTGGTTTCCAACACATTGAGTTTGGCATTAGTTGCAGCTAGCTCACTCTCCAGAGCCAACTGTTCTTTTTCCTTTCTTATTTTCTCTGTTTCCTTTCTTATTTTCTCTGTTTCCTTCCTTAATTCCTCCTCCTTTGCTTCCAACTCATGTTTCCTTTTTAATGCCTTAATGCGCTCCACAAGTGCTGCTTTGTCAGCCTCAGCCTTTAGCCTGGCGGATGCAGTAGAGGAGGTCTTAGATGCAGTAGAGGAGGTCTTAGATGCAGTAGAGGAGGTCTTAGATACTTTAGAGTGTGTTTTTTCCCTTGGACCTGAAATGTTGGAGGCACTGTCCTCTGGGTTGATATCGTCAATAATAGTACTTTGTTTAGTTTGAGTCTCAAGATCATCATTATCAACATTGTCATTTATTTCAACACCAGTTTCATGTATTTCAGACTCATTTTCAACATAATTTGATACCACATGAGGGTGCCCTGCAGCAAACAACCAACCCTTGACATGAGCAACATTCTCCACACTTGAAACATTTGAATCACCCACAGTCACTGTCTCATTTGTCACATCTGGATCCATTTTTCTGAATGTGATTCACACAAGCAATGTGTAATTAATTTACGTCGGAGATTTAAGAATGAAAGACTCACGTCCAACAAACTCCCAATAAGCATCAACGTGTAGCAGGACAATAATTCAGTCACTCCAATGAGCTTGCCTCTTTCCAATAAGGCTGACAGTTATTCTTCACATACCAATGTTGTTGTTGCTAGTTTTGTGCGAGTGTGATGTCCATTTGGGCCGATTGGTCCTCTGATCGTATCTTTAACAGCTTGATCCAAACTTCAAAGTGATTGTGCGGGTGTGCCGGCATGGCTGGTGGCTCCATTGCTTGATTTGTTTGAAAGTGCAAGTGCGTCGATCCACTCCAACTCCAAACATCAGTGAACAACAGTGCAAAAAAATCCAAAACAACAATAAAAGGTTTCCGCTTCAAATAAGGGAAGGTTTTTTACTTTATGTAGTGGCTAATTTACACCAACAATAAAACTTAAAAAAGCCACTAAGGGCACCAGGTAGCGAATCGTACTCAGAGGTAGGAATGAGACCATTGTCAGACAGGCAGCGAAGTTTAGTGGTGTTTATTTTCAGCTTTTTGGTCCAGACAGCAAAAGATGGAAAATGTTCAGGTTCATCCCTAACCTACTGGTAAAAAACCATATGCCTTCCTGGTGCTCTGCTGACTGACTGTGTGTGCTCATTAATTAAGTAACCTCAGCTGTGCCCCAAACTGCCCATCACCTTCAAAATAAAAGCATATAGCTGCAACACAAAATGTAGACTGAAATAATGACTGTAAACAAACCAAGCAAAATAAACAAATAATAAATGCATTAAATCATTATATAGAAAATACTGAATTAGCAAAAATACTTAATAGCTCCCACACTAACCTTATTCCTAAACATAAACTTGTTAAAATTATGCCTAAACCTTAGTGATATTGCTAGGTTTTCAATGGGGTGTCTGTGGCTCAGGATGTAGAGCAGGTCGTCCAATGATCCATGGGTTGGCGGTTCGAATCCCGGGTCCTGCTGTCCACATGTCGAAGTGTCCTTGGGCAAGACACCGAACCCCAACATTGGTGTGTGAATGTGGGAAGTGAGGATACTGGCGTCGACTGTTCGCCGCTTCACCTCCCAATGTATGAATGAATGGACCATTGTAAAGCGCTTTGAGTAAGCAAGTAAGAAAAGAGCTATACAAATGCAATCCATTAATTATTATTGTCTCCACCAGGCCGAAGGCATGGGGAGAGAGTATGTTTTGCACTCTGTCCGTGTGTCTGTCCGTCTGTGTATAGCTAATCTCCGGCACCGTTAACCCGGCCGATGCCAAATTTTGCACACACACTCCCTGGATGGCAACGATGAACCTCTGCCCCAAATTTTCCAGAACGGCCTGTTATAGCGCCACCAGGATGATCGATGATCGATATTTCATATTCCATCATAATTGGCTAACATTGGCTTTCAAAGTTGGCAGGATTGGCCCGTTTTGAACAAAAATCCTCAAATCAATGTCTTTCACAGACTTTCCTACTGAGGAATATATCCCACCCTTTTCACATTGGCCTGTTATAGCGCCACCAACAGGTGGATTTTTGCAAAACATTTTTGTAACAAAAGGCCTCAAATCATCCAATTGCCATCCAAGGTGTAAGAGGAAATGGCACCCTTTTCACATTGGCCTATTATAGCGCCACCAGGAGGCCACAACCTGACCTGCCCTGGTGGAGACCTGTGCCCTGAGGGGCACTTTATCTAGTTATTATAATGTAGAGAGTCCCGGAACTCACTGGTGTAAGACTGAAAAGTTCCTGAAGATTTATTTTTTAATATATAAACGAGAAAAGACAAAGTAAAATATTAAAACAAAAAGAAGTGTCCAATAATAATAATCTTTCATAATCCTTCCTTATGTTCGAAAAAGGAGTAGGAAGAAGTTTATTGAAAGACGTATCGAGTCCTACCCCTTTTTTGTGTATCTCAATTAAGGCTGTCCCAGAACATTCGGGGTTCGAACGTTCGCTCGTTAGGGTTGGCACTCGAATCTTAATTAATGGGCTTGAACCATTCGTTTTGTTTTTTTTAATATATATTAAATAATGTATTATTATTATTTTACTCTAACATATGCGATATGCATAATAAGAGTACTATGTTCATGTTGTGTTTACAATAATTTGAAAGTCCTGCATGACAGCAGAAGAGACAAACAGTGACACACACACACACACACACACACAATGCGCTTCTGAGAGGAGCCTACACAGGTGGAACAAATGAATGAACGAGAGGCAGCTAACGAGCAAGCTACACTCGCGTTTTAGCTGCCTGCCAGCAAGCTTGTAGAGACATTGGGAAGCATTTTTGGTCTGACAAAAAAATATGGACAGGTCGTACAGGTACTCACAATTACCATGTTTTGGGGGCTGCTTGAGAACTCATTCAACTCATGGCTCATTTTTATGGAATGATGAGCTCGCATATCAGCTGTTTTCGCGGAGCACATGTCAGAGCCACTTGACGCTGTGTGTGTGTGTGTGTGTGTGTGTGTGTGTGTGTGTGTGTGTGTGTGTGTGTGTGTGTGTGTGTGTGTGTGTGTGTGTGTGTGTGTGTGTGTGTGTGTGTGTGTGTGTGTGTGTGTGTGTGTGTGTGTGTGTGTGTGTGTGTGTGTGTGTGTGTGTGTGTGTGTGTGTGTGGGGAGAGACGAGAGAGATTGATAAAGAGAGGGTGCTGCGCTCTCTTCAGCGCTGCGCTAATCATGTTCATGAGTTTGCAGTTTCTGTACACGTTGAATGAACACAAATAGTTGTTTAGAAGATGGAGTGCTGTGATTTTCTTTCCACCCTAAAACATGATCATCAGGTCTTATTGTTATATAAGGAGGTATCATTATTATTTTTCGAAAAAGTGTACAGTATTTGTTAAAATGTTGTTTTTATGTGGGAATGCCCACCAGTTCATTAAGTTTGCCTGGTGGGTGGTGATCCACCTGAACTGAAGCCGCACCCACAGCTGTAGTTGTATGATAAAGGGGGAGCGGTTAGGGGAGGGGCTGATAGTGTGATGTCACTATTTTACTGTTTATTTCATTGGCCCGTTTGACTGTCAAGCGTTCAGCCTCCAGGAAGAAACCCTAAATACAAAGGGAATACATCATTGCACATAAAACAACTCCAGGGTGTCTAATGAAGAACTGTCACCTCATAGACACATGAAAAATAAAAAAATTGTGGCACCCCCTCTTTAAAAAGAGACACATAGTTCTTTATATAGAACCCCAAGTGTATACACATCTTAGCAATTAAAGTCCTTATTCTATTCCTTCATTGCAGACCAGAGTGCAGAGTCCAGCCTGAAGGTGAAATTGTTAAATTTGAATGTTTGCTGTTGTCATGGGCCGGCCTAGCGGTCCGGGCAACTAGGCTGCTAAGCCTGACAGTGTGTTGCGGGTTCGACTCCCAATCCCAGCAGCCTTTGCTGCGTGTCAGTCCCCTATCTCTCTCCCCCCATTTACTGTCAGCTTACTGTATGTTCTTCTAAAGGCAGAACATATATACATATATCTAAATAAATAATAATGTTTGCAGTAAATGGCGTTTTTTATGAATAAGAATAGACTCTCGATTTGGAAATAGACAATGTATTTACAGCTGAAGTTCGTCCAACTACCAAAGCTAAACACTGCGTGAAATAATGTTCAAAGTAGGGCTGTACGTGCGATATGACGATATATATCGTATCGACGAAAATGTCTGTCGTTTAAAATGAGCTCTAACGTTTATTTTGTGCGGTAAAACAAGCGCTACGGCAGTATTTTACGTCACAGCACCCAGACAGGCTGCTTATCAATGCTGCTATTTCATAACAAACATGAAGGGAGATGATGGGGGACAAGGTTCAGAGCAGGGTAACTCTAAAGTAACCGGCCCTTCACTGTTATAAATGCATTGGGTCAAATTGATATACTGCGTGGACCACAGTGATGTTGTTGAACAAAGAGCATGTCCGTCGTGTGCAAACACTTCTACCTCTTTCCTCCTACCTGCAGTCCTGCTGCGAGTCGTGTTATTGTTCCAAATAAATGATTCCATCTGAAAAGTCCTTAATTCAGCAACAACAACACAAGACGCTAACTGAAGATGTGATCATGTGTAAAGAAAACAGCCACTCGACCCAGCTGTGCATGCAGAGTTGACGAGTGATGATGCGTTATCTATCACTCTATCCAACACCTGTAGTCTATTAAGTATCATTAAGCATCCCGTACGAAAGTTTAACAAACTACACTGAGCAACAGAAAGTGTAACATTGAATACACCGAAACAACTGTGGAGTAGTGACATGAGTTATTATTTTCCCTTAGAGAATGTAATGCAGGCATAGGCCTGTACTTCTGTGTCTGAATGGGAAAATCTTATTTCTTTAATTTTGCCTTTTAATAGTTAATAATGATAATAATTAAATTATATATATATATATATATATATATATATATAATTATAATTTCTTATATATATATATATATATATATATATATTATTTTAGGCCTGTCTGTGCATGGGAAGGGCATCAGTATTATATCCATATCATTAATCCATATCATTAGACTGGATATCATCTGTGATTTTTTTTAAAGTGTTCTTTTCCTGTACACAACATACTAAGTAATAATAGTAAGTACTTTGCCTGAAAAAAGAAAGAGAAAAAAATCTATTTTAGATCTGTTTTAGATTTTAGATATTTTAGAAAATCGGTATCTGGAAAAAATGCTAAATTGTTATCGTGATATGAGATTTTGGCATATCACCCGCCCACTACTCAAGCTTTAATCACATTGTACCTTTCCCCCCCTAGACTTCCTGCACCTGCCTGTGTGTAAAGAGGAAGTTTCCCCTCAACATGAGGAGAGGAGTCCCAGTCTGGTCCAGGAGGAACCTCAACCTCCACACATTAAAGATGACCAAGAGGAGCTACTTCAAAGACCAGAAGAGCCCATGACGTTACTAGCAGTGAAAAGTGATGATGAAAACAGAGAGACAGAGGCTGTAGCCAGCACCTCAACTGAACACAAGATAACACAAGATGATGTAGAGGACTGTGGAACATCACAACCAACCGGAGATGAGCAGCTCCTCTCTCCACACTGTTCTGAATCTGACGTCACTGAAGACAGTGATGGCAGGGAGGAGACCAGGGAAGGTCAGTCGGCTGTAAACATGCTGGATTCACGCAAGACACAACATGTGGAAGAACAAACATTGTCTTCAAGCCACAAGCTGTCTCAGGACCGGACATCGTCAACACAAACTCACTCCACGAAGAGCCACACAGAAAAGAAAGGTTTTAGTTGTGCAGATTGTGGCAAAATGTTTAGTAGCAAGGCAAGTCTGAAGAGGCACACAATTGTTCATACAGGGGATAAGTCCTTTGCTTGCAATGTTTGTGCTAAAGGCTTTAGTCGAATGTTTAATCTGAAAACACACATGAGGACTCATACAGGGGGAAAGCCCTTTACATGCAAAGTTTGTGGTAAAGGCTTTCGTGAGAGAGGCAATCTAAAAAGACACCTGCAGACTCATACAGGGGAAAAGCCTTTTAATTGCAAAGTTTGTGCTAAAGGCTTTAGTCAAATGATTAATCTGAAAAAACACATGCGGACTCATACAGGGGAAAAGCCCTTTAGTTGCAATGTTTGTGCTAAAGGCTTTAGTCAAATGTTTAATCTGAAAACACACATGAGGACTCATACAGGGGAAAGGCCCTTTAGTTGCAAAGTTTGTGTTAAAGGCTTTAGTTTTAGTGGTGATCTGAAAACACACATGAGGACTCATACAGGGGAAAAGCCCTTTAAATGCAAAGTTTGTGGTAAAGGCTTTAGTCAAAGTGGTCCTTTGAAATCACATATGATGACTCATACGGGGGAAAAGCCCTTTAGTTGCTATGTTTGTGCTAAAGGCTTTAGTCAAATGAATAATCTGAAAACACACATGAGGACTCATACAGGGGAAAAGCCCTTTACATGCAAAGTTTGCGGTAAAGGCTTTTGTCAAAGTCGTACTTTGAAATCACACATGAGGACTCATACACGCATGCGGACTCATACAGGGGATTAGGCCTTTAATTGTACAGTTTGTGGTAAAGGATCAGGTTCAGGTTCATTTCTTTATTTGTCCCCGAAGGGCGATTTGGTTTACAACAAGGCATAACAGGCAGACACATGAATCGCATAAAACACAGTAAAAAGAGCATGGTACACATAGAAATAAAATAAACAGTTCAAGGTTTCAGTGTAGCAAAGGAAATTCATAACGGCAACAAAGTTACCTCCTCCTCCTATCGTCATTTAAGGCCTGGATAGACACAGGCACGAAGGATAATTTATACCTGTTACTTTTTGCCCCTGGAACCTTTAGGCGAAGGCCGGAAGGAAGCAGCCTGTACTCAGAGCTGAGGGGATGGGAGTTGTCCGTGCTTTCTTAAGCACCTGGTTTTTAAAGATATGATCCAGGCTACTGAAATGTACTCCTGCTATTTTTGAGGCCGTTCTCACAATCCTACCAAGCTGGTTTTTGTCTTTTAAGTTCAGGTTTCCGTACCAGCAAATAATGGAGAAGGATATAATTGACTCAATAAAAGCACTGTAGAACAGTTTCATTAGATTTATCCACCTGAAATTTGGCGAGCCTCCTCAAACAAAAGAGGCGTTGTTGGCCTTTCTTAGACAGCAGATCACAGTTGACATCGAATTTCAGCTTGCTGTCAAATGTGGTGCCCAAGTATTTGTATCACAATGTCCTGAGGTGGTGGGGGTTCTGATATGCAGATTATTTAATATTTGAGTCATTATAATACTGATGCTAGATAAAACCAGCCTTGTTTCCATTCCATGCCAGCTTAAAAAATCAACAATGGTGGACATTGTAAACAAATTGGAAATGCAAATTTGGAACTGAAGACTGAAGAAGAGGAGGAATTATACAAAGTAGGGTGACATTGATGACATCACGATGAGGACAAAATCAGTTGAGCTGTTCCTGAGAGAAATTTCCATTAGAGCACCTATATGATATGAAAGCCTAATTGTTCAAAATTGGTTATTTGTGGGGATAGAAAACACATATGGGAGCCCCAAAAACACAAAAGATTCACGATTTTACGTCTGGATGGCTTTCTGCCGTCTCTTGCCTGTTGGCAGGATGTCTTCTTGAGAAACCCGACATGTTTGGTCGTTCACAGATGGATTTACCCAGTCGATAGAGAAGAGGGGTGGGGGTGTGGGGTAAAGGCTCTGTAGAGCACCCTCATTGGTTGTTTAGCCTGTCAATCAAAGAGACAGGAGTGTAGAGCTATAGAGGCGGGTTTGTTATTGTCTGTAGTAGGCGTATAGTTAGTAGGCATATAGCAACATGTAGTTGCATTCGCATATATCTAAATGACGGAGCGGTTGCGCAAAGACCCGCCCGGCAGCACTGTTTAATGCAATTTATTTGTGCAAGTTATAAGTATTTTTTGTTGAATTACTCATGACAAAATTATAAAAGTCAACAGTATGTATATCCATACAATAAGCAAGCAGCACGCGCAGACAATAGTTATTTCTTTCAATCATTTTATTATTATTTTATTTTGAAACGGGCTATCTAACGTGTCACGTTGCGAGCTTGTAGATCGGCTGTTTGGTGTCGACGCGGTAAATCAGCTGTAAGTCAAGCCCATTTCTACAGGATTCAAGTGATGATGATTTAAGGTCAGGTTTAATGTTAGTTTAAAGTACTGATGAACAGCCCAGAATATGTAGGCTAGTTTCAACCCAGATTCGGGCAGAAACGACAGGAATTGTGTTAGGACAAAAACACACTATAGCTGGATATAGGAGGGGCTAGTGCCCCTCAAAAAACTAAAATAATAATAAATTAACATGAACAGGAACAGTTGACTATCCGAGAAATTACCCCAGCTATTTTGTTATTGCTAAATAACAATGAATGGTTGGCAGTGTAAATCGATTCTCACTAATCATTAATATAGGCCTACCCTAAGTTTACATAAGGACACAACCTCTATTGTTTTATTAAAGAGCCAGGAATGGCCACAGCTATCAAAGCATTCTGAGTACCTACCATAGAGGTATGCAACAGATCAGGCCGGAACCCAGATTAACTCATTCCAGGGCAAAATACACAGTTCCATTGTCCAGTCATCGACACACAGAGGGTAGAGAAGTGCTCTTGTGTCCGTCAGAATCAACTAGACCGGCGCACAAGTCGGTAACGATGGAAGTTGGAGATCCATGCCCCACCCGGCTATGCAATACCCGTTGTACCCATCTGTCTGTGTCCCTTTTATGCCCATATATGGAGATTTTTGTATCTGTCCACTATGTGTTATTTATATGGATTTCTGTGTCAGGCATGCCCAAATATAGAGTGTTGTGATGTCAGAACAGGCCAGCTCCATATATGGATCTTGGGCAGGGGTCCTGTCCAGAGCCCGGGCAGAGAGGCCTTTTTGGGGCGGTTCTGGACAACCGTGGGTCCGACCGACCCGACACCGGGCACTGCACGCCCTGTGGGGGTGTGGAATGCGTGTGTCGAATTTGCCAAAGGTCACCAGCGGTACTGTTCTATCTCTCTCTGCTGCCAAAGTTTACTGTTCTATCTCTATCTGCTGCCAAAGGTTACTGTTCTATCTCTGTCTGCTGCCAAAGGTCACCAGAGGTACTGTTCTATATTTATTCTGCTGCCAAAGGTCACCAGCCTTACTGTTCTATCTCTATCTGCTGCCAAAGGTTACTGTTCTATCTCTATCTGCTACCAAATGTCACCAGAGGTACTGTTCTATCTCTATGCTGCTACCAAAGGTCACCAGAGGTACTGTTCTATCTCTATCTGCTACCAAAGGTCACCAGCCGTACTGTTCTATCTCTATCTGCTGCCAAAGGTTACTGTTCTATCTCTGTCTGCTGCCAAAGGTCACCGGAGGTACTGTTCTATCTTTGTCTGCTGCCAAAGGTCACCAGAGCTACTGTTCTATCTATCTGCTGCCAAAGGTCACCAGAGGTACTGTTCTATCTCTATCTGCTACCAAAGGTCACCAGCCGTACTGTTCTATCTCTATCTGCTACCAAAGGTCACCAGCCGTACTGTTCTATCTCTATCTGCTACCAAAGGTCACCAGCCGTACTGTTCTATCTCTCTGCTGCTGCGAAAGGTCACCAGAGGTACTGTTCTCATCTCCGTCTGCGTCGGCCGTCACCTTGGGATCAGTTCCCAAACGAACGGAACTACATAACTCACAGACTGAACGCGGGACATTTCTCTCCCCCTCCGGCTTGGGGCGCTTTTTGTGTCGATTACGGCTGTAAATCACTTTAGTGGGAGGAGGACGGGCCATGGGAATGGTTGAGAGGGAGACTCTGCTCTAACCATCCAGGTCTGAATGCACTGTAGGAGCCAAAGAGTGCTTTAGCCTATAGTTATTTCACTTGGTTGGTGATGGGTGTGGGCACTGCATTGACGCTCCATTATTGGTGGGAGCGTCTCTAGTTGACAAATACAGGTATCTGTACCAGCTCTCTCGAAGGCTGCTTGAACTTGGAGCCAAGGTGAGCTGGGAGCGATACATTTTGTTGACCACACTCGCACTTTAATTGATAGTTTGATTCATTCATGTTTTGTTTGCTCACTGTTTGATTCTTTGCACATATTTATTATATATATTTATTTATTGGAAATTGTATTGTAATATTTGGTGCACTGAACATTTTAAACTTGAGCTCGTTTGGAAAACTGTTCAATTTAATCTTCATATTGTGTCTGCACCAGGGCAGGAATTTCACGGCGGCCACGGCCGTCGTTGCCCCTCTCTTTGGCCGTGTGCCCCTCGAAAAAGTATATGCCCATACGGCCACAGTGTGGCCGTATGGGCATATGCCCCGACCGGCACCACGGCGCCCCGACCGGCACCCACAGAAGTTCATTTTACCGTTTTTCCTCCGTGCAATTTTCCAGTCATTACGGTACCAATGTTCCCCTCACGTCCCGCGCAGAACAAATCTGTGTTGTAGTTGTGTTGCCATTTGCCAAGTGGTTTGATTCTTTTGCGGTACTTTGCCTTAATAACTACCCCGCCGCGTGCGCGCGCGTACACACACGCACACACACGCCTCCTCCTCCGGGCCACACATACACGCACTGACAGAGTAAATAGAGGGCATTTAGCCCACGCTGCCTACTAGTGTAGCTAATCTAGCTATCCGGTCAAACTGCAACTATCACTCAAAACAATAATCCAGCTGATTTATTTTTGTCTAATGCGAAACAGCGTGGCTGTCCATGCAAGGAGGAGAGATGATCTACCGTATCTATCTAGCCCACCAAAACAAACAAATGTACTTTTGCGTCGCATTATGGATAGCGACAGAAAAATACCATGGATATAATTAAACAATTGTTCCCCTGTACACATCACACACTGTCTCCAGGTAAGAACAAAAAACTGTTCTGAAGCTGCACTTTCACTTTGTGTGTTGACTTGCTGTATCTCCAGAGTCCTCAGTCCTGCAGCGGTGCAGCCCCACAATGGAGAAATTATCTTTTCTGTCACTAACCTCTCTACAATGCCATGTTATTCAATATATTAGTTTAGCACAAAATATAGGCTTTTCTAAATAAGGGCTTGCCCTTATTCAAAAGTTATGTAGGCTGTCATTGTATTTTCTGTGAATTAACTCACAGTTTAACCCAATGAATTGAACATGGTGGACCCTCTTGTAAACAAGTGTAATGCTTAATTGGGTCGTCCACTCACAGTCTTTGTATTGAGTTTGTGCTTGAAATGTACTGTAATTCTGCAAACTGTTATTATATAATATTTCAATCAATCAATAAATGATCCTCAGCCATTCAAATTTCAAGGACCCCCAAATTAAATGTATATGAATTAGCCTAGGGTGACAGCCTGACAGGGTCCTAGGCCATTTCATTATGATTTAATCTCTGGCCTGGGACCCCAAAACATGTTTACAATGTTTTACAACAGTAGCTACTTATATTTTGTTATTTAAAGCTGTGATTATTTATTTAAGAATCACTGTTCTGAACCAATGTTCGCCTTGAAATAAAAATAAAAAGATGGAATCATCCTTAAAGGACCACTTCACCACTTTTCAACATCTCTTCATATAATTGGTCCTCACTAATGTTCATGATAAAACACCACCATTTTTTTCCTACTCGGTCTGTGTCTCATAGGAGGGCTTTGGGCAGTTCGGACACCCGTCCACCAGTGACATCATTAGGCAGATTTTTTTTAAAACAAGATTTGTTTTAAAATATATTTAGATTTTTATTATCGTGAGAACGATGGCTTCAACTTTTGCATTGCAACTTTTCAGGAAAAGAAAGCCTGCCGTTTCTATTAGCTTGGATTCACCATCGATGATGTCACTGGTGGACGGGTTTCTGAACTGCCCACAGCCTTCCTATGAGACACAGACAGAGTAGGAAAAAATGGTGGTATTTTATCATGAACATTAGTTAGGAAGTAATTATAGGAAGAGAAGTTGAAAAGTGGTGAAGTGGTCCTTTAACCTTTAAGCTAAAATAATGATGACCGGGGACTTAAAATCATTTTTTAATTGATGGCCTTCATGTCCTGGCACTTGGCCTTGTGCCCTCAAAAAGTTGACCATACTAAAGGCCAAGTGGCCTTGCCCCTAAAAGGATGAAATTCCAGGCCTGGTCTGCACTGTACGATGAAGCAAGTCGTCTTCATGATTCCGTCATTCCATTGCTTCCTCCGGAAGAATAAAGAGAGACAAAATATTTGGTTTTCGTACATACAAAAACGTAAAGTTGATTTCATTGAAAATGCAAATAAATGGCTCTCGGACATAAATGGCCCAATTCAAAGTGAAGTGCAGTTACAGGAAGACGCTATTTCACCTCAGTTACACACACCTCATGTTGAAACATTGAAGTATATAACAATGATGTTACTTGTGTTTCAGAAGGCCATGAGGCATTGATGATGTTAACCCTGATGATAGCATTTCTAATGTTGCAGTTGAAGCATCAAGGAAAAGGAGCACTGCAGGTAGTAACGCGTAATAGCGGAATAGCATCTGCACACGTAATAGCGGAAGCAGACTTGGCAGCTCTTCTTGCTCGCCAGACGATGCTCAAGGAGAAACAGGCTCTGGAAGGAAGAGCAAGAGTTGCAGCTCAGAAGGAAGAAAGAGCAGCTAGATTTGGATACGGAGATGTCTTGAAGGTTTCTGGCAGCTCTCGAGTGTCTGGTGCTGCAGCCAGTAGGGCAGATAGGATGAATTCCTACATTGAGAAAAAGGAAAGAAAGGTTTCCGGTGTTGGATGCTGATGACTAATAGGAGCAAAACATGCAAAAATGCAATTCTAAGGTCAGTGACTCCTCAAGGTCACCAGAGGTCAGTCAGAAAGTGTTTCCACGTCTGAAATCAAACCTTGGGGTGTGTAGATGATATGCTGAAAGTTTCATGCTTTAGTCATAAAATGCACAATACCTTCCATGTATGAGCTTAACCGCCGCACTATTTGGACATGTGGACATTTCGGTCGATTAGACCTTCATCGGGACAATGAAGGTCTAATTGACCGAAACGTCAACCCAATAAAGAGCAACATTTTGGCAAGTGTCTGACAGTGTGCGGGGACCTTTTCTTTGTTTTTCAAAGATGCCCTTTTTAATGTATGCTCTATTGCCCTACGCACCTGTCACTAGCCATCCGAGGTGTGCATCGGCCTTTTGCTAAGAAAGCGTCTTCACAATGAAATAAATAAATAACCTTTTTGATTAACATGGCCAATGTCTGCTATACACTCGAGATTTTTTGTAAATAACGCGCCGGCCATTTCTTTCGTATCGTTAGGGAATCGGAGCTTGTACTGGCTTGGGGGCGTGTCCATCGCAACCAGTTGCTCCAGGCTGTTTCAGCCAGCGGGCCACGGCAGAGCAGCTAGCCCAGTGCTCAGTGGTGTTCTCCGGGTAGAACCCATAGTGAGATGTCCTCGGTGTCTTACCATGGAGGTTTTTTGTTTTGTTTTTTGTTTTCTCCCTATCCATCCATCCACTATTCTTGTGCTCTGTCTGTCTGGCTTGACCAACAGTGACACTACATTTGTTTAATAGTTGTCAGGACAGGTAGACTATGAGCCTATATGTTTTTTTTTATTTATTTTTTATGAAATGAGAATTGGCGAAAGAAAACCGTACGCCCCGTGCAACAGTGCAACACTGTCTGCGGTGACAGTTTGATTCACAAAAGTGTGATGAGATGATTTTTCTGTCTGCTGCTTGACGAAAAGCAGAAACGATACCATAGTAGCATTTTCTCCCCTCATGATAGTTGAGTGTTCTCATTGTTCTGTATCCACCAAAGACGCAGTTCTTAGGTCACTTCTATACTTTGAGTGTAACAGCGCTGCTCGTGGCATATGCCGTGACATGAGCATGCTGTGAATGGGTAACAGTAACACATTTGAGTCTGAGTCACGGTCCTCCGTGGGGACCCCCACGGCCACGGGAACTATCACGGACCCCCGCGGAGCTCTGCGGGGACCCCGTCTGTTTTTTTTCCAGCCAGAGACCAACCAATCATATGCTAATAATCATTATAAGTAGCCTAAATGTTGGAATTGTTGATTTTCGTGTTGATCTGAACATCAATTGACAGCCTAATAACACTTCTCACGCAGAATATATTGACTGAGGCTTTGCTGTCATCGTTTTCTGATTAATTGAAAATGGAAGACCCTGATGTAAACCACATCTTAGTGCTTTTTCTGGTTTTATCTTCATATCAGTTTTTGTATCTAACTGTACCCATTCTGTGTGAATACAAATTTTCAATCAATCGTGACCTGAACATTGTCCATAGCAAAGGCGTTGTAAAAGCGGAGCTGTGTTCACAGCTTGACGTCATCGAAATTGTGAAAATGCGCCATCTAGTGGCTACTATACGTTGGACTTACTTTGGACTTATGTGCCAACTGTGCCTAAATCTTTTTTTTTTTCTAAATCGTTTTTTTAACTGGATATCCATAGGGAGTACCAACAGGGGGCGCTGTTGCACCACTCACTTCAGACTGCATGGTCTGATTTTAAAAGGAAATGTCCCCGTTTCCCACCCTTTAAAATACCTGTGGGTTGGCGCGGCCGTGTGAAATGAAAAAATTTAATGAAATCTATATTTACCCAGGGTATCTGGGCTAAGCTCAAGAACTTGTTTCCAGCCAGGCCCTGCTCATAGAACACATTTCATTGTAGTGGTTCAATGCCTTGTTCAAGGGCACTTCAGCGGTGGTCATTTTAACGTGTCGGACGGCTGATTCGAACTAGGAACCTTCCGGTATCAAGACCGCGCCGCTATCCGTTCGGCCACCGCTGCCTCCGAAGATAAAGCCAGCGGGCCATCCTGCATCCTCCCGCAATTAACCAGATACGGTACACTTTAGCGAGATATGAATGTCTGAGGAGAACGTTCCCTACTGCGGCTGGACAACGCACAGGCATCTTCCCAAAGCGCATGCATGAGCGCACTCCGCAGGCACGGGCACGCGGCCGCACCTGTCATTCATTAGTAGCCTAATCGACTCTGTGCATGCAGTGTGTGTTTTTACCGACGGAGGAGTTTCTCTGCCCCTCGACTGATATCCTCTATTCGAACCCCATTTTTAGCTTTTCCCTGTGTGTGTCACTCTCAGCAATAACATGAAACGGAAACAAAAGGATGAGTTGAGTACAATATTTTATAACCACCTGTACCTCTCTCTCTCTCTCTCTCCCCACCCTTCATGTGAGCAGTGCTGCGCAGTGTATATAATATAATATAATATATAGCATATAGGCCTACCTATAATATATGTCCAGTCGCTTCCCATCTATCTGTGACTGTGAGTAACTCCTCACACAAATAAACAACCCCTCTCTCGTGCAAGCCTGCTCAATCTCAGCAGCTGTTTGGGTAAATGTAATCTCAAATCTCAATGGAAATGGTGCAGGACTAAATGGGACTTTCTTTTTTGTTGCGGGCAGGAGTGGCGGACAGGTGGTCACTGCGGGCGGTCAAAAATGAAATCATTGCGGGAGTGGGTTGGATTGGTGTGAAATTCAACGGGAGCAGGCGGCGATGGGATTAATAAATCGGAACAGGAAAGCGAGGGTTCATTTCCTCAAACTGTTTTGATACTTCGAGGTGACATGGATCGGCTGTCTCAAAGATAATTAAGCCTATACAGAGAAAACCTGCCAGTGAGTTACTTCTGTGGCTTGTCTGTTGCGTGCTGGACTGGTGAACGGAGGGTTGTGGGTTCGAATCTTGGGTGGGGTGCTGCAATTACTTGCTACATTAGATGAAGTTTACTGAAAGTTATTTAATCAACATTGCAATTTGAATCTCTCTCTGCAATACAAAGTATTAAACCTGACCTTTATGATAAAACACATTGGTGTTAATGTAACAAAAATGAGAAGGCCATTGAATCATTTTTAAAGTTATAAAAAACAATGTGGTTTTATATGACATGACTGTATGACTAGTAGACCTGCCTGCTCCATTTAAGGTAGCTGATAGAGACCTCTTACAAATTCACATGGACAGAATGAAACATGGCTGTTGAAACATGGGTTTTCAACCATTTAGGGTAATTTTCCCATAGTAAGTAGGTCATGAGTGGCTTATTGTTGGTATCAACCACAACACACGGGAGTCTGTCCCCGTTACAATGTGCTAGACGCCTGGGAGATGGAGCGCCACACCTACCATCAGCTCCCAGTACTTACCGCACGACTTGCCACACCCAGGCCGTGCTACTCACGCTGAGTTGGCGGTTCCCAGGATCAAACCCATGATCTTGTTGGTCCAAAGTCAAGAGCTCTACTGACTGAGGACAATGACATCAAGACACTCAAAACAAATCAACAGCAAAACAACACAATATCACAAATCAAGTGCTTGTAGGATAGATGGTGTTCTGTGTTATTTTTTGGCAAATTTGAATGGTGGTGTTGAATTCAGAAAATGGACCTTTAAAAAGAGACATTTCACTGCACATGGTAAAGAAGAAAATATACTTTTAATTGTAAAGTGACAACCATTTCAAGAACTTTCTTTATGATAGAGAATATACGTTTACATCTCTGACTGGATTACTGTTTTAATCTGGTAGAACACACACTCTATTTCTAATAAGCTATCAGCAATCAAATTTATCCAAATATTATTTCCTAATTCCTATACCATAATTAGTATTATTGATTCTATGTCTTGGTGGCACCACGCCCCATGATGGACTTCTTAGTGTTTTTCTCGGGTTTTAAAACAATTATATAACACTTTGGTCCAAACAGCGCCACCAAAAGGCCAAAACTAGATGCCAAAATGGCAAATACCTCGACTACATCTGCATATTTGCCCGGGGAGCTGATATATGCTGGGATGAAGGCTATCCACACGGCACAGAAGATCAACATGCTGAAAGTGATCAGCTTGGCTTCGTTGAAGTTGTCCGGGAGATTCCTTGCCATGAAGGCCAGGACGACACTGAGGAGTGCCAGTAAACCAATGTAACCCAGCAACACTGCAAAGCCAACTGTCGATCCCACTTCACACTCGTAGACTATCTTATCACTCTGGTACTGTGTGTTTTTACGAGGAGTCGGCGAGGAAGAAATGAGCCAGGCTGCGCAGATTATCGCCTGGATGGAAGTAAGAGCCAGAACTGTTCCCCTCTGCTGCATGACCCCGAACCACTTCCTAATGTCCGCGCCCCCAGGCTTGGACGCCTTGAACACGGCCAACACCACCATAGTCTTTACCAGGATACACGAGACACAAAGCACAAAGCTGATCCCAAACGCGGCATGCCTCAGCTGACAGGTCCACAGTCTGGGATGTCCGATGAACAGCAGTGAGCACAAGAAGCACAGCTTGAGTGACAGCAAGATTTGGAAGCTGAGTTCTGAGTTGTTGGCGCGCACCATCGGCGAGTCTCGATGGTAGAGGAAGATTCCCATGACAACGGCACAGATAAGTGTGCCCAGCAGTGAGATGGTGGTCAAGGAGATGCCCAGGGCCTCGTGGTACGAGAGGAACTCCATGCTCTTAGGGACACAGCGGTCACGCTGGGGACTGGACCAGAAGTCCTCTGGACAACTGGTGCACTCGGTAGAATCTAACACAGAAAAGAAGATGAGCCCATTTAGACCTGCGGACGATACAAAAACATAACACACACAGTCTAAACACCTTCCTTTTTTTTTAAAATAACCTCATTTGTCCGAAACTGTTGCTTCGTGCTGCGTTTCGAGTTTGTGGATAGGAGGTTTCTGACTGACAACCACAACATCTAAAATGACACAGAAGCTTTCCCGGATCGAAAGGTATTTAACAACACATAGGCTTTCCTAGTTGTATGATAAAGGGGGAGGGGCTGATGTCACTATATTTCTGTTTATTCCATTGGCCCGTTTGTCTGTCAAAGGTTCAGCCTCCAGGATGAAAAACCCTACATACAAAGTTAATACACCATTGCACTTACAAACGACTCCAGGGTGTCTAATGAAGTACTGTCACATCATAGACACATGAAAAACATTGTGGCACTCCATCTTTAAAAAAAAATATCAATAAAGGCAAAAAGCCCCCAAAAATATCTTACCCCATTCTGGGCGGGAACCCCTTTTGGTGTTTTACTGATTAGTGATGTTATACTTTAGTTATTGTAGGTCTGCTATTTAAAAAAAAAACGTGAACGTTTTTAACTCAAATCTTTGCTTCTGGGGGGATCCTGGAATAACATATTTTCAGATGGGGGTCTGTGGCCAATTACATATTTTTGGGGGTCCTTGACATTAAAATGTTTGAGAACCACTGACATAGAAACATGGGCTTTTCAGATAACTGTCAGCATTTAGAAGGCATTTGTAGAATCGGCCTCAGGTCTAAATGCGTTAAAAATTAGAAAAATAATGTAAACCCACCAGTCTCATTGCTGATCTCTCCCTCAGAGCAAGCGATGCAGTCAAAGCAGCAGACAGGTTCTCCTTTCCTTCTGGCCACACGGGTTCCAGGGGAACAGCTCTCACTGCACACTGACCGAGGAGGCTACAGAGGACATTTACTATGATCAGGGGTCATCAACGAGTGAGGGGAGGACGGAGAAGGAGATCAGCCGGAGAATCGGAGCGGCAAGGGCGGTAGGTATTGCAATCGCTGTACAGCACCGAGTTGAGCCAGAAGGCAAAGCTCTCTGTCTACCGAGCAATCTTCGTTCCTACTCTCACCTATGGTCATGGAGTGTGGGGTCATGACCGAAAGAATAAGGTCGCGATTACAAGCGGCCGAAATGAGTTTTCTTCGACGGGTGGCTGGCATCTCCCTTAGAGATAGGGTGAGAAGTTCAGTCACACGAGAGAGACTCAGAGTGGAACCACTGCTCCTTCGCCTGGAAAGGAGCCAGCTGAGGTGGTTCGGGCATCTGGTTAGTCTAACGGGGCCCCAGTTAACAATACTTTATTTTGCCGTTTCCTATGAACACCGTTCTCGTGTAAAGACCACCTCAGTCAATTTACAGTGCAACACGATATACATGCGTTATTTTAGAAAGCTGAAGTCACCTTATTGGTTTCAAAGTTCCAGAAGATCCTGTCTTCGTCGAGGAAGAGTTCTCCACCCGTGGAGGCCGACTGCTTGAACACGCCCACGTTGTTAATCTTTGTGCTTCCGTCGGGGAGCCACACCCAATTGATGACATCACAGGTGGGCGTGGCTTCACTGTTCCCATCAAATACTACTTGATCCCCAAAGGATGTGGTGAAGTTGATCTTCTCCAGGTAATGCACAAGCTAGACGTGGTGATGAACAGCATTACGATGAGCAAGAGACTTTTAAAACCCTACTGCGTACAAGACACAAACCATACAGTGGTGACCCAGACAGGGACTGTCTATGTATTAACTACATCTTAACCCCACCTACAGTATTTACAACATGATTTAAACATGATTTATATCCCAACCTTCAGTGCATTGGGCGTCGGGCTTGGACCCCATAGGAAGACTAGCTAGCTACCAGCCCCGCATATTTCACATATTTTGCTGGGAAATATGTGATTTATTGTGGCAAATATCCTGCCTATATGAAAAAAGAATTGCCCCCACATAATCTGCGGCATTTAGTTGCTTATGTACTTTTATTACGCAATCACATAATCAAGTTGTTTTTTTTGGAGGGAGGGATTAAAGCTTGGGGATCCTTAATGAGATGTTTCATCAAAGTACAATTAAAAATGAAATCCAACATCTAGAAAACTTTTTTTTTTTTTTATCGCAACCTGCCATGGCTGGACAGTCTGCACGCTGGTACAGCCGTGCCCGGCGAAAGGCCCTCTCCCGGGCACACATTGCATGGTGTCATGGAGGGCGTGGGCCAGAGCATACACGGCCTTGTACACGTTATACACCGTCCTGAGTTCAGACACGTCCAGCAGGGACGTCTGTGCGGTCCCCAGGTCCTCCTGTCCAGTGCACACTCTTCCACCGGCATCCGCCCATTGTGACGGAAGGGGGGCAAATTTGCACTGAAATGTGTGCTCCCAAAACTGCCTTACCTGAAGAAAAACAGATTAATACGTCAACAGGAACAACGTCGTCTGCCGGGGAGAAACATCATATTATGTCCAAAACAGTTACTGTTCTAGGATTCAAATGAAGAACCAGCAAAACGTGCCGTATCTACTAGGGGTGGGACGATATGGGTTCCTCACGATACGATATATATCGCGATATTAGGCCCTCGATAACGATAATATCACAATATTCGATATATTGCGATATATCGATATATTGTATGAAATGTCATCAACGATATATCACGATATCTGCAACTACAAAATACTTGGAACTGAAAAAATGTTACAGACAGCGACACCGAGTTCATCACTTCATTATGAACAACATTTCAAATTTCTAAAAGAAAAAAAAAAAAAGGGGGGGGGGTTCCCGATAGATATTTT
The DNA here is from genome assembly GCF_951216825.1 of Electrona antarctica. Taxonomy (NCBI): domain Eukaryota; kingdom Metazoa; phylum Chordata; class Actinopteri; order Myctophiformes; family Myctophidae; genus Electrona; species Electrona antarctica. The sequence goes on along the minus strand of NC_136812.1, from coordinate 55,028,072 downwards.
AATAATCAATATCGATTATTTATCGCGGGAGGACGTATCGATATATATCGCCATATCGATATTTCAGCACACCCCTAGTATCTACAAGCTCAACATGTGTCTCTTCGCGCTGCGTGTCGAGGTTGCAGATCTGCTCCTTTTGATGCTTGTGCGTCGACACCAGACATGCCAGACAGTGGCCTTGTGGTTCGAGTGTCCGCCCTGAAACTGGGAGGTCGGGGTTCGATAGCAAAGACTGTAGAAATTCCTGCTTGCCATTCAGCAACAAGGCTTTGATTGGGGGGGGGGGTCAGATCAACTACAAATAAAAGATGGATATACCAAGCGATTATTATAACGAAAGAAACAAAACGATTATAATCAAACCCATTGCAAACTAGGGGAATCCGTTTGGAGGTGCACAGCGCTCTTGGGGTTCCGCCGTGGGTTATATCCGCTCTAGACTGGAACTGATACCTATAAAAGCAGTTGCAATCAGAAACATGAACCAACTTGCCAAAGTAAAGCCTGAGAAATGCTAATGACCCCCTCCCTCCCCATGAAAGTATTACTGTTTCATATTATTGTTGTCTTTATCACAATTCCTTATGCTACTACAATGTCCGATGAGCGTAACACAAACATTGAGTGGTGTTGTGGAGGAATGGCGCGTGGCATTTTAAATGAATAAAGTTTATTATTTACTTTATAATTCCGTTTTGTCCCATCATTCCGTGGAGGGAAAAAATGAAGTTAAGAGACTGGCGGCATGTCGTCCATTATGGACATAGCTGTCTGCACCAAAAAAGCGCAAATTTCAAACCCACAAAACGCACGATTTTGTCGTCTTTCCTTTCCTTAAGGAATTTCAAACCCACAAAACGCACGATTTTAAAATTGTGCGTTTTGTGGGACATACAGTACATAGCAAACATAATTTCCATTTGTTTCCCCTTCTTTTGAGTGTCCGTTGCTTGTATAACTCCGAAAAAGGGCTATAGGAGAAGCCATAGGCTTGTCGGGCCCTACCCCTAAGTCCATTTGCTTACTTACTTATCTGTCTACCTGCACAGTGCATACATGCATGTAGACCTTACATATGTTATGTACATGTATACATTCTCTCTCACACACACACACACACACACTTTCCTTAAGGAAAGGAAAGACGACAAAATCGTGCGTTTTGTGGGTTTGAAATTTGCGCTTTTTTGGTGCAGCCAGCTCACAGCCAGGGATACCGCTTGGGCCCACAGAAAGGATGAGTAGTCAGGATGAGAACACCCAGGCCTGGCAGGCCCTCTCCTCTTATGAGGAGGACCGAGATGTACTGCCACCAGAGTACAGTACACTGACGATGATGAGAGCACCATGAAGCGGCCTCTCCTACAGTATGATGATTGGAAGATTAAACAGGAACACGACTTCTGGATTAACATTAAAAAATGTCTTCAAAATCCTGAGTTTTCTGAAATACCTCATGTTTCTGTATCAGTGGCGCTCAATATTTCATGCCAAGGTCCCCACAAATTATATGTAATATGCCTCCGCCCCCTCCATCTGAAAATATGTAGTTCCAGGGACCTCCCCAGAAGCAAAGATTTGAGTTAAAATGTTCACTCTGTAATAATATATTCAAAGATTTGAGGCGCATTTTCACGTTTTTTCAAAAATAGCAGACCTACAAGTTATAGCTCATAGCGCGGCAGTAGATCTGTTATTTTTCAATAGCTAAAGCATAACATAATGCTTAAAACACCAAAAACGGTTCCCGCCCAAAATGGGTTCAAGGAAAACTGAAGAGAGAAAGGAGGATGGTGAATGAAATTGAAAAAGAAAAAAGGCAGCAAGGTAAGAAGTGGGGAATTAAGACACCTCAAAATATAAACAGAGGATGGGCTGAGAAGCTACACCAAAACCATCTATGTGAGAAGCTCTCCCCACCACCGCTGAGGCGTAAACCTACAGGGCCTTCGCCCCCAGTTCTTTTTGGGAGACTATTTGACAGAATATCTTCATTCATATTGATAGACACAGTAATTGTTCTGTTGCAATGGTAGACAGACTGAGACTGTACTACACATAGACCTGACCATCAATCATACACGGTGTCACTTCAGGGACCATGCCCTCTAGATGGCAGAATTGGTACAATGCAACAAATAGGCCATTCCATAGGTCTTATTCCAGAAGTCAGTTACATACACAAGTAAGACGCGCGAACGCGGGAAGCGAACGCAGCTCGTAAATTGCAAAAACAACAATTAGAATAAATTACGTAATTTTTTAAGGTTTTTTTTAAGTTCTCTTTTTTTCTCCTTTTAAAGTTTTTCCCTTTTAAGTGTTTTTTTAAGTTAAGTTTTTTTTAAGTTAAGTTTTATTTTAAGTTAAGTTTTTTTTAAGTTTTTCCTTTTAAAGTTTTTCCTTTTAACGTTTTTTTTTTAAGTTAATTTTTTTTTTAAGTTAAGTTTTTTTTAAGTTAAGTTTTGTGTGTGTGTGCGTGCGTGCGTGTGTGTGTGTGTGTGTGTGTGCGTGCATGTGTGTGTGTTTTTGTGTGTGATACAGCTGCGCCCTCTGGTGGTGGGCGGGTGGTGTTACAGCGTGACAGACAGACACACAGACAGACAGACAGACATGATCTGCTGGGTCTCATAGTAAATGCTCACTGCGTTCGCAATCACTGCGTTCGCAAACATGTGATGGGATGCAATGGGAATGTGTCTGTATTTCCAAAAAAAAAGGTAATGTTTTCCTTATGTCCTTAAAAAAAGCCAACTTGAAATAAACAACCTGTAATTTATATTAAAAATTACATTGAGTAGGCTAGTACAGGGGTTCTCAACCCGTGGGTCGCGACCCCTCGGGGGTCGTCAAATTATTTTGGGGGGTCCCCAAATTATTAAAAAAAAGGAAAACGTTTTTTTTTTTTTTTTGCAACTGAATGGCTGGAAAGTGGAAATGAAGAGTTTACATATAGTACACATAGTACATGCATACACCTTCCCTAATGATTATATCTGGTTTCAGTATTTATTTATGGTGTATTGTCTCTATTATTAAGGTTATTGTAGCAGTCAATTTATATTGGGGGTCGGGAGGGGGCGGGGCGGGGGTCCCGAGACATTGCCAAAGCATTTCCGGGGGTCCCCGGCCAAAAACGTTGAGAACCCCTGGGCTAGTACACAATTACAGTAGCCTCTATGTACCAACAACAATCACCCTGAATACGGAAATGTAACAGAAAAGACTCACGTACTATGACATTCTCATGGCTGTTGTCGAGGTCATTTCCCGGGCGTGTGTTCAACAGGAAGTCCCGGAGGCCCGGTATGTCTCCCCGTCGGAAGGCCAGCCCCAGGCTGCCTCTCAGGTAGGGCATGTAGTGAGGAGCCTCCAGGTTTGGGTCTGGTATCCAGCACACGTCAGCCATCCACTGCACACCTGTCAGCTTCTGCTTCACCACCTGTTGGTTTGGATCACCATCAACAACAACAACAACAACATACAACATACAATATTCTGTAAATGATCTACTAAAATTGTGGCGTGAAAGTACCTGAGCTTTCCCTAGCTTGTTGTGTGTTTGCTCCGTGTTTCGTCAAAATGCTTTAATGTTTTTTATTATATATTTATTTTTTGCTGAGCAACGTATCGGAGCGTCAGGTACGCAAATGACGGTGAGCACGGAGCAGGTTGGGGAGAATCAACACAATTAAGCGCACGAGCGAGTGGGATAAAAGCCGCCTGGATCGAAGAGAGGGTCCCCACCTAACCACCTAGGAAACCACCTAACTCAATCTTTTGATTGTTCTCCTTGTTGGTTAAAATCATATTGAACCAATGAAAACTAGTAGACCAATGACAAGTAAAAAAAAAAAAAAAATAACTCTTAACTTGGACTCTCAAACTGTCTGCTAAAGTAGCTAAGTCCACCACCTCTCCCCCTCTCATGCAAGTACTTGACAATAATATAAAGTCACAACACAATAAGGTTTTCTTCTTTTCCTGAAAGATGAACATTTTGGAGTTAGGTGGTTTCTTCCGGACAGCAGAGATATATGACAGAACATCTTCACTTCAACATAACTCATTTCAGATTCCTTATGCTTATGAGTTCCTAAATATATAAAAAACAAACTTAAAGGGGCATTCCACTAATTTTTTTACTACGTCTAAAACCTTAGAGCCGTTGTGTGGAAATGATAAAAAAAAGTCCCCCCATTCTGTTTTTCCTAGAACTGGAGGTCTGAAAAAAATCATTAACATGGTGAAACACATCTTGATGATGTCATCAACAGCTCTAAGGTATATTAATGACATAGTAAAATGTCGAAAATGAGTGGAATGCCCCTTTAACGCCCCCCGACCACCTCCCTCGTCCATGAGCTTAACCACGTGCACGCCGTACACGATGACGACGACCACGCGCGCCGTGGACGCCTTCATCATGGAGACGATGGTCCGCAGCTGTGCCGGGTCGCTGTCCCAGGGCATGAGCTGGGCGTACGCCAGGCAGCCCAGGCCGGAGCGGGCCAGCTCCGAGCGGAAGATCTGGGCCACGTCGCGGCCGTAGGAGTCGTCGCTGTACAGCAGTCCTGCCCACGTCCACCCCAGGCGCCTCATGATCTGGAGCATGGCTAGCACCTGGAGATTTGGCAGTTATATAGCACATTTTGATTTTTGTTTTTAGTCTTTTTTAGTGTTATAGTCTAGTTTTAGCTGACTAAATATCATGAGATTTATTTTTCACTTGCTGACAATAGCCGCTCACAACGCGTCACAGCGTGACGCGTTGTGAGCGGCTATTGTCAGCAAGTGAAAAATATTTTCAGCATGCAACTAATTGTAAAATCACTTACAGTGGATCTCTGGTCCACTAGTGCCTCCCTAACATTTTAGTCTAGTTTGTATTTGTTGACGAAATTGTCAGTATAGTCTTAGTTTTAGTCATCATAGCAATATTTTTTGTCAGTGGAAAAATGTAGTCGACGAACATTTTTCGTCTTAGTTTTAGTAGACGAAATCGACAACTGATTTGCAGTTAGCGGAAAAAATACTCACATTTTTGAGGGGCGCTATAGAGCGTCGCAGTCCCGCCCCCTACCATGGCCCAGGAAATTAATCCCAATGCATTTTTCCCATAGACATTTCAAAAAGTATTTATTTAAAGGCGGTTACGCCGCGGACAAAGCCAACTCGAGTCGTGACAACTCATGACAACACAAACAATATTTTGGACCAAACAAATAATTACAAAGAAGAAAAACAACAAAAAAAGTGTTGTAACCTGCCATTTTCTTTCTAATTATTTGTTCTGCCCCAAAAATTGTGTTTGTTGTCATGATTTGTCACGACTCGAGTTGGCTTTGTCCGCGGCGTAAACGTCTTTAAATAAATACTTTCTGAAATGTCTATGAGGAAAATTAACGGAGAATCATTTCCTGGGCCATGGTAGGGGGCGGGACTGCGATGCTCTATAGCCCATCCTATATTCAGCTATTAGTGTAGACTTCCGTCCGACACAAATACTAAATTCCCATTGACAATGAATGGAGAATTTACGTCAAATGTGTCTGAGCAAATCGACATGTTACGTCATGATTGTACGATGATAAGAGTGCCCCTCACTTCACACAGGTGTGATGTTTTTTTTCCTTCTTTTTTACGTAAAAGTATCACCACTGCAATGTCAAAGTATGGAATTTCTGGACTTGAGTGAAAGTACAAAAGTATTGGTATCAGAATGTATACTTAAAGTACCCAAAGTAAAATTACTCGCCATGCAGAATGTCCCATTTCATGTTTTCGAATGTATAAAAATCTTTTGAAAATACCCGATCTGCAATGTGTCGCATCGAGACACATTGCAGAGAGCTTGCAGCAGAACGGCTATTTTCAAATGGCCGAAATGTACATAGGGCTGAAGAGGTTAATGGATGTTTTTTATTTTTCCAAATCTACAAAGTAACTAGTAACTACATTTTTCAAATAAACGTAGTGGTGGAAATGTACCATATTTGAATCCAAGATGTAGTGGATTAGAAGTAAAATTATTGGAAGTTGCAAAAATTACAAAAGTGTACTTAAGTACTGGACAGTACTTAACTTAAATACTGGACAGTACTTCCGTAGAGTTACTGTACACCACTGGAGGTGATATGTGCTTAATAACGGAGCAATTCAAACTGTCATCTGTGCCATTTTAGATGTGGCCTTTAAGAAATAGCAGATCTTCAATTGACCTACATTTGAGTACCGCATCGGTCAAACTATTGGCATAGGAATGCAACAAAATACAATAATAAAATTAAAAAAAATAAAAATAATAAGTGGATAGAAAATAAGTATTTGTTTTGGCGAACTACCCGATTATTCTGTCTGTCTGCCTGTCTGTCGTATCTAAATCAGTGAAGCTCCTAAACAGATTCCACAATGAAAACCTCTAATAATTCTCATTTGACGCTGTCTACAGAGACCTAAGGCCTCACTCAGACCTTTACTGCATTGCTGTATGCTTGTTGGATGAATGTTGTGTAGTGTCATGGCCGCCCCAATGCATTTCCAATGGGAGTCACATGGTTTGACACAACATTTGTGTTGTATGAGGGGGAGGGGCGCAGTCGAAACACAGCCGAAAGCCATACAACAGCTTGTAGTCCAAAATGTGGACTACAAACCATGTGACTTCCATTGGAAATGCATTGGGGCGGCCATGACACTACACAACATTCATCCAACAAGCATACAGCAATGCAGTAAAGGTCTGAGTGAGGCCTTAGGCTGAGCTCACATGGTTAATGCAATTCTCTGTGCTCGTTGGATCAATGCTGTGTTGTGTCATGGCCGCCCAATGCATTTCCAATGGAGGTCACATGGTTTGACACAACATTGTGTTGTATGAGGGGGAGGGGCACAGTCGAAACACAGCTGAAAGCCATACAACAGACCCCTCCCCCTATGTTGTGTCAAACCATGTGAGCGACCCCTCATTTTAATCTGGTGTCGCAGCTGCGACGTTTGCTCCATGGCTCAGGCGCGCCTGTCCCCCTCATACAACACAATGTTGTGTCAAACCATGTGACCTCCATTGAAAATGCATTGGGCGGCCATGACACAACACAGCATTGATCCAACGAGCACGAGAATTGCATTAAAGGTGTGAGCTCAGCCTTAGGCACAGCAGCAATAGTATACGCAAATGAAATGAGAGATGATATGCAATATCAATTATACACATTAGAGGGATTAGAATTTGTCCAGTGCTGTACTGTATGTGTATTACTATAGAAAGGTTCACCTGAATGGTGTTACTTATGCTGGTTCTGAAGAAGGAAGGGTGCTGGTTCCGGTCGTTCAGACAGGAACACAAGGCCCAGTAACTGATCTGGAAAAAAGAAAGAAAGAAAGAAAGAAAAAAAGCACAACACACCTGTTCTGTAACGTACAGATCGCCTCTGTCGGGTGGAAACCTCATTATGTCCAAAAGTGTTACGTTTCAAGATTCAAATTTAAATACAGAAGTAGCAGATCGACCAGCTCGAACCGGGGCGCGACTTGCAGATCTGCTACTTTTGATGCTATTGTGTGAAGCTGCAGTGCGATCAATGACATTAACCCATTTTGGGCGGGAACCCCTTTTGGTGTTTTAAGAATGATGTTCTTGAAAAATCGTGAAAATGTGCCTGAAATCTTTGAATATATATAGTTACAGAGCGAGTTTTTAACTCAAATCTTTGCTACTGGGAGGGTCCCTGGAACAAACATTTTTCAGATGGGGATCTGCGGCCAATGTCATATATATTTGGGGGTCCTTCACATGAATATGTTTGAGAACCACTGACATAGAAACATTGGTTTTTCAGAAAACTGTCAGGATTTAGAAGACCTTTTTTTTTTTTTTTTTTTTTGACGTCAGGCCTAAATGGGTTAATTCATGAAAAAACAAAACATTATTATTTATTTTGTATTTTTATTTTACAAGATGTCTCCCTGCAAGCATTGTGTGAGTGGAGTGTGAAGTGTACTATGCACGCTCCACTCAACGGATCAAATACATTCCTAACATCCCACTGCTACACATAAATAGTTGGGTCACAGACTAAGGTTCTGTGACCATCCTCTGGCAAGGATGGTTTGATGATTGATTTGACCTCTATGGACCCTTTATAAAAGATTTAGCCCCCAGGTCCCTCGCAAAAATCCCAGCATTTTTTGCTAGAGGGCCAAATTCAAAATGGTGTCTGGCGCCACAGCCAAAAATGAATGAGGATTGCATATGAGGGTGGAAACCTCACATGTCCAAAAACTGTTACTTTTCAGGATTCAAATTCCACATTTTGGACTACAAGCTGTTGTAGGGCTTTCGGCTGGGTTTCGACTGCGCCCCTCCCCCTCATACAACACAAATGTTGTGTCAAACCATGTGACTCCCATTGGAAATGCATTGGGGCGGCCATGACACTACACAACATTCATCCAACAAGCATACAGCAATGCAGTAAAGGTCTGAGTGAGGCCTTAGGCTGAGCTCACACGGTTAATGCAATTCTCTATGCTCGTTGGGTAGTGTCATGGCCGCCCCAATGCATTTCCAATGGGAGTCACATGGTTTGACACAACATTGTGTTGTGTGAGGGGGAGGGGCGCAGTCGAAACACAGCTGAAAGCCATACAACAGACCATGTGACCTCCATTGGAAATGCATTGGGGGCGGCCATGACACTCACAACAAAAATCACTGCATTAACCGTGTGAGCCCAGCCTTAGGGTGCACTCACACGGTTAATGCAATTCTCTGTGCTCGTTGGATCAATGCTGTGTTGTGTCATGGCCGCCCAATGCATTTCCAATGGAGGTCACATGGTTTGACACAACATTGTGTTGTATGAGGGGGAGGGGCGCAGTCGAAACACAGCTGAAAGCCATACAACAGACCCCTCCCCCTATGTTGTGTCAAACCATGTGACCTCCATTGGAAATGCATTGGGCGGCCATGACACAACACAACATGCATCCAACGAGCCCGGAACATTGCATTAACCGTGTGAGTGCACCCTTAGGGCGCATTCGACTGCGCCCCTCCCCCTCATACAACACAATGTTGTGTCAAACCATGTGACCTCCATTGGAAGTGCATTGGGCGGCCATGACACAACACAGCATTGATCCAACGAGCACAGAGAATTGCATTAACCGTGTGAGTGCACCCTTAGGGCTCTGTAGAAAAGGCACCAGATCTACACGCGGCGTGCTTCGAGCGTGTGGATGTGCTACTTTTGATGCTTTTGTGTGGCGCTGTAGTGTGATCAAGTATGGCGTTCATTTACGTAAAGAATAATACAAATAGAAAGTTAAAATATGGGGTAAAAGGTTTCTGCCCGACAACAACGATATTATACTTTATACATCATATCATATTGAATAACAAAGTCACCACAATTATATTAAGCATAATATCATATTATATATGAATTACAAAATCACCACAAATAAGCATAATATCAAATATGTGATTGATTGATTGATTGATTGATTGATTGATTGATTGATTAGACATAAATTAATAAACAGCACAGTGGTACAGTAAGACATTTAGGCTAAAAGTTTTTTTCCAGCAATACACTTACCATGGGCACTCTGTACAAACCTAACACACTGGAGATGGCGACGGTATTCCTCGAGGTATCGGGACCCACAATGCCGAGCACCGGAGGAGGCCCGACGCAGCTCTCGTCCAATCGGGACCGCCCCTCGCTCCCACTGACCAATGACAGGGCGGCCTGGAAGCCGACTCCGAGCGAGTAGCACGTGTCGTAGAGCCCGTAGCCCAGTGTGACGTTGGGCAGCAGGCTGGGGTTGCCGTTGATCTCTGCGATGGCAAAGGCCATGGTCTGGGCCCACTTGAACCCGTCAGTGTCGAACCTGAACACACAAAGATAGTACTGTAATTGAGTACCACAGACGAATAACAGTCTAAGTCCACACTATTGATCCATAATATATAAATGATAGATAAGGGTTCAGGACACCGAGGCCTTTTCGTGGAGGGGTCAGTCTGAAATTTGGACTTAGACTGTTTTTCGTCTGTGGTACTCATTATTATTAACCTCACATTATGATACTGTAATAAACCTCAAAGGCCATGGTCTGGGCCCACTTGAACCCGTCAGTGTCGAACCTGAACACACAAAGATAGTACTGTAATTAACCTCACATTATGATACTGTAATAAACCTCAAAGGCCATGGTCTGGGCCCACTTGAACCCGTCAGTGTCCAACCTGAACACACAAAGATAGTACTGTAATATTAACCTCACATTATGATACTGTAATAAACCTCAAAGGCCATGGTCTGGGCCCACTTGAACCCGTCAGTGTCCAACCTGAACACACAAAGATAGTACTGTAATATTAACCTCACATTATGATACTGTAATAAACCTCAAAGGCCATGGTCTGGGCCCACTTCAACCCGTCAGTGTCCAACCTGAACACACAAAGATAGTACTGTAATAACTAGGGGTGTAACAATATAGTAACTGCATCGAAAAATCCATTTTCATTTCAAGAATCGAAGTATATCGAATCAAAATATCGCATCGTTTGACTTTGTATCTTATCGCAGGGGTTCTCAACGTTTTTGGCTGGGAACCCCAGGAAATGCTTGTGAACCCCTGTCTCATTGTATCGTTTTGAAATGCAAATAATCAATTGTATCACTACTAAGCACTTTATGTGCGTTGTATTTAGCAATTTTAAGAAGAGAAAAAAGAAGTAAAAGAGGGGTTTAATTACTTTTCCATTCCATATCGCTACACTTGGTCTATCGATAAATGTGTGTATTCTCTGTGTTCATGTCAAGGTGCAGGTCTGTCCATAATGTGTTCAAATATTATATAGTGCCTAAAGTCCTATACTTAATGACACTACTGGTTGCCGACGGCCAGGTGGAAGTTCTTACGTGTGCCAGTACAAACTGATCTCCAAAACATGTCCGTTGAATTTAACTTTGCTTTATTCTCTGCAGTAATTTTCCTATACAACATACAGATAAAATAATAAGAAAGAAACACTAACAAACACAGGGGACCAGCCCTCCTGAACACAGTAGAAAACTGTTAGCCTCTGCCGTCTGCCACTGGCAACACCTGTGCCTTGGCAACCAGTAGTGTCATTAAGTATAGGACTTTAGGCACTATAAGTAGAAAACTACCTCGTTTCAACGGAAGCTGATTTTTTTTATTGGGAAGCAAATCAATTGAACCAGCGGGGCTCTTGGACAATCACAGGACGACGTGGCGTGTGTTGGTGGAGTGTGGACAGATGGACACGACAGCAGCTGTGTGCAGCGAATGTGATCTTCTGCAAGGGTGTTCTGCTGTTTGAAGATCAGATGATCGTTACAACCCGCACAGAACTATAGGGGTTCTTACCGGGGACATCAGCACAGCGATCTTCTGAAAGCTGCTCCTGCTGTCATTGGAGGTGATCGATTGGCGATTGCCACCCGGTCGGAGCCATAGGGGCGCTTACCGGGGGAATTCAGCAGCAGCAGCCAGCACAACAGATCATCTGGGCCGGATTGGACCGCGCCCGGCAGACCCAGATCTTCAACACTAACCAAACATCAATGTGCGGTATGTTCAGCGGCGCAACGCCGACACAAACGGATCCACGCCACAGAAAGTTTTCATTCAGAATCAGAACAATCCTATCTCTCCTACACAACAATCACTACATCATCCTGTTTGTGTTATGTGGGCAGTGGGCATGGAGCAGAGCAATGTCTATGACTGGGGGAAAGGGGCACACTGAAGCTGTCCTTTCCATAGGGGAGAGGCCTGTTTTTGGTTGCCTGTGCATAGGGCATGAAGCCAGAACTTGGACAGGCCCGCATTGGGCGCACTCCTCACAAATACAACCCAAGAGGAAGGAATGGGGATTGGTGGAGATGCCAAACTGCCCACATAACACAAACAGGATGATGTAGTGATTGTTGTGTAGGAGAGATAGGATTGTTCTGATTCTGAATGAAAACTTTCTGTGGCGGAGATCAGTTTGTACTGGCACACGTAAGAACTTCCACCTGGCCGTCGGCAACCAGTAGTGTCATTAAGTATAGGACTTTAGGCACTATAACACCTGTGCCTGATTAGCAGCCTGGTTAAATACCTGGGCTGGCCCAGACACTGACCAAGCTGCAGTGACACTGTCAATCAGCAAAACATTAGGTCATAATGGCTCTTACATATTATGTCCATGTATTTGCCAGAGATGAATGTTTCCCTGGGGGTCCTCAGAGGTACTACAGTGGGGGCAGACAAATCTTTGTGTGATAGGAACTTAAAACAAAAATAAAAATAGCCAATCTACAAGCTCACACATTGTAGCTTTGCGAGCTTGTAGGTCGACTTTTTCCGGGACGATATTGGGAAAAAAGAGCAGACCAAGTACAGAGCCAAATCAGGTCACGTTGACTAGTACATACTGTAAATTAACATTAACATGAATCCAACATATTAATAGAAAAGCTTATGTGTAAACAAAAAGCAAAAACAATTTCCACAATAGTGATGGCAGTTTTCTGTCAAAAATGTTTAAGAAGCTCTCTGTGAATTCTGTGAAATCTGTGCAATCTAAGAAAGACACACATTTTATACGATATGTAGTGGGGTGGGGGTCATCCCTGCAGAGGGGACCTGAAAAACATTGATTGAAGACCCCGGAATCAACTAGTCTTATGGTAGCTAAACATCAAAACAAGGTCCCGGTTCCCTTGTTTCCTTATTGTCTCCACCAGGCCGAAGGCATGGGGAGAGAATATGTTTTGCACTCCGTCCGTGTGTGTGTGTGTGTGTGTGTGTGTGTGTGTGTGTGTGTAGCCGATTTTTTTCAATCTGAAATCTGATAGCACCACACACTACAGGATAATCGGAGCAAATATCAAACATTCTTGATGTTGACCGGGCCGATCCCGATCGCGCTTTGAGCGGCCCCGAGCAGATCGATTGAGTCGGGCACCCCCCGAGCGTCAAAAAATGCCCAATTATCGGCTAGTGTAAGGCCACCTTTATTTATACTCGGAATACAGTTGAGGGCAAGCCCTCATTTTCAATGTAGCCGAGGTTTACAATACACAAAATACAGTCAAAAAACAATACATCAAACAATAAATAAATCAGGAAATTTATAATGTTGTTTGATGTAGGATGTATAAAGGAACTTTATACAGAACAACCATCAGTAAAATAGATCAATTGAAGCAGGAGCAATCATGGTGAAAAATGTTCTGGAGCATTCCTTTGAACTGACCGAAGGATGGCAGGGAGTTCAGCTAATGATAGTACCTATGATATTTCAGGATATTGTTACTAATGTTGTTTCGGTACTTCGCTACTAAACTTTAGCATTCCTACTTCATCTAGTGTAAACTCTAAACAACTATCCTCTCTCTCTCAATTCAATGCAATTTAAATACAGGTGAAGTAAAACTAAAATGCACTAAACCGCGGCGTGACGGAAGACCGGCGAGTCCTCCGGTTATACCTTACTTTCCACCAGTGTTGTTTTCGTCGACTAAAACCGAGACGAAAAATGTCCGTCGACTACCTTTTTTCACTGACGAAAACTAAATGGAAACTAAATGAAAACTAAGCTATGGTGACTAAAACAAAGGCTAAATATACTGACAATTTCGTCAACAAATAAAAACTAGACTAAAATGTTAGGAAGGGACTACTAGTGGACAAGAGATCCAGTATACGTACACTTGGCCGCATGCTGAAAATAGCAGATCCACAAGCTCACAGCGCGTTACGCGTCGCGCTATTTTCAGCAAGTGAAAAGAAAATTAAGGCTGCATCAAGGCCCGCCAAAATACATTTTGTTCAACTAAATCAACTGTGGGCCTAGATTTAGTCGACTGAAATCTTATGACATTTAGTCGACTAAAACCAGACTAACACTAACATTACAGGTGACTAAAATGTGACTAAAACTAAGTGAAAACTATTCAAGAGACTATAATATGACTAAAACTAAAAATCAAAATGTATACTGCCACAAACAACACTGCTTTCCACCGGTGGTGATAGGCCTACTCACCCGTAGCACACGGGGTCCTGTGGCTGGGAGGTGAAGGACAGCTCGGGGAACACGGGGATGTTGTGGATGGGAAACATTCCGCCCAGGACAAAATCCCCAGGCTTGTACATTGTGTTGAGATGAAACTGTGCCTGTAACTATAGCCATGGGACGATTAGGAAGATTAAACCCATTTAGGCCTGACCTCAAAATTTAAAAAAAGATCTTCTAAATCCTCCAGTTTTCTGAAATAAATATTTTCACGATTTTTCAAAAATAGCAGACCTACAAGCTCGTAGCGTGCCACTCGGTGGTGCGCTATGAGCTTGTATATCTGCTATTTTTCAATAGCTAAATTATAACATGTTTAAAACACTAAGAGGGGTTCCCGCCCAAAATGGGTTAAACATTACATGTCACGATTGTTGTGGCAAAAAAAATAATAATTGCGATTTCACGATACTATTATCACGATAATCAGAATATGCTTAAAATTTTAACTGGCACTTTTTGTTAAGCACTTGAACCCCCAGCGTCCCTATTCTGAGGCGGGGGGGGGGGGGGGATCTGCGTTTTGAGCTTGTAGATCTCAAATTAAAACACAAGAGCAATAACACAAGAAGAAGAAAAGCGAAACATTGACCTGCACAAATACGTCGACAGGTAGACATTTCATAGGCTAAAATGCATACGAAATAAATACGTTTTCAACAAATTCTTACAGTCGTCAACAATTTGCAGCTCGACAAATGCTGAATTAAATTGAAATCTCCAAGATATGTGTGAGATAACATAAGCATAACAAGGATGTTGGTCCCGTCCCATATACCTGTAAGTCACAAGAGGAGGAGGAGGAAGACAAAGGAGAGAACCCAGAGAACAACATCAAGGACACGCATGAAAGCAGGTGTGTGTCTAGAGAAGCCCTCATGACTGTCTTAACGCCCACCCCTCCCCCTTTCTAAACCCCGCGGTCCAGCTGTTATACATTTTATACACATGTATAGCGCTGTGCCCCACCCACCCCCAACCCCTCCGTGCCACTATGCGTAATCTTTTACCAAGACCCACGAGTGCTGTGTCCGTCCCGTGTGCCCACCCAATGGCATTACGTAATCTTTCACACCACAACACCCATCAGAGCAGGGGCCTATACGTAAGGCTCATAGTTAGTTAGTTACTTTATTGACAAATGTATAAAACATTGGGTCCAAACAATAATAAAAAACCCATGAATCAAAAACTTTAAAAGGTACAATACATTAAAATATACAATACACAATACAGAATCCCTTTACAACAGGGGCGGCGGTGGCTCAGGGGTAGAGTGCCTGGATGGTAACCGCAAGGTTGCCAGTTCGAACCCGGGCTCCCCCAGAGTCACTGTCGAAGTGTCCTTGAGCAAGACACTGAACCCCTAATTGCTCCTGATGTGCTAGTTGGTGCCTTGCATGGTTTCCGCTGCCATCGGTGTATGAATGTGTGTGTGAATGGGTGAATGTAATGCACAATCTCTGTAAAGCGCCTTGGATAAAGGCGCTATATAAATGCACCATTTACCATTTTAACAGGAGCTTTCTATTGCTCCACTAGTGACAGGCAGGCATGTAGCATACGCAAAGTCTCTCTGTTAGTGCCCACAAAGAGTGAGCTCAAATCAATACCCTCATGTCCATATTTCACTCTGATATCTTGTGTGAGGGGACACACCAGTATGTGCTGTTCGTTTTGTATACCAGTCTCACATTGGCAAAACCGCTGTTCAGGTGGTATGCGGCTCCATCTTCCCATTTCCACACGCAGTCTATGAGCGGACAACCGAAACCGTGTAAAGGTTATCCTCAAATAGTCCTCAATGTAAGGTGTACTGCTGGTACATAGTCTGGATTTGCGGTGGTGGGGTGACCACCGAACTACAACATGACGTCACAAGCCGCGGTGAAGAGCAAACCACCGCCACCGCTCCAGCCCTTCTCTCTGTTTTTACTCACCACCGCTCAACGTTATTTCAGCTCCGGTGGTCAGCTCACCACCGGAGCGGTGGTCACCTCACCACCGAAAATCCAGACTATGAATAGGCCTTGAGGCTGCACAATATATCGTTATCAGGGGCCACCAAATACGTCCGCAGCAAACACTTGGTCTTGTCCGTGGGACAGTTTTTGATTTTCTGTTTTACACGCCATTATACTGTTCTGATTTTGATCATGACACCCATGCACTTACTGAATGTCTCCAGGTTTTCCAGAATAAGTATGGGTTATTATTTATTATGACACTATATTAGGAGTTCACCCAAAATTTGAGAGGACCTGTGATGTCATGACATACTTTTTATTTGTGTTTTTTTCTATTCATTTGGTCATCCACAGAATGAGAGGTCTGCTCATTTTTGTCTACCACACCATAGACAACATAAGGCAAAATCTTCCAAATTTCATCATGCTTTAAGTAGCATGTGATGTGTCAAACTAGGGGGTTTTCATGATTCTGAATCCATTCCAAGCATTAGTTTTGCACGAAAAACACTCCTTGGCCTAAAAACGGCCATAGCCGTCATCAGAAATGTGATGAGGTCAGCACATTTGGGCACAGTTGGGCAAGTGGCAAATAATATCGTATATCTTATTGATATTGCAATATTTGGCATCGATACAAAGATATGAAATGATGTCCATATCGTGCAGCTCTAGCCAATACCACACATTAACAATCTTTGTGTGTGTGTGCGTGTGCGTGTGCATGTGCATGTGCGCGTGCGTGCGTGTGTACGTGCGTGTGTACATGCGTGTGTGCGTATCATTTTGAAATAATTTAGCATTAATCTTCTCTTCTGGGGGTCCCTGCATGGCACAAAACCTTTTCAGATGGCGGCAAAAAATACTGTATATCATTTTGGGGGTCCTTGGCATGAAAACAGTTGACAACCAATTGTCCGACTCTAACATGCGTGGCTGTTTAAGACTCACATGTGTGGCCGGCTAAGACACACCTGTGGTTCTGACATCCATGGCCGGTTAAGACCCATGCGTAGCCGGTTAAGACCCATGCGTGGCTGTTTAAGACTCACATGTGTGGCCGGCTAAGACACACCTGTGGTTCTGACATCCATGGCCGGTTAAGACCCATGCGTAGCCGGTTAAGACCCATGCGTGGCTGTTTAAGACTCACATGCGTGGCCGGCTAAGACACACCTGTGGTTCTGACATCCATGGCCGGTTAAGACACATGCGTGGCCGGTTAAGACCCACCCATGGCTCTGACATGTCTGTCCGGTTAAGACACATACATCGCCGGTTAAGACCCATGCGTGGCCGGCTAAGACACACCCGTGGCTCTGACATGCATGGTCGGTTAAGACACATGCGTGGCCGGTTAAGACCCACCCATGGCTCTGACATGTCTGTCCGGTTAAGACACATACATGTCCGGTTAAGACACATACATGGCCGGTTAAGACACATACATGGCCGGTTAAGACACATACATGTCCGGTTAAGACACATACATGACCGGTTAAGACACATACATGGTCGGTTAAGACCCACCCATGGCTCTGACATGCATGGCCGGTTAAGACCCATGCGTGGCCGGTTAAGACTCACATGTGTGGCTGGTTAAGACCCATACATGGATGGTTAAGACTCACCCGCGGCTTCCGCGTGCGGTTAGCGTCAGGCTAGGGTTTGGGGTAAGGTTTCGGGACTCGTCGTTGGACTGTTAGGACGTCGGACCAAAGCTATGCACCCGGTTTAGTAGAGGCCTATGAAATGTCACTGTGTGACATAAATGAACCAAGCGGATCACATGCACACTCTACCCCTGAGCCACTGCCGCCCCCACAATTATTACTAGGGGTGTGGATGCAAAGTTATTTGTGAGCAGTGCACGTACACACGCACACACGCAGGCTGCCAGGCAGGCAGACCCAGACAGTCAGCCAGCCAGCCAGACAGACAGACAGACAGACAGACAGTGGCAAAAAACATATCTCTGCCTCCTGACCGTCTGGCCCGGTGGAGATAAGGTCAAGGGGTCAATGGCAGTAGAGGTGATAGCAGTATGTGAGTGACAGTCTGTGGGCACAGGCCCCAAAGTTCTCAAGTCTAACCCATTTTGGGCGGGAACCCCTTTGTGTTTTAAACATTATGTTATAATTTAGCTATTGAAAAATAGCAGATCCACAAGCTCATAGCGCGCCACCGAGTGGCGCACTACGAGCTTGTAGGTCTGCTATTTTTGAAAAATCGTGAAAATATTTATTTCAGAAAACTGGAGGATTTAGAAGATTTTTTTTAAATTTTGATACAAATACAGTGGTTCTCAAAGTAGGGTCCGGGGACCAGGGGTCCACTTGAGGGGTTACCAGGGGGAACAGTTTGAACACGCATGCCCAGATTCATATTTTGGCCATTCACAAATAGCTGATCTACGTAAGGTCACAACGTGTCGCGATGTGATCATGCGTTTGTGAGCTTATAGGATATTCTTGTTGACTTTCGGACTTACAGGGCAGCCGCATGTCTATGGACTTTTAATGTTTTTTAGAGCACTTTTGGCCTGCATGATCATTTTTGTTTAGACCACTTTCAATGCAACGTCATGTGGCGACATCTTGTTATCTAGTTAAAGTGGCTGAGGTGTGAGAAGTAAAATATGGCAGACTGGAGGGATTAGGATTGTTGTTATCAGGTTAAAGTGGCTGAGGGAAAAACAAGTGTGAAGCCTCGGGCATCTTCATCTCAGCAGCTCCGCTCCCAAATGACCAAAATGACACTCCCTTGGCTGAGTGTCTGATCTGAAAGGCAGCTCCACAAACAAACACACAGACTAAATTAATGAAACCAGGCGTAAGATTAATTTCATCAGGCAGAGTTCTGACTGCCCAATTAAAAACCTTGCCCAGACCTGCCCTCTTGGAAATGTTTGAACTTTGAAATAGACGGCTGGGGTTGCAATGGTCAACCGTGGTATTGTCCTGGATAGTCGGCTTTCAATCAAGGCACACATTGCAGCTGCGACTCGATCCTGTAGGTTTTTACTAATAGTCTATAAAATGGACAACTGGCGGCCCGGGGGCCACATGCGGCCCCCACATTCACAGAATACTGATGTATTATTGATTTCAGCTCTTGCAATTCCAAACATGCACACATTACCCGCTTTTTATTACTTGGTCTAAATGAGTAGGCCTACTATTCTAATGCTATTGTCTTCTTTTATGTCACATGTATTTGTATTTAGTTCATATAGAGTTAAATGGTAAATGGTGCATTTATATAGTGCCTTTATCCAAGGCGCTTTACATAGATTGTGCATTACATTCACCCATTCACACACACATTCATACACCGATTGCGGCGGAAGCCATGCAAGGTACCAACCAGCACATCGGGAGCAATTTGGGGTTCAGTGTCTTGCCCAAGGACACTTCGACATGTAGACAGGAGGAGCTGGGATTCGAACCGCCGACCCATGGATCATTGGACGACTTGCTCTACCTCTTGAGCCAGTCGCCCACATAACTATAATTATTAAAGGTCTTTGAAAGGCATTTGAAATTAAATAAAAATGTTTTCAGGATTCCAATTCAAAAATAGCAAAAAACAAAACAATCTGGATTTCAATTAAAA
The DNA here is from genome assembly GCF_951216825.1 of Electrona antarctica. Lineage (NCBI taxonomy): Eukaryota > Metazoa > Chordata > Actinopteri > Myctophiformes > Myctophidae > Electrona > Electrona antarctica. The sequence goes on along the minus strand of NC_136812.1, from coordinate 55,008,377 downwards.
TATAGCAAAAAAATAGCTGATCTACAAGCTATTTTTTTTTCTACGAGCTTGTACATCAGCTATTTTTTCTATGACAGTGTCATAGAAAGAATAGCTGAAGCTGATGTACAAAGACAGTAATATGCAATGCGGCCCTTTGCAGTTAGTGTGGAACGGCCCTCTCCATCGTCAAAGTTGCCTATCCCTGGTCTATAACCCATACTCCCATACTGCCCGCACAGTACAAAACACTGATGTTGGCCTACAAAGCAACCAAAGGTGTGGCACGCTGGCACCCCTATGTCTTTGCAGCCTGATACAACCCTACAACCCCTCCCAGCAAATGTTGTCTCTTTAACTTTAATAAAGTAGGCTACCCTGATTTGATGTCCGCCCTCTCTTCCATTTTTTACCTTTTTGTAGCGCTCGGATCACCCCTCTTAACTCATAGCCGTGTCATAGTTCTGACATCTGACAAGACAATACATCAGATCCTCTTGAGTAGCTTGAGTGATGGTCCCACTATGGACATATGTGGTCCGCAGTACCTACTACATTAACCACACAGTTAAGGTCTCCACACACCGGGCGCAAATTCAGATTTTTAAGCGGCGTTTCTCCACCGGTTTTCCGAAAAACGCGGCCGGTGTGCAACCACCTTTACAGTTAAGAATCAAAGGTTCCTATTTTGGGGTTTAGTAATAAAAAAATTGCACCCATGTGAAGTGAGGGGCACTAATATATTAAAGTCTAACTCATGTTGCTATGACGATGTAATGATGATGTAAAACAAACAGTGTCAAAACAAGTTATTAAATTATCTTTATTGTTAATGGGATTTAATATTTGTGTTAGGGACAAGATGACGTACATTTTCCCTTCATTGTCAATGGCGTTTTTAAAACAAACATTGAACTAACTAGAACTGCACTCTGTCGAGTGCCTACTTGCGTGTTGCATACAAGTACTAGTGCGCAAGCAGAGCGCGCAAGTACTGTCGACCGCTACGAACTTTCACATCTCAGCCACTCTGTGAAATATTGGTTTCAATATTGAATTATTAGGTTTAGCTATGTGCTATGTACCTAGTCATTGGAGGTAAAAAAAATAGTATTTTGAAGTATGGTAAAAGCTTCTATCTATAAAATAAATACAGTCCCATCGGTTTAGAAGTGTCCAGGATCCACTTGTAGATTCTCAAAGAAAAAGAAAACATGGATATCAGATGAAAAAAAATGTATATCAGTTGACAACATATAATATATCACTCATTCTTGAGATGAGGGACAAAAGTGTAAAAAACATGTCCCACACATAAGAGCCTTATTTATGTTAAAAATAAATTAATTCATAAAAATAAAAGCACTTGCAAAGTTAAATGTAATACAGTTGTGTATTATTATGCCATTAATTTCATTATATATTTTTTCATATGCCATCTAAATTAGTTAAAAAGCAGGCACTGTACCCAAAAAGGCCTGTATTTAGCCTGTCCCCAGCAAGTTGTCACAATTGTCACAACTGCCAAAAAAGTGTCTAATACTGTCACAATCACATAAATATACATACTAAATGAAAGTAGATTGTCAACAACATAGCAAACAATATACACAGTTCATTTTAATTTATATTTTAAATTAAATATCTCATATCAAATGTGTGTCCCACGTCTCCGTCAACTCCGTCAGGTTTTTTGAAAGTCTTAAATTAATCAGAAAATATTGTCGACAGATTTAGCCTGAAGACTCCTTTTCCAAGTCCTGTTTATATTTGTTGCAACAGTGGAGCACCTGGTCTGACAAGCATTCAATTGTTTGATATTTTAAACAAACCATGTTGATATCAATGTGGTCACAGCTTTTACATGTCAACTCCGTCAGGACATTATTATGATCTTTGTTAAGAATTCCAAAATAATGTTTAGTATTTTAGTTTAGGGTTAGGTTTAGCTAACAACTGAAGAAAAACTAAATGGATAAATTGTACTACAGAGGGTTAAGATGAAAACAAATGCCATTTTGTCAATTCCGTCAGACGTCAACTCCATCAGGTTTTGTGTCTGACGGAGTTGACATGTATCTGACGGAGTTGACAAAAGTGTTCCCAAAACAATAAAATGATAGTTTTTGAATAATGGGAAGTATTCTAATTTGGCAGACAGTTAGAGCATGCCTTAAGGAACATTTTTGGCTATAGGGCCATCACAGATTTGTCTCGTGGTGACCATGGCAGCCATCTTCCAAAATGGCCGCCACCTGATGTTATTTTACAATAACTCAAGTTCTACACCACCTAGGATCTTGATTCTGGTGACTAATATTACATTTTCAAGGATGAGGGATACAGTGGTACAATTTAGATTTTCCCTATGACCATGGCAGCCATTTTTCAAAATGGCCACCACCTGCTATTTTACAATAACTCAAGTTTTAGACCACCTAGGATCTTGATTCTGGTGACTAATCATACATTTTAAAAGATGAGGAATACAGTGGTACTATTTAGATTGGTCCTGTGACCATGCCAGCCATTGTTTTTCAAAATGGCCACCAACCTGCTGTTATTTGACCAATAATTCAAGTTATAGACCACCTAGGATCTTGATTCTGGTGACTAATCAATGTAATCATACATTTTAAAAGATGAGGAATACAGTGGTACTATTTAGATTTGTCCTGTGACCATGGAAGCCATTGTTTTTCAAAATGGTCACCAACCTGCTGTTATTTTACCAATAACTCAAGTTTTAGACCACCAAGGATCTTGGATCTGGCGACTAATCATTACATTTTCAAGGATGAACTTTCTCTGGGAGGGGTCAGGGCTTATTTCAGGTGCAGGTTGAGTTGCTACTGACAGGACATTACAGTAGGTGGGCTTTATGGCCTTTGACTTGTCCCTTTCAGGCACAGACGCACAGTTTGACTTTACTGGCCACTGCAGGGAACTGTGGGGGAGAAACTTTGGTCTCTTGACACCCCGATTAGGTTCAGGGTTTTTTTGGTAGAGACTTGCCTTTCATGACATCGTTGCTGCAGCAGTTGATCTCCTTACTGCGAGCGGTGGCACACTCTGGGTCTCTTGGGCGTTGTATCTTGGTGGCCTCCTGCCAGTGTTTCTCCGTCCTCATGAGCTCTGTGTTCTAGGGCTCTTACATTGTCTTGGCTGGAGATTGCTTTCCTGCAGGGTCCAGCCCAGTCTTGTGCAGATGGCTGCTGGCCCACCTGGAGGCCCCAACCTCAATTGTTCTGTTGGTGTGATTAGGTGGGGTGGTCTTCCCCAATCAGGATGAGGGGTTTGACCCTTTCAAACAGTCTGGCCAAGTGTCTGTATTTAGTTGTGAGGCTAGATACAGGATACGATTGCTCACCCAGCCCCAGGTGACTTGAGGTGAAGGCTCCTTTGATTTGGTAACATTGCTTTGGTTGACATGCTGGGCACACAGAGAACGACACTGATGCCTTCAGTGTCTGCACATCCTGCCTGATAGTTCTGAAGGCAGATCTTCAGGTTTTCCGTTGAGGCAGAGTCTTTCGCTCACTGTTCACCTAAAGCAGGACTTCAAGGTCTTTGCCTTTGCACAGGCTATATGGCTAGGACTCGTGCTTCAACCCCTCCGAGAACTCCAACAGGGTGTTGGTTGCTCCTGGGCCGCAGAGCATTGTGCGGCGGAATTCAACTCTTATCTCTGGTGGCAGCTTGTTGAGGAGTCGTGCAACTTGTGAGCCGCATCTAAGTGCTGTGTCTCCCTCTGGGCCTAGGGTTGTCGCTGGTAGCATGCCTACCAGCGACTGTACTTGAAGCGCAAACTTCTCAAAGGCCACCCCATCGCCTCGACAGATGTTGGCTGCCTCCAAGACACTTGCTATTTCCGTAACACTAATTTGTGGGGCTGTCCAAACTTGTTGTTTAGGTGTCACCCGGGTCTCTGTTGGTGAAGTCGGGTCTATAGGTGGTCTAGAACATTATTAGAACGTTATTTAGTATGGGGATATTAATAAAATCTGGTAATAAATTCCTTACCAAGAATTTTCTTCACCAATGTGTTTGGAAGGGTGTCTACTAACATATCCCACATTGCTTTATATTCAACCACCCTAGGGGAACTTTTGACAGCTGCTGAAAGTTGGGGTACCATCAACAACCAATATAAGGCAAAATGTTCATTATGCTTATAGCATGTGACATGTCAAACTAGGGGGTTTTCATGATTCTGAATGCATTCCAAGCATTAGCTATGCACGAAAAACACTCATTGGGCTGAAAACGGCCATAGCCGTCATCACAAATGTGATTAGGTCAGCACATTTGGGCACATTTGGGCAAGTGGATATGGCCGAATTTAGCCCAAGGAGTTTGACCCCTAGTTTGGCCATAGACCCCCTAGTTTGGCCATAGCCACTTGCCCAAATGTGCCCAAATGTGCTTACCTCATCACATCTGTGATGATGGTGTGGAATCATAACTAAGCAGGTCTGTGGATTATAACCTTATTTTCCTTAATATAGCATGAAGTGAGTCGCGATATCCAGGCAAAGTCCTTCTTTATTCAATCAAGGCAGCTCCCATAGTTACATCAAGTTACAAGCAGCAAGTCATCTTTCCATCAGTTCCATACAGCATTCTCAGGCCAGGCCAAGCCTGTCCTCCGTTCTCCCACCCACTCCAACCAACCAACCTTTTTCCCCCAACTCTTCTGTGTCCCATCTTATACAATTCTAACATGTGGGTGTCACTGTGTGTGTGTGTGTGTGTGTGTGTGTGTGTGTGTGTGTGTGTGTGTGTGTGTGTGTGTGTGTGTGTGTGTGTGTGTGTGTGTGTGTGTGTGTGTGTCAGTTAAGTCAAAGACCCCCCCCTGTGACAGGCACTATAATAATAGAATGCCTAGAGTCAAACTGTAGCCTCCTATCATAAAGGTTGGCCCAGGTCAACCAGGAAGCCCCAGGTGGTCTTCCTGAATAGCCTAGGTATTTCTACAGCTGCCGTAAGGCAAGGCTGTGGTCGCTGACCCCACCCACAGATAGCCTTTAGACCGTTTTAGTCAGTTACTTTGGTGAGACACTGGATCATGGATCAGGCTTGCAGAAGTTTAGAGTTATATGTACAATTGTGACTAACCATGTAGTTATGCCTATGTTATGATTCATAATACACCACATATTCCCCCCTACTAATAGTCCTTAATACTATTAGTATAAAATATGAATCATAACATTAGCCCAAAATATCAATTTTCCAAAAAATGTTCACTTTTTTTTCCTTTTTCCCCAAAAATCCCCAAATGTTCAAATTAAACTGAATCCCCTTTTGTAGGTACCTCTTCCCCCCTGGACAATATTCAGAAACTGAAAACAGTAATATTAACACAAAATCAAACCTAAAACAAAATGAACAAAATCAAAAGCTATGTTATTTGACATCTGTTAGACAATGACCCTATCAGTCCGAAGCTGTTTGTTGTCACACCCAGCTTCTGTAAATTCAAGTGAACTGTTCCTAGGCTAATTACACCTCTGACCCCCCCCTCCCCCCTGGCAGCTGAGCAAGGGAGAGGGTGAGATAGGCTGATCCCTGTACCTGTATAGACATCAATATTTGTTTGGAAGTGGATTCCAATATCGACTTAATAAGAAATAATATTCCCTTCTCCCCCCCTTCTTAGTTAGTGAGCAACTTTCATAGAATAATGGACAGATGAATGATCCTGCAGAAACCATCCATCTGACCCCCAATTCGGTGTTGCACACAAACTAAGAACTAACATGTAATACTCATGGTGAGGTTTTAATCCGTATTAACATTATCCCCATCAGTTCAACATTGTCTGCAATATATTACCGGTACCTAGTAATAGCAGAATAATGGACAGGAGACAAAGTAATATTGGACATATTATCCTACCGTAGGCCTATTTTAACTAACAATTAAACAACATTTGTATTACTAACTAGAATATAATTCTCATTTTTGAATTGGATTTCACTGTGATACTTAAGGAAGTTATCTAAAATGAACTCATATTATTACCATTAACTATTATTTTTAAACAAATCAACCAAAATCTTTTCATCCCTAAACTGAAGTACCCTTTTTCATTAGAGTCTTTCTTTCCCTAAACTAAACCTCAAAGTGTCAAAGTGATCAAAAGCCATGTGCTTCCAACATCACAGAGAGGGGCGTCTTAGCGTGCAGCCTCTCAGAGTCTCTCGCTGTGGTCCCTGGTCACACTGTCCAGAAAAATGACCAAATGTACCACAGTTATGGCAAACTCCGTTCAGTCTCGAAATATATCCTTGCTTTGAAGAATACGGCTGTACTCCCCATGGTGCAGCCCATTGATAGGATGACACCTGTTGTTGACTTGGTGATGCCCTCATTCTCCATGGCAGCACTTCTGACTGCTGCTGCTGAAAAGGTGCAACTTCTGGCTGGACAAGTCTCTCTTCTTGAATCTTTTTCAGCTTTTCTGCTTGTAGTGACACCGTGTTCTCATTCATTTGTCGAACAAGGTCCAAAGCTTTGAGTATTTCGGACTCCTGTTTTTTCCGGAACAGGTCGACGCAGTGAACAATATGGTCTGTGTAGGTGTCCAAAGGCAGGTTTGAAAGAGAGACCATCTCCTCTAATTTAGTCTGCACGGACCGGGGCAAACCTTTCAGAATCTTGGCTCTAATCAGGGCCCGCCCGTGACCTGGATGGCTGGCATCGTTCCCCGTTACATCCATCCACGTCTGGTGCACACGGGCTACATATGAGCGTGGATTCTCGTTGTCAGCCAAAGAGTCAATCAAAATCCTGTCAGGATTGAGGTCTGTGGGGTAAAGTTCCCTTAGTGCACGATCCAGGAACCCCTTGTGTCCCACATACAAATCTGCGTCTCCTACAGTGGTGTTGACATAAGCCTGCATTCCCGCACGGATCAGGAGGCTATTCAACATCTGCATTCCCACAAGGTGTGCTAATAATTGTTTCATATCCCCTACGGTTAGCTGAGAACCCACCATAAGTACGTCGAGTTTGGCCATCCATGCGTAAGCCCCCTCCTGCAGTGGCGGCAACTTTGTCACCAAGTCCGTCATGTCCATATTAGACCATGGTCTGTAGTCAAGATTCTGTCCTCGGACAACCACAGGCAGTATTTTAATGGGCGCAATCATCACCTCCTCTTGTTCGCTTTCGTTGAAGTCCTCTTTCCTCGTCCTCTTACTCCCACTTGTCCTCTCATGACTTTGAATCCTTTTCCTCCGGTCGGTCTGTGTAGGCCTAACCTCCTCGCCATAGTCATCAGAAAGAGAGTCAGAATCAGAGTCAATGTTCATGTCCGCGCCAGGGCGGGCTGCCCTTCTGTAGACGTCATCACCTCCACGTGAATTGTCTCTGTGGCAGCCTGTGGCAGCCTCATCCTGCAGGTCACCCAAATCGAGGATCAAATGTGCCTCTTTCATCAGAATTTCACTCAACCGTGTTTCTATGGCACGCATAGACTGTCTTTGTGTCCTTAATTCACTGGTCAAGTCCTCTTTCAGGCAACGTACCCGTTCCAGCTCCCTCCTAACAGAGCTTTGAGTGTCGCTGTCATCTGGCCGTTGCTTAGATGGCCTCATGTCCCTGTTGTCCACCTCAGTCTGTGCTGAGTTGTTGCTGTGACCCTCAGTGTCAATGCACTGGTTGTCTGTGCTGCAATCAGCGGAAATCTTCTCATCTGGCAGTACTGACACAGGAGACAATGGTACGAACAATTTCCTGCTCATGTCCTCACTGTCATAAATTCTGGGTGATACACTCTGTACTCTGACTGCAGTCTCCTCTCAGCTCACACAGTCACCAACATGCATACTCATTTGCATACTAGCCCCAAAGAATGAGTAGATAGTCACACAGTCATACAAACTCACTCCAAGGAAAACATGTAACACTTTCTCTCTCACACCATCCACACAGGACAGTGTAACATAAAGAAATGAGAGACAAACTACACATAAAAATAAACATAGAAATGCCTCTATATATTTTTCTTGTTTAGACTAGCAGCTCACTGACTTAGGGAAGAGATTGACCCCCCTGCATGCACTCTAAGCAACTGTTTTGTCCCAGAATCAAATTACCCCTGCAGGCTATATTTTTTTGACTAAAATAAAAAACCTGTATGCTTAACCATCCAAATTAACCTATCTAATTTTACAAAGGATAAATGAAATATCCTAAATGTGATAATTTACAATGAGAAATGTATTCTCATACTAAACTCTAAATTAAGCTTGAACCCCAAATTAAACCCAATTTAATATCTATATCCCCAATTTAATATCTATATTCCTCCCCCCTCTGAAACATGTTCCACACGTTTCAGAAACACCCAAAAGAAAAAAAAATTATACCAGAAGCCAGCCCAAACTAAACCACCCAAATAAAAAGTAAAATTCTCCCCACTACCATGCCCTGAGACAAAGGAAGACCCCCCAGCGTGTGTGTCCCCAGAAGAGAAACACACAGACACTGTCCCTCTGTACTGTAAACCAGGAGAGCACCGGTGAACCAAGAATAAATGCCAAATCACCCCCAAAAAACAATTTATACAGCCATGATAACCAAAATTACCAGTGACCGCACAATTAAAATAGCAACAAATGGACTAAAGTGAGAACTATTTGGCATTCAATCACAGCCCAATGATGACCGACCAGCCCTAACACATAATATGAACATAGACCCACAGACACAAACAGACAGACAAAGCACATACGCCCACAATCATACTGTACCATGCACACACTATCGCCCAACTCAAACTCCTAAACTCCCTAACAGAAGCTCACTCCTCAGTCCTCACGTAACACCAGGCCTCAACAACAGACTCGTCTCAGCATCATTGTCAGTCTTGGGGTCGCAGAACTCACTCCAAAAAAAAAGAAAAATTTAGGGAAATCCACAGATCCTTCGCAGGTTCGGTTTCCGTGCCGTAGAATATCCCTCCACGTCATCAAGACCACGCCGGGCGCCACTTTGTGGAATCATAACTAAGCAGGTCTGTGGATTATAACCTTATTTTCCTTAATATAGCATGAAGTGAGTCGCGATATCCAGGCAAAGTCCTTCTTTATTCAATCAAGGCAGCTCCCATAGTTACATCAAGTTACAAGCAGCAAGTCATCTTTCCATCAGTTCCATACAGCATTCTCAGGCCAGGCCAAGCCTGTCCTCCGTTCTCCCACCCACTCCAACCAACCAACCTTTTTCCCCCAACTCTTCTGTGTCCCATCTTATACAATTCTAACATGTGGGTGTCACTGTGTGTGTGTGTGTGTGTGTGTGTGTGTGTGTGTGTGTGTGTGTGTGTGTGTGTGTGTGTGTGTGTGTGTGTGTGTGTCAGTTAAGTCAAAGACCCCCCCCTGTGACAGGCACTATAATAATAGAATGCCTAGAGTCAAACTGTAGCCTCCTATCATAAAGGTTGGCCCAGGTCAACCAGGAAGCCCCAGGTGGTCTTCCTGAATAGCCTAGGTATTTCTACAGCTGCCGTAAGGCAAGGCTGTGGTCGCTGACCCCACCCACAGATAGCCTTTAGACCGTTTTAGTCAGTTACTTTGGTGAGACACTGGATCATGGATCAGGCTTGCAGAAGTTTAGAGTTATATGTACAATTGTGACTAACCATGTAGTTATGCCTATGTTATGATTCATAATACACCACAATGGCTATGGCCGTTTTTAGCCCAAGGAGTGTTTTTCGTGCAAAACTAATGCTTGGAATGGATTCAGAATCATGAAAACCCCCTCGTTTGACATGCCACATGCTACTTAAAGCATAATGAAAATTAGAACATTTAGCCTTATATTGGTTGTTGATGGTACCCAACTTTCAGCAGCTGTCAAAAATTCCCCTAGGGTGGTTCAATAGAAACCAATGTGGGATATGTTAGTAGACACCTTTACAAACAAGAACATTCTTGGTAAGAAATGTATTCCCAGATTTGACATTCTGATAATATTCCCTGACTAATTGGTAAAATAATAGCAGGTCCGCCATTTTTGAAAATGGCTGCCATTGTCACAGGATAAATCTAAATAGTACTACTGTATTCCTCATCCTTGACAATGTAGTATTAGTCACCAGAATCAACATCCTAGGTGGTGTAGAACTTGAGTTATTGGGAAATAACAGAAAGTTGGTGGCCATTTTGAAAAATGTCTACCATGGTCACAGGACAAATCTAAATAGTACCAATGTATCCCACATCCTTGAAAATGTATGATTAGTCACCAGAATCAAGATCCTAGGTGGTGTAGAACTTGAGTTATTGTAAAGTAACAGCAGGTGGCGGCCATTTTGAAAAATGGCTGCCATGGTCACAGGGCAAATCTAAATAGTACCACTGTATTCCTCATCCTTGAAAATGTGGGATTAGTTACCAGAATCAAGATCCTAGGTGGTCTAGAACCTAAATCAGTTCAACTTGTCAACTCCGTCAGATGTCCGTCAACTCCGTCAGACGTTGGTCACATGATGTTTTTGTTAATTTCCAAAGAAATAGATGATTCAATGTCAAATATTGTGTGCTTATGTATTGAAACACCAACTGAAATACTACTTAATGATGCTTTTTATTTTTTTTAACATGGTTTTTATGTTATAATATTGAAAGTAAAGGTTGAAAATGAAGGATTTGAGAAATGGGATATTTCATAATAGTGTGATATTGGAATAAAACAATATTAAATTAATTGTATTACTTAACTTGACTACTAAAAGCCATTATAAGATAACTGAGGACTTTATAGTATTGTTGAAATTATCAAATTAAAATAAAAGGGATTTTAGTGTGTCTGACGGAGTTGACATAAATCAGTTATAAAGTGCATAAATGTCCCATTTTAGAAATAAATGGTATGCAAAAAACTTGTTCCTTCTCAATATTGGTAGTTGAGACCTGTGTCTACAAATACATCCATTTCATTTTAATGGTTCTTAAAATAAAAAAAAATCTGATTTGAAAAAGGTTTTGTCCCTTATCTCAAGAATGAGTGATATGTTATAGTAGCCTATAATATTATTTATTTTAAACCTTCAATAATCTTGCTTTAATTTTACTTATTTTGGATTATAGTGATATGATATCAATACTAAATCATGGTCTGAGTAATAGGTGTCTCTAACTCCTTACGTCATACGCAGCCACGGCATACGCATAAAACTATCCAAGTAACCACATCCTACTACTTTTCAACTTACAAATTACATATACATATATACAATTTACATGTATATATGTAATCTGAAACCAATGCCATATCAAGCACAACATCATTACATGAAGATATGTACCAATGCCAGGGTATAACTCAATGGCTCTCAATGGTGATGTAATAAAGATATGTTTCAGTGTCGGGTGGATTAAAGGAAATGCCTCTATGTATATATGTATATGTAATCTGTAAATTGATTATCAGTTTACTGTGATTACTTGGGTCGTTTGATGCGTATGTATGTAGCTGCGTATGACGTAATGAAGATATGTACCAATGCCAGGGTATAACTGGCTCTCGATGGTGACGTAATAATGATATGTTTCAGTGTCGGGTGGATTAAAGGTAATGCCCCTATGTATACATGTATGTAATCTGAAACCAATGCCATATCAAGCACAAATTAATAATTACATGAAGATATGTACCAATGCCAGGTATAACTGGCTCGGAATGGTGACGTAATAAAGATGGGTTTCAGATTACAACATGTAAATTGTATATGTAATTTGTAAATTGAGAAGTAGTATACTGTGGTTACTTGGATCGTTTTATGCGTATGCTGTGGCTGCATATGACGTAATGAAGATATGTACCAATGCCAGGGTATAACTGGCTCTCAATTCAGTATTTAAGTCCGACGTCATTTTGTAGTGCTACGTTACGTCCGGGTCCAAGTGGCACCAGCTCCCGTCCGCATCTCATTGTAAATAGAATATCTAAACGTGTGAATCTTTTTACAATGACGTTATTTTTCAGAAAGGAAGCCATTGAGGGTTAAAATGGGTCTTAATGCTTCCAACTCGAGTAGAATTATTACAAAAAAATGACAAAGAAAAATATATGATGTGGAGACAATAAAGACTATTATTATCATTATTATTGAACGTGGTAACAGTCTATTTGCTCAGTAAAATTTGTAAGTTGATTATCAGTATACTGTGGTTACTTGGGTCGTTTGATGCGTATGTCCGTAGCTGCGTATGGCGTAATGAAGATATGTACCAATGCCAGGGTATAACTGGCTGTCGATGGTGACGTAATAATGATATGTTTCAGTGTCGGGTGGATTAAAGGTAATGCCCCTATGTATACATGTATGTAATCTGAAACCAATGCCATATCAAGCACAAATTAATCATTACGTCATACGCAGCCACGGACATACTCATCGGAGCACCGGACAAACAACATTACTTGCACGCTCTGCTTGCGCAAGTAAAGACAAACATTAGACCTCCTTCATTGTCAATGGCATTTTTAAAACAAACATTGAACTAAAGACAAACATATAAACCTGTATAGGAGTGGCTAGCGCCCCTCAAAGATCACACCTGTGTGAAGTGAGGGACGCTCTTATCATCGTACATCATCATACACCATCTCATTCCGGCCAATCAGAGTTTGCGTCCTCACCTTCTTCTTCAATGTTTGTGTTTACAAACATTGTCCATTCATTGCCAATGGCATTTAATGTTTGCATTAGGACAAAGTTTGTGTTTGCACACACGCTCAAAGCTGGACATAGGCCTCAAAAACAAAAAGATCTCATGATGATGATGATGATGATCATCATCATCATACAGTATTGTATTTCACATAATGCATGTGAAATGAACATGAAAAACGAGTGCATACTGTGTTCTTCTTTTCCCTTTTTTGAGGGACGCTATAGCCCCTCCGGCTCCTATATACAGTTTTTGTCCCCACACGTCAAATGTCTGCCAAATATGACATCTTGTCCCCACACGTGCCATTGACAATGAAAGGAGAAATTAGGTCAAATGTCCGCCAAATAGGCCTATGACGAAAATGTGTACGATGACAAGAGCGCCCCTCACTTCACATGGCCTGGGTGTGACCAAGCACTGTACTGCATCCAACACAGTTTCTGATTGATTGCGGACAGAACATTTTGTGTGGAAATTAGACAATAAAACTTGCTTAAATCAAAATCATTGTTTAACATGGGCGTCAATGGGAAATTGTGACAAAACCTATTTCAGCATTTTTCGATATGTTCCACCACTGGGATTTCTTAGGACTTTTGATATAACATATGGGGTAAAAAAATTAAAGACTTTCTGTTGCAATTTGTTTGAGATTAATCATTAACCCCTAATGCCCAACCTTTTTCATATCAAGGCCCATTATGTATTTGTCATGAGCCATGGACCACCATTTGATGACATTTAGCCTCTCAGACACAAAACTAAAATATGTTATTGTTATCATTGGATATATTATCTAATTGTGGAGACGTCTTGTAAATTAACAGTAATGCAGTGCAGATATTTAACAAAAAATTTAACTCTTGAGAGCGTAAAACTTTTTACATTCTCAAGGGTCCATTTGGTTACCAACTTTCCATAATTTAGCTGGGGACCACCTGGAACCGCTTCAAGGACCACTGGTGGTCTTGAAAACCACTAGCCAGCTATATGATTGTTTGATTATTTATTTAAGTGTCATGCTTCCGAAGAAGCCCTGCAGCCCTGCAGCCCATATGGACTTACAGGACACTTTTTTACAGTTTACATGACTAATACACCCCAGATCCTTACAAGGCAGATTACATAATATATACAACATAAGATAAAATACCATAAAATAAAATACAATCCACCATTAGGCCTGTAACAGGAGACTTGAAGAGCTGGGATTGTCTTTTACTCCAGGCTCTAGAAACAAACTGGGCTGTCCAGCCTGTCCTAAATATTGCATTATTAAATAACCAGTCTACCTTCTGACCATCATCTTACCAGAATAGTTCATGTTTTTTTGTTGTTGCATTGCCTCAAATAGTGGAACCCTCAAATCATCATACAGGGTACAATAAAACATAAAATGAAATTAATTTTCCACATTAAGGTCATACTGTGGCGAAAAATAAAACTTCTGATTATACTGAAACGGTCATTGAAATTACTTTTATTTTGTAGTGCACTAACGGAACAGAGCGATGCATCACTGCAGCTGCATTGACGCGCCTGCCAGCAAAGCTTGCCTCGGCCAGAGTAACCGGAATGCGGAAGTGCTCATTCTATCTCAATGGGATAGTTCCAATGTTTGGAACTATCCAGCCCATAGCACCCGCTTTGCGGCGAAATCAAAGCGTGTCGCCACTCTCTTCATAGATTACTCTGGCCTCGGCCAAGCAGCTTATGTAGCAGCTCACCGGTCTGTGTGTGCACTGTGCGCGTGTGTATGTGTGTGTATGTGTGTGTGGGAGCTCAAGGCACGTGCGTGCGTGTGCGTTCTTCACAGCGCGTGCCCGCCGACGTTATTGGAACCGCAGCTGTCTTTCTGACAGCGGCGCGTGACCGCGGACGTACGTTGCAAATTAATAACAACAGCCAGCAGCTGTTCTTCTTCTGTGTCGTCTTTTTTTTTTTAAATAAGCAAGCAGCATGGCGGGGTCTTCTCCTCCTCCTCCTCCTCCTCCTTCAACAACATGGAGCTTCTTAGACAGAGCAGGTTTGTGTTGAATTCCGTATTAAACCTCATTCGTGCCGTACGTGCGACGTCGCGGACCGAACGTAGCAGATCTACAAGCTCACAAGGGCGGCTGCGGGAGACCGGGAGCGGACGCGACGCCGTGTGAGATCTGCTATTTTCGGCACGAGACCCAGGCCAGTGTGCTGTGTCTGTGTATAGTATAGTATAGTATAGTATAGGGGCCTGTTTATGCTAAAGACGTTGCTGCATGCTATGCTAATGTTGCTAGTTAGAAAGCCAATGTCTGGATAGTCTATAGCGGTGGTTCCCAAAGTGGGGTCCGGGGACCCCCAGTGGTCATTGAGGGAGCTCCAGGGGGTCCCCAGCCCGAACCAAATGGACCCTTTATGGGTCTGTAACTCAGAGTGTACACATAGAACCAAATGGACCCCTTATGGGTCTGTAACTCAGAGAGTGTACACATAGAACCAAATGGACCCCTTATGGGTCTGTAACTCAGAGTGTACACATAGAACCAAATGGACCCCGTATGGGTCTGTAACTCAGAGAATACATTACACATAGAACCAAATGGAACATAACGGGTCCATTTGGTTCCATTTGTACACTCGGAGTTAAATTAACATTGATTTTGCAATATAAATTTGGGTCTCCGAGATAGAAATGCCATTACCATTAAATGGGGGTCTGTAGACTAATTCAAGGACCACCAGTGGTCTTGAGGGAGTTCCAGGTGGTCCCCAGCTAAATGATGGAGAGTTGATAACCAAAAGGACCCTTATAGAGCTTTAAAGGACCACTTTTCAACCTATTGTCATATAATTGGTCCTCACTAATGTTCATGGTAAAATGCCACAATTTCTTTCTCCTCAGTCTGTGTCTCATAGGAGGGCTGTGGGCAGTTCGTCCACCAGTGACATCATCGTTATGCAGATCTTTGTTTTTAAACAAGATTTCTATTATTATATGTTGTTATTGTGAGGACGATGGCTTCCATTATTAATATCGATTATTATCGATTCCCCATCGATTATGTCACTGGTGGACCAGTTTCTGAACTGCCCACAGCCCTCCTATGAAAACCATTGGGCTATATAGGTTATACAATCACACCCGTGTGAAGTAAGGGGCGCTCTTATCATCATCAGATCATACAACATCGAGGAGGGAATTTGGTTTAGGTGATGTAATGATGATGTAAAACAAACTGTGTCGAAACAAATTATCTTTATTGTTAATGGGATTTAATGTTTATGTTAGGGACAAAACAAACATTAATTTATCTTCATTGTCAATGGCGTTTTTGAGTGGTGCAACCACTCCTATAGACAGCTATGTGTGTGGGTCCCTGTGTCCGAATCCGAAAATAGTGTTATAGCCTTTGATCACCACCAAGTGTCACTGTTGCACAGCCTAACACACAGACACACAAGCCAGGGAAGAGGGCTTGTACAGTACAGTACAGTACAGTACAGTACAGTACAGTACAGTACAGTACAGTACAGCACCACTCACTTCAGACGGGTCTGATTTTTAAAACAAACATTGAACTAAAAACAAACATTAAACCTGTATATAGGAGGGGCTAGCACCCCTCAATAATTAAGGCTAGATGGCTCAATTGCGCTGCTGGCCAATGGAGAGCAATGACGCCACATGGCAGCCATCTTGCTACAGGTACCTCGCCCACTCATAACATTGTGTCTAGTACTATAGTGGTGCCAGTTGGGCATTGGCCTACTTGGAACGATGCAAGTTGGAAATGCATGCCCCACCGAGATATTATGTCTGTGTCCCTGTTATGCCCATATATGGAGTTCTTTGTCAGGTATGCCTAAATATGGAGTCTATGCAGATGTCAGAATGATGTCAGAACAGGACAGCTCCATATATGGACACTGGGCAGGGCCCAGAGCCCGGGCAGAGGCCTTTTGGGGCGGCTCTGGACAACCGTGGGTCCGACTGACTCAACACCGGGGACTGCACTCCCTGGCTAAAAGTCGGTGGGGCGAACGGTTCTCGAGTTACGTGGATCTCACACACACACACACACACACACACACACACACACTGAGAGAGAGAGACTTGGTGCATTAGCAGATACCAGCTACCGTAGAACGTACCAGAAAAGTTCACTGTAGCAAGATGGCCGCCGGTGAACGACGCCAGAGACTCCTCCGCCTTGCACCATCTAGCCTTTTTGAGGGGCGGCTTTTGTCCCCTCACGTCTCATATTTGCCATTGACAATGAAAGGAGAAATTAGGTCAAATGTCCACTAAATCTGACGTTTGTGGCAAAAATGAAATGCCATTGACAATGAAGGGACAATTTACGTCGTATGTAGACGAGCAAATCGGCTAATCAATCACATAAATTCAGTTCATGAGATGATTTATGATGTATAATGATAAGAGCGCCCCTCACTTCACACGGGTGTGATTTTTATATGGCTGTCCATTGGCCACATTCCACGTATGGTCCCGATGTATGCGTTTGTGCACGTCTAGGCTATTGATGGACGTTCATGCACGTGTACATGTGCACAGGCGTTGCATACGGGCTCATGATAATTCCGACAAACACCAAAAAACTACGTATTTATTCATTTTTTTACATTTTTAAAAAAACCTTTAAAATAGTTCAAATAGCTGATCTACAAGCTCACAATGTGTAGATGTACTGTAGATCGGCTAGTTGAACTATTTTAAAATGATTTTCAAAATAGTAAAAAATGGCAAATAAGTTTAGGGATAAGGGTGGCGCAAGATGGAGCCCATTATGTTTTGTTTGACTCCGTTCCACAGATAAATGTTGTGAAAATAGCTGATCCGCGAGCTCACATCGCCTTGTGTTTTGAGAGGCGTCGTGAGCTTGTATATCGTCAATTCTCACAATTTTTGCCTCCGATCGATCGGCGTTTGGAACGATTTTCACTCCAAATGACTCGATGATATATAGTCGTTTATTATTCTTTTTGTCGTCCTCCTAGACTACCTGAACCTCATTGTGTGTGAGGAGGAGGTTTCCCCCGAGCAGCAGGAGAGGAGCTCCAGTCTGGTCCAGGAGGAACCACAACCTCCACACATTAAAGAGGAACCGCAGGAGGAGCTACTACAAAGACCAGAGGAGGAGGAGGAGGACCGGTCAACATTTACTTTTCTACCGGTGAAAAGTGAACACGACGAAGGTACACACAACAAACACACGCAGACAAAGAAATACAGTGAGAATAGCCGATCTATAAATTCACAACGCACGGCTACTTCAGTGTGACACTTGTGTTACAAAGTATATAGCTACAAGGTTTCTGCCCGACACTACAGCAAGTAAAAACCTGAATAAATGCTTCCATACAGTAAGGTTGGGCGGTTTTGCTAAATTTAAACCCCTGGTTTACTTTGACCAAAACACTGCAGTTTCCGGTTGTACCGTCTAATTTTAACGTGGCCATGCGTTCGCATTATTTCATTTGGTTAATCAGAGACTGCTATTACAAGATGGCCCCTTTCGCTATTGTAATGTATCGTCAGTCATGTTCGCCTGTCTTGTCCCTCTCTGCCTACCGTAGTGTAGTGAGCTCCCAGGCTCAGGCAAGCAGCGTTGCCTGGCTGCCTGTTCCGAGTCTGACAGTCTGCCTCTGATCTATCATCTACTCGTAGATCTCAGTGATTATTTTACCCATTAGATTAGTATCTTATGATGTGACAGAAACGAGTCATGAACGCATCCTTAAACAATGCGTGACGAGCCGACGACTGAACGACGATTCAGCGGCAACAAGTTTTTTTGTGACTTGACGTAAACCACACACACACACACACACGGCTAGCTTATTATTTAGCGCTTCTTGTGTGCCGCTTGGCTTCAGCGTTGCCTGTCATGGTTGCACGTTAATCTTCTCACTCCGCTCGACCAGAGGACGGGCGGGGGCGCGGGGGAGAGCACGGCAACTGGCACAATAATTTAGTCAGACACAGACGGACGGATGGATCGGACGGATGGATCATGGAAACTAGTGTTATTTGATGCTGCCATTCTCTACTGCTTCCGTAAACAATAATCACGGCCACCCAGCGTTCATGTCAGGTGAAACGGTTTGGCCGGTTTTGACGGACGAAACCTTAATGATATAATTAAACCGTATCGCACCGTGAAACCGAAATACCGGCCAACCTTACCATAAATGCATGCTCTGTGGCATATCTGTACATTAATGCTGTATCTGCCGTTCGCATATCTGGAGAATAGTTTGTCCTGTCGACTTGTATTGCTGAGAATGCAAGGGTTGTTGGTAGGGATGTCCATCATGTCCAGATCACATATTTTTTAGCTCCCGATTCGATTCCGATAATTGTATTTTGAGTATCTGCCGATAAAGATATTTATATTATATTATCAAATCAAACTTTAAACACTTATGCCATATCACAATAGTAGTACAATATCCCAAATCACAGACAGTATCTAGTCTAATATCTTTATATGGATGTATAATATTGATACTAGGGATGTCCCGATCATGTTTTTTGGTCCTGATCATTTTCAAAATGGCGTGATCGGCCCCATTTTCCGATCACATGATCGGATCGGGACAACCCTAGTTGTTGCGTGTGAAACTGCACAAAAAGCATGGAATACGGATGTGTATATTACAGTAAACTCCCGTTGAACTTTCCAACAAACTCCGGTAAACTCCCGAATTGTACCATCACACCTATATTGCTGTATATGCCTGCTAAACTTGAGGTTTACAGGCAAATCTGCCCATAATTGCCCGACAACTCCTCTTTTCACGCAGTATATGATGAGTGGTTCTGGAGAAGGCTGCAAAAAAGTCTTGTGTTGCGTTCACACGGGCAGATGCAAAGACGCAGTCTACCATTCATTGTCAATGGAAGCCATGACGATGCATGTAGCAGTCTACCATTCATTGTCAATGGAAGCCATGGCGATGCAATGATGCATGTAGCAGCTGCTCCAAATCACACTCCCATTCGTCTTTGTGCCTGCCCGTGTGAACGCAACCCAATAGGCCTACAGTGGTTCTCAACAATGCTGTAAGCGCCTCTTCCGGATGCCTGGCGCCCATTCTGGATACGGTTTTAGTCCACTAAATCTACAGTTGGTTTAGTCGACTAAAAGCTATTTTGGCAGGCCTTGACGCCGTCATATTGACTGTTTTTACACTTGCTGAAAATAGCCGATCTACAAGCTCACAACGCGTCGCAACGTGTTGTGAGCTTGTAGATCGGCTATTTTCAGCATGCGACCAAGGGTAAAATGACTTGTACTGGATCTCTTGTCCACTAGTCCCTTCCTAACATTTTAGTCTAGTTTTCATTTGTCGACGAAATTGTCATCATAGCTTAGTTTTCATTCAGTTTCCATTTAGTTTTCGTCAGTGAAAAAAGGTAGTCGACAAACACTTTTCGTCATAGTTTTAGTCGACGAAAACAACACTGTGTACTAGTATAGAACGATGTGCAGAAAAAGAGCAGTTGGCCTCAAAGCCCCATGCTATGTCTAACCAATGGTACGTCTAACCCAGAGTAATGTAGTAAGAGAGTGGTGACACGCTTTGATCTCGCCGCAAAGCGGGTGCCTATGGGCGATAGTTCCAAACATTGCTCCTATGGCTGGAACTATTCCATTGAGATAGAATGAGCACTTCCGCATTCCATTGTTACAATGAGAGTCAACGGGAGTGTCATTACTCTCTTTTATACTACTCTGGTCTAACCAAAATATGCCTCCCCGATGTGTAAAAGAGGGCTCTTATTGGTGCATGGATGGTGGGAGTTTCAGTCACAGATACCTTTCCGTGTTTCAGTAGAAACGGTGACTAAATTGACATTTCACTTTCACATAGGTACACATGGTCAAAAGAGCACTTCAGGTCAGTGCTTCTCAACCCTTTCAGGCCGGCCCCCCCCGAAATTAATCATATTTGAATTGGTGGGACCCCCCACCCTGACAAGTACTTAAAGTTGTTGGATTGGAGGCATTACATTTAGTTTCAGATGGGCTTTTTTGTGTGCATATTAATTATCGGTCTGTTATCCAACCGCATTAATTATACATTCCAATTTATATATCCACACAAAATATCGTCCGTTATAAAATGATGGGTACAATTTAACACATTGTTGTTTTTTTGTTTACTTTCTGGGTCTGTGCGATAAAAATGTCATACCTCAATTGTTATGCCAAATACCTACATAGCTCATACCCTGAAGTGATGTGACGTTCTGATTGGTTCAAAAACACACTGTGTGTGTGTGTGTGTGTGTGTGTGTGTGTGTGTGTGTGTGTGTGTGTGTGTGTGTGTGTGTGTGTGTGTGTGTGTGTGTGTGTGTGTGTGTGTGTGTGTGTGTGTGTGTGTGTGTGTGTCACAAAATATGAATTTTCTGAAACGCGTTGAGTTGATCTCTGCTGTCATTCTGTCCTAGATCGCCAGCTTGTCCCAGTGTGTAAAGAGGAGGTTGAACAGGAAGAGTGGAGGCCCAGTCTGGACCAGGAGGAACCATTGGCTCCACCTACTAAAGACGAACAGGAAGAGCTACTTGGATCAGAGGAGGATGTTGGTCCAACATTGACAATAGTACTGAAAAGTGAAGATGACACAGACACGGAGCCTTTTGAAACACAAGCTGATGTAGAGGACTGTGGAACATCACAACCAACTAGTGAAGACCAGCTCCTTTCTTCACACTGCTCTGATTCTGACACTGAAGACAGTGATGATTGGGAGGCGACCCGGGAAGATCAGTCGGCTTTAAACACGTTGAAATCACAAAATGTGGAAGGACAAACATTGACATTGTGCAACACGCTTCCCCAGGACCAGCAGTCATCCATACAAACTTCAGCCATGATTATTGACTCGGGGAAGAATGCCTTTAGTTGCACCGTTTGTTGCAAAAAGTTTGGTGTAAAACATAGCCTGGATAGACACATGAGGACACACACCGGGTTGAAACCCTATAGTTGTATAGTTTGTTCCCAAAGCTTTCATCGAAATGAAACTATGAAGAGGCACATGTTAACGCATACAGGCGACAAACCCATTATGTGTACAACGTGTGGTAAAGGCTTTAGTCGAACTGCACATCTGAATGTACACATGAGAACTCATACAGGGGAGAAAGACAATGTTTGTGCTGTTTGTGGCAAGCGTTTTGGTGGAAAAAACGATTTGAAGCGACACATGCTGACTCATACAGGAGAGAAACCCTTTAGTTGTACATTTTGTGACAAAAGCTTTGGCATGAAAAATTACTTGGATAGACACATGAGGATTCATACAGGGGAGCAACCCTTTAAGTGTACAGTTTGCTGCCAAAGGTTTAATCGAAATGAAAGTCTCAAGAGACACATGACAATGCATACTGGTGAAAAACCCTTTTGTTGCACCATTTGTGGGAAAGGCTTTAGTCGAAGTGAATATCTTAAAGAACATGTGAGGATTCATACGTGGGAGAAAGTTTGTATTTGTACACTTTGTGGAAAAGCTTTTGACGGAAAAACTGAGTTGAAAAGACACATGCAGACTCATACCAGCAAACGGCCTGCAGTTAGAAAAAGCTCTGGTCGACGGGGACTACTGAAGAAACACATGGAGATTGAGACGGGAGAGACTGTTTAACTATTAATAGTTGAACTGTCAAACTAAATATTAGTTTAGCTGTACAATAAGAAAAAAACATACACAAACATACTGTGCTTGACCTTGATAATTCCTTGAACATAAAGTAGAGGAAATCATATGAAAAAGTAGAGGAAATCATACACGTAGATGTCTATTTTGGATGTTTTTCCATCACAGGTTCTGGCTCTTACAGTAAAGGATAAAGAACAAATAATGACACATGACCTTCTTGAGTGCAGAGAAGGGTCTCTACATCAGCTGTTTGGACTGGAGCTGTCAGAGCAATATCAGCTCAGTGGCCGTGATGGTTTAGTGCAGGGGTGGGCAACTTTGACGATTGTGAAGGCCTCTGTATTTCCACACTCACTTCAGAGGGCCACATTGCATATTTCTGTCATAGCTATTTTTGGTATATTTGAATTGAAATCTTGAAATGTAACCCTTGTATGTATTTTCAAATGCATAGTTATAGTTATGTTAACTTTATGAACTAAATACAAATGCATTGGACTTATTATATTATTAATAATGTTACAATTCCAAACATGACCCACTTTACTTACTTCAGTCTATACATGCTCAATGACTATAGTATTAAAATGTTAGTCTTTTTTATGTAATAATTATATTTTAAATCATACAAACAAATGTAAGAAATTCTATGAATAAAAATAATTATAATTAAGAAACCAATTTACAAGCTCGCAACGCAGTGCGTGGCTACAGCTCTTGTAAATGGGCTGTTTCATATCAAATGCATCCAATGCTCACTGTGTCAGGGGCTCCAGTGTTAATTTTGCTGACTAAAACGATGACAAAAAATGTTTGACTGCCTTTCTGATTAAAACAAAAATAAAAAAACTAAGCTATCATGAGTAAAAGTAAAAATCGGTCATTACCGTCGCCATCAATGCATGCCAAAATGCATTTTTGTTGACGATCAACTGTAGATTTAGTTGACTAAATCTTAAATATAGTTGAGTAAAAATGTAGTTTCAGATGACTAAAACTAAATCACATTTCATCCAAAATACTATGACTTAACCAAATAATAATAAATCTGTCAAAATGAACGCTTCATACCAAAAACGGTACAAAATGAAATTGAACTCTGGCTCGAAAGCAGTTTATTTAGTCTTGTCTTTTGAATAACACACCATTTAGTCTTGAGTCCTATTTAGTCTGACAGTAATCTAATTTCATTGTTGCATGCATGGAATCGTTCAAGAGCTGCAAAATATCACACAACCTTCCTCTATGTACTGTAACAATGAATACTTTGCTTGGAATGGCAAATGTTGAACCAATACTCAAGTCTCCCAGTATCTATATCCACAATGGAATAGCTTGGTGGCTTAATGAAGTCACACTCGGTGTTGTTTTGCTTGGCATAGCATGGTGCATGTATTGCCAAACAAAATGTTGTTTTAGGTTTGTCATTTCATTTAAAGATTTAGGAGCATGATTCAACTTTAACGTAATACATATTCTGGCCATTAGGGGTCAGAGTGCAACAGCATGTGCTATGACTGTGTACACCACTGTATACTGCCCAGTGCCCACTTGTGGTGCTGCTACAGTACAGGTACTGTAAACCTGTGCCAGCCAAATGTTTGTACACAGTGATGTCCCCACTCTAGTTGCTGTTCCCAGGAATCTTATGTACAGTTTTATGATGGACTAAAGGACAAAAACAAGACAAAAGGAAAAAATAAATCATAATGACTTTAACCATGCCTAAGAAGAGCAGCATTAGGTCGTAATACTCACTCTTCTTCTTTCTGGAGACATTGGAAAGACTGTTTTAGCCTATTTTCTATTCTGTTGCTTGTTTTAATTTGTGCTCTGTCCCTTGTATTGTTTTTATATAGACCTATTACGGTCTGAAATAAAGATTGACTGTGGTCTATCATTTGTCTTCTATATCACGGGTCTGTTCCTTCTGTTGGTTTTTTCCTCCTCTCTTGAGTAGCCAACATAGAGTAAGCCTTTTTTCCTCCCAATTTAGTCATTGTGTAAATTAATTCCTTCCAACAAAAAAAAACTACTGGCTCACTCACCTGTGAGGAGCTCCCCCGGGAGGACATAGCACCCTCAGCCCTATACTCTTCCCGTTGAGCATTCCCCACTGACAGTCTCCGGTCCCTAGCAGTGTGTTTTAACAGCGGGAGAACAACGGCGCCCAAAATATGAATTATTTTCATCTTTTCGGCCGATGTTCCTCCGCCCACTTTTCCACAATCGCCTGTTCGCCTGCTTTCGCCAGTAGTCGCCGGGTCCCATTGACAAATAATGCACTTTTTGTCTGGCTGTCGCCCGCTGTTACAACGTACTGTAGGAGGTCTACTTCCAAAGGTCAACCGCCCACCTGGCTTCCCTCACCCACAACACAGCCTATTGTGTTTGTAGAAACGCACTCAATGTTTCTTAAATAATGCTAACGTGATTAATTCCTGCAGATTTCCAAATGTATCTTTTGGGTATCGGCTGAAAAAAATGTTTTGGAAATTACAGTGGTGGTAAGTAACTAAGTAGCCTACTGTACTTTTGTACCGTCATTTTTGTATGTTATTTATCTAATAGTGGTTTCATTGCAAACCGACCACTAGGGGGCGAACCAAATTAGTTTGCAATGGTTTTTGAAAGCCTTATGCCCATACCTAACACCATGCCAAAATTCAAAAAGTAGTGCATAATTGTTATTATTTTTTACATATTAAATCCCAGTTTATAGGCATTTTAGCTCATTTTAGCCACCGTGGATGCCATCTTGAAAACGATGTCTTTCTGGTTGTTCGTTGTTCCTAAAATTTTAGTATGTTATTTAGCACACCCAATAGTAACAGAATCCATTGAAATCAGAATCCGTTTTCAACCATACCTATACGTATCTAATATTTGAGTCTGTGCAAACAGACCACTAGGGGGCGCGCCCAACGCGTTTGCACAGCTTTTTGGAAACATTAAACCCATACCTAACACCACACCAAAATTCAGAAACTAGTCACCAAAAGCCAAATCTTGCTGATTTCTTACAAGTCCGCCCCCCGCTACTCTGAATCACTCACCGATCAAGCTCTCTCTCTCTCTCTCTCTCTCTGATCTAGCTCTGGTATGATGTTACACCAAGCGGAAACCGTTGCCCAGCAACATGAATGGGTGCTGACGTGAACCTTTGTCAGACAACAGTGAGCAGGTCCATGATTGCTGTATGATGATGTATGACGATAATGATAATCCCATTGCACGTGCAAGTGTTTTATTTTATTCTAACATTTGCGTGTCAAGTGGTCAGAGCATGTGAGCGGTGCGGAGCGGCCGAGAAATCTGCTCTTCGTTCTCGAGCGCAGGTTCCTCCTCCGCAATATCCTCCTCTTCCTCCACCACCACTTCATCATCATCATCATCTTTCTCCTTCAAACGTTACATCAGGGATTAAATGCCTTGATCATGTTGCTAGCAGCTCCTCCTGAAAAGGTTTTTGAAGCACTACCATATATGGGGATTATGTTCTGAACTCCACATGTGATTGGCTGAGAGGCGCAATCGATGTTACACCTCGTGGACAAGACCCGGTATTTAAACTCAGACTGATGTTGTTTATGTTTGTTTTTTCAGACGGACAGTTAAGAGGAGAATGTTATCATTGCTTAATCGTTAGTATACACGAGCACACAGGGTCAAGGAGATGAGACTCCGAAAAGTCACCTTCCTGGCGGTGTTGTTTTTGGCTCTATGTGGGCTAATCTCGTTCTCCTGGTACGTCGCACTCCGTAAACCTGAAGTTGCCGAGGTAGACACCTACCAGCAGAGGGAGCTTCTGGCCCTGAGAGACCAACTCCAGTCCGCTGAGGAGAAGAGTCTGATGCGGTCCAAGGAGCTCAACCTGGTACTATTCGAGATGGAGAGGGCCACCGCTGAGATGCAGGCCCGCGCTGAGGCTCAGCGGCTGCCAGCATCTTCTCCCACCACCTGATTCAGGTTTTCCCACATTGTGGTGGCATAGGAGCGGAAATGAATTTAGTCCCTTGGTTTGTGCCGAATCTGGGTTGTACATGGTTTTGTTGAACTCCCTCTGGTGTTGTGGGTGTGGACTTTGTTGACATTAAGGACGTATTTAGACAGGTAGCAAATTTTGTGGACCAGACCCATTGCAAGATGCTGCACTCTGTCGGCAACCTTAAGCCATTCCAGCATGTCCAAATGGGCAGGGGTGAGGTAGGTTCGAGAAGTGAGGCATTCCGTTCACCTCCATCTGTTCTCCACCCCTTCAGGTAGGATTGCATCCAGCTCACTGATGTGCTATCAAAACCAATTGCTTTTAGCTTGTTAACGAGTATGGAGTGGTTCACGGTGTCAAAAGCCTTTTGGAGGTCCAGCATGACCATGCCGCAGTATTTGCCAGCATCCATGAAATAAAGGAATGGATAGGTGCTGGCAAGGATGGTAACAGTTTGTACTCGCTCTGGAGTGTCGGTCAGAACACGGAATGAAGAGGCAAGATATGGAGTCCAACCGTTTACTTAGGGTTAAGGTAGCATGAACAGCATACAGATGCACAGGTACAGATTGCGGGAGTGTGTGTGGTTTCTGTAAATAAACCCAGAATATAAACATCAGCTCTGTAACCTGTACTAAATTACATTTCAATCACAATACAAGTAAACACCATAAACTAAATTATATATTATTCAGCACACCATGGTTACTTTCATAACGTTCATAGCCGGTTACTAATAATGTTCAATACACAGGGGTTACACTTATAAGTCACTGATAATATTCAATGTACCGTGGTTACGCTTAGGTTACTAAACGCAAGCAACCGCGAGGTGGCCACTGTATAAGCTGTTGGCAGTCAGCAATTGACTCCAGGATGTAGAGCGTCTGCAAATATAAAGGCAAGCAATCCAAGCAGGTAGACTTGGAATCATCAGAAATCAACATAAGACAGCCTAAATAGCGTCATGTCCATATTGCAGATCAGCACATGAGCACACTGACTGAGTTATATTAAGTGACAGAAAGAAACGCTCAGGAATAAAGACAAACACCACTGAAACATGCAACACAACTCACCACTGTTCAAAGACGCACACAGGGTAAAGGAAAGAAAAAGGGGTTTGAACAGGAATGTCCGTGGTGAACAACATGTGAGCAGAAAAACTCAGACGGGAGCAAACAGTCTCTCGGCGTCACTTTGGTTAAGCTACGAAAGATGGGCGCGCTCCCGCTACTTGCCTGCAGGGTGCGCTCATGCATGTGCTTTGGGAGTGTGCCTATCATGTCTCTTGGACTTTATATAACAATCCACCTCGTGTTTGATGTGGTCGCTCAAGGATGTATGTGTCAGTGGAGTGGGATGTTCCGAAGCCAGCCTTTTGGAGGTCCAGCATGACCATTCCGCAGTATTTGCCAGCATCCACCTCATGTTTGATGTGGTTGCTCAAATAGAGGAGGTATGTGTCAGTGGAGTCGGATGTTCTGAAGCCAGATTGGAATTCGTACATTTTTAGTGGAAAGATACAATTTAGTCATTTAGCAGACCCTCTTAATCCAGAGCGATTTACATTAACACTCAGCGTGCGGGAAACGGTTTTCTACGTGGTTCGAATCCCAACGGTCCGGTGCGGGACACGTAGATGTCCGTTTAGCGCATGTTTTTATTGATTACTTTCAATCGCATTTGTACACACCCGGACAATAGCTCAAGCAGCCCTGATTCACCCCACAACCCTCCGGTCACATGATACAAATAAATAAATAAAATCCTCTCCCCCTCCCTTCCTGAAAACAGTACGGGAGGGGCGCATTGTCACATAATGGCGGCGTCGCCAATGCAAGCGTATAACTCCAGTCAACAGAATCACATTGCATAACATCCGATCGGCTTGTATCCACCTCTGCTCCTGTTTCTCCCTCCCTCCCTCCTGTTTGTTTCTGGGGAGGGAGGGCTCCTGTTTGTCTCAGGGGAGGGGAGGTGTCTTGTGTGTCGAGTACTCGTGTTGATTTTCCGGCTCCATGATGGACACAGATCTAAAGTCGGTCTCCTTTCCTTCTCCATACTCGAACAAACAAGAAAACTATCACGGATTGTATCGTCCCTCTGCGAACTCGGCGAGGGGCGGTTATTTTTTTATGATGATGATCATCGCCGCGGTCAGATGTAACAATGCAAATATGTGCTGTTGTGTTACTGTTACTTGTTACTGGAGGGGCACAGCAAGTCAGCAACACCACCGCCCCTCGGCGAGCCGAGTTGGAACGATACACAGTGACAGACACGTGCATAGATGGATAATGACAACGCGTCTTTGCATCGTTCCATCTGCCCGCATGGCGCTTACCCGATCCGCCATCATCATCAACTTCATAAAAAATAAACAAAACAATAGTAACGTAGCCCTGATATGTTCCCTCAGTCCCTATGCTCATTCTTTAGCTCATACAAAAGCCAATTACCGACGAAGGGTAGATGGGATCAATGTGTACTTTTTTCCTCGTAAAAGTAGACATTCAGGGCTTTCATTCGATGTATAGTATGTATAGGATATTTTCTGTGTTCATTTGTATAACTGCCTGTCAACGTCTGACATAAAACGGTCCCTAACTAGGCTTTCTGTTCAAGAAGAGCACGTTACTACAAAAGGAGGTGTTACATAAAGGTAAATATCACCAGAATGGAATATGGTAAAATCATTTTTCTTTAATTGGAGTGGACAAATTAAGCTTTCTTTTGAGGTATGCGGTATGTGCTTCTCGCTATAAGAGAACATTTGCTGTCGGCCTTGGAAAAGCGTAGCGTCAGGGCTAATCAGAATGCGGGAGCCGTTTGCGTGCATTGTGTTAAGCAAGAACAAAAAGGCATCTTTGGCCGTGTGTCCCTCGAAAAATGATATACCCAGACGGCCACAGGGTGCCGCCCATGTGCCCCGACCGGCACCCACAGCAGTTCATTTTACCGTTTTACCTCTGCGCAAGGCCTGTACTTCTGTGTCTGAATGGGAACATCTTATGTCTGTGTTATTCAATATATTAATTTAGCACAAAATATAAGCTTTTCTAAACCAAGTCCTAATTCAAAAGTTATATAGGCTGTCATTGTATTTCCTGTGAATTAACTCACAGTTTAACCCAGTGATCCTCAGCCATTTTAATTTCAAGGACCCCCAAATTAAATGTAACTGAATTAGCCTATAGGCCCTAGGGTGACAGGGTCCTAGGCCATTTCATTATGATTTTCATCTCTGGACTGGGACCCCAATACATGTTACAGACATGTTTACAATATTTTACAACAGTAGCTACTTATATTTTGTTATTTAAAGCTGTGATTATTTATTTAAGAAGCACTGTTCTGAACCAATGTTCGCCTTGAAATAAAAATAAAAACATGTAATCATCCTTAACCTTTAAGCTAAAATAATTATGACCGGGGACTTAAAATCATCGTTTTAATCGATGGCCTTCATGCCCTGGCACTCGGCCTTGTGCCCTCAAAAAGTTGACCACACTAAAGGCCAAGTGGCCTTGCCCCTAAAAGGATGAAATTTCAGGCCTGCCACTATCTATTGATGACCACAAACAAATGGTCAGGTGTTGTTTGGAGCCTGTTAGAACACCTACTGTCACTGCTTCCTTGGTGACTATTGTTCTGTTCTCAATGTGTTTTTTTGATTGATTGATTGAAAAATTTATTAACAGTTTGCAGAATTACAGTACATTTCAAGCACAAACTCAATACAAAGGCTGTTAACTGTGAGTGGACGACCCAATTAAGCATTACACTTGTTTCCAATAGGGTCCACCATGTTCAAATCATCAAAAACATTTAGAGACGTACAAATAGACACTTCTATATAGACAAAGGACAGAACAGGAATTCATCATAAAGGAGGTAAAAAGGGAAAAGAAACATATACAGTGAGGGGAAAAAAGGGGTGGGCGGTGGGGGGGATTCACTTTCAGCTCCGCTAATTTGTTTATTTTCCTTGGAGGAGCTGCGTTGGGTCCCCAAGTCGGCTCCGTGGCCGTACCTTGAGTTGGCTGTGTGGAGGGTACACAAATAAACAGACAGCTAACTTGTAAAACTGAAAAATACAATCACAAAGGGAAGCACTAATTAAATAATGCCTATTTGTACAAACATCCAATCAAAATAATAAACAGCATGAAACCTACAGCTACAATGTCTACAAGCAGTAGACAGTAGACTGCATTACAGAGACAGTAGACTATCACTTTTAAATGACATGAAAAGACTGTAGAAAATGCTTGTAGAGATCTGTAAATAGTTTGTATCTGTTTTTTATAACCCTACACATTACTGCAATATGAATTGGAATTATGAACTGAACCATGAAATACCAAACTGTATTACTGTCCTTATGAATTGTTATGAACTGTATAAAATACTATCATGAATTGCAGTACCACATGAAATTACACAATGCTAAAATGAAACAATGCTAACAATGCTTCTAGAGTTTGCATAAAGCTATGAAAGGTGACCAAACAACAATGAAAGAAGCATACATCGATACACTGGGATACACTGAAACTAGCATTAGCTTAGCAAACAACCTGGATGTTAGCATAGGCTCAGCACCAAACACAACTTGCAATGAAGAAATCAAGATAAACCAAATGGCTACAAAATCACCAAACATATCAGAAATGGTTGCAATCAAAGTACTCACAGACGATACTTTCCAAGACATGAACAGAAAGTGATAAGGAATACTGTTGCTAAGCAGTTGCACAGTGACCGCATGGTCTGAGTTTTGCTTGAGAATGAAACTAGTTTGCAAGGAAACCCACAGTTAACCAGCGTCCACCAGAGGGCGCAAAAACTAGAGATGTGACGTTCGTGAACGAACCGGATCATTTGAACGGCTCTTTGAAAGGAACGATGGGATGGGTTCACAGTAGGGAGCCGTTCCTTTTTAGAGGAGGAGGGGGGCAGGGGGATTTCAACCAGTCCTGAGCAATCTGGCGCCCTAAGCAGGATACACTGGGGAGGCACTGGGGGGGACACTGGGGAGGCACTGGGGGGACACTGGGCACTGGGGAGGCACTGGGGGGACACTGGGGAGGCACTGGGGAGTCACTAGAGAGGCCCTGGGCAGACATTGGGGAGGTACTGGGGAGGCACTGGGGGGACACTGGGCAGACAGAGTTTTCCATCAGGAACTTCCCCGTGAGCCAGTCTTTTGAACGAGAGATCCCAGAGATCCGGCTCCCTTCAAAGAGCCATAAATCCCATCTCTAGCAAAAACACACAGAAAAGTTCAGCATGTTCTGAAATAGAACATGACAACTATACTGTACCTAATATGGAGATGTTGACCACTTGGCTTAAACTTTAGGCTAGTCTGCCTGTGCTATTAACTCATTTTGGGTAACATTTTTGTTCTCCTCTGGTGAAAAGCTGGAGTTTTCAGTCAAATCTGGTCACATTTGACGAAGATAAGAGTGAGCATTCTGAAGTTATAGGCTTTTTTGTCACCTTTGCTCTATTCGGACTGGCCTTTTTCAGAGATTGCGGTAGGTCTAAAGAATAGCCAAAAAAACAAATGTTGCCCCAAAATAAAAGTTCGCAACAATCCATTTAATTAATGGAAGACCCTAACGCAGGGGTGCCCAAAAGGTAGATTGTGATACCAGTAGATCACAAAGGCTGTTCAGGTAGAGCACATGGCATGCCCCCTAAAAATATATAATACAAAATAAACTATTTTTGGCATCTGACACTTGAATTAAGGTGACTTGATTGATTCACATCAAAAAGGGACTGTCAGCTCAAACCCACAATGCAATATGTGCACACAAAGTCACGCATTAAGGTTATTTAAAAAAGAAAAAACGTACCAATTCAATCCCCCCCCCCCTCCCCCTCTATTTCCCATTCCAAGTGTGTTTGTCTCATATGTAACGCCAGCGCCGTGATTTCAAAGCCCCCTCAGGTACATTTTTTAACTATTCTGGTGGGTAGATCTTGTTGAGCTGGTCAGATTGAAAGTATAGCTCTCAAGTCAAAAAAGTGTGGGCACCCCTGCCCTAACGATAAGAAGAAACATGGTTGCGTTGTTGTAGATTAAATAATCTTCCAAAGATGAAGGAATGACAAAGTGAAGTGTTGAGAATGTATTAAGACGATTTAGCAGAGTAACAACATACAGAGAGTGAGGAACAGGCCTCCTTGCCTATTCCAGCAGCCGCTCCGGGCGCAAGCCTCCTCAACCCCATTCTCAGACAATATTCTTATAGTCTTGTTTTAACAGAGATGCTATACTAAATGGGCATATAAGGGTCTGTGCTAAAGATAATGGCGACACACAAATAGGTATACATTCGCTGACAGTGTGGAGGAGGAGTCAGGTCAGCTGTTAGATTGACAGCTGCAGTTTGAGCACATTGATGAGAATGCTTCAATTTGACTGAATGGACGGAAGAGAAATACACAATAATGCATATATATTTGGCAATCTATTTGGCATTCTAATATTCACATTACAGTCCACAGCTTTTTGTTTTTGTAAATTAATAATCAAATAATATTAATTTACATGCCCCAGGAGATTTATAGAATGACAAAGACAATTTAATCAACTACATGTTGATATAGCTATATTAGAATATGACTGATATTGGAATTCAACAAGGAAAAATAGGTTGTCCGAATTCAGTTTAGTTCTACCTCGGGTAGGGGTATCTCAAAAATCACACCCGTGTGAACTGAGTGGTGTAAGGTCTGTCTGACGTAATGAAATCATGTCTGACGTAATGAAATCACACCCGGATGTGATTTCACAACTGGCTTTTTTTGTGCAGAAAAAATGACCATGGTTGCTACGGTCATCCAGTTCACCCGGGTGTGATTTAATTACGTCAGAAATTATTTTGAACATAGCAACCATGCTCATTTTTTTCTGCACACAAAAGCCAGTTGTAGGAGTGGTTTACACCACTCAAAAAGCCAGTTGTAGGAGTGGTTTACACCACTCAAAAACTAAGGCCTTTTTTGAGGACTTGCTACATATGGTCTGGTGACGTCAGGACATAGGATATATAATGGATGACTCAAGCTCCAAAAATGAGATGGCATCGAGATGAACCAACCCGCTAATAACCTCATTGTCCCCGGCCCCGATCCACAACAAAAGAACAACGATGGCTAACGACGGACCTGTGAGTCTTTTGTCCGGCTCTCTCTGCCCAGGAACGGTGCCTCGTGCGCAGGCAGAGGAAGCCGGTCGAGGCCCCCGAAATCATGGATGTCCCGACCGCAGCTCCGGGAACCGCCCGGGCCGGTCCGGGGACCCCCGTCGCCCCGATCCACGACAAAAGAACAACGATGGCTAACGACGGACCTGTGAGTGTTTTGTTCAAATTGTATTGCTTGGGCGTTATGGCAACAATCACAGCATCGTATTCAGTGGCAGTGCGGTACACCAGAACAACAGGACAAGCTCAGTATGTCTCAGCTACTGCTGTGTTCACTGCTGAGCTCATAAAGTTATTACTGAGTTTCTGCATGATGGCAAAGGAAACCGGTCTCAGACGGCTGGGAAGCTCCATTGTGGAACATGTATTCATTCCCAAAGAGTTGCTGAAACTGTGCGTTGTATCTGTGTTGTACGCACTTCAGAACAACATGACCTTTATGGCCTTGAGCAACCTGGACGCAGCCACCTTTCAACTGACCTACCAGTTGAAGATGCCCTGCACAGCCCTTTGTTCAGTGTACTTTCTGCGCCGCCCTCTCAGCGCACGCCAGTGGATCTCTGTGATGGTTCTTTCTGCGGGCGCCAGCCTTGTCCAGTGGAAACCTGCAGAAGTCACTCCCGGAGCCCAAAACGCTCTCGTTGGATTTGGAGCTGTTATTGTCGCTGTCCTGTGTTCTGGACTCGCAGGCGTTTACTTTGAGAAGGTACTGAAGAGTCCACATATGACAACGTCCCTGTGGGTGAGAAACATCCAGCTGTACCTGTCTGGCACCCTGATCACCTTTACTGTCGTTTTCATGTGGGAGGCTAACAGGACCATGATCTTGGAGAAAGGATTCTACTTTGCTTACACACCCTGGGTGTGGTTAGTAGTGGGCCTGGCCAGTGTGGGGGGTATGTATGCATCCGTCGTAATAAAGCACACAGATAATATTGTGAAGAACTTTGCTTCCGTGGCTGCCAGCCTTATCGCAACCGTGGCTTCGGTCCTTTTGTTTGGCCTCCACATAAACCTCATCTTTGCCTTCGGAGCATTGCTCGTCTGCGCGTCCATCTGCCTGTATGCTCTTCCAAAGAACACGTGCAAGTTGTCGAGGCCAGCCTCAGATGAGGAGGAATCCATGGTTTGAGGCTATGGCCAGCAGTCTGTGTACCATGAACGTGATCATTTGTTTGAGAACGGAATGTGACGTACCGTATGATGTATGATGACAAGATCGCCACTCACTTCACACAAGTGTGATTTCTTTTTAAATGTTACAAAATATCAGATTGTATATCTGCTATTTTTGAGGGGCGCTACCACTCGTGTGTACCCCTCATCATTTGATTGGCTGAGCACAGAATGTGAAGTGTTTTTTGTTTTTTATTAGGGTAACGTGTGGCAACAAGTATATTCAAAAACTAGAACTGCACTCTGTCGAGTACCTACTTGCTTGTTGCACTACTAGTGCGCAAGCAGAGCGCGCAACTACTGTCGACCGCTACAAACTGTCAAATCTCAGCTTCTCTGTGAAAGAATGTTTGAAATATTTAATTATTAGGTTTAGCTATTTGCTACGTACCTGGTTTTTGGAGGTAAAAAAGTAGTATTGTTAAATGGTAAGAGACGGCTTTCGATGGTGACGTATATGTCGATCAGTGTCGGGTGGATTAAAGGAAATGCCTCTATGTATATGTATATGTTATGTAATTTGTAAGTTGATTAGCGGTATACTGTGGTTACTCTGCGCCCCGTTTGATGCGTATGTATCGTAGCAGCATATGACGTCAGGTATAACTGGTATAACTAGCTCTCAATGATGACGTAATAAAGATGTGGATTAATTGGCTTTCGATGGTGACGTATATGTTGATCAGTGTCGGGTGGATTAAAGGAAAGATGAAAGGTGGAAAGGAAATGCCTCTATGTAGCCTATATGTATATGTAATTTGTAAGTTGATTAGCGGTATACCGTGGTTACTTTGCGCCCTGTTTGATGCGTATGTATCGTAGCAGAGTATGACGTCAGGGTATAACTGGTATAACTATCTCTCAATGATGACGTAATAAAGATGTGGATTATTATCAAACGGCGACATGGGCGAAAACTATTACTTGCGCGAATAAACACGAATCACACCCATGTGAAGTGAGGGGCGCTTATGTATGTGGTTCATCATACATAATCTCATTCCGGCCAATCACAATTTGCGTCATGTCATCATGACGTAAATTCTCCATTCATTGTCAATGGGAATTGAATGTGTGCGT
This sequence comes from Electrona antarctica, assembly GCF_951216825.1. Taxonomy (NCBI): domain Eukaryota; kingdom Metazoa; phylum Chordata; class Actinopteri; order Myctophiformes; family Myctophidae; genus Electrona; species Electrona antarctica. The sequence continues at coordinate 54,972,564 of NC_136812.1, read as the reverse complement.
GTAGGACAACGTTTGGGCACACACCCCAAAAGCTGGATATGGGCGGTGCTAGCGCCCCTCGAAGAAATAACTAGAAATGCACTCTGTCGAGGTGCAAAGTTGCGCCTTCCACACAAGTAGGCCACTTCCACACAAGTAGGCCATACGTACCTTAGTTACGTCACCATCGACGGCCAATAAGGGACCGCCATTCTTACCCATGTACCTTGAAGAGTATCTTGATGGTACCATGTATCATCAAGAATGGTGGTCCCTCTTGTCGCCCTGAGTGAAGAACTTTGTCCTTTCATCAAGGGTGAAATGACAAACATGAGAGCACCCGTTGGAGTGCTGAAAAAGGTATAGCTCTCACACAGTATTATTTAAGTAAACTAAAAACCTGCAAAGCCTAGTCCAGCTCGGCCCCGAAGTGAATAAAGCTGCCTTTCCCTGTACCCGAGGCAGAGGAGCTGGTCTCCGGGTTTATGCAGGCTCATGGAATGCCTCAATGTTTGGGAGCGGTTGATGCATGACCCACATTGATCTCAGACAGCCATCTGTCAATTCCATGGACTACATTAACACCTTGGAGGCCCGGGGCGGAGTTCTCCGTCAAGTTCAAGGTCATGCATGGTCAAGTGCCCAAGCCGGAGATTGATAAATAGGACGGAGATTAATGATAACAAAACCGTTCGCATCGCTCTAGAGCCTAGGAGCGCTTGTTGCCCGATCCGATGACGTGTCAAAAAGTGACACGTCATCGAAAATGTTTAGCTGACGAAAACAAAAATCTTAAAACGATCATAACTCCCGATCTAAATCATCTATTTCTCGTCTAATTCTGAAAAAAGATCCTGTGTTTGACGGCCTTCCGCGGTCCAGTCGCTAGTCGCGATAGATTTATTATTACCTCCCGTTGTTGTCGATCGACTCTAGAGTGGTGTGGCTATTGTTAGCTGCTACACAGACATGCACACCAGCTTCCGGTGCGCTGGTAAAAGTGGTCCGTGCGCTATAAATGATGGGCACATGGATGAAATAGTTCCGGGCCTCCAAGGTGTTAACAGGGTATAGCTGTATGCGACCTCAAATACAGGTAACTAAGGTTGAAGAGCTATTTGTTATGTGTCAGGGCTACTGTTTTTGAGGGGCGCTAGCCCCTCCTATATATACAGGTTCAATGTTTGTTTTGTAAACGCCATTAATAATGAAGGGACAATTTACATTGTCATATTGTCTCTTTAATGTTAATGGCGTTTAATGTTTGTGTTTGCACCGTTTGTTTTACTTCACCATTTCCTAATCAACATGGATTAGACTTTAACCCATTCTGACCTGAGATCAGATTCTAAAAACGTCTTCTACATCCTGACAGTTTTCTGAAAAAGCTAAGTTTCTATGTCAGTTGTTCTTCGACTTTTCAAAAATAGCAGACCTACAAGCTCGTAGCGCGCCACTCGATGGCGCGCTATAAGCTTGTAGATCTGCTATTTTTCAATAGCTAAAGCATAACATAATGCTAACACCAAAAAGGGTTCCCGCCCAAAATGGGTTAATATATATTAGCGCCCCTCACTTCACACAGGTGTGATTTTTCTATTATAGGCTTTACACACACACACACACACACACACACACACACACACACACACACACACACACACACACACACACACACACACACACACACAGTATGGAAATAGTGGATATTATGGAGTAGGCAGAGAGGCTAGACAGCTCATCGGAGGATGAGCAACAGTTTTGAGCTTTTTGTGACACATTTGACATCCCAGCCTATGCACCATAACCCTATTCAGCAAACCCAAATGGCAGCAGCAGGTCATGCCAACATGCACCCCCGCCCAGGTTCATGCACAGCCACACAAATGTGCATTCAGCATATGCCTCTAGTCCTGTGACAACCCCCCCCCCCCCCCCCACACACACACACACACACACACACAGGCACCTGACCCACTACACACCATCACCACATGCCCAGCGCTTGCATTTCTGTACAGATCAATGCAGGAGGAAATTGAATATATCAATTTGAGTTAGAAAGTTAAACTTTTTGAATGGAATTATGGAAATAAACCAACTTTTCCATGACATTACATTTTTTTGGAACGGTGCTGTAAGCTTCGAACTCCAGGCCGGCCGAGATCGGTCGAGATCGGTCTCGTACAAATATGGAGTTCCACCCGGTCTGGTGGAGATATGGGTCTCCAATTAGTGACGTCCAGTGTTGATGACATCAGTCTGGTCCATATTCGGACAAGAGAGTTCCACCCGGCCTTTTCGACCTATGTGCTCAACTGAGCACACATTTCTACTTTCGATTGACCTTCCTTCCTTCCTTCCTTCCTTCCTTCCTTCGTCTCCAATTGGACAAAGACCATTACATACAGTCCTTCTATCTCTCTTACTGTCCACGTTACGTTACAATAACATTTTGTTATTAACGGTGCAAATCTCTCTGTGTTGTTGCCGTGTCTCTGTCTCAGTGACAGAATGCCGTTAACGTTCGAACTGTGCCCTGGGAGGATGATCGGAGGATCCAGTCCGTGTTTCATCATCGCCGAGATCGGACAGAACCACCAGGGAGACCTCGATAGAGCCAAGGAAATGATTAAGATGGCAAAGGACTGCGGTGCCGACTGTGCCAAGTTCCAGAAGAGCGAGCTGGACCACAAGTTCAACAAGCGTGCCCTGGAGCGGCCTTACGCCTCCAAGCACTCTTGGGGAAAAACTTATGGCGAGCACAAGTCCCACCTGGAGTTCAGCCACGAGCAGTACAGAGAACTGCAGAAGTATGCCGAGGAGATCGGAATCTTCTTCACCGCCTCGGGGATGGACGAGATGGCCGTGGAGTTTCTCCATGAGCTCGGGGTGCCTTTCTTCAAAGTGGGCTCCGGCGACACCAACAACTTCCCCTATCTGGAGAAGACGGCCAAGAAAGGCCGTCCCATGGTGGTGTCCAGTGGAATGCAGTCCATGGACACCATGCACCGGGTCTACCGGACGCTGAAGCAGCACAACCCAAACTTTGCCATCCTGCAGTGCACCAGCGCCTACCCTCTGGATGCAGAGGACGTAAACCTCAGAGTCATCGCCGAGTACCAGAAGGAGTTTCCCGATATTCCCATCGGATATTCCGGCCACGAGTCTGGGATCAGTATCTCGGTGGCCGCCGTCGCTCTGGGGGCGAAGGTCATCGAACGCCACGTGACCTTGGACAAGACGAGCAAAGGAAGCGACCACGCGGCCTCCCTGGAGCCCGCAGAGCTGGCGGAACTGGTCCGATCCGTTCGGCTGGTGGAGAGAGCCCTGGGGAGCGGTGTCAAAGCCATGCTCCCCTGTGAGAAGCCGTGTCACGACAAGCTGGGGAAGTCGGTGGTGGCCAAGGCTCGGATCCCCAGGAACACCGTCCTGACTCTGGACATGCTGGCGGTCAAAGTGGCCGAGCCCAAGGGGGTCCCGCCGGAAGACATCTTCGCGCTGGTCGGCAGGACCGTCATCGAAGACACCGAGGAGGACGACAGCATCACGCCGGAGCTGGTGGACGGCTATAGCAAGAAGGGCCACGTGCTGAGATAATGTTGGGGGAAACAAAGCCAGTGTGGGAAGTCTGGTGGGAAGGAGGAAGTCTGCACATTGTTTTGAATGCTCCCAAAATTATTTATTACCACAGAAACACAGCCTATTCAGGGTATTTTTGGCCGATTACTGGGTGGAGACCACTCCCCCCTCTAGCGGGGTAAACTGTTAAGGCTCATACATACTCCAGGGTGAAGTGATAGGTTACCACCTCAGGCGGTGATAAGAGTTGAGGCCATCATTCTTGCGGTGATGTCCTTAAGGATTGACCTCACGGTGATGTCCTTAAGGATTGACCCCGCCTCCCTGTGGTTTACATGCGAAAACCCTCCCACCCGGAAAACGGACTTCCGGCTCTTCCGTTTTGGTTTTCATTGTGGGAGTAGGAGAAGCGGGAGAAAGATGGAGGAAAGAATTGAGCGTACTAGAGAGCAAATGGAAGACGAGGCAGAAAAGTGGCAAAAAAGAATTGCCTGCCGGCGGATTACGGTCTGCAGAGGCTCAATTGTACGCCCATTTCCTACACCAGAGAACTGGTGTGGCCAATCGGGACACGGTATGCAATATGAGCGGGCTTTGGTACAGTGACGTTCAATGCTTGAGACCTTTGACTGACAGTAGCTCTGACCAATTGCGTCAAAGAGAAAACGTTTGAACCCGCCCCCCGGGTAACAAGATCCATACACAGCATCTCCAGACTCAAATACCACACAACAGTGTGATTTGAGTCTGGCTTATTAGCCAGGCTATGCCCATATCCCCCGCAGAGAGACTCGCTGTCACGCTGGTAGTCCTTGCTTGTGGTCAAAGGGCTGCTACCAACTACAGGATGGTAGTTTCAAAATTATACACTTCACAGAGTATAGACCACTTGGAATTATAACAATCGGTTGAGGATTGGGTTGAGTATGGCATGAGTTAAGTCTCAACTTTTTGCACACGCCAATGCGCTGAGGACTTTGTGGTGGGCGGTATAGGACCTCTGCTTGGATTCATGGTGAGTGGCGCACCGAAAATTGCTTGGATTCATGGTGAGTGGCGCACCGAAAATAGCAAGCTCACAACGTGCTGCATGTGGACGCAACACTTGGAGCTTGTAGATACACGGAATAACAATAAACATTTCACATAATATATACCACTTTGAATTAAAACAATCAGTTGTGCGTAGGCTGAGTATGGCACAAATGATTATTTTGGGGATGTGGAGGACTTTGGTGTTGTGTGGTGAGGCCACGGTGAGTGGCGCGCAGAAAATAGGAGAGAGACTCGCTGTCATGCTGGTAGTCCTTGCTTGTGGTCAAAGGGCTGCTACCAACTACAGGATGGGAGTTTCAAAATTATACACTTCACAGAGTATAGACCACTTGGAATTATAACAATCGGTTGAGGATTGGGTTGAGTATGGCATGAGTTAAGTCTCAACTTTTTGCACACGCCATTGCGCTGAGGACTTTGTGGTGGGCGGTATAGGACCTCTGCTTGGATTCATGGTGAGTGGCGCACCGAAAATTGCTTGGATTCATGGTGAGTGGCGCACCGAAAATAGCAAGCTCACAACGTGCTGCATGTGGACGCAACACTTGGAGCTTGTAGATACACGGAATAACAATAAACATTTCACATAATATATACCACTTTGAATTAAAACAATCAGTTGTGCGTAGGCTGAGTATGGCACAAATGATTATTTTGGGGATATGGAGGACTTTGGTGTTGGCGCGCAGAAAATAGGAGATCTGCAAACTCAACACGCTATATATAATATAAACTAGAACTGCACTCTGTCGAGTGCCTACTTGCTTGTTGCACACAAGTAGGCCGCGCAAGCAGAGCGTGCAAGTACTGTCGACCGCTACAAACTGTCGCGGTCTGTTTTGTATGGATTTCGGATCTGCAAAACGCACGGAAATCCGCACTCTGTGTGCAAACTCCTTAAGGGTCAAGTGTTTAATGGAGAATAACATTCCCATCACACAAAGATCTCCCGCCACCCTACCTTGGGTCGGTCGTAAATCTGTAGACTATGAAAAGTATTAACAAGAGTTTGTGACTTTGAGTACAATGGCAGCATTACACATCTGTAAACACCAACTTGCATATAGTGTAAAATGCATTGGAACATATTGACTGATTTCATCAGTTGGTCAAACAGCAGCAAACGGCAGCATTAAACAGTAAAAGGTAGTGTCACAAATACTGTACTTCCTGATCTCCCTGTATTCATTCAGTTTACTTAAAAAAAGTACATTTAGAGCACTGGCACATAAATGCGGCAAGAGGCAGCAAGAAAGCGTCTAGTGGACTGGACTCAATCTGAGTTGAGATGTATGTGATAAACATTACATAGCCTAAATCAAATGACATGGTTCACAACCAAAATGTTCAGTCCATCAAGTCATCTGAGTTGAAATGAAAGAAGACAGAAACAAACAAACGTTTGGATTTTGCCTTTGGTGGTCGGCTACTTGAGAATATAACATGATTGTTGAATTGACTAGGTTACCTAAAACTATTTCTGATAATTAGAACAAATCTAGTAAAGGACAAATCGGCATTTCTGTATTATATGTTTCTGTAAAGGTTAGGTCACTGCTATCCATTCTGCATGTCCTGCTGTAATTTACATAGATGGCAGCAGGGCCGGTCCTGAGCTATCTGGCACCCTAAGCAGGATTTTCCTGGGCACTGGGGAGGCACTGTGGAGGCACTGGGGAGGCACTGTGGAGGCACTAGGGGGACACTGGGGAGGCACTGGGGAGTCACTAGGGAGGCCCTGGGCAGACATTGGGGAGGTACTGGGGAGGCACTGGGGGAACACTGGGCAGACAGAGTTGGGACAGAGTAAAAAAAAAGGGCCGGTCCGGGCCTGGATGGCAGCTCTATAGAGCGTTGCAGTCCCGCCCCCTACCATGGCCCAGGAAATGATTCTCCGTTAATTTTCCTCATAGACATTTCAGAAAGTATTTATTTAAAGACGGTTACGCCGCGGACAAAGCCAACTCGAGCCGTGACAAATCATGACAACAAACACATTTTTTTGGGCCGAACAAATAATTAGAAAGAAGAAAAAAACGGCAGGTTACAACACTTTTTTTGTTGTTTTTCTTCTTTGTAATTATTTGTTTGGTCCAAAATATTGTTTGTGTTGTCATGAGTTGTCACGACTCGAGTTGGCTTTGTCCGCGGCGTAACCGGCTTTAAATAAATACTTTTTGAAATGTCTATGTAACCAACATTTGAAGTGAACTGAGCTCCTGACCTCTGTCTAGTTGAGTAAGTAGCATTATTTTGTATTTTAGCAAGCTGCTGGTAGTGGTACTCTAAGTGCTTTTCTATTAGTATTATATTATTAGCTTGTGTGGTAGTCTGTAGTTTATAGTTGTATTGTTTGTGTTCAAGCAGTAGGCTAGTGGCACTTTGGAGTAGTGTAAATTAGTTTCACCCTGTAATAGGCCACTTGATAAGTAGTATAGCCCACTTGATTTCCTTGTGAAGTGTGAAGTGTGTGGTTTAGCCAGCACTCCTGGCAGACGATTAGCAATCAGTTGAAGTGGCCTTATACCACCAGCTGAAAGCGTCAGCTTTTAAGCGGCGTCCAGCAAACGAAGGCCAGGCGAAAAAAGGCGACAGGCGACTTTGTCAAGGCCAGGCGAACAAAGGCGACAGGCGACTTTGTCAAGGCCAGGCGAACAAAGGCGACAGGCGACTTTGTCAAGGCCAGGCGAACAAAGGCGACAGGCGACTTTGTCAAGGCCAGGCGAACAAAGGCGACAGGCGACTTTGTCAAGGCCAGGCGAACAAAGGCGACAGGCGACTTTGTCAAGGCCAGGCGAACAAAGGCGACAGGCGACTTTGTCAAGGCCAGGCGAACAAAGGCGACAGGCGACTTTGTCAAGGCCAGGCGAACAAAGGCGACAGGCGACTTTGTCAAAGTCCGACTTCGTCACTGAACGATAAGCTGTATCATTGATTAGTGACATATATAGTAGTGTGATAGATATAGTAGTGTATAGTAGTATATGTTTAGTGATCTACAATGTGTTTTCTTCCTATTCCTGTCCTCTCTTCTTCCTGGTGGTCGCACAAACACTGGGTTACACCCAGATGTCGCGACACAACTAATCTCATCTATCCTACTCTTTCAACTCACGTCGAGCAAGTGGTAACGGGAGGGCTTTGGAATTGCCACTCGGCTGTGGTGGAAGGCAAATCTGCTTTCATCTCAGCCTACGCATCCTTGCTCTCCCTTAACTTCCTTGCTCTGACTGAGACCTGGATCAGACCAGAAAACACTGCTACGCCCGCGGCTCTGTCAGATGTGTACTCTTTCTCTCACACTCCCAGAGCCGTGCGGACAGGTGGTGGGGCTGGTCTGCTAATTTCCAGAAAATGGAAATACTCTCCTGTTTCACTGTCACAATTCTCTCCTACCTCATTTGAATTTCATGTGGTCACTGTTTCTCATCCAGTCAAGCTCACCATTGCAGTTGTTTATCGCCCACCGGGCCCTGCTGGTGGCTTCCTGGAGGAGCTGGACCATCTAGTCTCCCACTTCCCTGTCGATGGCTCTGGATTCATCCTTCTGGGTGACTTCAACCTCCCGACTGAGAAGCAGCTAGACCCACTACTTTCGTTTCTCGCCGCCTTTGACCTAGTTATTTCCCCATCTCCTCCTACCCATGAGGCGGGCAACCAACTGGACCTGATCTTCACCAGAGGCTGCTCTATTGCTAACCTGTCTGTCACTCCTCTTTCCAGTGAAAAGGGTAAGAAACTCTCTGATCACTACTTCATGTCCTACTCTCTCTCTCTCTCCTCTCCCCCCTCACAGCCCCTCCCTACCCACATGATTTCCTCACGTCACAATCTTCGCTCACTTTCCTCCACTGATCTTTCCTCTTCTGTTCTCTCTGCTCTCCCTGCCCCTGAATCCTTTGCTCTTCTATCCCCTGATACCGCCACAGATCTTCTTTTCTCTACTCTATCCTCTTCTCTCGACCATCTCTGTCCCCTCACCACCAGGCCTGCACGCCAAACTCCACCTGCCCCCTGGTTGTCGGACTCAGTGCGGACTGAGAGACGGAGCCTGAGAGCGGCTGAGCGCAAATGGAGAAATGGCAACCTCCTGGAGGACCTTCTCACCTTCCAATCTCTCATTTCTACTTTTTCCTCCTCTCTATCAGCTGCTAAAGCTGCTTTTTTCTGCACTAAAATTCAGGCTTCTGCTTCCAACCCTACAAAACTCTTTGAAACTTTCTCCTCTCTCCTACAACCACCACCCCCTCCTCCCTCCTCGTCCCTCCTCCCTGACGATTTCGCCAACTTCTTTGACAAGAAGGTGAACGATATCCGATCCTCCTTCCCTCCTCCCCCGGCTGGTGCCCTGCGCACTACCCACACCCGTCTGCCTGCCACCCCCCCCTCTCTACCTTCATCTACTCCTCTTCCCCCCCCCCATCCCCTCTCTATCCCACTTCTCTCCCCTCTCCCCTAACGAGGTCCTTCTCCTTGTTACCTCTAGTCGCCCCACCTCATGCTCTCTGGACCCGGTCCCATCCACTCTGTTGCAGTCTATTGCACCTGAACTTCTTCCCTTCTTAACCCACCTTATTAACACCTCTCTGACATCTGGCTACTTTCCCTCTACTTTCAAGACTGCCAGAGTCACCCCCCTCCTGAAGAAACCGACACTTGACCCCTCTGAGATCAAGAACTACAGACCGGTTTCCCTTCTATCCTTCCTATCTAAAACTCTCGAACGTGCTGTCTTTAAACAACTGTCCTCCTATCTCCACCAGAACAACCTCCTGGACTCCAACCAGTCTGGTTTCAAAGTGGGTCACTCGACAGAGACTGCCCTGCTGGCAGTGACGGAGTCGCTCCATGCCGCTAGAGCGAACTCTCTCTCCTCCGTCCTGATACTCCTGGACCTGTCTGCAGCGTTCGACACGGTGAACCATCTGATCCTCCTCTCCACCCTCGAGGGGATGGGTGTCTCAGGCTCTGCACTCTCCCTGTTTGCATCCTACCTGACGGGTCGCTCCTACCAGGTGATGCTGAGAGGGTCTGTGTCAGAACCACACAGGCTCACAACTGGGGTTCCCCAAGGCTCGGTTCTGGGTCCTCTTCTTTTCTCTCTCTACACTACATCTCTGGGTGCTGTCATCCACTCCCATGGCTTTTCCTACCACTGCTATGCCGATGACACCCAGCTGATCCTCTCATTCCCCCCCTCTGATACCCAAGTGGAGGCACGCATTGCTGCTTGTCTGGCTGACATCTCGGCGTGGATGTCGACAAACCACCTGAAGCTCAACCTGGACAAGACCGAGCCGATGTTCCTCCCGGGGAAGGGCTGTCCGCACCGAGACATGGCCATCACCATTGATAATGCTGTGGTGACCTCAACTCGGACTGCGAAAAATCTGGGTGTGACCCTGGACGATCAACTGACGTTCTCGGCAAACATCGCATCAGTGACAAGGTCCTGCAGATTCCTCCTCTACAACATCAGGAGGATTCGCCCCTTCCTCACGGAGAAGGCAGCCCAGGTGCTCATCCAGGCTCTCGTCATCTCCCGCCTGGACTACTGCAACTCCCTCCTTGCTGGTGCTCCGGCATCTGCCATCAGACCTCTGGAGCTTGTTCAGAAAGCTGCGGCTCGTCTGGTGTTCAACCGCCCCAAGTTCTCCCACACAACCATCCTTCTCCGTTCTCTACACTGGCTCCCCGTAGCGGCTCGCATCCAGTTCAAAACCCTGGTGTTAGCCTATAGGGCAGTGAAAGGAACAGCTCCTTCCTACCTCCGGGCTATGGTCGATGCCTACACCCCTGCCCGACCACTTCGGTCTGCCACCTCGGGGCGACTGATTGCCTCGTCACTCAAGGGTCCTTCTGGCCGATCCACACGGTCACGACTCTTTTCTGTTCTGGCCCCACAGTGGTGGAATGAACTCCCCACTGATGTTAGGACAGCAGAGTCACTGCCCATATTTCGCCGCAGGTTGAAAACCCACCTCTTCAGGAAACACTACCCTTCCTCTCTGCCTGACCTACTTGTTGTTAACTAGTTGTACGAACGCTTGTTTTCTATTGTTGTATTGTTTATTGGATCTTGTTTAGTCGATACACTTAATTGTTGATTTAGCTATTTTGTCTCATCTGTTTAAGGAAATAGGTAGCTGATATATTGCACTTTTACCTTAGCACTAGGTATACTCTTGGTTGCTTGTTTTTGCAGAAAATGCACTAAAGACTTCTGGTGATTAGTAGTTTTTGTTCCCTACCTATGTTGAATACACTTATTGTAAGTCGCTTTGGATAAAAGCGTCTGCTAAATGACTGTAATGTAATGTAATGTATGGGAAAAATGCATTGGGATTCATTTCCTGGGCCATGGTAGGGGGCGGGACTGCAACGCTCTATTCATGTCCTTGAGTGTGAATGGAACTGAGACAGTCCCACCTCCCTCTTGTTATTCAAGAAACCATTAACATACAGGCCAATCAAGTCCCTATCGGAATCCAATGAACACACGGTTACTCCAAATTACTTCAGTAGAACACAACCAGGTAATACCAGTTTAGGTGAAGAAACAAGTGTATGATGTATTGTGTGTCTCATGAACTTAATTTGTCTCGTAAAACTGTTATGTGCGCTAACATTACACTGTTAGTTGCTGCCTTCTAAACAGGTTAGTCACCAAAAGTTCACACTGGAGAGAAACCCTATGGATGTGATCAGTGTGGACAACACTTCTCTGACATGAACAGCCTTAAAGTACACCAAATAATTCACACAGGAGAGAAACCCTATGGATGTGATCAGTGTGGCCAACACTTCGCTCACATGAGCAGCCTTTAAGTACACCAGAAAGTTCACACTGGTAAGAAACCCTATGGATGTGATAAACACTCTCATTGGGACTCCTACAGGAGTCTCTGCTGTTCACCAAATTGTCTTATGCAACAAAAATGTATGTTTAAAATCTCGATCCCTGGATGGCAGCTCTATAGAGCGTCGCAGTCCCGCCCCCTACCATGGCCCAGGAAATGATTCTCCGTTAATTTTCCTCATAGACATTTCAGAAAGTATTTATAAAGACGTTTACGCTTACGATGAACCATGATCTGACTTGAGATGAATGCTAGAATTATCAAACCAACTTTCAGTTCTAATCCCTGGTGATGGCGGGCCACTTGAAAATGTAATATGTAATATATGTAATATTACTGTAGTTACAGTAGGTCTACATGTACATGTTCACCTCAAACTATCTCTGATGCTGGTGCTGGTGCTTCAAAACGCCACTGAGCAACTTCCACTGAAATTAATAGCGGGGGGCGGGGCTAACGCTCCAGTTCGGTCTCTATCCTTCTTTATACTCTATGGATATAACCAGTCCTTGTCATTTATTTCTGGACTTTGAAAGCAGTTATAGCTGCAGTACCACAATGTGGTACTGCAGGTGGTGGGGGCGCTGATATGCAGATTATTTAATATTTGAGTCATTATAATACTGATGCTAGATAAAACCAGGCTTGTTTCCATTCCATGCCAGCTTGGAAAATCAACAATGGTGGACATTGTAAACAAAGTGGAAATGTCCATAGAATACACACAGGAGAGAAACCCTATGGATGTGACTTCTCTCAAATCAAATACCTTAAAACACACAAGATAATTCACACTGGAGCAACACTCTCAAATGTCAAACCTTAAATGCCATCAAGTATCCACACTGTGGAGAAACCCTTTCAATGTGATGTGTGTGGAAAATCTTTCAGTCAATCAAATGCTTTAAAAGTTCACAAGGTTGTACACACTGGATTTAAACTGTTCAGTGTGGACAGAAAACGTCATGAGCGTACACATATGAAAGATAAATCTGATCAGTGTGAACAGTATTACAACTTAATTATACAGGACAAGAAACATGTTGCATGATGATCGCTTATGGCATTCTTATTGACTGAGTCAAGAGTTTACAGATACATTATTACAACAGAGCTGTTGCTGCTGACTCGTGTTGGAGCCTGTTAGAACCTGTTAGAAGCCATTTTTTTATTTTTTGTATTCCATTGCATGTGTGTACATTTTTTATTACTGCTTCATTGCATCTAACCACTGCATGCTTTATTATTATGATTCCGTTGTTATACTGGAGTGTCTGCTTGAATAACAATTTGAAGGTGAGTCTCAATCACATGCGAGGACATGCATAATGGTTTATTTTATTTTACATGTACCTACAAGTTCAATAACTACTACAAGTGACAAATAAAACCTCATATAATACGCCCTGGGTGTTTCATGTTATCATTTTATCATTTGACTTTACTACTTCTACTGTTAACAATCATCGTAAAGTTAACAATCGTTATAAAGTATTCAATCAATCACTAAAAACTTCAAATGAGTTTCAACAATAGGTGTCTAGCAATAATGAATAGGCCTACATGAGAGAATGTTAAATGAAAGGATGTCAGCATTAATTCAGTCTCACTGGCTTGGCTGCTGTAAATATGTTATTATTATAAACATAGGTTAATATATTGAATCTAACAAAACATCATTTTTTGTCATAAATACATTTTATTACCACTTTATTTGTAGAAGGTTGCATGAGCATGTCTGGGGAGGGAGGGGTGGAGCACAGTATGTTAGATTGTGATTGGTGGAGAGATATGGTTCTATTGTTCTCTTTGGCCAATCATTCACAGCAGTTAGTGGCTCCACATCAGGCTCTGTAGTATAAGAGTTGGTCTGTGTCAGTTCTCCACAACTCCTCCAGGATATCAATCACTTCTGATCAGATCTGACTGTGGACTCCAGACTTCAGGTGAAGATGAACTCTGTCAACCTCAACTTTGCTGAACAGGAGGAAAGAAAAGACAGTGGTATGTTATCCTCATTTTTTTCCATTTCCCACTGTTTAAACACTACAAGTCTCAATATTCATTGTATTCTCAATCTTTTTGTTTCAATGTAATGAAACATTGAAGTTGAAATTGTAACAAGTCTCAATATTCATTGTATTCTCAATATTTTTGTTTCAATGTAATGAAACATTGAAGTTGAAATTGTAGTTTCAACTGCAGTACAGCTTTGCTTTGCAGTACATTTAGATCATTTCTGGTTTGTCTAGCAATGAACACTGAACATAGCTCATCTTTAAATAAATACAATATTGCATCATGAGTTGCTCTAAGTTGGTAGCAAACATTATTATGGTCATTGTTAGTAGCTACAACTAAAAGTTGTTGGGGATTTACACAGTTTAATGGTTCTGTTAAGTGTGTGTGTGGGGGGTGGGGGGTGGGGGGGTACATAGATTGATGCACAATCTATGTAAAGCGCCTTGGATAAAGGCGGTATATAAATGCACCATATATTTAGAACACACAATATGCACATATTTTGCCATAATGTATGCCATTTCAAGTATGTGAAGTACTGTCCTCTCAACGTCCTTCCCTGTCTTTGTTTCCTATCCAGTGTTGCGTCATCGGTCTGGCCTCCCTGTCCTACCAGAGGTGAATGAACAAAGACGCTTGGCTAAGAAAAAACTCCACTGCTGTGACCAGTGTGGTAAATGCTTCCCTACCACAACCAAACTTAAAATACACCAGAGAATTCACACTGGAGAGAAACCCTATGGGTGTGATCAGTGTGGAAAACACTTCTCTCAAATGGAACACCTTAAAACACACCAGATAATTCACACTGGAGAGAAACCCTATGGGTGTGATCTGTGTGGAAATCACTTCTCTCAAATGGCCATCCTTAAAAAACACCAGACAATTCACACTGGAGAAAAACCCTATGGGTGTGATCAGTGTGGACAGCAGTTCTCTAGAATGTCCACCCTTAAACAACACAAGATAATTCACACTGGAGAGAAGCCCTATGGATGTGATCAGTGTGGGCAACACTTCTCTAGAATGTCCACCCTTAAACAACACAAGATGAGTCACACTGGAGAGAAACCCTATGGATGTGATCAGTGTGGGCAACACTTCTCTCAAATGTCGAGCCTTAAACAACACCAGAGAATCCACACTGGGGAGAAGCCCTTTCAATGTGATGTGTGTGGAAAATCCTTTCGTCAATCAAATGATGTAGAAGTTCACATGGTTGTACACACTGGATTTAAACTGTTCCCTTGTGGTCAGTGTGGACAGAGTTTTACTACTTCAAGCCACCGGAAACGTCATGAGCGCACACATAAAAAAGATACATCTGATTAGTGTGAACAGTATGACAACTTAATTATACAGGACAAGAAACATGTTGCATGATGATCGCTTATGCCATTCTTATTGTATTAGTCAAGAGTTTACAGATACATTATTAGATACATTTATTCCAATGCATCCGACTACTTTCTTTATTACTGCTTCATTGCATCTAACTATTGTCTCCGCTTGAATCACAATTACAACTACCGTACTACTACTACTACATATAATAGTTTTATCCTTTGACTTTACTACCTCTACTGTTAACAGTCATGTTAGTATTCAATCAATAAAACATTCAAATCAGTTCATGTCTCTCTACAGTCTACACTCTTATTTAATAAGGCAGAAGAGTATTTTCAGCTTTGACAATGTGGCACCAGCTTTCTTTAAGAATGTAGTGAAACTTGCAAGCTGGTTTGCAAGCTCTCAGCAATGCAATGTCCTCAGCAATTCAGAATCCACTTGTTACAAGGTCAAAGTCAGTCTAGGACTTTATGCAATCAGGCAAAACCTCAAACTACATCTGAGAGGCATCCTTACCAGATGCTCGAACCACCTAAGCTCAGAATTATTGTGG
Source organism: Electrona antarctica (assembly GCF_951216825.1). Classification (NCBI taxonomy): domain Eukaryota; kingdom Metazoa; phylum Chordata; class Actinopteri; order Myctophiformes; family Myctophidae; genus Electrona; species Electrona antarctica. Next base: position 54,957,162 of record NC_136812.1, on the reverse strand, counting down.
TAGCCTACTGCTCACTCTGTGACATGTCCTGCCCTAGCTTACTGTTTTCACATTGTCACATGTGAATTATGGCAGTCATAACATCTGCAATTATTATGCATGATTAATTTGTTTGGTGCAGCTGTGTTGTTTACCCTGTGTTGGTGAGGAGACATGGGCATATGATGTAATTGTCATGGTCCACAACATGTGCATGTTTCAGTCCATGCACCATGATCTGAGTTGAGATGCATGTGAGAAATATTACGTAGTCTAATTGCCACGGTTCACAACCAACATGTTCAGTATTGGGTCATCTGAGTTGAGTTCTAAGAAGTGAAAAGAAACAAATACTTAGTTTTTGTCTTTGACGATGGGCTACTTGAGAATGTAACATGATTGTTGAAGTTACCAGGTTACCTCAAACTATTTCTGACTAAAAAGTAAAGTACAAATATGCATTTAATCTTTTTCTGTAAAGGTAACTGCTATCCACTGCTATCAGTGAGACCTCAGTCTCATTGGCTTGGCTGCTAGAACACCAACCAATATGTGTGACATATGTATTTTCTGTGTCAGTTCTCAGAGCGTGCAAGTACTGTCGACCGCTACAAACTGTCGCGGTCTGTTTTGTATGGATTTCGGATCTGCAAAACGCACGGAAATCCGCGCTCTGTGTGCAAACTCCTTAAGGGTCAAGTGTTTAATGGAGAATAACATTCCCATCACACAAAGATCTCCCGCCACCCTACCTTGGGTCGGTCGTAAATCTGTAGACTATGAAAAGTATTAACAAGAGTTTGTGACTTTGAGTACAATGGCAGCATTACACATCTGTAAACACCAACTTGCATATAGTGTAAAATGCATTGGAACATATTGACTGATTTCATCAGTTGGTCAAACAGCAGCAAACGGCAGCATTAAACAGTAAAAGGTAGTGTCACAAATACTGTACTTCCTGATCTCCCTGTATTCATTCAGTTTACTTAAAAGTACATTTTGAGCACTGGCACATACATGCGGCAAGAGGCAGCAAGAAAGCGTCTAGTGGACTGGACTCAATCTGAGTTGAGATGTATGTGATAAACATTACATAGCCTAAATGACATGGTTCACAACCAAAATGTTCAGTCCATCAAGTCATCTGAGTTGAAATGAAAGAAGACAGAAACAAACAAACGTTTGGATTTTGCCTTTGGTGGTCGGCTACTTGAGAATATAACATGATTGTTGAATTGACTAGGTTACCTAAAACTATTTCTGATAATTAGAACAAATCTAGTAAAGGACAAATCGGCATTTCTGTATTATATGTTTCTGTAAAGGTTAGGTCACTGCTATCCATTCTGCATGTCCAGCTGTCATTTACATAGATGGCAGCAGGGCCGGTCCTGAGCTATCTGGCACCCTAAGCAGGATTTTCCTGGGCACTGGGGAGGCACTGTGGAGGCACTGGGGAGGCACTGTGGAGGCACTAGGGGGACACTGGGGAGGCACTGGGGAGTCACTAGGGAGGCCCTGGGCAGACATTGGGGAGGTACTGGGGAGGCACTGGGGGAACACTGGGCAGACAGAGTTGGGACAGAGTAAAAAAAAAGGGCCGGTCCGGGCCTGGATGGCAGCTCTATAGAGCGTTGCAGTCCCGCCCCCTACCATGGCCCAGGAAATGATTCTCCGTTCATTTTCCTCATAGACATTTCAGAAAGTATTTATTTAAAGACGGTTACGCCGCGGACAAAGCCAACTCGAGCCGTGACAAATCATGACAACAAACAAATTGTTTTGGGCCGAACAAATAATTAGAAAGAAGAAAAAAACGGCAGGTTACAACACTTTTTTTGTTGTTTTTCTTCTTTGTAATTATTTGTTTGGTCCAAAATATTGTTTGTGTTGTCATGAGTTGTCACGACTCGAGTTGGCTTTGTCCGCGGCGTAACCGGCTTTAAATAAATACTTTTTGAAATGTCTATGGGAAAAATGCATTGGGATTCATTTCCTGGGCCATGGTAGGGGGCGGGACTGCGACACTCTATTCATGTCCTTGAGTGTGAATGGAACTGAGACAGTCCCACCTCCCTCTTGTTATTCAAGAAACCATTAACATACAGGCCAATCAAGTCCCTATCGGAATCCAATGAACACACGGTTACTCCAAATTACTTCAGTAGAACACAACCAGGTAATACCAGTTTAGGTGAAGAAACAAGTGTATGATGTATTGTGTGTCTCATGAACTTAATTTGTCTCGTAAAACTGTTATGTGCGCTAACATTACACTGTTAGTTGCTGCCTTCTAAACAGGTTAGTCACCAAAAGTTCACACTGGAGAGAAACCCTATGGATGTGATCAGTGTGGACAACACTTCTCTGACATGAACAGCCTTAAAGTACAACAAATAATTCACACAGGAGAGAAACCCTATGGATGTGATCAGTGTGGACAACACTTCGCTCACATGAGCAGCCTTTAAGTACACCAGAAAGTTCACACTGGTGAGAAACCCTATGGATGTGATCAGTGTGGACAACACTTCTCTATAATGGCCAAACTTAAAAGCCACCAGAGAATTCACACTGGGGAGAAACCCTATGGATGTGATCAGTGTGGACAAGACTTATCTCAAATGGCATCACCCACCAAAAAAATGGCATTAGTATTTTCTACCAAACAGAAAACACTCTCATTGGGACTCCTACGGGAGTCTCTGCTGTTCACCAAATTGTCTTATGCAACAAAAATGTATGTTTAAAATCTCGATCCCTGGATGGCAGCTCTATAGAGCGTCGCAGTCCCGCCCCCTACCATGGCCCAGGAAATGATTCTCCGTTAATTTTCCTCATAGACATTTCAGAAAGTATTTATAAAGACGTTTACGCTTACGATGAACCATGATCTGACTTGAGATGAATGCTAGAATTATCAAACCAACTTTCAGTTTCCGTATGTGTTCTAATCCCTGGTGATGGCGGGCCACTTGAAAATGTAATATGTAATATATGTAATATTACTGTAGTTACAGTAGGTCTACATGTACATGTTCACCTCAAACTATCTCTGATGCTGGTGCTGGTGCTTCAAAACGCCACTGAGCAACTTCCACTGAAATTAATAGCGGGGGGCGGGGCTAACGCTCCAGTTCGGTCTCTATCCTTCTTTATACTCTATGGATATAACCAGTCCTTGTCATTTATTTCTGGACTTTGAAAGCAGTTATAGCTGCAGTACCACAATGTGGTACTGCAGGTGGTGGGGGCGCTGATATGCAGATTATTTAATATTTGAGTCATTATAATACTGATGCTAGATAAAACCAGGCTTGTTTCCATTCCATGCCAGCTTGGAAAATCAACAATGGTGGACATTGTAAACAAAGTGGAAATGTCCATAGAATACACACAGGAGAGAAACCCTATGGATGTGACTTCTCTCAAATCAAATACCTTAAAACACACAAGATAATTCACACTGGAGAGAAACCTTATGGGTGTGATCAGTGTGGGCAACACTTCTCTCAAATGTCAAACCTTAAATGCCATCAAGTATCCACACTGTGGAGAAACCCTTTCAATGTGATGTGTGTGGAAAATCTTTCAGTCAATCAAATGCTTTAAAAGTTCACAAGGTTGTACACACTGGATTTAAACTGTTCAGTGTGGACAGAAAACGTCATGAGCGTACACATATGAAAGATAAATCTGATCAGTGTGAACAGTATTACAACTTAATTATACAGGACAAGAAACATGTTGCATGATGATCGCTTATGGCATTCTTATTGACTGAGTCAAGAGTTTACAGATACATTATTACAACAGAGCTGTTGCTGCTGACTCGTGTTGGAGCCTGTTAGAACCTGTTAGAAGCCATTTTTTTATTTTTTGTATTCCATTGCATGTGTGTACATTTTGTATTACTGCTTCATTGCATCTAACCACTGCATGCTTTATTATTATTATGATTCCGTTGTTATACTGGAGTGTCTGCTTGAATAACAATTTGAAGGTGAGTCTCAATCACATGCGAGGACATGCATAATGGTTTATTTTATTTTACATGTACCTACAAGTTCAATAACTACTACAAGTGACAAATAAAACCTCATATAATACGCCCTGGGTGTTTCATGTTATCATTTTATCATTTGACTTTACTACTTCTACTGTTAACAATCATCGTAAAGTTAACAATCGTTATAAAGTATTCAATCAATCACTAAAAACTTCAAATGAGTTTCAACAATAGGTGTCTAGCAATAATGAATAGGCCTACATGAGAGAATGTTAAATGAAAGGATGTCAGCATTAATTCAGTCTCACTGGCTTGGCTGCTGTAAATAGGTTATTATTATAAACATAGGTTAATATATTGAATCTAACAAAACATAATTTTTTGTCATAAATACATTTTATTACCACTTTATTTGTAGAAGGTTGCATGAGCATGTCTGGGGAGGGAGGGGTGGAGCACAGTATGTTAGATTGTGATTGGTGGAGAGATATGGTTCTATTGTTCTCTTTGGCCAATCATTCACAGCAGTTAGTGGCTCCACATCAGGCTCTGTAGTATAAGAGTTGGTCTGTGTCAGTTCTCCACAACTCCTCCAGGATATCAATCACTTCTGATCAGATCTGACTGTGGACTCCAGACTTCAGGTGAAGATGAACTCTGTCAACCTCAACTTTGCTGAACAGGAGGAAAGAAAAGACAGTGGTATGTTATCCTCATTTTTTTCCATTTCCCACTGTTTAAACACTACAAGTCTCAATATTCATTGTATTCTCAATCTTTTTGTTTCAATGTAATGAAACATTGAAGTTGAAATTGTAACAAGTCTCAATATTCATTGTATTCTCAATCTTTTTGTTTCAATGTAATGAAACGTTGAAGTTGAAATTGTAGTTTCAACTGCAGTACAGCTTTGCTTTGCAGTACATTTAGATCATTTCTGGTTTGTCTAGCAATGAACACTGAACATAGCTCATCTAAAATAAATACAATATTGCATCATGAGTTGCTCTAAGTTGGTAGCAAACATTATTATGGTCATTGTTAGTAGCTACAACTAAAAGTTGTTGGGGATTTACACAGTTTAATGGTTCTGTTAAGTGTGTGTGTGGGGGGTGGGGGGGTACATAGATTGATGCACAATCTATGTAAAGCGCCTTGGATAAAGGCGGTATATAAATGCACCATATATTTAGAACACACAATATGCACATATTTTGCCATAATGTATGCCATTTCAAGTATGTGAAGTACTGTCCTCTCAACGACCTTCCCTGTCTTTGTTTCCTATCCAGTGTTGCGTCATCGGTCTGGCCTCCCTGTCCTACCAGAGGTGAATGAACAAAGACGCTTGGCTAAGAAAAAACTCCACTGCTGTGACCAGTGTGGTAAATGCTTCCCTACCACAACCAAACTTAAAATACACCAGAGAATTCACACTGGAGAGAAACCCTATGGGTGTGATCAGTGTGGAAAACACTTCTCTCAAATGGAACACCTTAAAACACACCAGATAATTCACACTGGAGAGAAACCCTATGGGTGTGATCTGTGTGGAAATCACTTCTCTCAAATGGCCATCCTTAAAAAACACCAGACAATTCACACTGGAGAAAAACCCTATGGGTGTGATCAGTGTGGACAGCAGTTCTCTAGAATGTCCACCCTTAAACAACACAAGATAATTCACACTGGAGAGAAGCCCTATGGATGTGATCAGTGTGGGCAACACTTCTCTAGAATGTCCACCCTTAAACAACACAAGATGAGTCACACTGGAGAGAAACCCTATGGATGTGATCAGTGTGGGCAACACTTCTCTCAAATGTCGAGCCTTAAACAACACCAGAGAATCCACACTGGGGAGAAGCCCTTTCAATGTGATGTGTGTGGAAAATCCTTTCGTCAATCAAATGATGTAGAAGTTCACATGGTTGTACACACTGGATTTAAACTGTTCCCTTGTGGTCAGTGTGGACAGAGTTTTACTACTTCAAGCCACCGGAAACGTCATGAGCGCACACATAAAAAAGATACATCTGATTAGTGTGAACAGTATGACAACGTAATTATACAGGACAAGAAACATGTTGCATGATGATCGCTTATGCCATTCTTATTGTATTAGTCAAGAGTTTACAGATACATTATTAGATACATTTATTCCAATGCATCCGACTACTTTCTTTATTACTGCTTCATTGCATCTAACTATTGTCTCCGCTTGAATCACAATTACAACTACCGTACTACTACTACTACATATAATAGTTTTATCCTTTGACTTTACTACCTCTACTGTTAACAGTCATGTTAGTATTCAATCAATCAATAAAACATTCAAATCAGTTCATGTCTCTCTACAGTCTACACTCTTATTTTAATAAGGCAGAAGAGTATTTTCAGCTTTGACAATGTGGCACCAGCTTTCTTTAAGAATGTAGTGAAACTTGCAAGCTGGTTTGCAAGCTCTCAGCAATGCAATGTCCTCAGCAATTCAGAATCCACTTGTTACAATGTCAAAGTCAGTCTAGGACTTTATGCAATCAGGCAAAACCTCAAACTACATCTGAGAGGCATCCTTACCAGATGCTCGAACCACCTAAGCTCAGAATTATTGTGGTAGCCTACTGCTCACTCTGTGACATGTCCTGCCCTAGCTTACTGTTTTCACATTGTCACATGTGAATTATGGCAGTCATAACATCTGCAATTATTATGCATGATTAATTTGTTTGGTGCAGCTGTGTTGTTTACCCTGTGTTGGTGAGGAGACATGGGCATATGATGTAATTGTCATGGTCCACAACATGTGCATGTTTCAGTCCATGCACCATGATCTGAGTTGAGATGCATGTGAGAAATATTACGTAGTCTAATTGCCAAGGTTCACAACCAACATGTTCAGTATAAGCCTATCTCACAGAATTTCCCCGCCCCCCTAAATACGCCCCCTTTCGGGGTTAGTGGTGATAGCGTGACGTCACTCCATAGACGCTCCATGTTAACAGAGGTTATTTAAGAAGTCTACAACTTTTGTTTTCTCAAGGTAAGGTTTGTTCTATCTGTTCGACCTGATTTACCATCTTGTTTGCTTCATAATAATATTGGTCTGTCACATTTTTACATTAGAAAATGTACTTAGATTCTCCAGAGAAAAAAACGTGTAAATGCTCATGTTAAAGTCACCACTATTTACCGGAAGTGGGCGTGGAAAACGGGCTGTGAGATAGGCCTATTGGGTCATCTGAGTTGAGTTCTAAGAAGTGAAAAGAAACAAATACTTAGTTTTTGTCTTTGACGATGGGCTACATGAGAATGTAACATGATTGTTGAATTTACCAGGTTACCTCAAACTATTTCTGACTAAAAAGTAAAGTACAAATATGCATTTAATCTTTTTCTGTAAAGGTAACTGCTATCCACTGCTATCAGTGAGACCTCAGTCTCATTGGCTTGGCTGCTAGAACACCAACCAATATGTGTGACATATGTATTTTCCGTAAACTTTTGGTGTGGAAGGTTGACAGTTTGTGGGGATTCTTTTATGTCATTCTCCAACATTCAGAACCGTATAGCAGGGTAGATATGTCACAGCTCTGGTACAGTCTCAGTGATACAAAACCCTTTTGTAACATAACGTTGTTAAAGTTGTGTAACTGGTCAATCTAAAAGGAATGTTTCATTCACACCAATTGTCAGATAACATATCAACTCACCCCATGTCCACAACTACTATTATTCTATCATAATTGTATCATCATCACATCAACACAAAGGGATGTGTCACCATCCTTACACACAACTGTTAGAACATGAAGCATTTGTTATTCTCCACTAGATGTAGTTACATGTAGTTACAGGCTATGTACAAAGGACAGTATGCACATTGTTGTAACAATAAGACTCACTCCTGGCATGCTCAATATAGTAATAATTCAAGTAAAAGGTGTGTAGACTGTAGGCTACAATAAATACTCATATAGTTCCTAGAGAAACCCTATGAATGTGATCAGTGTGGACAACACTTCTCTAGAATGGCACAGCTTAAAAGTCACCAAAAATTCACACTGGAGAAAAACCCTATGGGTGTGATCAGTGTGGACAGCAGTTATCTAGAATGTCCACCCTTAAACAACACAAGATAATTCACACTGGAGAGAAGCCCTATGGATGTGATCAGTGTGGGCAACACTTCTCTAGAATGTCCACCCTTAAACAACACAAGATGAGTCACACTGGAGAGAAACCCTATGGATGTGATCAGTGTGGGCAACACTTCTCTCAAATGTCGATCCTTAAACAACACCAGAGAATCCACACTGGGGAGAAGCCCTTTCAATGTGATGTGTGTGGAAAATCCTTTCGTCAATCAAATGATGTAGACGTTCACATGGTTGTACACACTGGATTTAAACTGTTCCCTTGTGGTCAGTGTGGACAGAGTTTTACTACTTCAAGCCACCGGAAACGTCATGAGCGCACACATACAATGCATTGGGATTCATTTCCTGGGCCATGGTAGGGGGCGGGACTGCGACGCTCTATTCATGTCCTTGAGTGTGAATGGAACTGAGACAGTCCCACCTCCCTCTTGTTATTTAAGAAACCATTAACATACAGGCCAATCAAGTCCCTATCGGAATCCAATGAACACACGGTTACTCCAAATTACTTCAGTAGAACACAACTAGGTAAAACCAGTTTAGGTGAAGAAACAAGTGTATGATGTATTGTGTGTCTCATGAACTTAATTTGTCTCGTAAAACTGTTATGTGCGCTAACATTACACTGTTAGTTGCTGCCTTCTAAAGGGAAGTTAAAGTGAATGACCATATAGCCTACACAATCATTTGGATTAAAAAATAAGTTCCTAGTTGTGACATTGGTTATTATGGATTTTATAGCCTTTCAAACAGAAGTTGCAACAAACAGAAGTTGCAACAAATAAAATGAAGGAATTACCATGGTTCACAATGACATTTGTCAGTCCATGAGCCATGATCTGACTTGAGATGAATGCTAGAATTATCAAACCAACTTTCAGTTTCCGTATGTGTTCTAATCCCTGGTGATGGCGGGCCACTTGAAAATGTAATATATGTAATATTACTGTAGTTACAGTAGGTCTACATGTACATGTTCACCTCAAACTATCTCTAATGCTGGTGCTGGTGCTGGTGCTTCAAAACGCCACTGAGCAACTTCCACTGAAATTAATAGCGGGGGGCGGGGCTAACGCTCCAGTTCGGTCTCTATCCTTCTTTATACTATATGGATATAACCAGTCCTTGTCATTTATTTCTGGACTTTGAAAGCAGTTTTAGCTGCAGTACCACAATGTGGTACTGCAGGTGGTGGGGGCGCTGATATGCAGATTATTTAATATTTGAGTCATTATAATACTGATGCTAGATAAAACCAGGCTTGTTTCCATTCCATGCCAGCTTGGAAAATCAACAATGGTGGACATTGTAAACAAAGTGGAAATGCAAATTTGGAACTGAAGACTGAAGAAGAGGAGGAATTATACAAAGTAGGGTGACATTGATGACATCACGATGAGGACAAAATCAGTTGAGCTGTTCCTGAGAGCAATTTCCATTAAAGCACCCATATGATATGAAAGCCTGATTATTCAAAATTGGTTATTTCTTCTCTTGATTGGCCAACCTTAAAGAACACGAGAGAACTCACACTGGAGAGAAACCCTATGGGTGTGATCACTGTGGGAAACACCCCTCTCTATTGACCAACCTTAAACAACACCATAGAATACACACAGGAGAGAAACCCTATGGATGTGACTTCTCTCAAATCAAATACATTAAAACACACAAGATAATTCACACTGGAGAGAAACCTTATGGGTGTGATCAGTGTGGGCAACACTTCTCTCAAATGTCGAACCTTAAATGCCATCAAGTATCCACACTGTGGAGAAACCCTTTCAATGTGATGTGTGTGGAAAATCTTTCAGTCAATCAAATGCTTTAAAAGTTCACAAGGTTGTACACACTGGATTTAAACTGTTCCCTTGTGGTCAGTGTGGACAGAAAACGTCATGAGCGTACACATATGAAAGATAAATCTGATCAGTGTGAACAGTATTACAACTTAATTATACAGGACAAGAAATATGTTGCATGATGATCGCTTATGGCATTCTTATTGACTGAGTCAAGAGTTTACAGATACATTATTACAACAGAGCTGTTGCTGCTGACTCGTGTTGGAGCCTGTTAGAACCTGTTAGAAGCCATTTTTTTATTTTTTGTATTCCATTGCATGTGTGTACATTTTTTATTACTGCTTCATTGCATCTAACCACTGCATGCTTTATTATTATGATTCCGTTGTTATACTGGAGTGTCTGCTTGAATAACAATTTGAAGGTGAGAGAGACTCAATCACATGCGAGGACATGCATAATGGTTTATTTTATTTTACATGTACCTACAAGTTCAATAACTACTACAAGTGACAAATAAAACCTCATATAATACGCCCTGGGTGTTTCATGTTATCATTTTATCATTTGACTTTACTACTTCTACTGTTAACAATCATCGTAAAGTTAACAATCGTTATAAAGTATTCAATCAATCACTAAAAACTTCAAATGAGTTTCAACAATAGGTGTCTAGCAATAATGAATAGGCCTACATGAGAGAATGTTAAATGAAAGGATGTCAGCATTAATTCAGTCTCACTGGCTTGGCTGCTGTAAATAGGTTATTATTATAAACATAGGTTAATATATTGAATCTAACAAAACATAATTTTTTGTCATAAATACATTTTATTACCACTTTATTTGTAGAAGGTTGCATGAGCATGTCTGGGGAGGGAGGGGTGGAGCACAGTATGTTAGATTGTGATTGGTGGAGAGATATGGTTCTATTGTTCTCTTTGGCCAATCATTCACAGCAGTTAGTGGCTCCACATCAGGCTCTGTAGTATAAGAGTTGGTCTGTGTCAGTTCTCCACAACTCCTCCAGGATATCAATCACTTCTGATCAGATCTGACTGTGGACTCCAGACTTCAGGTGAAGATGAACTCTGTCAACCTCAACTTTGCTGAACAGGAGGAAAGAAAAGACAGTGGTATGTTATCCTCATTTTTTTTCCATTTCCCACTGTTTAAACACTACAAGTCTCAATATTCATTGTATTCTCAATCTTTTTGTTTCAATGTAATGAAACATTGAAGTTGAAATTGTAACAAGTCTCAATATTCATTGTATTCTCAATCTTTTTGTTTCAATGTAATGAAACATTGAAGTTGAAATTGTAGTTTCAACTGCAGTACAGCTTTGCTTTGCAGTACATTTAGATCATTTCTGGTTTGTCTAGCAATGAACACTGAACATAGCTCATCTAAAATAAATACAATATTGCATCATGAGTTGCTCTAAGTTGGTAGCAAACATTATTATGGTCATTGTTAGTAGCTACAACTAAAAGTTGTTGGGGATTTACACAGTTTAATGGTTCTGTTAAGTGTGTGTGTGGGGGGTGGGGGGGTACATAGATTGATGCACAATCTATGTAAAGCGCCTTGGATAAAGGCGGTATATAAATGCACCATATATTTAGAACACACAATATGCACATATTTTGCCATAATGTATGCCATTTCAAGTATGTGAAGTACTGTCCTCTCAACGACCTTCCCTGTCTTTGTTTCCTATCCAGTGTTGCGTCATCGGTCTGGCCTCCCTGTCCTACCAGAGGTGAATGAACAAAGACGCTTGGCTAAGAAAAAACTCCACTGCTGTGACCAGTGTGGTAAATGCTTCCCTACCACAACCAAACTTAAAATACACCAGAGAATTCACACTGGCGAGAAACCCTATGGGTGTGATCAGTGTGGAAAACACTTCTCTCAAATGGAACACCTTAAAACACACCAGATAATTCACACTGGAGAGAAACCCTATGGGTGTGATCTGTGTGGAAATCACTTCTCTCAAATGGCCATCCTTAAAAAACACCAGACAATTCACACTGGAGAAAAACCCTATGGGTGTGATCAGTGTGGACAGCAGTTCTCTAGAATGTCCACCCTTAAACAACACAAGATAATTCACACTGGAGAGAAGCCCTATGGATGTGATCAGTGTGGGCAACACTTCTCTAGAATGTCCACCCTTAAACAACACAAGATGAGTCACACTGGAGAGAAACCCTATGGATGTGATCAGTGTGGGCAACACTTCTCTCAAATGTCGAGCCTTAAACAACACCAGAGAATCCACACTGGGGAGAAGCCCTTTCAATGTGATGTGTGTGGAAAATCCTTTCGTCAATCAAATGATGTAGAAGTTCACATGGTTGTACACACTGGATTTAAACTGTTCCCTTGTGGTCAGTGTGGACAGAGTTTTACTACTTCAAGCCACCGGAAACGTCATGAGCGCACACATAAAAAAGATACATCTGATTAGTGTGAACAGTATGACAACTTAATTATACAGGACAAGAAACATGTTGCATGATGATCGCTTATGCCATTCTTATTGTACTAGTCAAGAGTTTACAGATACATTATTAGATACATTTATTCCAATGCATCCGACTACTTTCTTTATTACTGCTTCATTGCATCTAACTATTGTCTCCGCTTGAATCACAATTACAACTACCGTACTACTACTACTACATATAATAGTTTTATCCTTTGACTTTACTACCTCTACTGTTAACAGTCATGTTAGTATTCAATCAATCAATAAAACATTCAAATCAGTTCATGTCTCTCTACAGTCTACACTCTTATTTTAATAAGGCAGAAGAGTATTTTCAGCTTTGACAATGTGGCACCAGCTTTCTTTAAGAATGTAGTGAAACTTGCAAGCTGGTTTGCAAGCTCTCAGCAATGCAATGTCCTCAGCAATTCAGAATCCACTTGTTACAATGTCAAAGTCAGTCTAGGACTTTATGCAATCAGGCAAAACCTCAAACTACATCTGAGAGGCATCCTTACCAGATGCTCGAACCACCTACGCTCAGAATTATTGTGGTAACCTACTGCTCACTCTGTGACATGTCCTGCCCTAGCTTACTGTTTTCACATTGTCACATGTGAATTATGGCAGTCATAACATCTTATTATGCATGATTAATTTGTTTGGTGCAGCTGTGTTGTTTACCCTGTGTTGGTGAGGAGACATGGGCATATGATGTAATTGTCATGGTCCACAACATGTGCATGTTTCAGTCCATGCACCATGATCTGAGTTGAGATGCATGTGAGAAATATTACGTAGTCTAATTGCCAAGGTTCACAACCAACATGTTCAGTATTGGGTCATCTGAGTTGAGTTCTAAGAAGTGAAAAGAAACAAATACTTAGTTTTTGTCTTTGACGATGGGCTACTTGAGAATGTAACATGATTGTTGAAGTTACCAGGTTACCTCAAACTATTTCTGACTAAAAAGTAAAGTACAAATATGCATTTAATATTTTTCTGTAAAGGTAACTGCTATCCACTGCTATCAGTGAGACCTCAGTCTCATTGGCTTGGCTGCTAGAACACCAACCAATATGTGTGACATATGTATTTTTCGTAAACTTTTGGTGTGGAAGGTTGACAGTTTGTGAGGATTCTTTTATGTCATTCTCCAACATTCAGAACCGTATAGCAGGGTAGATATGTCACAGCTCTGGTACAGTCTCAGTGATACAAAACCCTTTTGTAACATAACGTTGTTAAAGTTGTGTAACTGGTCAATCTAAAAGGAATGTTTCATTCACACCAATTGTCAGATAACATATCAACTCACCCCATGTCCACAACTACTATTATTCTATCATAATTGTATCATCATCACATCAACACAAAGGGATGTGTCACCATCCTTACACACAACTGTTAGAACATGAAGCATTTCTTATTCTCCACTAGATGTAGTTACATGTAGTACATGTAGTTACAGGCTATGTACAAAGGACAGTATGCACATTGTTGTAACATTAAGACTCACTCCTGGCATGCTCAATATAGTAATAATTCAAGTAAAAGGTGTGTAGACTGTAGGCTACAATAAATACTCATATAGTTCCTAGAGAAACCCTATGAATGTGATCAGTGTGGACAACACTTCTCTAGAATGGCACAGCTTAAAAGTCACCAAAAATTCACACTGGAGAAAAACCCTATGGGTGTGATCAGTGTGGACAGCAGTTCTCTAGAATGTCCACCCTTAAACAACACAAGATAATTCACACTGGAGAGAAGCCCTATGGATGTGATCAGTGTGGGCAACACTTCTCTAGAATGTCCACCCTTAAACAACACAAGATGAGTCACACTGGAGAGAAACCCTATGGATGTGATCAGTGTGGGCAACACTTCTCTCAAATGTCGATCCTTAAACAACACCAGAGAATCCACACTGGGGAGAAGCCCTTTCAATGTGATGTGTGTGGAAAATCCTTTCGTCAATCAAATGATGTAGACGTTCACATGGTTGTACACACTGGATTTAAACTGTTCCCTTGTGGTCAGTGTGGACAGAGTTTTACTACTTCAAGCCACCGGAAACGTCATGAGCGCACACATAAAATGCATTGGGATTCATTTCCTGGGCCATGGTAGGGGGCGGGACTGCGACGCTCTATTCATGTCCTTGAGTGTGAATGGAACTGAGACAGTCCCACCTCCCTCTTGTTATTTAAGAAACCATTAACATACAGGCCAATCAAGTCCCTATCGGAATCCAATGAACACACGGTTACTCCAAATTACTTCAGTAGAACACAACTAGGTAAAACCAGTTTAGGTGAAGAAACAAGTGTATGATGTATTGTGTGTCTCATGAACTTAATTTGTCTCGTAAAACTGTTATGTGCGCTAACATTACACTGTTAGTTGCTGCCTTCTAAAGGGAAGTTAAAGTGAATGACCATATAGCCTACACAATCATTTGGATTAAAAAATAAGTTCCTAGTTGTGACATTGGTTATTATGGATTTTATAGCCTTTCAAACAGAAGTTGCAACAAACAGAAGTTGCAACAAATAAAATGAAGGAATTACCATGGTTCACAATGACATTTGTCAGTCCATGAGCCATGATCTGACTTGAGAATGCTAGAATTATCAAACCAACTTTCAGTTTCCGTATGTGTTCTAATCCCTGGTGATGGCGGGCCACTTGAAAATGTAATATATGTAATATTACTGTAGTTACAGTAGGTCTACATGTACATGTTCACCTCAAACTATCTCTAATGCTGGTGCTGGTGCTGGTGCTTCAAAACGCCACTGAGCAACTTCCACTGAAATTAATAGCGGGGGGCGGGGCTAACGCTCCAGTTCGGTCTCTATCCTTCTTTATACTCTATGGATATAACGTAAGTTATGGCTATAACTATGGATCTATGAGACCGAACGATGACCGTCACTACGGTCATAACAACGAATGATGCCCTCATCTTCCTCTTCTCGAGACCAATATATCAAAAATGTCATGCCCACATGACCCGGGGAGGCGGTCTCACCGTATAAATTATGCCCGGTGAGGGCGGCTCCGCCTCCAGCCTCGAACGCCTCAGAACGTTCCGAGCGACAGGAGATAGTGACGGTCATCGTTCGGTCTCATAGATCCATAGTTATAGCCATAACTTACGATCTATATCGACCTCACTCTGACCGTCACTACGGTCATAACAACGGATGACTTATACCAACCGGGTCGCGAGGATCAGGGTACTCAGCCCCATCACCATCTCGCTGGGCAGCTGCAAGCAGGACGGTGGAACCCAGCGATAGCTGGGATTCCACGTTCAGTCTGTAGAACCTCGCAAATGTGCAAGGCACAGTCCATGAAGCCGCTGCACAAATGTCCTCCATGGACACTCCACTTAGTGCAGCCCAAGAAGTGGCCACCCCCCTTGTTGAGTGGGCCACCACATTCTCAGGGACCGGCTGGCCTAGATCAACATAGGCCGCCGAGATTGTGTCCACAAGCCATTGCGACAGCCGTTGCTTGGACAAGGGAAGCCCCAACCTCCTGCCCCCATAGCAGACAAACAGCTGCGTGCCTGTGCCTCGTATGGCCTGTGTGCGATCCACATAAGCACGAAGTGCTCGGACTGGACACAATGTAAAAAGGCCCTCCACAGTTTCCTGGGGGCCCAGAGCAGAACGCAATGCCGTAATTTCCAGCACTCGGTTCACCGTCTGCGGAGTAATTACTTTGGGCAGAAATGCCGGGTTAGGCCACAGCGACACCCCTGTGCCCTCGGGTTTCCACCTCATGCAGTCTTGGCTGACTGACAAGGCCTGCAGCTCACCGACGCGTTTGGCAGAGGAAAGCGCCAAAAGAAGTGCCGTCTTACGAGAGAGGGATTTCAGATCGGACTGATCCATCGGCTCATACGGGGCTCCCATCAAGGACCGCAGTACCAGAGGGAGATCCCAAGCAGGGGCCCTCAAGGCCCGTCCGGGGCGTAGCCGCTTGACACCAGCCATGAACTGAGTGACAAAAGTATGCCTACCAACTGGTAGCCCATCA
This sequence comes from Electrona antarctica, assembly GCF_951216825.1. Classification (NCBI taxonomy): domain Eukaryota; kingdom Metazoa; phylum Chordata; class Actinopteri; order Myctophiformes; family Myctophidae; genus Electrona; species Electrona antarctica. The sequence continues at coordinate 54,940,650 of NC_136812.1, read as the reverse complement.
ACCTCCTCATGCCGGTGGGAAATAGCGGCGGAATACACCCTGATGGTGCTGGCTGCTCTGCCAGCATCCAAGAGGGACTGGAGAAAACGTAAAACCAGGGATACGTTGCAGGTGACAGGATTCGCCTGCTGGCCACCAAGAGAACTCTGTCATCTGACGATCTCACCCTGTGAAGCACAGGCAACAACAGGTGGATCGGGGGAAATGCATAAAGGAGCGCTCTCGGCCAAGCGTTGGCGAGAGCGTCCATCCCGAGTGGGGTCTCTGCCAGGCTGAACCACAGAGGACAATGAGTCGTGCCTTTTGAGGCGAATGGATCTACGTAGGCTACCCCGTGCCGATCCGATATCAACTGTGCCACCTGGGGGTGCCATCTCCACTCCCCAGGGGGCAGTCTCTGACGAGACAGATAATCTGCCACAGAGTTTACTCTGCCTGGCAGGTGCATAGCCCTCATCGAGGAAAGTAGAGGATAAGCCCACGTCCACAGGCGATGGGCTTCCCTCAGGGACTCCAGAGACCTGGTCCCTCCCTGATGGTTGACATGAAACACCACTTAGGTGCCGTCTGTCCGAATGAGCACGTGCTTCCCCCTGAGAAAGGGCAAGAAGTGCTTCAGCGCCAGGGAAACAGTCCGGAGTTCTAGCACATTGATATGGCGTCCTCTCCATCGAGAGCGCCATACCCCCTGGACTGACCTCCTCTGCCATACCGCGCCCCAACCTTGAGGCGAGGCATCTCTTGTCACCACCTCTCGTCTCGCCGGGACCAAGCCGAGAGGGACTCCACTCAGCAGGAATGCATTGTCCCGCCAGCGGCGGAGATAACCAAGGCACCTGCGAGTGACTCTGACCTTGACCCCCCTGTGTAGACAGGGGTCCATGTGAAGGCCATTGAACCACCTCTGTAATGGGCGTAGATGTAGCAGCCCCAGAGGAGTGATTGCTGAGACTGCAGTCAGCATGCCGAGCAGTCTGAGCCATGTTAGGACGGTCAACCTCGCCCCCAGGCGGAAAGACCGCAGGAGGTTCTGAATTCTCCCCCCCCTCTGTGCAGTCGGTCGTGCCTGCATCGATACCGAAGCTAGGGACATGCCGAGGAAGGTGGTCTGTTGCGTTGGGAGCAACGAGCTCTTTGAGGTTTACGGTCATGCCCAGTGCCTCGATGTGAGCGAGGACTCTGGACGTCACCTGTTCCGCCTCCCTGAACGAGGGGGCGCAAATGAGCCAATCGTCTAGGTAGGGAAGTATCTTCACTCCCGACAGGCATAGCGACGTTAAGGCTGCCCTCATACACCTTGTGAAGATGCGGGGAGCCAGAGACAGGCCGAACGGCAGAACGGCAAACTGGTAGACTTTGCCTTGAAAGGCAAAGCGTACGTACTTTCTGTGCTCTGGATGTATAGGCACATGAAAGTAGGCATCTTTGAGGTCTATTGTGGTGAACCACTCACCCTGTGTGATAGCCTGTAGGACGTCGACTGTGCGAAGCATCCGAAACGGAAGGACCTTGAGGTACCTTTAACCCTCTTAGGTCTAGTATAGGCCTGAGAGACCCTTCTTTCCTTGGGATCAGAAAGTAGGTGGAGTAGAACCCTTCGTTCTGTGAACGTGGGTGAACCGTTGTTATTGCTCGTTTGTCCAAGAGCTTGGCCACCTCTTGAGACAAACACTGGGCCTTCACGGGGTCTGTGACTGAAGTCACCCTGACCCGTGAAGGTGGTGGGGGTCGGCGGCGGAACTGCAGCCTGTAACCTTGGGACATTGTTGTAACGACCCATGCATCCCTGGCATGGTCTGCCCAGTAATTCAGGTGCTGCTGTGAAAAACTGCCCCAGACCCTCAGGCTGTGCCTGGGGGGTTATATGGGGGCTTGGGGGGGGGGGGGGGGCACCGGCTATGTCCTCGCCCACGCTGGGGCTGGCGAAGCCGCTGCCCACCTCTGGGCTGATATTGCCCTCCGCCTGCTGCCGCCTGGTCACGTTGCCAGGTCTGCGGCTGAGGATTCAAGTAGCCCAGGCGTCGCGGATCCCGTGCGCCACGTGGCTTAGAGGGTCGACCGGGCGGTGCCCTCGAGCCTCTGGCCCGTTGACCCCAGTCCTCTGAGGCTGCCTTGACTGCTGCCTACGCTGCAGTGCCTCGTTTGCCTCCGGGCCAAACAACTGGCCCGGCCCCACCGGCAGCTTCCGTAGCGCCTGTCTGCAACTGTCAGACATAGGCGCCTGAGCACGCCACACCCGTTTGGGGGAGGGGCCCCCCTGGGGATATCATCCTCGTCATGGAACATAGAGTCTGAAGCTCTAGTTGACATGGCGTCATCATCATCATAACCGTAATCTAATTCTAGATCATCATCGCCCTCCGGCTCCTGGACCGCCTGTGGCGGAGGAGCCGGTGGCTGCTGGACCGCCTGTGGCGGGGGAGGAGGTGGCCGTACTATTGCCTTAAGGCGCTCTATTTCAGCCCTCAAATCGTCCATTTCATGGCGATATGGAGCAGTCGTGACAGCCGCCGTTGAACTCTTCCGGGCCAGGTGACCGCGCTCTGCGCGAGACCCGCGTTTTGAGCTTCACCCTCCCGCCAGAAGGGACCCCAGCGGGGACCCCAGAAGGTGGGAGGTTTCCTTTGAACAGGAGGTTCTCCACCTCACACAGCCTAGCCTCTCTCACAGAGAGTGGTAGAGTGCCACAGTTCATCCATGGGTCAATCAGGGCTTCCCTGAGATGACCGACACCCAAGCATGTCGGACACAAGTCATGTCCATCGTCGACTTGGAGCTGAGTGCTACAGGGCGTACGCGCCATAGCTCAGTAGTCTCAAGCCAGTTGTATAGCCAGGCAATACCAGCGAGAACTGTACGATCACAGAACGCGTCAGTAACCTCCAGCAACCAGAGTAGCTAACCGGTCAGGCTAAGATAGCCTGCTGTTAGCTTAATGTCAATTTGACACTTAACTGGGCAATCCCCGCGAGAGCTGTGCAGCCACAGAATGCGTGGGAACCTCCAGTAACGTTTTTTCTCTTTCTTTTTTTTAAGTTATTTTGATTGATTAATTAATTAGATTAATCAAACAAAAATGTCAATCAGATATTTAACTAGGCAATTCCAGCGAGGACTGTGCAGGCACAGACCATGTGGGAACCTCTAGTAATCTGAATTGTCTTTAAACAATTTAAGTTATTTAGATTAACTAATTAATTAGATTAATCATCAAACAAAAATGTCAATCAGATATTCAACTAGGCAATCCCAGCGAGGACTGTGCAGGCACAGACCGCGTGGGAACCTCCAGTAATCTGATTTTTTTTTAAACAATTCAGTTATTTAGATGAATTAATTGATTAGATGAATCATCAAACCAGCCAACTCCCCCCCCAGCGCTGCCCGCCGAGCCCTCTCGGCATAGGGCAAGTCGATGGCAGCATTACAGGGGTCCTCAACGTCCCGCTGCACATGGGCTCTGCCCAAACAAACGGGACATTCCCGGTGGCCATCACGGGGGTCCATGGCTGCCTGACAACAGCAGCAGACGTAGGAAGCCATAGTAGCTCAATTACCGCCCTACTCACAGTACGCGAACGCACCCGAGGGATATGCAGGAACCCCACCAGCTGCGAACAGCAGTATCAGGGGCCGCAATATAAAAGGAAAACAACCCTAGTACGCGCACGTACTTGAGGGAACAGAAAAACGCAAACCCCAACCCGCTGCGAACAGTGTGGTAACAGGGGTAATAATATGCGAAACTCAAAATACCCACTCACTACACATAAACGTATGAGAGGGGATTAGCATAACAAAAACAACCCTGCCAGCTGCGGACAGCGTAGCACCAGGGATAGCGAATAGCAGTATGCACAAACAGTATTAATCAAAAACATCCACTCACTATACACGAACGTATGAGAGGGAATAACTAACGCAACAAAAATAAACCCTGCCAGCTGCGGACAGCGTAGCACCAGGGGTAGTAAATAGCAGTAGGCCTATGCACAAAATAATAATGTTAATCAAAACGTCTACTCACTATACGCGCACGTATGAGAGGGAATATTTAACGCAACAAAAAGAAACCCTGCCAGCTGCGGACAGCGTAGCACCAGGGGTAGTAAATAGCAGTAGGCCTATGCACAAAATAATAACAATGTTAATCAAAACGTCTACTCACTATACGCGAACGTATGAGAGGGAATAGCAGAATAGCAAGTAACAAAAACAAATCCCACCTGCTGCGCACAGCGGTCTGAGGGAACTCACGTGACTGAAGCAAACAGCTTCTTCTCACCTACTCACAATACACTCGGTATGGAGGGAGGACAAGTTAAAGAAAAATATCACTTTGTGACTCTACTAGAAATACTAGTGTGGATAACTACATCGCATGCGAACCCACGCGGAATTGACAGGACTACCACCAACTTGGATGGAGCCTCCACTTAACCCCCGCAGCTGCGGACAGCGCAACAACGGGTACAAAAATAACAAAAAAATAAGTAGCCGTATCCCGGCCGTTCCGCAACAAACGGAACTCTTAAGGCAGCCTAACTGAAGGGAAAACCCTGTAGGCCAAACAAAACAAGTATACACAACAGCAACGTGTTTAGCTTTAGCAAACAATCACAGTAGGCTATAAAGTCACACAACACTGCAACCCACAGGGACGCAAGGCGCCTGCACCGAAGTGTACGGGTTACCAAAGCAGTGAGTGTGGAAAAGACTACTAGCGAAAACCAAGCAGTCCGCATTAACAGTATATATATATCTCAAAAGATACGATACCATTCACCTACCGTACAGGTCTCATGAGGCGAGAGAGGCAAAGAGGCGGAGCCGCCCTCACCGGGCATAATTTATACGGTGAGACCGCCTCCCCGGGTCATGTGGGCATGACATTTTTGATATATTGGTCTCGAGAAGAGGAAGATGAGGGCATCATTCGTTGTTATGACCGTAGTGACGGTCAGAGTGAGGTCGATATAGATCCAGTCCTTGTCATTTATTTCTGGACTTTGAAAGCAGTTTTAGCTGCAGTACCACAATGTGGTACTGCAGGTGGTGGGGGCGCTGATATGCAGATTATTTAATATTTGAGTCATTATAATACTGATGCTAGATAAAACCAGGCTTGTTTCCATTCCATGCCAGCTTGGAAAATCAACAATGGTGGACATTGTAAACAAAGTGGAAATGCAAATTTGGAACTGAATACTGAAGAAGAGGAGGAATTATACAAAGTAGGGTGACATTGATAACATCACAATGAGGACAAAATCAGTTGAGCTGTTCCTGAGAGCAATTTCCATTAAAGCACCCATATGATATGAAAGCCTGATTATTCAAAATTGGTTATTTCTTCTCTTGATTGGCCAACCTTAAAGAACACGAGAGAACTCACACTGGAGAGAAACCCTATGGGTGTGATCACTGTGGGAAACACCCCTCTCTATTGACCAACCTTAAACAACACCATAGAATACACACAGGAGAGAAACCCTATGGATGTGACTTCTCTCAAATCAAATACCTTAAAACACACAAGATAATTCACACTGGAGAGAAACCTTATGGGTGTGATCAGTGTGGGCAACACTTCTCTCAAATGTCGAACCTTAAATGCCATCAAGTATCCACACTGTGGAGAAACCCTTTCAATGTGATGTGTGTGGAAAATCTTTCAGTCAATCAAATGCTTTAAAAGTTCACAAGGTTGTACACACTGGATTTAAACTGTTCCCTTGTGTGTACATTTTGTATTACTGCTTCATTGCATCTAACCACTGCAGGCTTTATTATTATGATTCCGTTGTTATACTGGAGTGTCTGCTTGAATAACAATTTGAAGGTGAGAGAGACTCAATCACATGCGAGGACATGCATAATGGTGATGAAAGATAAATCTGATCAGTGTGAACAGTATTACAACTTAATTATACAGGACAAGAAATATGTTGCATGATGATCGCTTATGGCATTCTTATTGACTGAGTCAAGAGTTTACAGATACATTATTACAACAGAGCTGTTGCTGCTGACTCGTGTTGGAGCCTGTTAGAACCTGTTAGAAGCCATTTTTTTATTTTTTGTATTCCATTGCATGTGTGTACATTTTTTATTACTGCTTCATTGCATCTAACCACTGCATGCTTTATTATTATGATTCCTTTGTAATACTGAAGTGTCTGCTTGAATAACAATTTGAAGGTGAGAGAGACTCAATCACATGCGAGGACATGCATAATGGTTTATTTTATTTTACATGTACCTACAAGTTCAATAACTACTACAAGTGACAAATAAAACCTCATATAATACGCCCTGGGGGTTTCATGTTATCATTTGACTTTACTACTTCTACTGTTAACAATCATCGTAAAGTTAACAATCGTTATAAAGTATTCAATCAATCACTAAAAACTTCAAATGAGTTTCAACAATAGGTGTCTAGCAATAATGAATAGGCCTACATGAGAGAATGTTAAATGAAAGGATGTCAGCATTAATTCAGTCTCACTGGCTTGGCTGCTGTAAATAGGTTATTATTATAAACATAGGTTAATATATTGAATCTAACAAAACATAATTTTTTGTCATAAATACATTTTATTACCACTTTATTTGTAGAAGGTTGCATGAGCATGTCTGGGGAGGGAGGGGTGGAGCACAGTATGTTAGATTGTGATTGGTGGAGAGATATGGTTCTATTGTTCTCTTTGGCCAATCATTCACAGCAGTTAGTGGCTCCACATCAGGCTCTGTAGTATAAGAGTTGGTCTGTGTCAGTTCTCCACAACTCCTCCAGGATATCAATCACTTCTGATCAGATCTGACTGTGGACTCCAGACTTCAGGTGAAGATGAACTCTGTCAACCTCAACTTTGCTGAACAGGAGGAAAGAAAAGACAGTGGTATGTTATCCTCATTTTTTTCCATTTCCCACTGTTTAAACACTACAAGTCTCAATATTCATTGTATTCTCAATCTTTTTGTTTCAATGTAATGAAACATTGAAGTTGAAATTGTAACAAGTCTCAATATTCATTGTATTCTCAATCTTTTTGTTTCAATGTAATGAAACATTGAAGTTGAAATTGTAGTTTCAACTGCAGTACAGCTTTGCTTTGCAGTACATTTAGATCATTTCTGGTTTGTCTAGCAATGAACACTGAACATAGCTCATCTAAAATAAATACAATATTGCATCATGAGTTGCTCTAAGTTGGTAGCAAACATTATTATGGTCATTGTTAGTAGCTACAACTAAAAGTTGTTGGGGATTTACACAGTTTAATGGTTCTGTTAAGTGTGTGTGTGGGGGGGTACATAGATTGATGCACAATCTATGTAAAGCGCCTTGGATAAAGGCGGTATATAAATGCACCATATATTTAGAACACACAATATGCACATATTTTGCCATAATGTATGCCATTTCAAGTATGTGAAGTACTGTCCTCTCAACGACCTTCCCTGTCTTTGTTTCCTATCCAGTGTTGCGTCATCGGTCTGGCCTCCCTGTCCTACCAGAGGTGAATGAACAAAGACGCTTGGCTAAGAAAAAACTCCACTGCTGTGACCAGTGTGGTAAATGCTTCCCTACCACAACCAAACTTAAAATACACCAGATAATTCACACTGGCGAGAAACCCTATGGGTGTGATCAGTGTGGAAAACACTTCTCTCAAATGGAACACCTTAAAACACACCAGATAATTCACACTGGAGAGAAACCCTATGGGTGTGATCTGTGTGGAAATCACTTCTCTCAAATGGCCATCCTTAAAAAACACCAGACAATTCACACTGGAGAAAAACCCTATGGGTGTGATCAGTGTGGACAGCAGTTCTCTAGAATGTCCACCCTTAAACAACACAAGATAATTCACACTGGAGAGAAGCCCTATGGATGTGATCAGTGTGGGCAACACTTCTCTAGAATGTCCACCCTTAAACAACACAAGATGAGTCACACTGGAGAGAAACCCTATGGATGTGATCAGTGTGGGCAACACTTCTCTCAAATGTCACCCTTAAACAACACCAGAGAATCCACACTGGGGAGAAGCCCTTTCAATGTGATGTGTGTGGAAAATCCTTTCGTCAATCAAATGATGTAGAAGTTCACATGGTTGTACACACTGGATTTAAACTGTTCCCTTGTGGTCAGTGTGGACAGAGTTTTACTACTTCAAGCCACCGGAAACGTCATGAGCGCACACATAAAAAAGATACATCTGATTAGTGTGAACAGTATGACAACTTAATTATACAGGACAAGAAACATGTTGCATGATGATCGCTTATGCCATTCTTATTGTACTAGTCAAGAGTTTACAGATACATTATTAGATACATTTATTCCAATGCATCCGACTACTTTCTTTATTACTGCTTCATTGCATCTAACTATTGTCTCCGCTTGAATCACAATTACAACTACCGTACTACTACTACTACATATAATAGTTTTATCCTTTGACTTTACTACCTCTACTGTTAACAGTCATGTTAGTATTCAATCAATCAATAAAACATTCAAATCAGTTCATGTCTCTCTACAGTCTACACTCTTATTTTAAAGGCAGAAGAGTATTTTCAGCTTTGACAATGTGGCACCAGCTTTCTGTAAGAATGTAGTGAAACTTGCAAGCTGGTTTGCAAGCTCTCAGCAATGCAATGTCCTCAGCAATTCAGAATCCACTTGTTACAATGTCAAAGTCAGTCTAGGACTTTATGCAATCAGGCAAAACCTCAAACTACATCTGAGAGGCATCCTTACCAGATGCTCGAACCACCTAAGCTCAGAATTATTGTGGTAACCTACTGCTCACTCTGTGACATGTCCTGCCCTAGCTTACTGTTTTCACATTGTCACATGTGAATTATGGCAGTCATAACATCTTATTATGCATGATTAATTTGTTTGGTGCAGCTGTGTTGTTTACCCTGTGTTGGTGAGGAGACATGGGCATATGATGTAATTGTCATGGTCCACAACATGTGCATGTTTCAGTCCATGCACCATGATCTGAGTTGAGATGCATGTGAGAAATATTACGTAGTCTAATTGCCAAGGTTCACAACCAACATGTTCAGTATTGGGTCATCTTAGTTGAGTTCTAAGAAGTGAAAAGAAACAAATACTTAGTTTTTGTCTTTGACGATGGGCTACTTGAGAATGTAACATGATTGTTGAATTTACCAGGTTACCTCAAACTATTTCTGACTAAAAAGTAAAGTACAAATATGCATTTAATCTTTTTCTGTAAAGGTAACTGCTATCCACTGCTATCAGTGAGACCTCAGTCTCATTGGCTTGGCTGCTAGAACACCAACCAATATGTGTGACATATGTATTTTCCGTAAACTTTTGGTGTGGAAGGTTGACAGTTTGTGGGGATTCTTTTATGTCATTCTCCAACATTCAGAACCGTATAGCAGGGTAGATATGTCACAGCTCTGGTACAGTCTCAGTGATACAAAACCCTTTTGTAACATAACGTTGTTAAAGTTGTGTAACTGGTCAATCTAAAAGGAATGTTTCATTCACACCAATTGTCAGATAACATATCAACTCACCCCATGTCCACAACTACTATTATTCTATCATAATTGTATCATCATCACATCAACACAAAGGGATGTGTCACCATCCTTACACACAACTGTTAGAACATGAAGCATTTCTTATTCTCCACTAGATGTAGTTACATGTAGTACATGTAGTTACAGGCTATGTACAAAGGACAGTATGCACATTGTTGTAACAATAAGACTCACTCCTGGCATGCTCAATATAGTAATAATTCAAGTAAAAGGTGTGTAGACTGTAGGCTACAATAAATACTCATATAGTTCCTAGAGAAACCCTATGAATGTGATCAGTGTGGACAACACTTCTCTAGAATGGCACAGCTTAAAAGTCACCAAAAATTCGCACTGGAGAAAAGCCCTATGGGTGTGATCAGTGTGGACAGCAGTTCTCTAGAATGTCCACCCTTAAACAACACAAGATAATTCACACTGGAGAGAAGCCCTATGGATGTGATCAGTGTGGGCAACACTTCTCTAGAATGTCCACCCTTAAACAACACAAGATGAGTCACACTGGAGAGAAACCCTATGGATGTGATCAGTGTGGGCAACACTTCTCTCAAATGTCGATCCTTAAACAACACCAGAGAATCCACACTGGGGAGAAGCCCTTTCAATGTGATGTGTGTGGAAAATCCTTTCGTCAATCAAATGATGTAGACGTTCACATGGTTGTACACACTGGATTTAAACTGTTCCCTTGTGGTCAGTGTGGACAGAGTTTTACTACTTCAAGCCACCGGAAACGTCATGAGCGCACACATACAATGCATTGGGATTCATTTCCTGGGCCATGGTAGGGGGCGGGACTGCGACGCTCTATTCATGTCCTTGAGTGTGAATGGAACTGAGACAGTCCCACCTCCCTCTTGTTATTTAAGAAACCATTAACATACAGGCCAATCAAGTCCCTATCGGAATCCAATGAACACACGGTTACTCCAAATTACTTCAGTAGAACACAACTAGGTAAAACCAGTTTAGGTGAAGAAACAAGTGTATGATGTATTGTGTGTCTCATGAACTTAATTTGTCTCGTAAAACTGTTATGTGCGCTAACATTACACTGTTAGTTGCTGCCTTCTAAAGGGAAGTTAAAGTGAATGACCATATAGCCTACACAATCATTTGGATTAAAAAATAAGTTCCTAGTTGTGACATTGGTTATTATGGATTTTATAGCCTTTCAAACAGAAGTTGCAACAAACAGAAGTTGCAACAAATAAAATGAAGGAATTACCATGGTTCACAATGACATTTGTCAGTCCATGAGCCATGATCTGACTTGAGATGAATGCTAGAATTATCAAACCAACTTTCAGTTTCCGTATGTGTTCTAATCCCTGGTGATGGCGGGCCACTTGAAAATGTAATATATGTAATATTACTGTAGTTACAGTAGGTCTACATGTACATGTTCACCTCAAACTATCTCTAATGCTGTTGCTGGTGCTTCAAAACGCCACTGAGCAACTTCCACTGAAATTAATAGCGGGGGGCGGGGCTAACGCTCCAGTTCGGTCTCTATCCTTCTTTATACTCTATGGATATAACCAGTCCTTGTCATTTATTTCTGGACTTTGAAAGCAGTTTTAGCTGCAGTACCACAATGTGGTACTGCAGGTGGTGGGGGCGCTGATATGCAGATTATTTAATATTTGAGTCATTATAATACTGATGCTAGATAAAACCAGGCTTGTTTCCATTCCATGCCAGCTTGGAAAATCAACAATGGTGGACATTGTAAACAAAGTGGAAATGCAAATTTGGAACTGAAGACTGAAGAAGAGGAGGAATTATACAAAGTAGGGTGACATTGATGACATCACGATGAGGACAAAATCAGTTGAGCTGTTCCTGAGAGCAATTTCCATTAAAGCACCCATATGATATGAAAGCCTGATTATTCAAAATTGGTTATTTCTTCTCTTGATTGGCCAACCTTAAAGAACACGAGAGAACTCACACTGGAGAGAAACCCTATGGGTGTGATCACTGTGGGAAACACCCCTCTCTATTGACCAACCTTAAACAACACCATAGAATACACACAGGAGAGAAACCCTATGGATGTGACTTCTCTCAAATCAAATACCTTAAAACAAACAAGATAATTCACACTGGAGAGAAACCTTATGGGTGTGATCAGTGTGGGCAACACTTCTCTCAAATGTCGAACCTTAAATGCCATCAAGTATCCACACTGTGGAGAAACCCTTTCAATGTGATGTGTGTGGAAAATCTTTCAGTCAATCAAATGCTTTAAAAGTTCACAAGGTTGTACACACTGGATTTAAACTGTTCCCTTGTGGTCAGTGTGGACAGAAAACGTCATGAGTGTACACATATGAAAGATAAATCTGATCAGTGTGAACAGTATTACAACTTAATTATACAGGACAAGAAATATGTTGCATGATGATCGCTTATGGCATTCTTATTGACTGAGTCAAGAGTTTACAGATACATTATTACAACGCAGCTGTTGCTGCTGACTCGTGTTGGAGCCTGTTAGAACCTGTTAGAAGCCATTTTTTTATTTTTTTTATTCCATTGCATGTGTGTACATTTTTTATTACTGCTTCATTGCATCTAACCACTGCATGCTTTATTATTATGATTCCGTTGTTATACTGGAGTGTCTGCTTGAATAACAATTTGAAGGTGAGAGAGACTCAATCACATGCGAGGACATGCATAATGGTTTATTTTATTTTACATGTACCTACAATTTCAATAACTACTACAAGTGACAAATAAAACCTCATATAATACGCCCTGGGGGTTTCATGTTATCATTTTATCATTTGACTTTACTACTTCTACTGTTAACAATCATCGTAAAGTTAACAATCGTTATAAAGTATTCAATCAATCACTAAAAACTTCAAATGAGTTTCAACAATAGGTGTCTAGCAATAATGAATAGGCCTACATGAGAGAATGTTAAATGAAAGGATGTCAGCATTAATTCAGTCTCACTGGCTTGGCTGCTGTAAATAGGTTATTATTATAAACATAGGTTAATATATTGAATCTAACACAACATAATTTTTTGTCATAAATACATTTTATTACCACTTTATTTGTAGAAGGTTGCATGAGCATGTCTGGGGAGGGAGGGGTGGAGCACAGTATGTTAGATTGTGATTGGTGGAGAGATATGGTTCTATTGTTCTCTTTGGCCAATCATTCACAGCAGTTAGTGGCTCCACATCAGGCTCTGTAGTATAAGAGTTGGTCTGTTTCAGTTCTCCACAACTCCTCCAGGATATCAATCACTTCTGATCAGATCTGACTGTGGACTCCAGACTTCAGGTGAAGATGAACTCTGTCAACCTCAACTTTGCTGAACAGGAGGAAAGAAAAGACAGTGGTATGTTATCCTCATTTTTTTCCATTTCCCACTGTTTAAACACTACAAGTCTCAATATTCATTGTATTCTCAATCTTTTTGTTTCAATGTAATGAAACATTGAAGTTGAAATTGTAACAAGTCTCAATATTCATTGTATTCTCAATCTTTTTGTTTCAATGTAATGAAACATTGAAGTTGAAATTGTAGTTTCAACTGCAGTACAGCTTTGCTTTGCAGTACATTTAGATCATTTCTGGTTTGTCTAGCAATGAACACTGAACATAGCTAATCTAAAATAAATACAATGTTGCATCATGAGTTGCTCTAAGCTGGTAGCAAACATTATTATGGTCATTGTTAGTAGCTACTTGAAAAAGTTGTTGGGGATTTACACAGTTTAATGGTTCTGTTAAGTGTGTGTGTGTGTGTGTGGGGGGGGGGGGGGGGTGGGGGGGGGGGACTCAGGGGTAGAGTGGCTGGATGGTAGCCGCAAGGTTGCCAGTTCGTACATGGGTTCCCCCAGAGTCAGTCCTTGATCAAGACTCTGAACCCCAATTGCTCCTGACGTGCTGGTTGGTGCCTTGCATGGTTTCTGCCGCCATCGGTGTATGAATGTGTATGTGAATTGATGCACAATCTCTGTAAAGCGCCTTGGATAAAGGCGGTATATAAATGCACCATTTAATTAGAACACACAATATGCACATATTTTGCCATAATGTATGCCATTTCAAGTATGTGAAGTACTGTCCTCTCAACGACCTTTACTGTCTTTGTTTCCTATCCAGTGTTGCGTCATCGGCCTGGCCTCCCTGTCCTACCAGAGGTGAATGAACAAAGACGCTTGGCTAAGAAAAAACTCCACTGCTGTGACCAGTGTGGAAAATGCTTCCCTACCACAACCAAACTTAAAATACACCAGAGAATTCACACTGGAGAGAAACCCTATGGGTGTGATCAGTGTGGAAAACACTTCTCTCAAATGGAACACCTTAAAACACACCAGATAATTCACACGGGAGAGAAACCCTATGGGTGTGATCAGTGTGGCAATCACTTCTCTCAAATGGCCATCCTTAAAAAACACCAGACAATTCACACTGGAGAAAAACCCTATGGGTGTGATCAGTGTGGACAGCAGTTCTCTAGAATGTCCACCCTTAAACAACACAAGATAATTCACACTGGAGAGAAGCCCTATGGATGTGATCAGTGTGGGCAACACTTCTCTAGAATGTCCACCCTTAAACAACACAAGATGACTCACACTGGAGAGAAACCCTATGGATGTGATCATTGTGGGCAACACTTCTCTCAAATGTCGATCCTTAAACAACACCAGAGAATCCACACTGGGGAGAAGCCCTTTCAATGTGATGTGTGTGGAAAATCCTTTCGTCAATCAAATGATGTAGAAGTTCACATGGTTGTACACACTGGATTTAAACTGTTCCCTTGTGGTCAGTGTGGACAGAGTTTTACTACTTCAAGCCACCGGAAACGTCATGAGCGCACACATAAAAAAGATACATCTGATTAGTGTGAACAGTATGATAACTTAATTACACAGGACAAGAAACATGTTGCATGATGATCGCTTATGCCATTCTTATTGTATGAGTCAAGAGTTTACAGATACATTATTAGATACATTTATTCCAATGCATCCAACTACTTTCTTTATTACTGCTTCATTGCATCTAACTATTGTCTCCGCTTGAATCACAATTACAACTACCGTACTACTACTACTACATATAATAGTTTTATCCTTTGACTTTACTACCTCTACTGTTAACAGTCATGTTAGTATTCAATCAATCAATAAAACATTCAAATCAGTTCATGTCTCTCTACAGTCTACACTCTTATTTTAATAAGGCAGAAGAGTATTTTCAGCTTTGACAATGTGGCACCAGCTTTCTTTAAGAATGTAGTGAAACTTGCAAGCTGGTTTGCAAGCTCTCAGCAATGCAATGTCCTCAGCAATTCAGAATCCACTTGTTACAATGTCAAAGTCAGTCTAGGACTTTATGCAATCAGGCAAAACCTCAAACTACATCTGAGAGGCATCCTTACCAGATGCCCGAACCACCTAAGCTCAGAATTATTGTGGTAGCCTACTGCTCACTCTGTGACATGTCCTGCCCTAGCTTACTGTTTTCACATTGTCGCATATGAATTATGGCAGTCATAACATCTGCAATTATTATGCATGATTAATTTGTTTGGTGCAGCTGTGTTGTTTACCCTGTGTTGGTGAGGAGACATGGGCATATGATGTAATTGTCATGGTCCACAACATGTGCATGTTTCAGTCCATGCACCATGATCTGAGTTGAGATGTATGTGAGAAATATTACGTAGCCTAATTGCCATGGTTCACAACCAACACGTTCAGTATTGGGTCATCTGAGTTGAGTTCTAAGAAGTGAAAATAAACAAATACTTAGTTTTTGTCTTTGACGGTGGGCTACTTGAGAATGTAACATGATTGTTGAAGTTACCAGGTTACCTCAAACTATTTCTGTCTGAAAAGTAAAGTACAAATATGCATTTAATCTTTTTCTGTAAAGGTAACTGCTATCCACTGCTATCAGTGAGACCTCAGTCTCATTGGATTGGCTGCTAGAATACCAACCAATATGTGTGACATATGTATTTTCCGTAAACCTTTGGTGTGGAAGGTTGACAGTTTGTGGGGATTCTTTTATGTCATTCTCCAACATTCAGAACCGTATAGCAGGGTAGATATGTTACAGCTCTGGTACAGTCTCAGTGAAACCCTTTTGTAACATAAAGTTGTTAAAGTTGTGTAACTGGTCAATCTAAAAGGAATGTTTAATTCACACCAATTGTCAGATAACATATCAACTCACCCCATGTCCACAACTAACTGCTGCTAATCCTGAATGCCATTGACATGGGAACTTGAATATGTCTTACTGGCTCTGCTTTATTTACAAGATGGAGATGAGAGACTCTTTCACACATGAGGAAATACAGATTGTTGTTTGTAAATGACAGCAGGACATGCAGAATGAATAGTCAAAGATTGTTTGCCGAGTGGTCCCCCATTGCTTTGTCAAAGAAACATTAAAATAGTACATCTTAACTTGTGGTCAAGTTATATAAGTTAGTAGTTATTTCACATTTAGTAATACAATGGGTACAAAACAAAGGCTTCAGTAGATTAGATTTAGGATTACACACTCCTGCTTTAACTCTGACAGTGCTAGTACTCAGCTACTCATTGTTGAATCATGTTGGCACTTTTCATACATTATTGTATATGTGCATATTTGATAAATATAGGTTATTATTATAAACATAGGTTAATATATTGAATCTAACAAAACATATTTTTTTTGTCATAAATTCAATTCAATTCAATTCAATTTTATTAAAGTGTCAAATCACAACAAGTTGTCTCAAGACACTTTACAACCAACAAAGATCCACCCAGAGCAAGCAATATTACGACAATGGTAACGAAAAACTCCCCTTTAGGAAGAAACGTCAGGCAGAACCCGACTCTAGGGTGGGCGGCCATCTGCCTCGACCGTGTCGGGGGAGAGGGGGGGAGGGTAGAGGGGAATAGGAAGAAAGAATAGAAGAGAGATAGACAGGGTGGGCTCCATGGAGGGGCCTGGTCCACATCTGGTCCAGGTCGTGCACTGTGAGGCCGGGTCCACGGTCACACTTCTGGTGGGCTCCATGAAGTGGCCTGGTCCACGGTCACACTCGGCAGTCAGTTAGGGGTTAATATTAGAGGTCCACGGAACTGCGAAGTGGAGGACAAAAAGAGACTCCGGGGAAGGATTCCCCGGATGTTGGGTTAGTGGCAGGCCTTACTGGAGCCTATACAGTGTATATTACAAGAACTGCTGGGAGACTGCTGGGCTCCATGAAGTGGCCTGGTCCACGGCCTGGTCCACGGTCACACTCGGCAGTCAGTTGGGGGTTAATTTTAGAGGTCCACGGAACTGCGAAGTGGAGGACAAAAAGAGACTCCGGGGAAGGAGTTGGATTAGTGGCAGGCCTTACTGGAGCCTATACGGTGTATATTACAAGCACTGCTGGGAGACAAACCCACACAAACAATGTACAATCATATTGCTTTGTCAAAGAAACATTAAAATAGTACATCTTAACTTGTGGTCAAGTTATATAAGTTAGTAGTTATTTCACATTTAGTAATACAATGGGTACAAAACAAAGGCTTCAGTAGATTAGATTTAGGATTACACACTCCTGCTTTAACTCTGACAGTGCTAGTACTCAGCTACTCATTGTTGAATCATGTTGGCACTTTTCATACATTATTGTATATGTGCATATTTGATAAATATAGGTTATTATTATAAACATAGGTTAATATATTGAATCTAACAAAACATATTTTTTTTGTCATAAATTCAATTCAATTCAATTCAATTTTATTAAAGTGTCAAATCACAACAAGTTGTCTCAAGACACTTTACAACCAACAAAGATCCACCCAGAGCAAGCAATATTACGACAATGGTAACGAAAAACTCCCCTTTAGGAAGAAACGTCAGGCAGAACCCGACTCTAGGGTGGGCGGCCATCTGCCTCGACCGTGTCGGGGGAGAGGGGGGGAGGGTAGAGGGGAATAGGAAGAAAGAATAGAAGAGAGATAGACAGGGTGGGCTCCATGGAGGGGCCTGGTCCACATCTGGTCCAGGTCGTGCACTGTGAGGCCGGGTCCACGGTCACACTTCTGGTGGGCTCCATGAAGTGGCCTGGTCCACGGTCACACTCGGCAGTCAGTTAGGGGTTAATATTAGAGGTCCACGGAACTGCGAAGTGGAGGACAAAAAGAGACTCCGGGGAAGGATTCCCCGGATGTTGGGTTAGTGGCAGGCCTTACTGGAGCCTATACAGTGTATATTACAAGAACTGCTGGGAGACTGCTGGGCTCCATGAAGTGGCCTGGTCCACGGCCTGGTCCACGGTCACACTCGGCAGTCAGTTGGGGGTTAATTTTAGAGGTCCACGGAACTGCGAAGTGGAGGACAAAAAGAGACTCCGGGGAAGGAGTTGGATTAGTGGCAGGCCTTACTGGAGCCTATACGGTGTATATTACAAGCACTGCTGGGAGACAAACCCACACAAACAATGTACAATCATGGTATTTAGCAGACACACAGCACAGGTGCGGGGTTTGGTGGGAGGTTCCCCTTACTCAGTTCTCACCCTTATGACTTTATCGGGTGAGCGAGTACTGGAGACAAGTCTAGCTATAGGCTTTGTCATAGAGAAAGGTTTTCAACCTAGTCTTGAATGTGCAGAGCGTGTCAGCCCCACGGACCGAAGCCGGGAGAAGGTTCCACAGCTGAGGTGCCTGGGACCTAAACGCCCTGCCTCCTATTGTAACTTTTGATATTTTTGGGACAGTAAGCATATTTGCATACTGTAAACGCACTGTTGTTCTATTTGGTTTGTAGGGATCGATGAGTTCTTTGAGATATTGTGGTGCCTGACCATTGAGAGCTTTGTAGGTGAGGAGAAGAATTTTGAACTCTATTCTGTATTTAACCGGGAGCCAGTGTAGAGAGGCCAGTGAAGGAGTGATATGGTCTCTTCTTCTGGTACCTGTCAGCACACGCGCCGCAGCATTTTGAACTAGCTGTAGGCTTTTCAGAGACTTACTTGGGCAGCCTGACAATAGCGAGTTGCAGTAGTCCAGCCTTGAGGTAACAAATGCGTGGACAAGTTTTTCTGCGTCATTTTTGGACAGGATGTGCCTAACCTTTGCAATATTACGCAGGTGAAAAAAGGCAGTCTTTGAGATTTGTTTGATGTGAGATTTGAAGGACATATCTTGATCAAAGATAACTCCCAGATTCTTTACAGTGGCCTTGGAGGCCAAGGTAATGCCATCTAGGGAAAAGTTCTCGTCGGCTAGTTTGTCTCTTAGGGGCTTAGGGCCAATAATGATAACTTCCGTTTTGTCAGAGTTGAGGAGTAGGTAATTACGGGTCATCCAACTCTTTATGTCTTTAAGACATGCTTGAAGTTTGACTAGTTGGTCCGTTTCGTTCGGTTTCATCGATAGATATAGTTGAGTGTCGTCCGCGTAACAGTGGAAATCTATAGAGTATACCACATTGTATTACCACTTTATTTGTAGAAGGTTGCATGAGCATGTCTGGGGAGGGAGGGGTGGAGCACAGTATGTTAGATTGTGATGGTGGAGAGATATGGTACTATTGTTCTCTTTGGCCAATCATTCACAGCAGTTAGTGGCTCCACATCAGGCTCTGTAGTATAAGAGTTGGTCTGTGTCAGTTCTCAGAGCGTGCAAGTACTGTCGACCGCTACAAACTGTCGCGGTCTGTTTTGTATGGATTTCGGATCTGCAAAACGCACGGAAATCCGCGCTCTGTGTGCAAACTCCTTAAGGGTCAAGTGTTTAATGGAGAATAACATTCCCATCACACAAAGATCTCCCGCCACCCTACCTTGGGTCGGTCGTAAATCTGTAGACTATGAAAAGTATTAACAAGAGTTTGTGACTTTGAGTACAATGGCAGCATTACACATCTGTAAACACCAACTTGCATATAGTGTAAAATGCATTGGAACATATTGACTGATTTCATCAGTTGGTCAAACAGCAGCAAACGGCAGCATTAAACAGTAAAAGGTAGTGTCACAAATACTGTACTTCCTGATCTCCCTGTATTCATTCAGTTTACTTAAAAAAAAGTACATTTAGAGCACTGGCACATAAATGCGGCAAGAGGCAGCAAGAAAGCGTCTAGTGGACTGGACTCAATCTGAGTTGAGATGTATGTGATAAACATTACATAGCCTAAATCAAATGACATGGTTCACAACCAAAATGTTCAGTCCATCAAGTCATCTGAGTTGAAATGAAAGAAGACAGAAACAAACAAACGTTTGGATTTTGCCTTTGGTGGTCGGCTACTTGAGAATATAACATGATTGTTGAATTGACTAGGTTACCTAAAACTATTTCTGATAATTAGAACAAATCTAGTAAAGGACAAATCGGCATTTCTGTATTATATGTTTCTGTAAAGGTTAGGTCACTGCTATCCATTCTGCATGTCCAGCTGTCATTTACATAGATGGCAGCAGGGCCGGTCATGAGCTATCTGGCACCCTAAGCAGGATTTTCCTGGGCACTGGGGAGGCACTGTGGAGGCACTGGGGAGGCACTGTGGAGGCACTAGGGGGACACTGGGGAGGCACTGGGGAGTCACTAGGGAGGCCCTGGGCAGACATTGGGGAGGTACTGGGGAGGCACTGGGGGAACACTGGGCAGACAGAGTTGGGACAGAGTAAAAAAAAAGGGCCGGTCCGGGCCTGGATGGCAGCTCTATAGAGCGTTGCAGTCCCGCCCCCTACCATGGCCCAGGAAATGATTCTCCGTTCATTTTCCTCATAGACATTTCAGAAAGTATTTATTTAAAGACGGTTACGCCGCGGACAAAGCCAACTCGAGCCGTGACAAATCATGACAACAAACACATTTTTTTGGGCTGAACAAATAATTAGAAAGAAGAAAAAAACGGCAGGTTACAACACTTTTTTTGTTGTTTTTCTTCTTTGTAATTATTTGTTTGGTCCAAAATATTGTTTGTGTTGTCATGAGTTGTCACGACTCGAGTTGGCTTTGTCCGCGGCGTAACCGGCTTTAAATAAATACTTTTTGAAATGTCTATGGGAAAAATGCATTGGGATTCATTTCCTGGGCCATGGTAGGGGGCGGGACTGCGACGCTCTATTCATGTCCTTGAGTGTGAATGGAACTGAGACAGTCCCACCTCCCTCTTGTTATTCAAGAAACCATTAACATACAGGCCAATCAAGTCCCTATCGGAATCCAATGAACACACGGTTACTCCAAATTACTTCAGTAGAACACAACCAGGTAATACCAGTTTAGGTGAAGAAACAAGTGTATGATGTATTGTGTGTCTCATGAACTTAATTTGTCTCGTAAAACTGTTATGTGCGCTAACATTACACTGTTAGTTGCTGCCTTCTAAACAGGTTAGTCACCAAAAGTTCACACTGGAGAGAAACCCTATGGATGTGATCAGTGTGGACAACACTTCTCTGACATGAACAGCCTTAAAGTACACCAAATAATTCACACAGGAGAGAAACCCTATGGATGTGATCAGTGTGGACAACACTTCGCTCACATGAGCAGCCTTTAAGTACACCAGAAAGTTCACACTGGTAAGAAACCCTATGGATGTGATAAACACTCTCATTGGGACTCCTACAGGAGTCTCTGCTGTTCACCAAATTGTCTTATGCAACAAAAATGTATGTTTAAAATCTCGATCCCTGGATGGCAGCTCTATAGAGCGTCGCAGTCGCGCCCCCTACCATGGCCCAGGAAATGATTCTCCGTTAATTTTCCTCATAGACATTTCAGAAAGTATTTATAAAGACGTTTACGCTTACGATGAACCATGATCTGACTTGAGATGAATGCTAGAATTATCAAACCAACTTTCAGTTTCCGTATGTTTTCTAATCCCTGGTGATGGCGGGCCACTTGAAAATGTAAAATGTAATATTACTGTAGTTACAGTAGGTCTACATGTACATGTTCACCTCAAACTATCTCTGATGCTGGTGCTGGTGCTTCAAAACGCCACTGAGCAACTTCCACTGAAATTAATAGCGGGGGGCGGGGCTAACGCTCCAGTTCGGTCTCTATCCTTCTTTATACTCTATGGATATAACCAGTCCTTGTCATTTCTTTCTGGACTTTGAAAGCAGTTATAGCTGCAGTACCACAATGTGGTACTGCAGGTGGTGGGGGCGCTGATATGCAGATTATTTAATTTTTGAGTCATTATAATACTGATGCTAGATAAAACCAGGCTTGTTTCCATTCCATGCCAGCTTGGAAAATCAACAATGGTGGACATTGTAAACAAAGTGGAAATGTCCATAGAATACACACAGGAGAGAAACCCTATGGATGTGACTTCTCTCAAATCAAATACCTTAAAACACACAAGATAATTCACACTGGAGAGAAACCTTATGGGTGTGATCAGTGTGGGCAACACTTCTCTCAAATGTCAAACCTTAAATGCCATCAAGTATCCACACTGTGGAGAAACCCTTTCAATGTGATGTGTGTGGAAAATCTTTCCGTCAATCAAATGCTTTAAAAGTTCACAAGGTTGTACACACTGGATTTAAACTGTTCAGTGTGGACAGAAAACGTCATGAGCGTACACATATGAAAGATAAATCTGATCAGTGTGAACAGTATTACAACTTAATTATACAGGACAAGAAACATGTTGCATGATGATCGCTTATGGCATTCTTATTGACTGAGTCAAGAGTTTACAGATACATTATTACAACAGAGCTGTTGCTGCTGACTCGTGTTGGAGCCTGTTAGAACCATTTTTTTATTTTTTGTATTCCATTGCATGTGTGTACATTTTGTATTACTGCTGTAGTCTTGGGGGTACCAAGAAATTGACATTAACATTATGCCAATATGTACCAATGCAACACCCCCCCCCCCAAACCGGTTCCTCTTGCAAACCAACAGGGGGGAGGGTGACATCCCTCTTGGCACTAAATCACTGGTTCACCACACACACACCAGTTTGATGTTTACACTGACTAAGCAACCAGGACGCCTCAACCTCCCAGCGACCCCTTTTGCCTTTTTAAGTGCTTAAGCAGGAGATGGGCTGGCACGCAAGAAACCGTTCAACCAAGAAACAGACTCACAAATCAACACGCAAACAGATCTGCGTGGAATTGGATTACAACACGCATACACACTGACATGTGCCTGCCTTAAACGATTCTGTGCTGCAAACACCCACGCAACGCTATAAATGAATGTGTAGGACACCTGTCCTCAAATGTTATTATTACTGTTTCTCCTCTTTGTTCTACCCATGTTCTAACCACTGCGTTGAGACCAGAGTGAACATGTCCGTCAAATGAGAGGAAATGTGTGTGCGTTGGTGCGCACGTGTGTGTGTGGGTGTGTGTGTGTGTGTGTGTGGGTGTGTGTGTGTGTGTGTGCGCACACATCTGAAAGAGAAGATGGCTTAAGCGATTAGGCCAGCGATAAGGAGAGAGTGATAGGTGCACAGGACAGCGTCTTTCCCTCTTCCTGTGGTTAAAACTAGATTTGGAGTTAGACAAAGAAAAACGCCTAATTTAGTTTGAGACCCCTTTTCAATATAACGAAGTGTCAAACAAGACACGTTGCTCATTTTGGTCGAGACGCTGGCTGAACCACATCAGCCGGTGCGTTCTTTTACGGGCAGCCGGTGGGCTGCACCTCCGCGAAACCACACTAGGACTTAGAGCGAGTCCCGTCTGCTAACAACTTGTGGGTTTCCATATGAAACGATTTGATCGACTTTCATACTTTATACTTTAACCAAAGAAGGACGAGTAAAGTTACACTCACGTGCCGCGCTGGAAACTAATTTTGTCAACTTAACCCTGGTATCCAGTTTCCGAGCGCCGCTGAGGTTTCATCATCAGAAAGGTTGGTCAAAGATGTATTTGAGAACATTCGAGCTCCCAGAACGACATTCGTTTAATACAAATACTAATGATAGGGTTAGCTACCTTTTGACTTAGTTTTGTCATTTAAATCTTACGCCAACCATAGAGCCTCTCCTCTTTTCCTCTTCCCTCTTTCTTCTTCCTAAAACTATACTATCTATTCTTTGCTACGTGTTTTAAACAGAACGAAGCTATAATTGTAATATAATTTTGACCAGATCGAATTTAATTGTGTACTACCCTTGACTAACTCCGCTTCACCGCGCGAGTTATCAACAGTAGGACTCACACCGGCCTGGCAAAATATATATTTTCAATGCACAACAGTTTATTTAGCTGAAGCTCATGTCTCCACTAAATACCTGTTGACGCGCTCGTTCATTTGCTATGTGGTATTATTTTGAATGAATGATTGCACACGTCCAGGTGCAAGTATTTTTGTAACAGTATTTCGATAGAATAAATATCTCATTTTGCTGGTACAATCTAAACAAATCTCCGGACTACTCTTTGATTCCGTCTGTGTGTATTTGATTTGTTTTATATTGGGGGGAACTGTAACACAGTATTTATTCATACCAGGTATTCGTAACTCACGTCTTCAGATAGACGTTTTTATGGTAAGATACACAGTATGTACATAGTTTCAAATCGCTTCATTCCGAGTGGAAACTATGTGTATATTGACAGGCTAAGTGACTCACGTCTTCATTGGACGTTAATGAGATGCAAGTAGATAGGAATTAAATGTGTATTTGATTCGCTGGCGAGTCGGGGTTACATTTGATTTCTGGCTAATTGACATCATACGAAGCCTAATAATTGTAACACTGCTTCATTGCATCTAACCACTGCATGCTTTATTATTATGATTCCGTTGTTATACTGGAGTGTCTGCTTGAATAACAATTTGAAGGTGAGTCTCAATCACATGCGAGGACATGCATAATGGTTTATTTTATTTTACATGTACCTACAAGTTCAATAACTACTACAAGTGACAAATAAAACCTCATATAATACGCCCTGGGTGTTTCATGTTATCATTTTATCATTTGACTTTACTACTTCTACTGTTAACAATCATCGTAAAGTTAACAATCGTTATAAAGTATTCAATCAATCACTAAAAACTTCAAATGAGTTTCAACAATAGGTGTCTAGCAATAATGAATAGGCCTACATGAGAGAATGTTAAATGAAAGGATGTCAGCATTAATTCAGTCTCACTGGCTTGGCTGCTGTAAATAGGTTATTATTATAAACATAGGTTAATATATTGAATCTAACAAAACATAATTTTTTGTCATAAATACATTTTATTACCACTTTATTTGTAGAAGGTTGCATGAGCATGTCTGGGGAGGGAGGGGTGGAGCACAGTATGTTAGATTGTGATTGGTGGAGAGATATGGTTCTATTGTTCTCTTTGGCCAATCATTCACAGCAGTTAGTGGCTCCACGTCAGGCTCTGTAGTATAAGAGTTGGTCTGTGTCAGTTCTCCACAACTCCTCCAGGATATCAATCACTTCTGATCAGATCTGACTGTGGACTCCAGACTTCAGGTGAAGATGAACTCTGTCAACCTCAACTTTGCTGAACAGGAGGAAAGAAAAGACAGTGGTATGTTATCCTCATTTTTTTCCATTCCCCACTGTTTAAACACTACAAGTCTCAATATTCATTGTATTCTCAATCTTTTTGTTTCAATGTAATGAAACATTGAAGTTGAAATTGTAACAAGTCTCAATATTCATTGTATTCTCAATCTTTTTGTTTCAATGTAATGAAACATTGAAGTTGAAATTGTAGTTTCAACTGCAGTACAGCTTTGCTTTGCAGTACATTTAGATCATTTCTGGTTTGTCTAGCAATGAACACTGAACATAGCTCATCTAAAATAAATACAATATTGCATCATGAGTTGCTCTAAGTTGGTAGCAAACATTATTATGGTCATTGTTAGTAGCTACAACTAAAAGTTGTTGGGGATTTACACAGTTTAATGGTTCTGTTAAG
Source organism: Electrona antarctica (assembly GCF_951216825.1). Taxonomy (NCBI): domain Eukaryota; kingdom Metazoa; phylum Chordata; class Actinopteri; order Myctophiformes; family Myctophidae; genus Electrona; species Electrona antarctica. The sequence goes on along the minus strand of NC_136812.1, from coordinate 54,915,109 downwards.
TGTGTGTGTGTGGGGGGTGGGGGGGTACATAGATTGATGCACAATCTATGTAAAGCGCCTTGGATAAAGGCGGTATATAAATGCACCATATATTTAGAACACACAACGACCTCTCAACGACCTTCCCTGTCTTTGTTTCCTATCCAGTGTTGCGTCATCGGTCTGGCCTCCCTGTCCTACCAGAGGTGAATGAACAAAGACGCTTGGCTAAGAAAAAACTCCACTGCTGTGACCAGTGTGGAAAATGCTTCCCTACCACAACCAAACTTAAAATACACCAGAGAATTCACAATGGAGAGAAACCCTATGGGTGTGATCAGTGTGGAAAACACTTCTCTCAAATGGAACACCTTAAAACACACCAGATAATTCACACTGGAGAGAAACCCTATGGGTGTGATCTGTGTGGAAATCACTTCTCTCAAATGGCCATCCTTAAAAAACACCAGACAATTCACACTGGAGAAAAACCCTATGGGTGTGATCAGTGTGGACAGCAGTTCTCTAGAATGTCCACCCTTAAACAACACAAGATAATTCACACTGGAGAGAAGCCCTATGGATGTGATCAGTGTGGGCAACACTTCTCTAGAATGTCCACCCTTAAAAAACACAAGATGAGTCACACTGGAGAGAAACCCTATGGATGTGATCAGTGTGGGCAACACTTCTCTCAAATGTCGATCCTTAAACAACACCAGAGAATCCACACTGGGGAGAAGCCCTTTCAATGTGATGTGTGTGGAAAATCCTTTCGTCAATCAAATGATGTAGAAGTTCACATGGTTGTACACACTGGATTTAAACTGTTCCCTTGTGGTCAGTGTGGACAGAGTTTTACTACTTCAAGCCACCGGAAACGTCATGAGCGCACACATAAAAAAGATACATCTGATTAGTGTGAACAGTATGACAACTTAATTATACAGGACAAGAAACATTTTGCATGATGATCGCTTATGCCATTCTTATTGTATTAGTCAAGAGTTTAAAGATACATTATTAGATACATTTATTCCAATGCATCCGACTACTTTCTTTATTACTGCTTCATTGCATCTAACTATTGTCTCCGCTTGAATCACAATTACAACTACCGTACTACTACATATAATAGTTTTATCCTTTGACTTTACTACCTCTACTGTTAACAGTCATGTTAGTATTCAATCAATCAATAAAACATTCAAATCAGTTCATGTCTCTCTACAGTCTACACTCTTATTTTAATAAGGCAGAAGAGTATTTTCAGCTTTGACAATGTGGCACCAGCTTTCTTTAAGAATGTAGTGAAACTTGCAAGCTGGTTTGCAAGCTCTCAGCAATGCAATGTCCTCAGCAATTCAGAATCCACTTGTTACAATGTCAAAGTCAGTCTTTGACTTTATGCAATCAGGCAAAACCTCAAACTACATCTGAGAGGCATCCTTTCCAGATGCTCGAACCACCTAAGCTCAGAATTATTGTGGTAGCCTACTGCTCACTCTGTGACATGTCCTGCCCTAGCTTACTGTTTTCACATTGTCACATGTGAATTATGGCTGTCATAACATCTGCAATTATTATGCATGATTAATTTGTTTGGTGCAGCTGTGTTGTTTACCCTGTGTTGGTGAGGAGACATGGGCATATGATGTAATTGTCATGGTCCACAACATGTGCATGTTTCAGTCCATGCACCATGATCTGAGTTGAGATGTATGTGAGAAATATTACGTAGCCTAATTGCCATGGTTCACAACCAACACGTTCAGTATTGGGTCATCTGAGTTGAGTTCTAAGAAGTGAAAATAAACAAATACTTAGTTTTTGTCTTTGACGGTGGGCTACTTGAGAATGTAACATGATTGTTGAAGTTACCAGGTTACCTCAAACTATTTCTGTCTGAAAAGTAAAGTACAAATATGCATTTAATCTTTTTCTGTAAAGGTAACTGCTATCCACTGCTATCAGTGAGACCTCAGTCTCATTGGCTTGGCTGCTAGAATACCAACCAATATGTGTGACATATGTATTTTCCGTAAACTTTTGGTGTGGAAGGTTGACAGTTTGTGGGGATTATTTTATGTCATTCTCCAACATTCAGAACCGTATAGCAGGGTAGATATGTTACAGCTCTGGTACAGTCTCAGTGATACAAACCCCTTTGTAACATAAAGTTGTTAAAGTTGTGTAACTGGTCAATCTAAAAGGAATGTTTCATTCACACCAATTGTCAGATAACATATCAACTCACCCCATGTCCACAACTACTATTATTCTCTCATAATTTTACTATCATCACATCAACACAAAGGGATGTGTCACCATCCTTACACACAACTGTTAGAACATGACGCATTTCTTATTCTCCACTAGATGTAGTTACATGTAGTACATGTAGTTACAGGCTATGTACAAAGGACAGTATGTACATTGTTGTAACATTAAGACTCACTCCTGGCATGCTCAATATAGTAATAATTCAAGTAAAAGGTGTGTAGACTGTAGGCTACAATAAATACTCATATAGTTCCTAGAGAAACCCTATGAATGTCATCAGTGTGGACAACACTTCTCTAGAATGGCACACCTTAAAAGTCACCAAAAAGTTCACACTGGAGAGAAACCCTATGGATGTGATCAGTGTGGACAACACTTTGCTCACATGAGCAGCCTTAAAGTACACCAGAAAGTTCACACTGGTGAGAAACCGTATGGATGTGATCAGTGTGGACAACACTTCTCTGTATTGGCCAACCTTAAAAGACACCAGATAATTCACACTGGAGAGAAACCCTATGGATGTGATCAGTGTGGACAACACGAAATGAGCAGACAAGATGAAGATGTCACTGTAGGCCTCAATTAGAAAACAATACACTACAGGACTTATTGTGTTGTAAAGGTCGCTGTTATCCATTCTGTATGCTACAAAGGACTGTATTGATGTCCTCATGTTTGAAAGAGAGCCTCTCATCTCCATCTTGATATCCAAGCAGAGCCATTAAGACACATGCAAGGCCATTCAAGTTCCCATATGTAAATGCCATGCAGAACGCATAGCCGTAATTAAGCTTTACGTAAATAAAGGTGGGCTGTGGTTTATATTTGAACAATCTTGCTTGAATAACAAGATGGAGGAGAGAGAGACAGTCCCATTCACACTCAATGATCGACATGCGTAGAGTTGTCATCTACATGTAAATCCATGTGCACAATGGATATAGCAGTGACCTTAAAGGGAAAAAAGTTAAACTGATGCAGTGATAGGTGAGGTGAACTAGTCATGCCCACCAACATCACATGTCCAATCCATTTCCACCATCTTCTCATAAGGATGGTAGCCATGTTTTCCTTAAGAAGGTGTTAGTTGGAGATGGTTTTGGACCACGATATCCATTGTATTTTCCGTAAGCCTTTATTGTTGAAGTTTGATAGTTTAGACAGGACAGGACACAGCTCTGGTACAGTCTCAGCTTGGTGTTGGTGATGTACTGAGTCGACTTCCAGACCACAACAAAGAGCACAGTGAGTTTCCTATAGGCGTGGTGGCAAAACTTTTAGCTTGATTCAGTAAAGCTATAGTATTGTGGCAAAGGTTCTAACTATTCTGTCCTGATTTTCAATTGCATTACATGTACTAGAACCCTATACTCTACCATTGTATGAATGAGATTCTCTCATCTCCCTCTTACGATTTACGCCGAGCCATTAACAAATAAAGTACATATGAAACCTAATTTGCACATGATTGCTCCAAATCCTTTCAGAACCACAACATCAGGTTGTCCGCAATCCGTTCGGCCACCTATGGATGTGATCAGTGTGGACTACACTTCTCTGACATGAACAGCCTTAAAGTACACCAAATAATTCACACAGGAGAGAAACCCTATGGATGTGATCAGTGTGGACAACACTTCGCTCACATGAGCAGCCTTTAAGTACACCAGAAAGTTCACACTGGTAAGAAACCCTATGGATGTGATAAACACTCTCATTGGGACTCCTACAGGAGTCTCTGCTGTTCACCAAATTGTCTTATGCAACAAAAATGTATGTTTAAAATCTCGATCCCTGGATGGCAGCTCTATAGAGCGTCGCAGTCGCGCCCCCTACCATGGCCCAGGAAATGATTCTCCGTTCATTTTCCTCATAGACATTTCAGAAAGTATTTATAAAGACGTTTACGCTTACGATGAACCATGATCTGACTTGAGATGAATGCTAGAATTATCAAACCAACTTTCAGTTTCCGTATGTTTTCTAATCCCTGGTGATGGCGGGCCACTTGAAAATGTAATATGTAATATTACTGTAGTTACAGTAGGTCTATAATAATAATAATAATAATAATGGATTTTATTTATAATGCACTTTACATTCCTCAGAATCTCAAAGTGCTACAGTAGGCAAAATATATGAAACAATAGGTAAAAGCAGAAAAAAAAAGAACATTACATGATTAAAAGCAGGAAGCAAAAAAAAACAACAGTTAATGAACACGAGGTCAGAGAATAAAATCAGTGGGTTTGGGGGAAGGCCTTATTAAAAAGGTAGGTCTTTAGTCCTCTCTTGAAGCAGTCGATTGACTGTGGCACTCTCAAGTGTGGGGGGAGAGCATTCCACAGTTCAGGGGCAGCTGTGCAGAAGGCCCTGTCACCCATGGTGCGCAGGTTGGCCGTGACGGGGTTGAGGCAGTATGTATTTGATGAGCGGAGGGTGCGGGTCGAGGGTTTCAGGGAGACTAATTCTTTGAGGTAGAGGGGGGCGTTTCCGTGGACGCATTGGTGGGTGAGCAGGGATATTTTGTATTGTGTTCGGAACGCGACGGGGAGCCAGTGAAGTGAGCGGAGGATGGGTGTGATGTGTTCTCGTTTGCGCACTCTCATCAGGATCCTAGCAGCGCTGTTTTGAATGTATTGGAGCCTTTGAAGGCTCTTGCTAGGTATCCTGATGAGAAGTGCATTACAGTAGTCCAGCCTGGAGGAGACGAAGGCGTGGACGAGTCTCTCTGAGTCAGCTAGCGTGAGTGTTGGTCGGAGTTTTGAGATGTTTCTGAGGTGGAAAAAAGAAGTTTTGCAGATATGTCTGATGTGGGGCTCGAAGTTGAGGTGAGGGTCCATTTTTACTCCCAGGTTGGTGACAACCGTTGAGAGGGGGAGGTCCTGTCCAGAGAAGGTGATGGTGGTTATGGGGGAGTTTTGGATCTGGTGTGGTGTGCCTATTTGGATGACTTCAGTTTTGGAGCTGTTTAACTGCAGAAAGTTGCGACTCATCCACGCCTTGATCTCCTCCAGGCAGGTGGTGAGGGTGGATAGGGGTGGTGGTGGTGATGGTGAGGATTGTGATGGGGCGGTGGTGTTGGTTTTGAGATATAGTTGTGTGTCATCAGCATAACAGTGGAATGATATTCCATGTCTGCTGATGATATGGCCGAGGGGTAGTAGGTAGAGTGTGAAAAGGGTGGGGCCGAGGACAGAACCCTGGGGGACACCGCAAGTGACGGGCTGGGTGTGGGATTTGGAGCCTCCCAGGGAGACATATTCAGTTCGGTCGGAAAGGTAGGATATGAACCAGTTTAGTGCTGTGTTGTTGAGGCCGATGGTGGAGTGGAGGCGATTGATTAAAATGTTGTGGTCGACGGTGTCAAATGCAGCCGTGAGGTCCAGAAGGATGAGTAGGGAGGGGGAGCCAGCGTCAGCCGCCATCAGGAGGTCGTTTGTGACCCTAACCAGGGCGGTTTCCGTGCTGTGGGCGGAACGGAAGCCAGATTGAAATTTTTCGCTGAGGTGGTTGAGATTGAGATGGTGTTGGAGCTGTGCGGCTACTACTTTCTCCAATATTTTGGACAGGAAAGGGAGGTTGGAGATGGGTCTGTAGTTTGAAAGTATGTCTGGGTCCAGGGAGGGTTTTTTGAGGAGAGGAGTGAGAATGGCAGTCTTTAAAGAGGGAGGAATGTGGCCAGCCTGGAGGGAGTGATTGATGATGCTAGTGATCAGGGGACTTATGGCATGGATGTTGGATTTGAGTAGGGGGGTGGGGAGGGGGTCCAGGGCACAGGAGGAGGGCTTCATCCCTCCAACAATGTCCTCGACCTCCAGCTGTGTGGTGCTGGTGAAGCAGGACAGGGGGTGAAGGATCGCAGACTGTGGGGTGGCGTTTGGGACAGCTGGCGTGGTGGGGCTGGAGAGGAGGGAGCGGATGTTGTCTACTTTGGTTTTGAAAAAGTTGAGGTAGGTGTTGCATTGTTCAACTGTGGTGTCGCTGCGTTTGGAGTGTTGTGGTTTCAGAAAATGGTTGATGGTGGAGAATAGTGTTTTGGAATTTCCTGGGTTGTCATTTATGATGTTTGAGTAGAACTGTGATTGTGCTTCCCTGAGGGACCTTGAGTAGGCTTTCTGGTGCTGTCTGTAGGCTAGGCGGTGGACAGTTAGCCCAGTGGCTGTGAGTCGCCGTTCCAGGACGCGGCCGGCTGCCTTCATTTTTCTCAGCTCTCCAGTGAACCAGGGGGCTGAACGTGAGAAGATGACTGTTCGTGTTTTGACAGGGGCGTGGAGGTCTAGGAGGTTTTGCAGGTTGGTGTTGTAGAAGTCCACTGCTTCTCCAGCAGAGGGGAGGGTTGTGGCAGAGAGGTGTATGAGGTCGGAGGTCATGGTGTCTTGGTTTATGTTATTGAAGTTTCTGAAACTGATTTGGCGTTTGGGCTTGGCGTGGGAGGGGGGGAAGGGCAGTTCCATGGATACAACCTTATGGTCCGATACACCCAGGGAATAGACAGTGAGGTTATTTATGGGGGCGGAGTCAGTGATGACCAGGTCGAGTGTATGGCCTTTTTTGTGTGTGGAGGTGTTGACATGTTGTGTGAGGTTGAGATAGTCCAGTACTTGTAGGAAGTCAGATGTGAAGTGGCAGGAGGGGTTGTCCACATGGATATTAATATCACCGAGAATTATTGTGTTCGTGGATGTTGTGCAGAGTGTGGTGAGGAGGTCGTGAATTTCGGAAATAAAAGTGGAGCTTTGTTTGGGTGGCCGGTAAATAAGGAGCAGTGTCATGGGAAAAGGGGGTTTGCATTTAAATGCGAAACATTCAAATGAGGACTGTAGTGGCAGGGGGACTGGGGATAATTCAAAGTGGTTTTTATGGAAAATGGCTAGGCCGCCGCCACGGCCAGTGCTCCGGGCCTTTTGTTGGTACATATAGCCTGGTGGACAAGCTAAGTTTAAGCTGGTGTAATCCTCTGGTTTGTGCCAGGTTTCTGTGAGGCACATAAAATCAAGTCCCTTGTCGAGAATGTGTTTGTGTATTAGGGCTGATTTTTCGGTGAGGGCTTGTGTGTTAAAAAGTTCTATTTTAAGGGTTGGTGATGGGATGGATCTCTGGAGTGGCCGTAGTAGACCGAGGTCAGCGCTGCGTGTTATTTGTGGTTTCTTGTATGGATGGGAGGGGAGACGGTGGAGTTTGGTGTTGTTTCTGTAGGAAATGTGGACTGATATCGGCCTTGGTTGTTTGTGTCTGATTGTTGTTTTTAGATTATTAGTGCTTGATGTGTTTAGTGAGGGGAGCTGGCAGACAGTAATGGGGATGAGAGCAGGACTATGAGGGGTATGAGTAGAAGGTCCGCCTGGCCATAAGGGGGCAGTATAGGGGCTGAGGGTGCAAGGTTGTGAATGACCAGACGTGGTCATAGCGGGGGCGTGGTCAGGCGGGTCGGCAGTGAGTCAATGTTGTTGTTGTTGTTGTGCGTGGGCGGACACAGCGTGGCGAAAGTGGTTCATGAGTGTAATACAGCCCAGCTCACTTGGATGTAATCCATCGGCGATGTAGAAGGAGGGGCGGTGCCAGAAAAGGAAAAAGTTGTGAATGAAGTTGATGTTAAAGTTTGCGGATTGACAAGCAGATTGTAGCCAGTAGTGGAGGGACATTAGGCGGCTGAATCGTGCGTCGCCGCGTTCTGATGTGGGTAGAGGACCGGAGATGTGGACGGAGAGGCCGCTGCTACAGAGGAGTGTGAATATTTGTTTGAAGTTGGACCTGGCTATGACTGAGTGGTTATCGTTTGTTCCAATGTGGAGGAGGATGCGTGTGATGGTGGACGGGAGAATGGCAAGGATTTCGGGGAGTTTGGCGAGGATGTCGGTAGTGGATGCGCCGGGAAAACAATATAATTTGGCATTTGCAAAACGGACAAACTTTACGACCGAGTCGCCGATGATGGCCATGGATGGTGCAGGAAAAGCGGGCACTAGTGGTGGGATGTTGTTTACCGGCCTGGGATGGAAACTGACCGAGGAGGATGACGGTTTTGCAGCCGCCTGCATGCAGTGCATAGAAGTGGAAACTGGCGGAGCAACATTAACCACGGAGGAGGAGGGGGGCACAACTGGGTGGGGGGAGGGGGAGACCCCCGTTTCGTGTCTGGTTATAGCCGTTCTCAACAGCTTTCGACGAGTGGAGATGGATGGGGGGTGGGTGACCGATGTGCCCAGGCTAGAAAACCTGTTGGTGGTGGTGGGTATAGGTGAGGGTGGGCGAGGACGGGTATTGCCCCGTCCTCGAGCAGTTGTTCTCCAGGGGAACGGAGTGGAACTGGCCGGGGGGGGGGGCATGGGTTTATCCGGACGTACTGGGACGGTGTCGTTAAGATCAGCTTTATGAGTCGCTGGAGCAGGGCGGCTGGGAGCGTTCGGAGCCAGCGATGGAGCGTCCAGGAGCGCTGGCACAGTGTCGTCCAGTACCAGGGCCAACGAGGCAGGACGCCTGGGGACGTCCAGAGCCGGTCCAGGGGCATCCAAGCGGGCCGGGACCGTGTCGTCACACTCAGCTATCGACGTTGCTGGGGCGCCTCCGATGGAAACCTCGGACTCATCTGAGGCCGGACATACCATTGAGGCGGCGGCTTCGGGACCGATATAAAACATGGACATAAGTTCGTCGTCGCGGAGTTTGTACATTTTGAGGAGTTTCTCCTCCAGCTCGTCTACCCGGCGCTTCAGGCGGCAGCAGTTGTCACAGCCGGATGGCGAGGTAAGAGATGTCATGGTGGGTTCTAGGGAAAAACAAAGCTATGGCCAGTAAAGGTGGTTTTGAAAATAGACAAATGCTATTTTTAATGTGGCAGAAAGGTGCTAGGTAGTGGCGTGTGGTGGGACGTACACGCAAGGGCCACATATAGTGGCCCGTAGCGGTGAGTAGAAGTGACAGCTCGGTGTTCAGTAGGTCCAGGTATGGTTCGGAACTTACCCGCGAGGCCCAGAGACTGGGCCTGTTGCGATGGTTGAGTCTGGGGTAAGTCTATGGCGTGGTCGTCGCTCTGCTTGCTGGGTAGATGGTGGTGGAAGGTGGCTGTCAAGCCCGACTAGCAGCTAGGCAGTGCTATGAGGCCGGCTAGCTGTCAGACCAGCCAGCTGTCAGACCGGCTAGCTGTCAAACAGGCTACCGGCTAGTGCTCGTCGGGCTCGTGGGAGAAGTAATCCGATAGATAGATGCTTGAACGATCCCTAAGGAATGAATGCACGCACCCAGACAGTACCGCCTGTGTTCAAAGGTCTACATGTACATGTTCACCTCAAACTATCTCTGATGCTGGTGCTGGTGCTTCAAAACGCCACTGAGCAACTTCCACTGAAATTAATAGCGGGGGGCGGGGCTAACGCTCCAGTTCGGTCTCTATCCTTCTTTATACTCTATGGATATAACCAGTCCTTGTCATTTCTTTCTGGACTTTGAAAGCAGTTATAGCTGCAGTACCACAATGTGGTACTGCAGGTGGTGGGGGCGCTGATATGCAGATTATTTAATTTTTGAGTCATTATAATACTGATGCTAGATAAAACCAGGCTTGTTTCCATTCCATGCCAGCTTGGAAAATCAACAATGGTGGACATTGTAAACAAAGTGGAAATGTCCATAGAATACACACAGGAGAGAAACCCTATGGATGTGACTTCTCTCAAATCAAATACCTTAAAACACACAAGATAATTCACACTGGAGAGAAACCTTATGGGTGTGATCAGTGTGGGCAACACTTCTCTCAAATGTCAAACCTTAAATGCCATCAAGTATCCACACTGTGGAGAAACCCTTTCAATGTGATGTGTGTGGAAAATCTTTCAGTCAATCAAATGCTTTAAAAGTTCACAAGGTTGTACACACTGGATTTAAACTGTTCAGTGTGGACAGAAAACGTCATGAGCGTACACATATGAAAGATAAATCTGATCAGTGTGAACAGTATTACAACTTAATTATACAGGACAAGAAACATGTTGCATGATGATCGCTTATGGCATTCTTATTGACTGAGTCAAGAGTTTACAGATACATTATTACAACAGAGCTGTTGCTGCTGACTCGTGTTGGAGCCTGTTAGAACCATTTTTTTATTTTTTGTATTCCATTGCATGTGTGTACATTTTGTATTACTGCTGTAGTCTTGGGGGTACCAAGAAATTGACATTAACATTATGCCAATATGTACCAATGCAACACCCCCCCCCCAAACCGGTTCCTCTTGCAAACCAACAGGGGGGAGGGTGACATCCCTCTTGGCACTAAATCACTGGTTCACCACACACACACCAGTTTGATGTTTACACTGACTAAGCAACCAGGACGCCTCAACCTCCCAGCGACCCCTTTTGCCTTTTTAAGTGCTTAAGCAGGAGATGGGCTGGCACGCAAGAAACCGTTCAACCAAGAAACAGACTCACAAATCAACACGCAAACAGATCTGCGTGGAATTGGATTACAACACGCATACACACTGACATGTGCCTGCCTTAAACGATTCTGTGCTGCAAACACCCACGCAACGCTATAAATGAATGTGTAGGACACCTGTCCTCAAATGTTATTATTACTGTTTCTCCTCTTTGTTCTACCCATGTTCTAACCACTGCGTTGAGACCAGAGTGAACATGTCCGTCAAATGAGAGGAAATGTGTGTGCGTTGGTGCGCACGTGTGTGTGTGGGTGTGTGTGTGTGTGTGTGTGGGTGTGTGTGTGTGTGCGCACACATCTGAAAGAGAAGATGGCTTAAGCGATTAGGCCAGCGATAAGGAGAGAGTGATAGGTGCACAGGACAGCGTCTTTCCCTCTTCCTGTGGTTAAAACTAGATTTGGAGTTAGACAAAGAAAAACGCCTAATTTAGTTTGAGACCCCTTTTCAATATAACGAAGTGTCAAACAAGACACGTTGCTCATTTTGGTCGAGACGCTGGCTGAACCACATCAGCCGGTGCATTCTTTTACGGGCAGCCGGTGGGCTGCACCTCCGCGAAACCACACTAGGACTTAGAGCGAGTCCCGTCTGCTAACAACTTGTGGGTTTCCATATGAAACGATTTGATCGACTTTCATACTTTATACTTTAACCAAAGAAGGACGAGTAAAGTTACACTCACGTGCCGCGCTGGAAACTAATTTTGTCAACTTAACCCTGGTATCCAGTTTCCGAGCGCCGCTGAGGTTTCATCATCAGAAAGGTTGGTCAAAGATGTATTTGAGAACATTCGAGCTCCCAGAACGACATTCGTTTAATACAAATACTAATGATAGGGTTAGCTACCTTTTGACTTAGTTTTGTCATTTAAATCTTACGCCAACCATAGAGCCTCTCCTCTTTTCCTCTTCCCTCTTTCTTCTTCCTAAAACTATACTATCTATTCTTTGCTACGTGTTTTAAACAGAACGAAGCTATAATTGTAATATAATTTTGACCAGATCGAATTTAATTGTGTACTACCCTTGACTAACTCCGCTTCACCGCGCGAGTTATCAACAGTAGGACTCACACCGGCCTGGCAAAATATATATTTTCAATGCACAACAGTTTATTTAGCTGAAGCTCATGTCTCCACTAAATACCTGTTGACGCGCTCGTTCATTTGCTATGTGGTATTATTTTGAATGAATGATTGCACACGTCCAGGTGCAAGTATTTTTGTAACAGTATTTCGATAGAATAAATATCTCATTTTGCTGGTACAATCTAAACAAATCTCCGGACTACTCTTTGATTCCGTCTGTGTGTATTTGATTTGTTTTATATTGGGGGGAACTGTAACACAGTATTTATTCATACCAGGTATTCGTAACTCACGTCTTCAGATAGACGTTTTTATGGTAAGATACACAGTATGTACATAGTTTCAAATCGCTTCATTCCGAGTGGAAACTATGTGTATATTGACAGGCTAAGTGACTCACGTCTTCATTGGACGTTAATGAGATGCAAGTAGATAGGAATTAAATGTGTATTTGATTCGCTGGCGAGTCGGGGTTACATTTGATTTCTGGCTAATTGACATCATACGAAGCCTAATAATTGTAACACTGCTTCATTGCATCTAACCACTGCATGCTTTATTATTATGATTCCGTTGTTATACTGGAGTGTCTGCTTGAATAACAATTTGAAGGTGAGTCTCAATCACATGCGAGGACATGCATAATGGTTTATTTTATTTTACATGTACCTACAAGTTCAATAACTACTACAAGTGACAAATAAAACCTCATATAATACGCCCTGGGTGTTTCATGTTATCATTTTATCATTTGACTTTACTACTTCTACTGTTAACAATCATCGTAAAGTTAACAATCGTTATAAAGTATTCAATCAATCACTAAAAACTTCAAATGAGTTTCAACAATAGGTGTCTAGCAATAATGAATAGGCCTACATGAGAGAATGTTAAATGAAAGGATGTCAGCATTAATTCAGTCTCACTGGCTTGGCTGCTGTAAATAGGTTATTATTATAAACATAGGTTAATATATTGAATCTAACAAAACATAATTTTTTGTCATAAATACATTTTATTACCACTTTATTTGTAGAAGGTTGCATGAGCATGTCTGGGGAGGGAGGGGTGGAGCACAGTATGTTAGATTGTGATTGGTGGAGAGATATGGTTCTATTGTTCTCTTTGGCCAATCATTCACAGCAGTTAGTGGCTCCACGTCAGGCTCTGTAGTATAAGAGTTGGTCTGTGTCAGTTCTCCACAACTCCTCCAGGATATCAATCACTTCTGATCAGATCTGACTGTGGACTCCAGACTTCAGGTGAAGATGAACTCTGTCAACCTCAACTTTGCTGAACAGGAGGAAAGAAAAGACAGTGGTATGTTATCCTCATTTTTTTCCATTCCCCACTGTTTAAACACTACAAGTCTCAATATTCATTGTATTCTCAATCTTTTTGTTTCAATGTAATGAAACATTGAAGTTGAAATTGTAACAAGTCTCAATATTCATTGTATTCTCAATCTTTTTGTTTCAATGTAATGAAACATTGAAGTTGAAATTGTAGTTTCAACTGCAGTACAGCTTTGCTTTGCAGTACATTTAGATCATTTCTGGTTTGTCTAGCAATGAACACTGAACATAGCTCATCTAAAATAAATACAATATTGCATCATGAGTTGCTCTAAGTTGGTAGCAAACATTATTATGGTCATTGTTAGTAGCTACAACTAAAAGTTGTTGGGGATTTACACAGTTTAATGGTTCTGTTAAGTGTGTGTGTGTGGGGGGTGGGGGGGTACATAGATTGATGCACAATCTATGTAAAGCGCCTTGGATAAAGGCGGTATATAAATGCACCATATATTTAGAACACACAACGACCTCTCAACGACCTTCCCTGTCTTTGTTTCCTATCCAGTGTTGCGTCATCGGTCTGGCCTCCCTGTCCTACCAGAGGTGAATGAACAAAGACGCTTGGCTAAGAAAAAACTCCACTGCTGTGACCAGTGTGGAAAATGCTTCCCTACCACAACCAAACTTAAAATACACCAGAGAATTCACAATGGAGAGAAACCCTATGGGTGTGATCAGTGTGGAAAACACTTCTCTCAAATGGAACACCTTAAAACACACCAGATAATTCACACTGGAGAGAAACCCTATGGGTGTGATCTGTGTGGAAATCACTTCTCTCAAATGGCCATCCTTAAAAAACACCAGACAATTCACACTGGAGAAAAACCCTATGGGTGTGATCAGTGTGGACAGCAGTTCTCTAGAATGTCCACCCTTAAACAACACAAGATAATTCACACTGGAGAGAAGCCCTATGGATGTGATCAGTGTGGGCAACACTTCTCTAGAATGTCCACCCTTAAAAAACACAAGATGAGTCACACTGGAGAGAAACCCTATGGATGTGATCAGTGTGGGCAACACTTCTCTCAAATGTCGATCCTTAAACAACACCAGAGAATCCACACTGGGGAGAAGCCCTTTCAATGTGATGTGTGTGGAAAATCCTTTCGTCAATCAAATGATGTAGAAGTTCACATGGTTGTACACACTGGATTTAAACTGTTCCCTTGTGGTCAGTGTGGACAGAGTTTTACTACTTCAAGCCACCGGAAACGTCATGAGCGCACACATAAAAAAGATACATCTGATTAGTGTGAACAGTATGACAACTTAATTATACAGGACAAGAAACATTTTGCATGATGATCGCTTATGCCATTCTTATTGTATTAGTCAAGAGTTTAAAGATACATTATTAGATACATTTATTCCAATGCATCCGACTACTTTCTTTATTACTGCTTCATTGCATCTAACTATTGTCTCCGCTTGAATCACAATTACAACTACCGTACTACTACATATAATAGTTTTATCCTTTGACTTTACTACCTCTACTGTTAACAGTCATGTTAGTATTCAATCAATCAATAAAACATTCAAATCAGTTCATGTCTCTCTACAGTCTACACTCTTATTTTAATAAGGCAGAAGAGTATTTTCAGCTTTGACAATGTGGCACCAGCTTTCTTTAAGAATGTAGTGAAACTTGCAAGCTGGTTTGCAAGCTCTCAGCAATGCAATGTCCTCAGCAATTCAGAATCCACTTGTTACAATGTCAAAGTCAGTCTTTGACTTTATGCAATCAGGCAAAACCTCAAACTACATCTGAGAGGCATCCTTTCCAGATGCTCGAACCACCTAAGCTCAGAATTATTGTGGTAGCCTACTGCTCACTCTGTGACATGTCCTGCCCTAGCTTACTGTTTTCACATTGTCACATGTGAATTATGGCTGTCATAACATCTGCAATTATTATGCATGATTAATTTGTTTGGTGCAGCTGTGTTGTTTACCCTGTGTTGGTGAGGAGACATGGGCATATGATGTAATTGTCATGGTCCACAACATGTGCATGTTTCAGTCCATGCACCATGATCTGAGTTGAGATGTATGTGAGAAATATTACGTAGCCTAATTGCCATGGTTCACAACCAACACGTTCAGTATTGGGTCATCTGAGTTGAGTTCTAAGAAGTGAAAATAAACAAATACTTAGTTTTTGTCTTTGACGGTGGGCTACTTGAGAATGTAACATGATTGTTGAAGTTACCAGGTTACCTCAAACTATTTCTGTCTGAAAAGTAAAGTACAAATATGCATTTAATCTTTTTCTGTAAAGGTAACTGCTATCCACTGCTATCAGTGAGACCTCAGTCTCATTGGCTTGGCTGCTAGAATACCAACCAATATGTGTGACATATGTATTTTCCGTAAACTTTTGGTGTGGAAGGTTGACAGTTTGTGGGGATTATTTTATGTCATTCTCCAACATTCAGAACCGTATAGCAGGGTAGATATGTTACAGCTCTGGTACAGTCTCAGTGATACAAACCCCTTTGTAACATAAAGTTGTTAAAGTTGTGTAACTGGTCAATCTAAAAGGAATGTTTCATTCACACCAATTGTCAGATAACATATCAACTCACCCCATGTCCACAACTACTATTATTCTCTCATAATTTTACTATCATCACATCAACACAAAGGGATGTGTCACCATCCTTACACACAACTGTTAGAACATGACGCATTTCTTATTCTCCACTAGATGTAGTTACATGTAGTACATGTAGTTACAGGCTATGTACAAAGGACAGTATGTACATTGTTGTAACATTAAGACTCACTCCTGGCATGCTCAATATAGTAATAATTCAAGTAAAAGGTGTGTAGACTGTAGGCTACAATAAATACTCATATAGTTCCTAGAGAAACCCTATGAATGTCATCAGTGTGGACAACACTTCTCTAGAATGGCACACCTTAAAAGTCACCAAAAAGTTCACACTGGAGAGAAACCCTATGGATGTGATCAGTGTGGACAACACTTTGCTCACATGAGCAGCCTTAAAGTACACCAGAAAGTTCACACTGGTGAGAAACCGTATGGATGTGATCAGTGTGGACAACACTTCTCTGTATTGGCCAACCTTAAAAGACACCAGATAATTCACACTGGAGAGAAACCCTATGGATGTGATCAGTGTGGACAACACTTCTCTATAATGGCCAAACTTAAAAGCCATCAGAGAATTCACACTGGGGAGAAACCCTATGGATGTGATCAGTGTGCACAACACTTCTCTCAAATGGCATCACCCACCAAAAAAATGGCATTAGTATTTTCTACCAAACAGAAAACACTCTCATTGGGACTCCCACTGGAGTCTCTGCTGTTCACCAAATTGTCTTATGCAACAAAAATGTATGTGTAAAATCTAAATAAATTTGTATATGTGTTTAGCTGTAATGTCTGTATCAAAACTGTATCACGCGCTGTTTACATGTGTGACTAATAAAGTCAATCATACGAAATGAGCAGACAAGATGAAGATGTCACTGTAGGCCTCAATTAGAAAACAATACACTACAGGACTTATTGTGTTGTAAAGGTCGCTGTTATCCATTCTGTATGCTACAAAGGACTGTATTGATGTCCTCATGTTTGAAAGAGAGCCTCTCATCTCCATCTTGATATCCAAGCAGAGCCATTAAGACACATGCAAGGCCATTCAAGTTCCCATATGTAAATGCCATGCAGAACGCATAGCCGTAATTAAGCTTTACGTAAATAAAGGTGGGCTGTGGTTTATATTTGAACAATCTTGCTTGAATAACAAGATGGAGGAGAGAGAGACAGTCCCATTCACACTCAATGATCGACATGCGTAGAGTTGTCATCTACATGTAAATCCATGTGCACAATGGATATAGCAGTGACCTTAAAGGGAAAAAAGTTAAACTGATGCAGTGATAGGTGAGGTGAACTAGTCATGCCCACCAACATCACATGTCCAATCCATTTCCACCATCTTCTCATAAGGATGGTAGCCATGTTTTCCTTAAGAAGGTGTTAGTTGGAGATGGTTTTGGACCACGATATCCATTGTATTTTCCGTAAGCCTTTATTGTTGAAGTTTGATAGTTTAGACAGGACAGGACACAGCTCTGGTACAGTCTCAGCTTGGTGTTGGTGATGTACTGAGTCGACTTCCAGACCACAACAAAGAGCACAGTGAGTTTCCTATAGGCGTGGTGGCAAAACTTTTAGCTTGATTCAGTAAAGCTATAGTATTGTGGCAAAGGTTCTAACTATTCTGTCCTGATTTTCAATTGCATTACATGTACTAGAACCCTATACTCTACCATTGTATGAATGAGATTCTCTCATCTCCCTCTTACGATTTACGCCGAGCCATTAACAAATAAAGTACATATGAAACCTAATTTGCACATGATTGCTCCAAATCCTTTCAGAACCACAACATCAGGTTGTCCGCAATCCGTTCGGCCACCTATGGATGTGATCAGTGTGGACTACACTTCTCTGACATGAACAGCCTTAAAGTACACCAAATAATTCACACAGGAGAGAAACCCTATGGATGTGATCAGTGTGGACAACACTTCGCTCACATGAGCAGCCTTTAAGTACACCAGAAAGTTCACACTGGTAAGAAACCCTATGGATGTGATAAACACTCTCATTGGGACTCCTACAGGAGTCTCTGCTGTTCACCAAATTGTCTTATGCAACAAAAATGTATGTTTAAAATCTCGATCCCTGGATGGCAGCTCTATAGAGCGTCGCAGTCGCGCCCCCTACCATGGCCCAGGAAATGATTCTCCGTTCATTTTCCTCATAGACATTTCAGAAAGTATTTATAAAGACGTTTACGCTTACGATGAACCATGATCTGACTTGAGATGAATGCTAGAATTATCAAACCAACTTTCAGTTTCCGTATGTTTTCTAATCCCTGGTGATGGCGGGCCACTTGAAAATGTAATATGTAATATTACTGTAGTTACAGTAGGTCTACATGTACATGTTCACCTCAAACTATCTCTGATGCTGGTGCTGGTGCTTCAAAACGCCACTGAGCAACTTCCACTGAAATTAATAGCGGGGGGCGGGGCTAACGCTCCAGTTCGGTCTCTATCCTTCTTTATACTCTATGGATATAACCAGTCCTTGTCATTTCTTTCTGGACTTTGAAAGCAGTTATAGCTGCAGTACCACAATGTGGTACTGCAGGTGGTGGGGGCGCTGATATGCAGATTATTTAATTTTTGAGTCATTATAATACTGATGCTAGATAAAACCAGGCTTGTTTCCATTCCATGCCAGCTTGGAAAATCAACAATGGTGGACATTGTAAACAAAGTGGAAATGTCCATAGAATACACACAGGAGAGAAACCCTATGGATGTGACTTCTCTCAAATCAAATACCTTAAAACACACAAGATAATTCACACTGGAGAGAAACCTTATGGGTGTGATCAGTGTGGGCAACACTTCTCTCAAATGTCAAACCTTAAATGCCATCAAGTATCCACACTGTGGAGAAACCCTTTCAATGTGATGTGTGTGGAAAATCTTTCAGTCAATCAAATGCTTTAAAAGTTCACAAGGTTGTACACACTGGATTTAAACTGTTCAGTGTGGACAGAAAACGTCATGAGCGTACACATATGAAAGATAAATCTGATCAGTGTGAACAGTATTACAACTTAATTATACAGGACAAGAAACATGTTGCATGATGATCGCTTATGGCATTCTTATTGACTGAGTCAAGAGTTTACAGATACATTATTACAACAGAGCTGTTGCTGCTGACTCGTGTTGGAGCCTGTTAGAACCATTTTTTTATTTTTTGTATTCCATTGCATGTGTGTACATTTTGTATTACTGCTGTAGTCTTGGGGGTACCAAGAAATTGACATTAACATTATGCCAATATGTACCAATGCAACACCCCCCCCCCCCAAACCGGTTCCTCTTGCAAACCAACAGGGGGGAGGGTGACATCCCTCTTGGCACTAAATCACTGGTTCACCACACACACACCAGTTTGATGTTTACACTGACTAAGCAACCAGGACGCCTCAACCTCCCAGCGACCCCTTTTGCCTTTTTAAGTGCTTAAGCAGGAGATGGGCTGGCACGCAAGAAACCGTTCAACCAAGAAACAGACTCACAAATCAACACGCAAACAGATCTGCGTGGAATTGGATTACAACACGCATACACACTGACATGTGCCTGCCTTAAACGATTCTGTGCTGCAAACACCCACGCAACGCTATAAATGAATGTGTAGGACACCTGTCCTCAAATGTTATTATTACTGTTTCTCCTCTTTGTTCTACCCATGTTCTAACCACTGCGTTGAGACCAGAGTGAACATGTCCGTCAAATGAGAGGAAATGTGTGTGCGTTGGTGCGCACGTGTGTGTGTGGGTGTGTGTGTGTGTGTGTGTGGGTGTGTGTGTGTGTGCGCACACATCTGAAAGAGAAGATGGCTTAAGCGATTAGGCCAGCGATAAGGAGAGAGTGATAGGTGCACAGGACAGCGTCTTTCCCTCTTCCTGTGGTTAAAACTAGATTTGGAGTTAGACAAAGAAAAACGCCTAATTTAGTTTGAGACCCCTTTTCAATATAACGAAGTGTCAAACAAGACACGTTGCTCATTTTGGTCGAGACGCTGGCTGAACCACATCAGCCGGTGCATTCTTTTACGGGCAGCCGGTGGGCTGCACCTCCGCGAAACCACACTAGGACTTAGAGCGAGTCCCGTCTGCTAACAACTTGTGGGTTTCCATATGAAACGATTTGATCGACTTTCATACTTTATACTTTAACCAAAGAAGGACGAGTAAAGTTACACTCACGTGCCGCGCTGGAAACTAATTTTGTCAACTTAACCCTGGTATCCAGTTTCCGAGCGCCGCTGAGGTTTCATCATCAGAAAGGTTGGTCAAAGATGTATTTGAGAACATTCGAGCTCCCAGAACGACATTCGTTTAATACAAATACTAATGATAGGGTTAGCTACCTTTTGACTTAGTTTTGTCATTTAAATCTTACGCCAACCATAGAGCCTCTCCTCTTTTCCTCTTCCCTCTTTCTTCTTCCTAAAACTATACTATCTATTCTTTGCTACGTGTTTTAAACAGAACGAAGCTATAATTGTAATATAATTTTGACCAGATCGAATTTAATTGTGTACTACCCTTGACTAACTCCGCTTCACCGCGCGAGTTATCAACAGTAGGACTCACACCGGCCTGGCAAAATATATATTTTCAATGCACAACAGTTTATTTAGCTGAAGCTCATGTCTCCACTAAATACCTGTTGACGCGCTCGTTCATTTGCTATGTGGTATTATTTTGAATGAATGATTGCACACGTCCAGGTGCAAGTATTTTTGTAACAGTATTTCGATAGAATAAATATCTCATTTTGCTGGTACAATCTAAACAAATCTCCGGACTACTCTTTGATTCCGTCTGTGTGTATTTGATTTGTTTTATATTGGGGGGAACTGTAACACAGTATTTATTCATACCAGGTATTCGTAACTCACGTCTTCAGATAGACGTTTTTATGGTAAGATACACAGTATGTACATAGTTTCAAATCGCTTCATTCCGAGTGGAAACTATGTGTATATTGACAGGCTAAGTGACTCACGTCTTCATTGGACGTTAATGAGATGCAAGTAGATAGGAATTAAATGTGTATTTGATTCGCTGGCGAGTCGGGGTTACATTTGATTTCTGGCTAATTGACATCATACGAAGCCTAATAATTGTAACACTGCTTCATTGCATCTAACCACTGCATGCTTTATTATTATGATTCCGTTGTTATACTGGAGTGTCTGCTTGAATAACAATTTGAAGGTGAGTCTCAATCACATGCGAGGACATGCATAATGGTTTATTTTATTTTACATGTACCTACAAGTTCAATAACTACTACAAGTGACAAATAAAACCTCATATAATACGCCCTGGGTGTTTCATGTTATCATTTTATCATTTGACTTTACTACTTCTACTGTTTACAATCATCGTAAAGTTAACAATCGTTATAAAGTATTCAATCAATCACTAAAAACTTCAAATGAGTTTCAACAATAGGTGTCTAGCAATAATGAATAGGCCTACATGAGAGAATGTTAAATGAAAGGATGTCAGCATTAATTCAGTCTCACTGGCTTGGCTGCTGTAAATAGGTTATTATTATAAACATAGGTTAATATATTGAATCTAACAAAACATAATTTTTTGTCATAAATACATTTTATTACCACTTTATTTGTAGAAGGTTGCATGAGCATGTCTGGGGAGGGAGGGGTGGAGCACAGTATGTTAGATTGTGATTGGTGGAGAGATATGGTTCTATTGTTCTCCTTGGCCAATCATTCACAGCAGTTAGTGGCTCCACGTCAGGCTCTGTAGTATAAGAGTTGGTCTGTGTCAGTTCTCCACAACTCCTCCAGGATATCAATCACTTCTGATCAGATCTGACTGTGGACTCCAGACTTCAGGTGAAGATGAACTCTGTCAACCTCAACTTTGCTGAACAGGAGGAAAGAAAAGACAGTGGTATGTTGAAATTGTAACAAGTCTCAATATTCATTGTATTCTCAATCTTTTTGTTTCAATGTAATGAAACATTGAAGTTGAAATTGTAGTTTCAACTGCAGTACAGCTTTGCTTTGCAGTACATTTAGATCATTTCTGGTTTGTCTAGCAATGAACACTGAACATAGCTCATCTAAAATAAATACAATATTGCATCATGAGTTGCTCTAAGTTGGTAGCAAACATTATTATGGTCATTGTTAGTAGCTACAACTAAAAGTTGTTGGGGATTTACACAGTTTAATGGTTCTGTTAAGTGTGTGGGGGGTGGGGGGGTACATAGATTGATGCACAATCTATGTAAAGCACCTTGGATAAAGGCGGTATATAAATGCACCATATATTTAGAACACACAACGACCTCTCAACGACCTTCCCTGTCTTTGTTTCCTATCCAGTGTTGCGTCATCGGTCTGGCCTCCCTGTCCTACCAGAGGTGAATGAACAAAGACGCTTGGCTAAGAAAAAACTCCACTGCTGTGACCAGTGTGGAAAATGCTTCCCTACCACAACCAAACTTAAAATACACCAGAGAATTCACACTGGAGAGAAACCCTATGGGTGTGATCAGTGTGGAAAACACTTCTCTCAAATGGAACACCTTAAAACACACCAGATAATTCACACTGGAGAGAAACCCTATGGGTGTGATCTGTGTGGAAATCACTTCTCTCAAATGGCCATCCTTAAAAAACACCAGACAATTCACACTGGAGAAAAACCCTATGGGTGTGATCAGTGTGGACAGCAGTTCTCTAGAATGTCCACCCTTAAACAACACAAGATAATTCACACTGGAGAGAAGCCCTATGGATGTGATCAGTGTGGGCAACACTTCTCTAGAATGTCCACCCTTAAAAAACACAAGATGAGTCACACTGGAGAGAAACCCTATGGATGTGATCAGTGTGGGCAACACTTCTCTCAAATGTCGATCCTTAAACAACACCAGAGAATCCACACTGGGGAGAAGCCCTTTCAATGTGATGTGTGTGGAAAATCCTTTCGTCAATCAAATGATGTAGAAGTTCACATGGTTGTACACACTGGATTTAAACTGTTCCCTTGTGGTCAGTGTGGACAGAGTTTTACTACTTCAAGCCACCGGAAACGTCATGAGCGCACACATAAAAAAGATACATCTGATTAGTGTGAACAGTATGACAACTTAATTATACAGGACAAGAAACATTTTGCATGATGATCGCTTATGCCATTCTTATTGTATTAGTCAAGAGTTTAAAGATACATTATTAGATACATTTATTCCAATGCATCCGACTACTTTCTTTATTACTGCTTCATTGCATCTAACTATTGTCTCCGCTTGAATCACAATTACAACTACCGTACTACTACATATAATAGTTTTATCCTTTGACTTTACTACCTCTGTTAACAGTCATGTTAGTATTCAATCAATCAATAAAACATTCAAATCAGTTCATGTCTCTCTACAGTCTACACTCTTATTTTAATAAGGCAGAAGAGTATTTTCAGCTTTGACAATGTGGCACCAGCTTTCTTTAAGAATGTAGTGAAACTTGCAAGCTGGTTTGCAAGCTCTCAGCAATGCAATGTCCTCAGCAATTCAGAATCCACTTGTTACAATGTCAAAGTCAGTCTTTGACTTTATGCAATCAGGCAAAACCTCAAACTACATCTGAGAGGCATCCTTTCCAGATGCTCGAACCACCTAAGCTCAGAATTATTGTGGTAGCCTACTGCTCACTCTGTGACATGTCCTGCCCTAGCTTACTGTTTTCACATTGTCACATGTGAATTATGGCTGTCATAACATCTGCAATTATTATGCATGATTAATTTGTTTGGTGCAGCTGTGTTGTTTACCCTGTGTTGGTGAGGAGACATGGGCATATGATGTAATTGTCATGGTCCACAACATGTGCATGTTTCAGTCCATGCACCATGATCTGAGTTGAGATGTATGTGAGAAATATTACGTAGCCTAATTGCCATGGTTCACAACCAACACGTTCAGTATTGGGTCATCTGAGTTGAGCTCTAAGAAGTGAAAATAAACAAATACTTAGTTTTTGTCTTTGACGGTGGGCTACTTGAGAATGTAACATGATTGTTGAAGTTACCAGGTTACCTCAAACTATTTCTGTCTGAAAAGTAAAGTACAAATATGCATTTAATCTTTTTCTGTAAAGGTAACTGCTATCCACTGCTATCAGTGAGACCTCAGTCTCATTGGCTTGGCTGCTAGAATACCAACCAATATGTGTGACATATGTATTTTCCGTAAACTTTTGGTGTGGAAGGTTGACAGTTTGTGGGGATTCTTTTATGTCATTCTCCAACATTCAGAACCGTATAGCAGGGTAGATATGTTACAGCTCTGGTACAGTCTCAGTGATACAAACCCCTTTGTAACATAAAGTTGTTAAAGTTGTGTAACTGGTCAATCTAAAAGGAATGTTTCATTCACACCAATTGTCAGATAACATATCAACTCACCCCATGTCCACAACTACTATTATTCTCTCATAATTTTACTATCATCACATCAACACAAAGGGATGTGTCACCATCCTTACACACAACTGTTAGAACATGACGCATTTCTTATTCTCCACTAGATGTAGTTACATGTAGTACATGTAGTTACAGGCTATGTACAAAGGACAGTATGTACATTGTTGTAACATTAAGACTCACTCCTGGCATGCTCAATATAGTAATAATTCAAGTAAAAGGTGTGTAGACTGTAGGCTACAATAAATACTCATATAGTTCCTAGAGAAACCCTATGAATGTCATCAGTGTGGACAACACTTCTCTAGAATGGCACACCTTAAAAGTCACCAAAAAGTTCACACTGGAGAGAAACCCTATGGATGTGATCAGTGTGGACAACACTTTGCTCACATGAGCAGCCTTAAAGTACACCAGAAAGTTCACACTGGTGAGAAACCGTATGGATGTGATCAGTGTGGACAACACTTCTCTGTATTGGCCAACCTTAAAAGACACCAGATAATTCACACTGGAGAGAAACCCTATGGATGTGATCAGTGTGGACAACACTTCTCTATAATGGCCAAACTTAAAAGCCATCAGAGAATTCACACTGGGGAGAAACCCTATGGATGTGATCAGTGTGCACAACACTTCTCTCAAATGGCATCACCCACCAAAAAAATGGCATTAGTATTTTCTACCAAACAGAAAACACTCTCATTGGGACTCCCACTGGAGTCTCTGCTGTTCACCAAATTGTCTTATGCAACAAAAATGTATGTGTAAAATCTAAATAAATTTTTATATGTGTTTAGCTGTAATGTCTGTATCAAAACTGTATCACGCGCTGTTTACATGTGTGACTAATAAAGTCAATCATACGAAATGAGCAGACAAGATGAAGATGTCACTGTAGGCCTCAATTAGAAAACAATACACTACAGGACTTATTGTGTTGTAAAGGTCGCTGTTATCCATTCTGTATGCTACAAAGGACTGTATTGATGTCCTCATGTTTGAAAGAGAGCCTCTCATCTCCATCTTGATATCCAAGCAGAGCCATTAAGACACATGCAAGGCCATTCAAGTTCCCATATGTAAATGCCATGCAGAACGCATAGCCGTAATTAAGCTTTACGTAAATAAAGGTGGGCTGTGGTTTATATTTGAACAATCTTGCTTGAATAACAAGATGGAGGAGAGAGAGACAGTCCCATTCACACTCAATGATCGACATGCGTAGAGTTGTCATCTACATGTAAATCCATGTGCACAATGGATATAGCAGTGACCTTAAAGGGAAAAAAGTTAAACTGATGCAGTGATAGGTGAGGTGAACTAGTCATGCCCACCAACATCACATGTCCAATCCATTTCCACCATCTTCTCATAAGGATGGTAGCCATGTTTTCCTTAAGAAGGTGTTAGTTGGAGATGGTTTTGGACCACGATATCCATTGTATTTTCCGTAAGCCTTTATTGTTGAAGTTTGATAGTTTAGACAGGACAGGACACAGCTCTGGTACAGTCTCAGCCAGGCCTGGAATTTCATCCTTTTAGGGGCAAGGCCACTTGGCCTTTAGTGTGGTCAACTTTTTGAGGGCACAAGGCCAAGTGCCAGGGCATGAAGGCCATCAATTAAAACAATGATTTTAAGCGGTCATCATTATTTTAGCTTAAAGGTTAAGGATGATTACATTTTTTTTTATTTAAAGGCGAACATTGGTTCAGAATAGTTCTTCTTAAATAGGCTACATTCATTTTTATAGCCCTATGTTTCTGTTCTGCCTTGTTTGTTTTTCTTCTGCTATAGTCACAACTGTGTGATATGTTCCTTGTTTTTAATTTTCTTCTATTGTTTATACTGTGCAAATTGTTCAGCACCTTCTAACTTTGTTTCAAAAGGTGCTTTATAAATAACATTTACTTAATTACTTACATAACTTTTGAATGAGGGCTTGGTGTAGAAAAGCCTATATTTTGTGCTAAAGTAATATATTGAATAACATATAAATGTAGATTTTAAGGCTAGACTGGCATATGGCATTGTGGGGCTGCAGGACTGAGGACTCTGGAGATAAGTCAAGTGTAAAAAGCATTTTGTACAATTGTGTGCTTATGAACATTTACCACGTTATGTCCGCATTGATACAGAAATGAATGATTATTAAGCGAGCGACGCGTGGTGTACAGTGAGCGCGCTCTGGTGCTTGGCTACTAGCGTTTGGCTAGCGATATTAGCCGTGTAGTGGCCAGCGTTGGCTGTTTAAACAATTTACTCTGTCAACTAACGTAGCAGACGATAGCGTGGTAAATGGTGGAGGAGTCCTGCAGTCTATGCTGTTGCGTGGTGTTGTTTTGTGAGTTTATATGTCCATGAAGACGAGTCACGTTGGTCTTAACACACGGGCTCTGTGTGATAATAATCCTGAAGCGCTGAGTGTCAGTGTGAGTGAGAGCTGTCAGTGCGTGTATGCGTGCATGGAGCGGAGGAGGAGGAGGGAGGAGGCAAAGTAACGCGAAAGAATCAAACCACTTGGCAAATGGCAACACAACTACAATAGCCTACAGACAATACAAGTCTGCGCGAGACGTTTGGGGAAGGTTACCGTAATGACTGGAAAATTGCGCAGAGGACAAACGGTAAAATGAACTGCTGTGGGCGCCGGTCGGGGCACATGGGCACCGCGGCCACTGTGGCCGTCTGGGCATATACTTTTTCGAGGGGCACAAGGCCAAAGAGAGGGGCAACGACGGCCATGGCCGCCGTGGCCGCCGTGAAATTCCTGCCCTGGTCTCAGCTTGGTGTTGGTGATGTACTGAGTCGACTTCCAGACCACAACAAAGAGCACAGTGAGTTTCCTATAGGCGTGGTGGCAAAACTTTTAGCTTGATTCAGTAAAGCTATAGTATTGTGGCAAAGGTTCTAACTATTCTGTCCTGATTTTCAATTGCATTACATGTACTAGAACCCTATACTCTACCATTGTATGAATGAGATTCTCTCATCTCCCTCTTACGATTTACGCCGAGCCATTAACAAATAAAGTACATATGAAACCTAATTTGCACATGATTGCTCCAAATCCTTTCAGAACCACAACATCAGGTTGTCCGCAATCCGTTTGGCCACCGCTGCCATGTGCTCCTACATTACAAGGTGTGTTATTGCCTTCCAAAAGGTATTTCATGTGACTGAAATTACCACACATATACTCTTATAAATAAGTAAGTACCCATGCCGACCCATGAGGCCAAGTACAAGTACACCCCCTGGACATGACGCTAGTATGTCGCAGGGACCAACCCTTGATGCTGAGTGTCAAGCAGGGAGGCACAGGGTCCCATTTGGTATGACTCGGCCGGGGATCGAACCCCGATCTCCCAGTCTCAGGGCGGACACTAACCACAAGGCCACTGAGCTATATACTCTAATAAACAAAAGCTAAAAAAAATTGACTTTGAATGTTTGTCTTTATTTTGTATTTGTGTCACAATTGTTAAACATTATTTACATTGCAAGAAAAGTAACAAAGCATGGCGAAATAAAATAGGTAGCATGAACAAACAGAGTCAAAATCATCTAAATGTGATACAATTACAATTAAACTAATAAAATAAAATTAATATTGAGAGACTATTTCTATTTCTGCCTGAAGCTAAATGTAGTTACAACAGAAAACAGCATACTGTTCTTCCCTAAACAGTTCATTCAAATACTATGTTTCAACAATAATTGTTTCATTGCCATTATATTAATCTAAACTTAGCATGCTCATGTTTTACGCAGTTTAACAGTTTGGCCTTTCCAATAAACATTTGCTTAAGAAGGACCATAATGGATCATCATGCTACACTTAGTTGTGTAGATTTGCTGGAGTTTCTCATCCACTATAAGGAAGCTCTTAAACTAAACAGATGTATCTTTGTGTACACACATGGCATTTCCGGTGTGTTGAATTAGTGTAAAAAAAACCCACAGGAAACCTGGTGTGTACAACCTTGTGAACTTCTATTCTAATTATTTGAATTACTAAAAGCATTTCCACACACATCAAGATGATTTGTGTTTCTCTCCAGTATGAATTATCTGGTGGATTTTAAGACTGGACAAATGAGAGAAGCGTTGTTCACACTGATCACATCCATAGGGTTTCTCTCCAGTGTGAATTCTCTGGTGGGTTTTAAGAGTTCCCATTTGAGAGAAGTGTTGCCCACACTGATCACATCCATAGGGTTTCTCTCCAGTGTGAATTCTCTGGTGGATTTTAAGGCTGTCCATTCGAGAGAAATGTTGTCCACACTGATCACATTCATAGGGTTTCTCTCCAGTGTGAATTCTCTGGTGGATTTTAAGTTTGGACATTATAGAGAAGTGTTGTCCACACTGATCACATCCATAGGGTTTCTCTCCAGTGTGAATTATCTGGTGTCTTTTAAGGTTGGCCAATACAGAGAAGTGTTGTCCACACTGATCACATTCATAGGGTTTCTCACCAGTGTGAACTTTCTGGTGACTTTTCATGTGTGCCATTTGAGAGAAGTGTTGTCCACACTGATCACATTCATAGGGTTTCTCTCCAGTGTGAATTCCCTTGTGTAATTTAAGTTTGGACATTATAGGGAAGCACTTCCCACAATAATCACAGCAGTGGCATTTTTGCGTAGCCAAGCTTCTTTGGTTATTCACATCTGGTAGAACGGGGAAGGCAGACTGTTGATGCAACACTGATTTGGAAACAAAGACAAAGGAAAACGTGTTAAATAATACATTTAGGCAGCCATTTATAATTCATTTCTAAATTGCATTTTAGAAAAATAGACATAGAAAAACTGGTTGTCTTTTGTGTGTGTGCTAATATTAAAACAAATACACAGGCATAGATAAAAACATCCTTATTCTATATACCCATATACACACATAATATGCCAATGAAAAGTAAGTAACTTACAGAGGTCTTGATGATCTTTGGGTCCTCCCTGTTGAGCATAATTGTTCCTGGTGGGTTCCTTGAGAGAGTTCATCTTCACCTGAAGTCTGGGGTCAACAGTCAGATGTGATCAGAAAAGTTTGATATCCTGGAGGAGTTGTGGAAACTGACAACTACAAACTCTTCTTATAGAGTTGTAACCATGCACTAACTGCTTGGATTGATTGGCCAAAGAGGAGAACAATAGAAGCATCTCCACCAATCACAACAAAGTGCTACAGTATGTGTGCTCCACCCCTCTCTATCTCCTCCCCCAGGTCAGGTGCTCCACCCCTCTCTTCTCCCCTAGGTATGTTGTTATGCAACATTCTAGAAATCAACTGGTAACTTGAGATTGCTTTTAGGCGTCATATAATATACATAATGATACATTGATGTATGGACATAAGGTACATCCTAACAGTATATGCAATAATGATGAACTAAAACAAAATAGGTAAAACAAAATACAGTGCAGAAGAGAAAGACATTTATAATAAAAATATATAATAAAAACTCAATGAAAGGCAGTGGGAAACAAAAGTGTAATTGTAATAATAAATAATACACTACAGGACTTATTAGTGTAAACAACAATAGCAAGATGGTGAGAAACCACCCTATCCAGCTTGTGTGGGACAGCAATCTATTAAACACAAAAAACCCCCAAAGAAATCAAACAAACAAATCCCATATGGGGGAACGCCGCTGACCTACGTGGGTGGGGAACACCTCCCCTCAGATTGTCTAGACACACCTGCCACACCTGCCCCAATTACCACAATCAGTGGCAACTAATTGACAGCACAAAACAAAATTTAAATAATTGTATTTAACAACTGATAAAACAATTACTCAAAATTGTTAACAAAAACAAAATGTTAAACAAATTGTCCCTCAAATTACTCAAAACAAGTTTTCATTCAAAACAAATTGTTACCCAAACGATTCAAAACAAATTGTAATTTAAACAAAGTGTTACTCAGTTAATTAGTTACTCAAAAAAAATTGTTACTCAAACACAACCATGCACCTCCTCAACAATGCTGTGACTATAGTTGCCAAAGTAGGCTTCAAACAATACAGGAAATTACTTTTACCTGTCGTGTGCAAATCAAACAGGTAAGGGAAACAAACAGAAGGGTGCTGTCATCTGGAGCAGGACACAGCGAATGGCTGGCAAGCCCTCTTTTATAGAGGTTCCAGGAGCACTGGCCAGGTGCTCCTAATGCACCTAATGAGGAGTCTGAAGTGGGCCGACGCCCACATGATCTGTGGGAGAAACACACACACACAGGGCAGTACCATACACACAGCATAGGCCCTGTAGGCCAGGCCAAGGGGCCGTGACAACATCTTAACTTGTGGTCAAGTTATATAAGTTAGTAGTTATTTCACATTTAGTAATACAATGGGTACAAAACAAAAGCTTCAGTAGATTAGATTTAGGATTACACACTCCTGCTTTAACTCTGACAGTGCTAGTACTCAGCTACTCATTGTTGAATCATGTTGGCACTTTTCATACATTATTGTATATGTGCATATTTGATAAATATAGGTTATTATTATAAACATAGGTTAATATATTGAATCTAACAAAACATAATTTTTTGTCATAAATACATTTTATTACCACTTTATTTGTAGAAGGTTGCATGAGCATGTCTGGGGAGGGAGGGGTGGAGCACAGTATGTTAGATTGTGATTGGTGGAGAGATATGGTTCTATTGTTCTCTTTGGCCAATCATTCACAGCAGTTAGTGGCTCCACATCAGGCTCTGTAGTATAAGAGTTGGTCTGTGTCAGTTCTCCACAACTCCTCCAGGATATCAATCACTTCTGATCAGATCTGACTGTGGACTCCAGGGGTAGAGTGGCTGGAGAGTTGCTCATTGGATATTTAATCTCCATACATGGGGATATCCGACTAACACGTTGGGCTATATGACATATGACATGTCTAGTATGACAATCCCTATATTTGGTCCGGGCTGACCAAGTGCTGACATCAAATTGATGTGGTAGAACCATAGAGTAATAAAAGGATAGAGACCGCACCGGAGTGTTAGCCCCACCCCCTGCTATTAATTTTGATGGAAGTTGCTCAGTGGCGTTTTGAAGCATCCGGAAGACTGCCGGAAGTACAATTATAACTCAATGGGTCGAGTGAGCGGAAGTTAAGCCCGGACCTCAAATTTTAAGGCTGGGCGCGCAAGCTCTCACAGACAAGACACAACCCCCTCCCCACCCTCTGAATGATCTGCTCCTGAGTCCTTCCTATCACATGCTGACCCTGCATGCACGCAGAAGCTTCCACGCATCCACCGTCCGTGATGTGCTGGGACATGATGTGGCGTGCGTGCGCGCGACTGCCCGGTATATTTGAAGATTAACGAGTCCCGAGTCTATCATTTAGAACCACAAAGCTACACGCGTGCTTAAGTGTGGCAGCGTGGCAGCACTGCCAGGCACTGACTGATACATTAGATATAGGAGGAAGTCACTGCGTTGGTTGGTACGGTCCAGTAGCGCCGTTTCCTGTAGTCTGTCTGTCTGTGTGGAAAGTGAAAACATGACGGAAAAACGGATGTCGCGCTGGTATTTCGGGGGGCTCGCCTCCTGCGGGGCCGCATGCTGCACGCATCCTCTGGATCTCATCAAGGTGCATCTGCAGACACAGCAGGAGGTGCAGATGAGGATGACGGGGATGGCTGTCCATGTGGTGAAGAATGACGGACTGCTGGCTTTATATAATGGCCTCTCTGCCTCTCTTTGTAGACAGCTGTCCTATTCCTTGACTAGATTTGCTATTTATGAGACCGTGAGAGACATGCTGGGCAGCACTAACACAGGCCCCATGCCGTTTTACCAGAAGGTCATGCTGGGAGCTTTTGGCGGTTTCACTGGTGGTTTTGTCGGTACGCCAGCAGACATGGTGAATGTCCGGATGCAGAATGATGTTAAGCTACCACCAGAGCTGAGGATAAATTACAAACACGCTGTCGATGGACTCATCAGAGTCTTCAGGGAAGAGGGTGTGAAAAAACTGTTCTCTGGAGCTACCGTGGCCTCCAGCAGAGGAGCACTGGTCACCGTGGGACAACTGGCATGTTATGACCAGGCCAAGCAGCTGGTGGTGGGAACAAGCCTGATGGGAGACAACATGCTCACACATTTCCTCTCTAGCTTCATTGCTGGAGGCTGTGCTACATTCCTGTGTGACGAAGACGAGGCTCATGAACTCTAAAGGAGAGTTCTCGGGGGTGATGCATTGCGTGCGAGACACAGCTAAACTGGGTACCATGGCGTTCTACAAGGGTCTTGTCCCGGCTGGGATACGATTGATTCCTCACACAGTGCTCACCTTCATGTTCCTGGAGCAGCTCAAGAACTACTTTGGCATCATCATCATCATCTCCTGAGCATGCTGTGGATGACCTCTGACCTTCAAAGTCCCTGCACCCCCTGCAAGGTCAACCAATGTGTCACAGGCTGTCACTGCCCATTCCAAATCCCTGGTCCCTGCTCTGTTCTGGCCAATCACAAGGATTCGAAGAAGTGCAGAAGAATGGAAATTAAGTGAAGTTTCATGGGGTTTTGTAGATTTCCATTTTTCTTTCTCTCCCTGTGCATCTTCCCTGTCTATCTTCCCTTCTTCTCTGGAGTCCTGCCTCAGGGCGGACCAGAGGTAGAAAGCTGTCGTTCCCTGATGTCATCGCTAGGGACACATGCTTCAGTAGGCAGGAACTGGGGTTGGCAATGAAGGACCGGTGCTTCAGTAGGCAGGAACTGGGGGTGGCAATGAAGGACCGGGAAGTCTGGCATAGCATTGTGGAATCCATGATCTCGACCGCGGTCGAAAAATGATGATGTGCATCTTCTCAGTTCTTGTGTGGAAACTGGAAGCCAAATACTCATGGTGACTTGCAGTGACCCAAAACATAGTACGCATTGGTTTGCGTAAGGTTTCACCACAGTGGCTGAAAATGTCTGGCTGACCCACAGACCCAGAAAGAGAGTGGAACACTGTATACCTGAAACCTGAACCAAGATAACAACTACACCTGTGTTCTCCAAAATGGAGTGACTTGAACTTCGAGGAAAACTTGACAGAACACGACTCGCTCACTGTATATAAAAAAAAATCACACCCGTGTGAACTGAGTGGTGTAATATAGCCTGTCTGACGTAATGAAATCATGTCTGACGTAATGAAATCACACCCGGGTGAACAGGGTGAACATAGCAACCATGCTCATTTTTTCTGCACAGACTAACAAAGCCAGTTGTAGGAGTGGTTTACACCACTCAAAAATCATGTCTGACGTAATGAAATCACACCCGGGTGAACAGGGTGAACATAGCAACCATGCTCATTTTTTCTGCACTAACAAAGCCAGTTGTAGGAGTGGTTTACACCACTCAAAAATCATGTCTGACGTAATGAAATCACACCCGGGTGAACAGGGTGAACATAGCAACCATGCTCATTTTTTCTGCACAGACTAACAAAGCCAGTTGTAGGAGTGGTTTACACCACTCAAAAATCATGTCTGACGTAATGAAATCACACCCGGGTGAACAGGGTGAACATAGCAACCATGCTCATTTTTTCTGCACTAACAAAGCCAGTTGTAGGAGTGGTTTACACCACTCAAAAATCATGTCTGACGTAATGAAATCACACCCGGGTGAACAGGGTGAACATAGCAACCATGCTCATTTTTTCTGCACTAACAAAGCCAGTTGTAGGAGTGGTTTACACCACTCAAAAATGAAGGAAAACTCCCATAGACTTAAGAAAAAAGAAAATCATTTTATTTGATCATGCTCATAAAGTGTTTTGCTTGCTTTTTAATTGCAATTTGAGCACTTTATGAGCATGGTAAAATAAAAGGAAAAAATGTTTTGTATATGAGTTTTCCTTCATTTTTGAGTGGTGTAAACCACTCCTACAACTGGCTTTGTTGTGCAGAAAAAATGAGCATGGTTGCTATGTTCACCCTGTTCATCCGGGTGTGATTCCTACAACTGGCTTTGTTAGTGCAGAAAAAATGAGCATGGTTGCTATGTTCACCCTGTTCACCCGGGTGTGATTTCATTACGTCAGACATGATTTCATTACGTCAGACAGGCTATATTACACCACTCAGTTCACACGGGTGTCATTTTTTATATACAGTGAGCGAGTCGTGTTCTGTCAAGTTTCCCTCTATGTTTTTGAGACTGTAGTCAAGTTTGAAAAAGGGACAAAGAAAAGCGCAACAGTTTTCTCAGTGAATTGAACTTCAACACATCCCATACCAGCCACTACTGTCCGACCTACGGTCTGTCAGGTCTAAGAGATCTGCTGAGGTACGCGGAAACAGGGGGTAGAAGCCAGGTCAATCTCTCGCCGGTAATGTTACTCTGCGAAATGGTGTCACTTCCACTGTAATGATAGAAGTTTGTGCATATGTGTCCTGTCAGTGCGCCCGCTCCGTTGGAGTATCCGGTTTACTTGTGTTATGTGCAGGATGACTATGAACAGGTTGCGTGCCGTAGCTGGAAGCCAAGCAGTTTGGTCGACAGATGGGCGGTGGGGTTATCTGTTGCCCTCTAACTTCACACAACTGAGACAGAGACTATCCATCACTAAGGACATCACTCACATTTTGTTGACTCTTAAGAATGCCAGTCCATCTGACCAAGGTTGGTATGTTTTATGCATCTGGGCTTCAGGTACAGACCCTTGTGGTCCTGCTTTCCTAGAAATAGTTCCCAGTCCCACACCGCTGTCCGGACTGCTGAATTCAACTTATGAGAACACACAGACCCATCGCAAAGCTACGCTGACTGACACTCTCACACAGATACGCCATGTGACCTACTCCACTGACCACAGGCATCATGATGACCCAGGAGGCCAACTCCAAAAAAAGAAAAGAAAAAAATGCAGAATATTTTTCTCTCGTTTGATATCAATGAAAACCTGTCGGTTGGATTAGTTATGACGTTCCCACACATCGTACGGTCTAAATGGGTTAAGGATTCGTAGTTATAATTCAACCTCCCTCTACAGCAGGGGTGGGGAATTATTTTTCCCAAGGGGCCAAATGAGAAAGAGAAAAAGGCTGAACTAAATTCTGAGTAATATACATTTCATTTCTATATAAAAAGCAGTAAATGGTATTGTTTTGACAAGCTGGTAAGAGTATATGTTATTATTAGGCAATGAATAATTGAGGTTGCCTTTCGAAAAACAGGTTGTCAATTTCACACACACAATTCACGGCAGGAAAGTTGCGTGTACATGAATAAACATGCTTCAAAATAAAAGCACCATTGCTTTTATTTTGCTTTAGTCCACGCATAACGACGGGTAAAATTAGAAAGTAGGTTTTATTTTCTAATTTCCAAGTAACCTTTCACGGGCCGGTCAGAGTCAGCCAAAGGGCTGCATTTGGCCCCCGGGCCGTATAATGCCCAGGTCTGCTCTACAGAGAGGCAAGGAATTGGCGCGTTTACAACCCGGTTGGCCAGATTGATGAACGTCTCCTCACTGAGACGTTCCCTGTCTGTTTCACACGCCCTGGGTATGACATTTCCTGTTATGTCGGCTCACTTCAGGGGTGTGGGAAGGTTTTTAATGTCACTTGCTCTCTGACTGTCTTGAATCGGTTCAACTATACTGACATGGTGTGGCTTTGTGGTAGCAGTTATTATCAGGCGCTACCGCCGAACTGGCGCGGAATCTGCGCTCCTGTCCTTCTTGTCCCGCTTACACTGTTAAGGGATTTGAATCTTTGGTGCCCTTCGAGAAGTCTGCGAGGGTGATGATACTACAGAATCGCATGGGCTTAGACCTGATTTACGCAGCTAAATCTGGCCTGTGCCATGTGTTGTCTGACAGCTGCTGTAGCTTCATACCAGATGTATCAGGCAATCTCTCAACTGTGATTGATCACATGAATTTCCTCCTAGGTGACATGAAAGAGGATCCACACGTTTTACCACAAACAGGACAGGGAAGAGCACTGGCTGGGGGTGTGGTTCTGGCTTCATGTCTCCTTTGACGTTTCTCTGGTCCGTCGATCACCTCTGTCCTCCTCAAGCTTGCGCACTCCTTGTTGGAGGAGGTGCCGCCAGATGGTGCGTTGAGCTGCAGTGACCTCCAGCTGAGTCGGGTTCAGGCAGCATTTCCTCATGGCAGTCTTTAGTTGGTCTTTGTAGCGCTTTTTCGGGCCTCCTGCCAAGCGACGACCATGGTGGAGCTGGCCTGAGACAAAAACACAAGACTGCAGGGACAGGACTGCAAACCAAAATGAACTGGTTGAGAGAGACTGAGCTGATGAGAGATGAGATATACTTTATTAATCTCCGAAGGGAAATTGAAGCGCTACAACAGCATAATGTGACACATTAAATCAAGCTGGACAGATATGAATGAAATAAATAAAATAAAACCCCTCGCAGCAAAATGCCTGCGGGCATCGTACTGCCCGCGGGCCAAATACGACCTGCGGGCTGACTCTGACCGGCCCGCGAAAGATTACTTGATAATTAGAAAATAGAACATACTTCCATTACATTATGGGTGGCCTAAAACCGCATTGCTTTTATTTTGAAGCCCATGTATTCTCACAGTGCACGCAACGCCGTGAGCTTGTGGATCATCTGTTTTCGGCACACAAGTCGACACCGTTGTACCAGCCTGCCAGGCTTCCAAGTCTCAACAATATCTGGTTGGCTTGTTATTGTGTTTTCAGAACGTTCTTTAATGGTTGTGACTCAACACTCATCTCATGCTTAGTAAGCAGCGCGCCATGTGGGTTGTGAAAGTGGCACCAACAGTGTCCTCCGAATGGAGGAACAACTATTAAGAGAGCTATCTCTAATGCTCTTATTGTTAAAATAAAATGCTATAGTATTTACATGACTTGATTTAAGGTGAGACATGGTAGGTGAATAGGGAAAAAAAGTTAACTAATAGCTATCACAATGCAACTTCTCCAGTTGATTACTTATATTAAAACTAAGATTTTTTTGTATTACAAGTTTTCTGAAATTATATGTTTAAATATGCAAATTAGGCATTATATGCGCTAATTTGCATACATTTCGGGACGATAAATCTGAAGATCAGATAAAGCCAGGTTCAAAATGATTGTTTCATTTTGTTGACATATTCGAGACAAAGAAAATTACAGAAGGGATTTTAGATATCTCTAATTATCACTCCACAAATCAGAAAATAGTGTCAACAGGCATTAAAAAC
Source organism: Electrona antarctica (assembly GCF_951216825.1). Classification (NCBI taxonomy): domain Eukaryota; kingdom Metazoa; phylum Chordata; class Actinopteri; order Myctophiformes; family Myctophidae; genus Electrona; species Electrona antarctica. The sequence continues at coordinate 54,877,624 of NC_136812.1, read as the reverse complement.
CCCAATTTTCGGCATGTTTTTAGGTATAAATTGTGATGTAAATCAGGCTGTGAATGATATATCAACAAACCCATCTGTAAATATCTGCAGAATATAGTTATGAATAAGACTGGAAAGTTTGGTGTATGTGAGTGCAACTGAAGTGGAGATTCTTTGTCCCAGGTATGAGGAAAACTCATTTTGAGTAAACGGCCTTTAAAGAATTGTAGGCCTATTGTAAAATTCCAAAATATATTTACCCAGGGTATCTGGGCTAAACTCAAGAACTTGTTTCCAGCCAGGCCCTGCTCATAGAACATTTCATGGTAGTGGTTCAATGCCTTGCTCAAGGGCACTTCAGCGGTGGTAATTTTAATGTGTCGGACCGCTGATTCGAACTGGCGACCTTCCGGTATCAAGACCGCTCCGCAATCCGTTCGGCCACCGCTGCCACAAACGTCTGGGTGGAATATCGTAAATAGTATGACTAAGGGATGTGTCACCAACCTTACACGCAATTACTGTTCTATTTATACAGTTCTATACAGGGTAAGTACAATGTACAGTATGCGTTCTGCAACCTTATAAGACATGGTCCTGTCATGTTCATTGTAGCAATAGTTCAAGTAAAAGGTCACATCCATATGGTTTCTCCCCAGTGTGAATTCTCTGGTTGCTTTTAAGTTTTGACTTTTCAGAGAAGTGTTGTCCACATGATCACATTCATATGGTTTCTCTCCAGTGTGACTGTTCTGGTGTGTTTTAAGGCTGTTTGTGTGAGAGAAGTGTTGTCCATACGGATCACAGAATGAAGCAGCTCTTGTTAGTGTTGTCAAACTTGATTGAACAGATCAAATTAACTTTCTATGCAGCACTTCCCCTCAAGCACCTAATGACCTGATAGGAAAAATGAAAAGATGGCATGATTAGAACAATGATGGAAAATAATAAGCTGAACTACTTAAGTGCCAAAGTACTTAAAGGGGAAAGCCACCCATTTTCAACATTTTACTATGTCATTAATATACCTTAGAGCTGTTGTGTGGAAATAATAAAAGAAAGTCCTCCCATTTTGTGTTTCCTAGAACTGTAATTATGAAAAAAAATCATTAACATGGTGAAACACATCTTGATGACATCATCAAGATGTGTTTCACCATGTTAATGTTTTTTTTCAGACCTAGTACAACATAGTAAAATGTTGAAAATGAGTGGAATGCCCCTTTAAGTAGTTCAGCTTGTGTCAGGATCAACATTGGAGTCAAATGGTTCAGGCTGTAATGAAGTACACACCTGGTTCATTGATGCTGACTGGGACATTGTAATGCTAATGCAGTGTATGTGACTCTCCTATCATTCAATTCACCGTTTCACACATTTTAATGAGTCAGATTGAATAGACAGCAGCCAGTTAATTAAAGGAGGTGAAACACATGTGTTGTGATGACCTTTCTGTAATGAACAAACAAAGGACCAGAGCTGTTACATTTTATTTGAAAAACAAGAACATATGAACATGTTTTACACTAGTAAACCATGCCCATACAATTCAACATTAAATTAAGACAAACAACGACAAATAATCTAAACAAATGATACAAAAAAATAAGGGATTGTGTGTGGTGACATCACACATCAACTATTACTACACCACTATAGTGCATATAGTCATTTCACAGTAACCTATCACCAGTTAATATTAGAAGTTGAAAATAGATAAAATTTCATTTTTATCAATCATGCTGTCAACTCAATTGGCTCCTCTGAAAAAAGCACTCATCATTTAATAGCTTTTCCCTCTGAAGGCCTATGTGTCTTCATGTGTGTTTTCACACTACTATTTTTCTAAACCTTTAGCCGCAAACTTTACACCCAAAGGGCTTTTTCCCCTGTATGAGTCCTCATGTGTCGTTTTAAGTCCCTATTTTGACTACATCCCTTGCACAAACTGTACATGTAAAGGGCTTTCCCCCTGTATGTGTCATCATGTGGGCTTTTAGATTATCTTTGCGAATAAAGCCCTTTTCACAAACTTTACACTCAAAGGGTGTTTCCCCTGTATGAGTCATCATGTGTGATTTTAGATTGTTTGTGGTATTGCAGCCTTTGCCACAAACAGTACATGTAAAGGGCTTTACCCCAGTATGAGTTATCATGTGTGATTTTTGCCACACACTGCAAATAAAAGGTTTTTCCCCGGTATGAATCATTGTATGCATCTTCAGATTAACATTTCGGTTAAACATTTGGGGTCATGGAGCAGCTTGTTGCTCAAAGACAAACTAACTCCTCCCATATGTTGTGCATTGTGTGATTTAAGTTTGTTTGAACCTGAATGAAGCCCCAATTGATAGCATTTAATCTATGTCCTGGTGTCTGTTTGAAGTGATTCCAAGGTTTGAAGAAGGTTTTCACTTATTATTTATGGTTTTAGTTAAGTGCTGATATTGGGAATTAATTGCTTCACAACTCAAACTAATAGCAAGGCGAACTCTCCTCTATTATTACGGGGATCAGATGGGCTACAATGTGAAGCCCTTTCTGAAATGAACACACATAAAGTACTTGTGGCTGTCAAAACTTTATTTGTAAAAGAAGAAAATATGAACATATATGTTAAACTCCATAGAATCTAATCAAAATTATCAACATAAGTGATTGCCTGTGATGAGATAACATGTCAACATGCCGCAACAATTAATACACCACTATTCTTTTGACATTGCCCTATCAGCAGGTAATACTACAAGTTGAAAATAGATTAAAACAACAACAATCATGTTATAGTCAATCATGTTGAATACAGAGATAACATGTCAACACACAGCAACAATTAATACACCACTATTGCATGGTTCTGAATTAATATAATAATGAATTAGTTTCTTTATTCCGGGCAAATGTGGACAGACAGTGATTTTGACATCCTATCAATAACATATCAGCAGGTTGAAAATAGATGAAAAAAAACAACAACAATCATGTTATAGTCAATCATGTTGAATACATTGGTGATAATTATGTTTCAACTCCAATTGGCTTCTTTGAAAAAGGCACTCATCATTTAACAGCTTGTCCCTCTGTGTGTCTTCATGTGTGCTTTTAAAGTGACCACTAATTGTACTAAATCTTTTGCCACATACTTTACACTCAAAAGGCTTTTCCCCTGTGTGAGTCCTCATGTGTGTTTTTACTAGATTAATTGACTAATCAGACTTAATCCGACACAAACCTTACACCCAAAGGGCCTTTCTCCTGTATGTGTCCCCTGCATGTGTTCTTTTAATTCCCTATTTTGACTAGAGCCCTTGCCACAAACGTTGTGGCAAGGGCTCATAAATGTTTTTTCCCCTGTATGTGTGATTTTAGATTACCACGTTTAGTAACAAGACAATGAGAATCAACAGGGGAGATGTCATCTGCATGTCAACGGTGCAAGTACATGGCATTTCCCCTGTATGAGTCACCATGTGCAAGGTATTATAAAGTATACAGCCTTTGCCACAACATATTTTCCCTCTGTATGTGTCCTGTGTGAAATTTGTATTTTGCTGTAAGTGTCATGTGTCTTTTTGCCCTGTATGAGTCTTCATGTGTCTTGTTAGACCACCCATTTGACTAAATCCTTTGCCACAAACCTTACACTCAAAGGGCTTTTCCCCTGTATGAGTCCTCATGTGTTTTTTTAGATCACGCATTTGATTACAGCCTTTGCCACAAACAGTGCAGGTTAAAGGCCATTCCCCTGTGTGAGTCATCGTGTGTGATTTTAGATGACCATGCTGAGTAAAGTCTTTGCCACAAACTGTGCAACTAAATGGCCTTTCCCCTGTATGGGTTTGCATGTGTGCATTTAAATGGGTCATGGTATTGCAGCCTTTGCCACACACTGTGCAAATAAAGGGCTTTTCCTCTGCATGAAACATTGTATGCGTCTTCAGATGTCCCTTTTGATTAAACCTCTTGCCACACACTGTGCAAATAAAGGGTTTTTCCCCGGTATGAATCATTGTATGCATCTTCAGATTAACATTTCGGTTAAACATTTTGCCACAATATGTGCAACTAAAACTTGTCTTCCCTGTGTGACTCATTATGGAGTGACTTTGTTTTGGAGCTTTGGGGTCATGGAGCAGCTTGTTGCTCAAAGACAAACTATCTCCTCCCATATGTTGTGCATTGTGTGATTTAAGTTTGTTTGAACCTGAATGGTCAACCATGGTCTCATCCCACTTTTCACTGTCTTCAGTGTCAGATTCAGAACAGTGTGAAGGGAGGAGCTGATCATCACTAGTTGGTTGTGATGTTCCACAGTCCTCTACATCAGCTTGTGTTTCTTTGTGTTGAGATGAGGTGTTGGCTACAGGTCCTGTTTGTATGTTTTCGTTATCATCTTCAAGTTTCACTGATAGTAATGTCTCTTTTGATCCACCATCTTCAGTGTCAAATTCAGAACAATGTGAAGAGAAGAGCAGTGTTGTAGTGTGTGCTACAAGTTCTGTGTGTATGTTTGCATCATCATCTTCATGTTTCACTAATGTATCTGTTGATCCACCACCATCCTCTGATCTTTGAAGTAGCTCCTCCTGTTCATCTTTAATCTTTGGAGACTCTGGTTCCTCCTGGACCAGGCTGGATGTTATCTCCTGCTGCTCAGGGAACACCTCCTTTTTACACACAGGGAGATTAAGGTAGTCTGTCATGTTTTCATCATGATCTTCACCTTTCACTGATAGTAATGTCAGCATTGATCCATCAGCCTCATCTGATCGTTGAAGTAGCTCCTGCTGTTCTTCTTTAATCTGTGGAGACTCTGGTTCCTCCAGGACCAGACTGGAGCTCCACTTATCCTTCCCGGGAAAAACCTCCTCTTTACACACAGGGAGGACATCTAGGCAAAAGATTAAAAATAAAAAGATACAAATAACAATTAAAGTCTGAATGCTAACAACACCGTAATGTGGTTCAATGTGTCTTTGTAATGGTCAAGATGATATTGCAGTGTTTAATATTTGTATTCAGTAAAATAAACCTGTATATATTCAGCATCCTTAAAACTCCCAGCTCTATATAAGACCAGTCTAAAATGAAGACACTGTAACTATAACACTATTGCCAATGCAACATCACACAATGTATTCAATATAGAACAATCACATTTTAGGGAATGCTCAAAATGACCTGTGCAAAGACAAACACATACTTACGAAACCACATAATATGAAACTTTTTACTACTTTATATTTCACCTTCTGGTTCTATATTGACTGTTTTTAAGACAACAATTCAAACTGAGATTTTACAGTATAGTGATTTGACCAACCTGCTCTGTGTAGTTTGACAATTGGTTGTAAAACCATATCCAGTAGTCTGCGTTGGCTGTCAGTTTCTTGCTTGATGTGGAAGGCTTCATCCTCATACTCTGTTAGAATTCTTTCAACGATCCAAAATATCTCTTCAGCAGCAGCAGATAGTCTCTGGTTGATCAAGGACTTCAATGTTTGTAGTAAATCCATGAATTAGACTGATACTGCTTCAGCTAGTGCAGAAAGTTTTTTTAAATTAGACTGATACTATAGTAATAATAAAAGTCTGTTAACTAACTTTGGAAATCTAGTAAAAATAAGCACAACAAAAGAACCAACACGTAATGCTTCAGCTAGTGCAGAGTAAGTTCAGCTCTTAACAACTAGCAGAGATTAATGTGACACCAAGCAGAACAAACTCTTGTTAAATACTAACAGAGGGCCCTGATGGTCCAATCAGAGTGAGAGGGCCCTGATGGTCCAATCAGAGTGAGAGGGCCCTGATGGTCCAATCAGAGTGAGGGGGCCCTGATGGTCCAATCAGAGTGAGGGTGCGGGAACAAAACAAAGGGACATTCAGATTTAGTAAAACGCTGCACTATGTAACTTTCCTGTCAGATTTGAACCTGGTTGCCTTAATAGAAAACACATCTTCAGGAATCATAGCAAAACAAATAAAACAAGCAGGGAAGGGAAAACAAAAATTATATAAGAGCAAAAACAATCAACAGATATTAATGAAATAAAGATAATACATTGTCGTTGTAGAAGAATCATTTAAAATATATTAATGAAAGGCAGCAGCAAACATGCATATTTTAGCTGTGTATGGAATGTGTGCCCATGGCATTCTCCCAGCCAATTTGAGTCTGGTCTGTAGGTTATTCCATGACCAGGGCCCAAAAAACGCACAGCTTTTTTCCCCCAGCCTCAGATTGTGTGTGGGTTAGGACATAGCACAGCCAAGCATTTGATCTGAGATTGAGAGAGTTTTGGACACGTTCAAAAATAGAACACATGTTTTACATTACAAAACAGACAATAGCACATTGTTGGAGAGTACGCCAGTGGTGATCCTTTTGAAACTTCTCAGGGGAATTTCCGATGCCAATTTGAGTCTGGTCTGTAGTTCGTTCCACAACCTTGGGCCAAAGAAAGAATGTTTTACCTCCCTCAGATGCAAATGAGGGTACTATATTGCCCACGGCCTACGCGGAGATACACTCTATTCAACCATGTCATGAGTTTAAACATGCATGTGTGAAATGTCTTTTTGACCATGACAGAATGACTTCATAGAATGTTGTGCAGTTATCTTAGTGAATGTTTAACCTTGTCAAATCCTAATGTATAAATGGAAAATAGATCAAGTTATTTTTGTCCCCTTTCAGATTGCAGGAGGATAAGTATTTTCCAGTCTAAATAACTTAAATGCAAATTATCCCCTATCCTATATGCATGTTAGACTCCATTCACAAAATATAATATGCACTCTACTCTACTACTAAAAGGATCACATGCAAATTGATTGTTCCATCCATTCAACAACAGGGTACACACCCTAATCAATTCTCACCTGTCCATTAACAATGGGGCAAACATCCTCCAAAATATTGCACAACATTCACAACCTGTGTGTTCTTACTCTTCGAACAAGTTACATAAATATGGAATCCCCATAGCCTACCATAAATACTGGAATAATTGGTGTTATAACTGGCATGTGTACATGTAAACCATAGAGTGTACAGTAGCATCATGCTTACTGTACATGTAAACCACACACATCTACACACAACTGACTCAATAGTCCATCAAGAGTAGGTCAATCTGAAAGACATGTCTCACATGTTTCATTCATACCAATTGTCAGATAACATATCAATTAACTTCATGTCCACAAATAGCCTACTATTAAATAAGGGATGTGTCACCATACTTACACACAACTATTCTCCACTAGATTTACATGTAGTTAGTGATGAGATAACATGTCAGCACACCACAACAATTACTACACCACAATTATTTTGACATTGCACTATCAGCAGGTATTACTACAAGTTGAAAAAGATACAATAAAAACCAACAACAATCATGTTATAGTCAATCATGTTGAATACATCTAGCTGATTAATTTGGTGATAATGATGTGTCAACTCCAATTGACTTCTTTGAAAAAGGCACTCATCATTTAACAGCTTGTCCCTCTGTGTGTCTTCATGTGTGCCTTTAGACCACTACTTTTACTAAACATTTTGCCACATACTTTACACTCAAAAGGCTTTCCCCCTGTGTGAGTCCTCATGTGTGTTTTTACTAGATTACCAATCTGACTAATCCGACACAAACCTTACACACAAAGGGCCTTTCTCATGTATGTGTCCCCATGTGTTATTTTAATTCCACATTTTGACTACAGCCCTTGCCACACACGTTACAAGTAAATGTTTTTTTCCCCTGTATCCGTCATCATGTGTGATTTTAGATGACCTTGTTGAGTCTTTGCCACACTGTGCGACTCATGAACGAACAAATCAAATTAACAGGTTCCATGCAGCACTTCCTACTGACCTGATGAAAAAGAAAGATGGCATGATTAGAACAGTAAGCCAATGACCAATGAAGTACTTAAGTAGTGTGTCTATCTTTAATGCACTTTGTTGCTTGTTCATTGTAACTACGGTGAAATTTACAAACACATGCTATGTACAAACTCAGGATCAACATTGGAGTCAAAATGGTTCAGACTGCAGTGAAGTATACACAAAGTATTCATTGATGCTGACTGGTACGTTTTAATGCTAATGCAGTGTGTCGCTCCTATCATTCCATTCACTGTGTTTCTCACATTCTAATCAGTCAGATTGAGAGTGAATAGACAGCAGCCAGATAATTAAAGGAGGTGAAACATGTGTTGTGATGACCTTTCTGTAATGAACACACATACATGACCATAGCTGTTAAACCTTTATTTGAAAAATAAGAAAATATGAACATGCATTTTTTTACCGAGTAAACCTTGCCTAATGATCAAAATAAGGGATGATCTTGAATTAATTAATATGATAATGAATGAGTTTATACATTCCCGATACATGTACATACAGTCATTATTTAACATATTAACTTTACACTCAAAAGTATTTTCCCCCTGTATGAGTCCTCATGTGTCGTTTTAAGTCCCTATTTTGACTAAAGCCCTTGCCACACACAGTACAGGTAAAGGGCTTTTCCCCTGTATGAGTAATCATGTGTGCTTTTAGATTATCTATGCGAATAAAGCCTTTTTCACAAACTTTACACTCAAAAGGTTTTTCCCCTGTATGAGTCATTGTGTGTGATTTTAGATGACCATGTTGACTAAAGCTTTTGCCACACACTGTGCAAATAAAGGGTTTTTCCCCGGTATGAATCATTGTATGCATCTTCAGATTAACATTTCGGTTAAACATTTTGCCACAATATGTGCAACTAAAACTTGTCTTCCCTGTGTGACTCATTATGGAGTGACTTTGTTTTGGGGCTTTGGGGTCATGGAGCTGATCATCACTAGTTGGTTGTGATGTTCCACAGTCAGCTTGTGTTTCTTTGTGTTGAGATGAGGTGTTGGCTACAGGTCCTGTTTGTATGTTTTCGTTATCATCTTCAAGTTTCACTGATAGTAATGTCTCTTTTGATCCACCATCTTCAGTGTCAAATTCAGAACAATGTGAAGAGAAGAGCAGTGTTGTAGTGTTTGCTACAAGTTCTGTGTGTATGTTTGCATCATCATCTTCATGTTTCACTAATGTATCTGTTGATCCACCATCATCCTCTGATCTTTGAAGTAGCTCCTCCTGTTCATCTTTAATCTTTGGAGACTCTGGTTCCTCCTGGACCAGGCTGGATGTTCTCTCCTGCTGCTCAGGGAACACCTCCTTTTTACACACAGGGAGATGAAGGTAGTCTGTCATGTTTTCATCATGATCTTCACCTTTCACTGATAGTAATGTCAGCATTGATCCATCAGCCTCATCTGATCTTTGAAGTAGCTCCTGCTGTTCTTCTTTAATCTGTGGAGACTCTGGTTCCTCCAGGACCAGACTGGAGCTCCACTTATCCTTCCCGGGAAAAACCTCCTCTTTACACACAGGGAGGACATCTAGGCAAAAGATTAAAAATAAAAAGATACAAATAACAATTAAAGTCTGAATGCTAACAACACCGTAATGTGGTTCAATAATGGTCAAGATGATATTGCAGTGTTTAATATTTGTATTCAGTAAAATAAACCTGTATATATTCAGCATCCTTAAAACTCCCAGCTCTATATAAGACCAGTCTAAAATGAAGACACTGTAACTATAACACTATTGCCACTGCAACATCACACAATGTATTCAATATAGAACAATCACATTTTAGGGAATGCTCAAAATGACCTGTGCAAACACATACTTACGAAACCACATAATATGAAACTTTTTACTACTTTATATTTCACCTTCTGGTTCTATATTGACTGTTTTTGTTGAGTGGTGTAAACCACTCCTACAACTGGCTTTTGTGTGCAGAAAAAAATGAGCATGGTTGCTATGTTCAAAATAATTTCTGACGTAATTAAATCACACCCGGGTGAACTGGATGACCGTAGCAACCATGGTCATTTTCTCTGCACAAAAAAAGCCAGTTGTGAAATCACATCCAGGTGTGATTTCATTACGTCAGATCAGAGCTGATCAGGCTATATAATACCTTGCCTTATATAATACCTCACATCGGACAAAAACTCCAGCTGAATCAACTTCATGGTCACAAATCATCACATCAGAAGACGAGTCTACCTAGCCAAAGATCTTTAACGTCAGACATTACGTCAGACCACAGCTGATCATGCTATATAAAACCTTACACCACTCAGTTCACACGGGTGTGATTTTTTTAAGACAACAATTCAAACTGAGATTTTACAGTATAGTGATTTGACCAACCTGCTCTGTGTAGTTTGACAATTGGTTGTAAAACCATATCCAGTAGTCTGCGTTGGCTGTCAGTTTCTTGCTTGATGTGGAAGGCTTCATCCTCATACTCTGTTAGAATTCTTTCAACGATCCAAAATATCTCTTCAGCAGCAGCAGATAGTCTCTGGTTGATCAAGGACTTCAATGTTTGTAGTAAATCCATGAATTAGACTGATACTGCTTCAGCTAGTTTAAAAAAAAAAATTAGACTGATACTATAGTAATAATAAAAGTCTGTTAACTAACTTTGGAAATCTAGTAAAAATAAGCACAACAAAAGAACCAACACGTAATGCTTCAGCTAGTGCAGAGTAAGTTCAGCTCTTAACAACTAGCAGAGATTAATGTGACACCAAGCAGAACAAACTCTTGTTAAATACTAACAGAGGGCCCTGATGGTCCAATCAGAGTGAGAGGGCCCTGATGGTCCAATCAGAGTGAGAGGGCCCTGATGGTCCAATCAGAGTGAGAGGGCCCTGATGGTCCAATCAGAGTGAGAGGGCCCTGATGGTCCAATCAGAGTGAGAGGGCCCTGATGGTCCAATCCGAGTGAGAGGGCCCTGATGGTCCAATCAGAGTGAGAGTGCGGGAACAAAACAAAGGGACATTCAGATTTAGTAAAACGCTGCACTATGTAACTTTCCTGTCAGATTTGAACCTGGTTGCCTTAATAGAAAACACATCTTCAGGAATCATAGCAAAACAAATAAAACAAGCAGGGAAGGGAAAACAAAAATTATATAAGAGCAAAAACAATCAACAGATATTAATGAAATAAAGATAATACATTGTCGTTGTAGAAGAATCATTTAAAATATCTTAATGAAAGGCAGCAGCAAACATGCATATTTTAGCTGTGTATGGAACGTGTGCCCATGGCATTCTCCCAGCCAATTTGAGTCTGGTCTGTAGGTTATTCCATGACCAGGGCCCAAAAAACGCACAGCTTTTTTTCCCCAGCCTCAGATTGTGTGTGGGTTAGGACATAGCACAGCCAAGCATTTGATCTGAGATTGAGAGAGTTTTGGACACGTTCAAAATAGAACACATGTTTTACATTACAAAACAGACAATAGCACATTGTTGGAGAGTACGCCAGTGGTGATCCTTTTGAAACTTCTCAGGGGAATTTCCGATGCCAATTTGAGTCTGGTCTGTAGTTCGTTCCACAACCTTGGGCCAAAGAAAGAATGTTTTACCTCCCTCAGATGCAAATGAGGGTACTATATTGCCTGCGGCCTACGCGGAGATACACTCTATTCAACCATGTCATGAGTTTAAACATGCATGTGTGAAATGTCTTTTTGACCATGACAGAATGACTTCATAGAATGTTGTGCAGTTATCTTAGTGAATGTTTAACCTTGTCAAATCCTAATGTATAAATGGAAAATAGATCAAGTTATTTTTGTCCCCTTTCAGATTGCAGGAGGATACGTATTTTCCAGTCTAAATAACTTAAATGCAAATTATCCCCTATCCTATATGCATGTTAGACTCCATTCACAAAATATAATATGCACTCTACTCTACTACTAAAAGGATCACATGCAAATTGATTGTTCCATCCATTCAACAACAGGGTACACACCCTAATCAATTCTCACCTGTCCATTAACAATGGGGCAAACATCCTCCAAAATATTGCACAACATTCACAACCTGTGTGTTATTACTCTTCGAACAAGTTACATAAATATGGAATCCCCATAGCCTACCATAAATACTGGAATAATTGGTGTTATAACTGGCATGTGTACATGTAAACCATAGAGTGTACAGTAGCATCATGCTTACTGTACATGTAAACCACACACATCTACACACAACTGACTCAATAGTCCATCAAGAGTAGGTCAATCTGAAAGACATGTCTCACATGTTTCATTCATACCAATTGTCAGATAACATATCAATATTAACTTCATGTCCACAAATAGCCTACTATTAAATAAGGGATGTGTCACCATACTTACACACAACTATTCTCCACTAGATTTACATGTAGTTAGTGATGAGATAACATGTCAGCACACCACAACAATTACTACACCACAATTATTTTGACATTGCACTATCAGCAGGTATTACTACAAGTTGAAAAAGATACAATAAAAACCAACAACAATCATGTTATAGTCAATCATGTTGAATACATCTAGCTGATTAATTTGGTGATAATGATGTGTCAACTCCAATTGACTTCTTTGAAAAAGGCACTCATCATTTAACAGCTTGTCCCTCTGTGTGTCTTCATGTGTGCCTTTAGACCACTACTTTTACTAAACATTTTGCCACATACTTTACACTCAAAAGGCTTTCCCCCTGTGTGAGTCCTCATGTGTGTTTTTACTAGATTACCAATCTGACTAATCCGACACAAACCTTACACACAAAGGGCCTTTCTCATGTATGTGTCCCCATGTGTTATTTTAATTCCACATTTTGACTACAGCCCTTGCCACACACGTTACAAGTAAATGTTTTTTTCCCCTGTATCCGTCATCATGTGTGATTTTAGATGACCTTGTTGAGTCTTTTCCACACTGTGCGACTCATGAACGAACAAATCAAATTAACAGGTTCCATGCAGCACTTCCTACTGACCTGATGAAAAAGAAAGATGGCATGATTAGAACAGTAAGCCAATGACCAATGAAGTACTTAAGTAGTGTGTCTATCTTTAATGCACTTTGTTGCTTGTTCATTGTAACTACGGTGAAATTTACAAACACATGCTATGTACAAACTCAGGATCAACATTGGAGTCAAAATGGTTCAGACTGCAGTGAAGTATACACAAAGTATTCATTGATGCTGACTGGTACGTTTTATAAGGCTGTCCCCAAACATTCAAGGTTCGAATGTTCGCTCGTTAGGGTTGGCACTCGAATCTTAATTAATGTGCTTGAACCATTCGTTTTTTTTATTTTGTATTATTTTTATTAAAACAAAAATATTATTTTTTTCCTTTTTTATTTACTCGAAAATATATCTCGGCGAGAATGCGATATGAGCATGTAAAAAAAAGTAGGTTTCTAGTGCATTCCTGTCAGAAGTTATGCTCTTTTAAAGAAATGTCTCCTTGTTCTTCTGTCCCTCTCCAAAGTCTCCCGTGCACAACTGCACATTAATTTGCTGATTGGCCTACAGCTGAGGTGATTGACCTTTCTCACCTTGTTCTGTGAGAACAAAAGAGTTCCATTGAATGGAATGTCTGACGCGTCTCACTCACTCACTCACACACACACACACACACCAGCATGATCGCTGATAGAGGGAACCGTTCTTAGCAGCCATAATATATTAGCATATGCTCTCTAGCATCACATAGCCTATTGCTGAAAAGAAGTGAACTCTGATCATTGTTAAGCAAAACGGTCACGGTGACAGAGGTTCTGCTTTTGCCCTGTGCCCACTTCAATGCGCTTCTACACAGGTGGAACAAATGAACGAGTGACAGCTAACGAGCAAACTATACGCTGTCGTCTGCCAGCAAGCTCGCAGATCAGCTGTTTTCGCGGAGCCGCTTGACTGTGTGTGTGTGTGTGTGTGTGTGTGTGTGTGTGTGTGTGTGTTGGGAGAGACGAGAGAGATTGATAAAGAGCAGGGGAGACGCGCTGCCCTCTGATCGAGACATCTCAAAGGTTATTTTTTAAATGAATTAGAAACAAATGGTCCGGATGTTCGCTCGAAAATTCCTGCCGAAGTTCGAGTCCTAAAAAAAGGGCTAGGGTACAGCCTTAACGTTTTAATGCTAATGCAGTGTGTCGCTCCTATCATTCCATTCACTGTGTTTCTCACATTCTAATCAGTCAGATTGAGAGTGAATAGACAGCAGCCAGATAATTAAAGGAGGTGAAACATGTGTTGTGATGACCTTTCTGTAATGAACACACATAAATGACCATAGCTGTTAAACCTTTATTTGAAAAATAAGAAAATATGAACATGCATTTTTTTACCGAGTAAACCTTGCCTAATGATCAAAATAAGGGATGATCTTGAATTAATTAATATGATAATGAATGAGTTTATACATTCCCGATACATGTACATACAGTCATTATTTAACATATTAACTTTACACTCAAAAGTATTTTCCCCCTGTATGAGTCCTCATGTGTCGTTTTAAGTCCCTATTTTGACTAAAGCCCTTGCCACACACAGTACAGGTAAAGGGCTTTTCCCCTGTATGAGTAATCATGTGTGCTTTTAGATTATCTATGCGAATAAAGCCTTTTTCACAAACTTTACACTCAAAAGGTTTTTCCCCTGTATGAGTCATTGTGTGTGATTTTAGATGACCATGTTGACTAAAGCTTTTGCCACACACTGTGCAAGTAAAGGGTTTTTCCCCGGTATGAATCATTGTATGCATCTTCAGATGAACATTTCGGTTAAACATTTTGCCACAATATGTGCAACTAAAACTTTTCTTCCCTGTGTGACTCATTATGGAGTGACTTTGCTTTGGGGGTTGGGGTCATCCATATGTTGTGTATTGTGTGATTTAAGTGTGTTTAAACCTGACTGGTCAACCAGGGTCTCCTCCCACTCGTCACTGTCTTCAGTGTCAGATTCAGAAAAGTGTGAAGGGAAGAGCTGATCATCACTAGTTGATTGTGATGTTCCGCAGTCCTCTACAGGTTCTGTTTGTATGTTTTCGACAACGTCATCTTTCACTGATAGTAATGTCTCTTTTGATCCACCATCTTCCTCTGATCTTTGAAGTAGCTCATTGTGTTCCTCTTTAATCGATGGATAACTGGGTTCCTCCTGGCTCTGACTGGAGGTTCTCTCCTGCTGCACATGGACTACTTCCTCTTTACACACATGGAGGTGAAGGTAGTCTGTCATGTTTTCATCACAATCTTCACTTTTCACTGATAATAATATAAGCATTGATCCATCAGCCTCTTCTGATCTTTGAAGTAGCTCCTGCTGTTCCTATTTAAACTGTGGAGACTCTGGTTTCTGCTGGAGCTCCCCTCTTGCTTCTTAGGAGAAACCCCCTCTTTACACTCAGGGAGGAGCAGGACGTCTAGGCAAAATATACAAATAAAACAATTCAACTTTTGCATGATATTGCAGTGTTTAATAATATGTTTTTTGTAGTTGCTGTTGTAAAATTATTCAGTAAAATTACCTGCATATATTCAGCATCCTTAAAACTCCCCACTCTAATTGTTTAAAGCCAGTCTGAAATAAGTCTGACAGTCACTATAACTATAACACTATTGTGACTATTGCCAATGCAACAATTTTAGGGAATGCTCAACTGGCCTATACAGACAAACAGTTAAATTGCATAATAAGAAACATTTGACTACATATATTTCACCTTCTTCTATTTTTTACGACAGCAATTAATTTAGTATAGTGTGTATAGTGATTTGACTAACCTGCACTGTGTAGTTTGAAGATTGGTTGCAAAAGCATATCCAGTAGTCTGCGTTGGCGGTCACTGTCAGTTTCTTGCTTGATGTGGGAGGCTTCATCCTGGTACTCTGTTAGAATTCTTTCAACTATCCAACATATCTCTTCAGCAGCAGCAGATAGTCTCTGGTTGATCAAGGACTTCAATGTTTGTAGTAAATCCATAACTCAAAACTTGATTTGAAATTAGAAATGAAATGAGACTGATACTAGATAGTAATAATACAAAAGTCAGTTAACTAACGTTGGAAATCTAGTCAAATTAAGCACAACAAAACTTAATGCTTCAGCTAGTGCAGAGTAAGTTCAGCTCTTAACAACTAGCAGAGATTAAAGTGACACCAAGCAGAACATACTCTTGTTAAATACTAACAGAGGGCCCTGATGGTCCAATCAAAGTGAGGGTGCGGGACACACTAACAATAGAACAAAACAGGCCAATCACTGCTCCCAACAACAAGGCAATTCAATGTGTTTTCTAAAAAACATTAAGCAAATAAAACATTTTGTAGGAGCCAAAGAGTGCTTAGCCTATGGTTATTCTCACTTAGTTGGTGATGGGTGTGGGCACCGCATTGACGCTCCATTATTGGTGGGAGCGCCTCTGTGGGTGGCCACCAGACGGGTCACAAATATAGGTGTCTACCAGCTCACTCTCAGGATGCTTGAACTTGGAGGCAGGGTGAGCTGGGAGCGATACTTTTTGTTGACCGCACTCGCACTTTATTGGTATTTTGGTTCATTCACGTTTTGTTTGCTCACTGTTTAAATTGGCTTCTTTGCACATATTTATTACATATATATATTTATTGGAAATTGTATTGTGATATTTTGTGCACTGAATAACTATATAAACATTTTAAACTTATGAGCTCGTTTGGCTATGAATCATTTTATCATTGTTTGTGGCGCGTCATTAAAGATTGTTTTTAGCGCCCAGGTTTAGCCTGCCGGCATGAGTAATTCATTGGGAATTATTATCAGCCACAACATTGTCAACAAAAAAGTATCTGAAGCGTTGTTGGCGTCGGAAAGTTACCTGGCTCGCCGCAGCGCTTCAAATAAGGAAACTGGAACGTGCATGGACGAGCACCGGCAGCATAAGGTTGCATTCAGTCTTCAGTTAATTTGTTTGTTTGACTCATACCGTCATACCGAGTCCACGTTACACGCACGCACGCATAGCCCAAACACAGCCGATACACGCACACACACGCACAGGTTGCTATTGTTCCCCGTAGGCGAAGCTTCTTTATCCTATAGCTCCGGTTGTAGGCTATTGTTTGTTGTTTTTCCTGCGCATGAACGGGTCGGCCCGCTTTCTAATACCCGCGGACCGGGTGGCCCGGGAGTGCCGTCTCTTAATTGAGATATATAGGCACATAAATACCTATCGTTACATGCTGAAGACATAGGGTCTGCATTGATAGTTTAGATTAAGTAGGCAGTTTAGAGGGGAACAATGGCCTTCATTAAATTACTACATTCACACACACACACACACACACACACACACACACACACACACACACACACACACACACACACACACACACACACACACACACACACACACACACACACACTAAAGGGATGTGTATGCTGACTATTTGGATGCAAATGACTTTGTATTTACTTTTGATTTGGATACAAATGATTTTGTATTTTGATTCATTTAATGCAAATTTAAAATGGAATCAAGTTCAAGGCCAGGTTCTTATGTCGACACACAAGAAAGACAAAACATTTGGCTTTCAGACACTAATGGAAAAATGCAAACGTTAACTTCTACTTCACATCAGCCACACCCACCTCATGCTGAAATGTCTAGTGCAGTGAATAATGACAATTCTTGCTGTGTTTCAGAACCACCCGAGGATGAGGGGGGAACCTCTGTTGTTGATGATGTTAACCCAGATGATAGCATTTCTAATGTTGCAGCTGAAGCATCAAGGGAAAAGAGCACTGCAGGTAGTAAGTGTAGGTCCACTAGTACCACTGCCTCATCTACTGCATCTGCATGCGTAATAGCAGAAGCAGACTTGACAGCTCTTCTCGCTCGCCAGAAGATGCTCAATGAGAAACAGGCTCTGGAAGAGCAAGAGGTGCAGCTCAGAAGGAAGAAAGAGCAGCTAGATTTGGAGATAGAGATAGCAGCATCAACAGCTAAAATCCACGTATTGAAAGTCTCTGGCACCTCTCGAGTGTCGGGTGTTGCAGCTAGTAGAGCAGATGGCATGAATTCCTACTTCAAGAAAAATAGACAAGAGGTTACATTGAATGTTGATGCTGAGACGTTTGCGCCTGTGTCAGTGGGGCAGCATGTAGGTCAGATACCTCAGTATACGTCGACAGGTGAACAGCAGCAGCCACATCCTCACTCATTGGATGCTCGGCCTAAAGTGAATCATGTGGGGCTGCAGTCGCAGCCCAGGTCTGAGACAGTTAGGGTTATACAAAGTGCTGGAACGCATAACCCCCAAGCAAATTCTCAAGTCAGTACCGATTATGGTCAGCTGATATCTATCTTGGAGAAACAAAACCAGATTACCTCTTTTCTGGCTGAACAGCAGTCTTTGTTCTTTCTCCCGCGCCGTGACATTCAAGTCTTCGATGGTGATCCAGCTCGTTCACCCAGTCACCACATTGTGGTGGAGGGAGGCCTCTGGAACTGCCACGCAGCTACCAAGAAGAAAATGCCGGAATTCATTTCAGGCCACGCCTCCCTCAAGTCTCTGCATTTCCTTGCTCTGACTGAAACCTGGATTACACCAGATAACACTGCTACCCCCGCCGCCCTCTCTGTTTCACACAAGTTCACCCACACCCCTCGCCCAACAGGTGCAGGGGGGGGTACAGGACTACTAATGTCCCCCAAATGGAATTTCCGTGTCTTAAATCTCTCTCACCTTTCTCTGTCCACATGTGAATTTCATGCTATCTCAATATCACAACCAGTCCCCCTAACCCTCATTGTGCTCTATCGCCCCCCAGGAACCCTTGGGAACTTCCTGGAAGAACTAGATTCTCTGATCAGCTCCTTTCCGGAGAATGGCACCCCTCTGATCCTACTGGGTGATTTCAACCTACCTACAGCAGAGAAGTATCTTCCCGTTACATCCCTTCTGGCCTCATTTGACCTCTCCCTATCTCCCTCCCCTCCCACTCACAAGGCTGGTAATGTTTTGGACCTTGTGTTCTCCAGAGCCTGCTCTCCCTCTACACTCTCTGTTACCCCCTTAATCAGGTCTGACCACCACTTCATAACCTTCTCCCTCTCTCTCTCCACCCTCCCGCCCAAACCTACTAACCCTCCGAACACCACCACCCGATGCAATCTCAAGTCCCTAAACCCCTCCTCCCTCTCATCCTCTATTCTCTCCTCTCTACCCTCCCTGGAGTCCTTCCTCTCTCTCTCACCTAACACTGCAACCTCATCCTTCCTCTCCTCTATCTCATCGGCATTCGACCAACACTGCCCGCTCTCATCCAGGCCAGCTCGCTCATGTCCACCGGCTCCCTGGTTATCTGAAACTCTCAGATCTGAACGAACACCTCTAAGGGCAGCCGAAAGAAGGTGGCACAAGACAAAGCTACCTGATGATCTTTCCCACTTTCACTCACTCCTCTCTGCCTTCTCCCTCTCACTAACCACTGCTAAAACCTCTTTCTACCACACCAAAATCCAATCCTGTACTTCTAACCCAAGGAAACTCTTCTCCACTTTCTCCTCCCTCCTTAAGCCCCCTCCCCCCACTCAACCTGCATCCCTCACTGCTGATGTTTTTGTCAACTACTTTGAGAAGAAGGTTGACGATATCAGCAGCTCCTTTCCCCCCCTCCCCCATAAAGTGGCATCTGACTCAACCAACACTAACCCCAACTTACCATGCATGTCTTCTTTCTCTCCTCTTTCCCCAGACGAGGTCCTACAACTAGTGACATCCACTAGACCTACCACCTGTCCTCTCGACCCTGTCCCGTCTCCAATCTTCCAGACCATCGCACCTGATCTGCTCCCCTTCATCACCTCCATCATCAACACCTCAGTAACCTCAGGCTGCTTCCCATCTGCCCTAAAGTCAGCCAGAGTAACTCCACTCCTCAAAAAACCAACCCTTGACCCCTCAGATGTCAAGAACTACAGACCGGTATCACTCCTTTCATTTCTGTCTAAAAGCATTGAACGTGTTGTCTCCAACCAGCTCTCTCTCCATCTCTCACAGAACAACCTGCTGGATCCCAACCAATCAGGATTCAAGAAGGCACACTCCACAGAAACTGCCCTGCTGGCAGTCACAGAAGCACTACATGCTGCAGGCTGCTTCCCACTCTGCTGTCCTGATTCTCCTAGACCTATCGGCGGCATTTGACACAGTGAACCACCAGCTGCTCCTAGACACCCTAGCGGATCTAGGCATCGGCGGGACAGCACTAAAGTGGTTCTCTTCCTATCTCACCGACCGGACCTACCAGGTTTCCTGGAAAGGTCTGCTATCATCCCCCCGAACCCTCCAAACTGGGGTCCCACAGGGATCTGTACTTGGTCCGCTCTTTTTCTCACTGTACACCAAATCCCTTGGCACTATCATCTCTGCTCACAATATATCCTATCACTGCTATGCCGATGACACACAACTGTTTCTATCCTTCCCCCCCTCTGCCACTCAGGTGGAAGAGCGCATCACTGCATGCCTGGCTGACATCTCACAGTGGATGTCCTCCAACCACCTCAAGCTGAACCCAGACAAGACTGAGCTTCTCTTCTTCCCAGCTAAGTCCTGCCCTATGCGGGAGCTAACTATTTCCGTAGACAACGCCCTGGTAACGTCTGTCCCAACAGCCAGGAACCTTGGTGTTGTCCTGGACAGTCAGCTCTCGTTTAAAACTCACATCACAGCTGTCACTCGATCCTGTAGGTTCACACTCTATAACATACGACGAATTAGACCGTTCCTCACCCAGGAATCAGCCCAGCTCCTAATCCAGACAACAGTCTTGTCAAAACTTGACTATTGTAATTCGCTCCTTACTGGCCTACCGGCATGTGCACTTAAGCCTCTCCAACTGATCCAAAACGCCGCAGCTCGTCTGGTCTTCAACCAGCCAAAATTCTCACATGTCTCCCCCCTGCTCCGCTCCCTGCACTGGCTCCCAGTCGCTGCCCGCACAGAATACAAAACTCTGATGCTGGCATTCAAAGCAACCAAAGGTATGGCTCCCCCATATCTTGCAAGCATGATTGAACCCTACAAACCCTCCCGCGCACTCAGATCAGCCAACGCAGGAAAGCTGGAAGTACCCTCACTAAAAACGCCGGGACAACGCTCCACACGTCCCAAACTCTTCTCCCTTCTGGCCCCAAAACTGTGGAATGCACTCCCCGTTGCAATCAGAACTGCAGCATCACTCCCAATCTTCCGCCGTAGTCTGAAGACCCACCTTTTCAGACTCCATCATGGCCCATAGCACTTATCCTACCCCCTTAGATAGCACTTTTTAGACTTAGATAGCATTTGAAACAGACTTATAGCATGTCATGTAGACAGCACAATAATTGCATTGTATGTAGTCATAGCACATCATAGTACATATGTATAGCATAGTATAGTATATATGTATATTTAATATGTATAGTGTCATTATATAGATATGTTCTAGTTACGTTCTTAGCTTACGCATGTTTCTTGATAAATGCATTTTATATATGTGATGTACTCCCATACTTTTGTTCTTGCCTAATGTAAGTCGCTCTGGATTAAGAGCGTCTGCTAAATGCCTAAATTGTAAATTGTAAATTGATCCTTTGGAATACCAAACCTTCATGAGAGCCTTCAAACACTGTGCAGTGCTAAGGATTGCTTATACTTTCTTGAGCAGTATACTAAAGGGCAGCCTAGAAATATGGTTCGAAGCTGTCAGTTCATGTCCCCTGAAAGTGGTTACGACCGGGCCAAATCCTTACTCAAAGAGTATTTTGGCAACCCGCTGAAGATCACCTCTGCTTATATGGATAAGGTTTTCTTGTGGCCAGTGTTGAAGCCAGAGGATGTCGAAGCTCTCCAGTCATACAGTTTCTTGCTGTGGGCTTGTTGCAACGCCCTGGGAGAGTTTGAGTCACACACAAACTGGATGTCCCCGCTAACATGCAGACAGTTGTTAGGAAGCTGCCGTATAAGCTCAGGGAGAAGTGGAGAGAGGTCGCCTTCAGTTTACAGGAAAGGTTGCATCGCAGAGCCACCTTTTGTGATATTGTTGAATTTATTGAAGCGCAGGTGAAGATTGCGAGCGACCCACTGTTTGGAGATATCCAGGATTCTTACCCTGCAGTGTCGAGGAAGGAAGTGAGGCCTGCTAAACTTCAGTACTTTTCCGAAACCAAGAGAAGTAGTTTTGCGACTACTGTCGCTACAGTCAACACGAAAATTGACACTGGATCTGACACTGGCTGAGAAGATGTCCTTCTTGAGAGATAAAGGGTTGTGCTTTGGATGTATGTGCATTGGGCACAGAAACCATGAATGCTACGAACGCCTTGTGTGCAACGTGTGCAGTAGGAGACATCCCACTATGTTGCATATCTACTTTGAAGAAGAGGATAGTTCAGTGCAAGCACCAGGAGAAGCAGAGGTAGCGGATGAGAACGCTTTGATCACAGTGCAGTCCAGTGGTCTTACTGGGGCCGGAGAGAGTGACTGCACACTTGCCATACTTCTGTGGTGAATTATTAATCCATAATTCTTCAATATCTCATGTTCTCTTACAAAATGTGACATGTGTTTACATGCAGTAGACCTATTTTAGCTCATCCTATTTGGAGGTGTCGGTCCGAGATGCTTGTCTCAAACTTCAAGCACTTGGCTCGGGACCCCCGGGGTGTGGATGGCTCTTCAGTGCCTTTTGTTTGAGTTCAGTTCCTGAGTCACACACTCACACCTAGAGCAATCAAATGCTAAAACAGGGGTTCAAAGTGGTCACTGTTGAAATGGATCAAAGGGTCTCTACCTATCTAGGGGGCCAGCTGTCTGGAGCTATGTGTATTGTGTAAAACTGTACTTAAGCAAGTTGATTTCTATGTCAAATTGTCAGTCAGTCTGGGACGGCGTAAGGCCGCCGGAGGAGCCTATGCCATGCTTTGCTATGCTGTATACTTCGAAATAAAACATCTCTGAGGAACATCTAATCTGCTGTCTGCCGTGTCTCACACAATTCTCTTGCTCTCCCGTTTTGGTTAAGTTTGTATGGTCTCGTGTCATAAGATACGACAGATGGTGCGCGATCCCGACCTTCATGGTGTTTACACCAGTTAGGAGAAGAATCGGCGGCTTTTTTATTCAGTCTAATCAGCGAGTTTTTGTGAGAGACGGCGACGACGGGTTCCAGCGGAACGAGGACGAGGATGACGACGGACCACCGCGATGAGGAGTGTTGCGCAGCGGCGGCCTGCGTCTCTTTCCAGCTAGCGGGCAGGGGGAGCGGTCGACGGGGGGCGGACAGCCACACGGGGGCCTTCGATCATCAACTCTACGCGGGGGACGGCGAGCAGGGGAGCGATGCAGCGCAGCACGGCACGGGGACGCCAGCGGAGGTCCACGACGGGGTGAGGCGACCACTCGACGCTTGGCGCGGCGGTTTCCACTTTCGGGAGTTCATTTCGAGGTGGACAAGAGGACAGTGTCAAACGGCGGCCGTGTAGTATGCAGTGTACTGATCACACATTGCACGCACGTCACGTGCCGAAGAAGGACACATCTCCGTGGCGGTGGCTTGGCTTTCCGTGGCCGACTGACGACGCAAGCTGAGGGCCTTCGCGGACCTGAGCAGGGGTCTGTGATGAAGATGTTGCCTTTTCTTTCTCGTTTTCCCATCTCTGTTGTTTCAGAGCTGGGTGGGGGGGAGAGATGATGAGATGATGAGAGTTTGCTTCGAGAGCTTTCAGCGAAAACAGCGGTGAACATTTTCTCAACTTGGTCCGTGGCTGAAGCGAACTTTGAGGTAACGGAATGCAGAATACAGAAGAATTTCCTTTGTCCGTACAGAGAAAAGATGGACTTTCCTTCTCTCTGTTTTCAAAATTGTGCGTCATGTTTGTTTCAACATGAAAAAATAGGCCTCATGTTGGTATGTTTTGTCGTATAATTAGGTAAGTTGGTTCATAAGTAGCCTAATTGTGAATCAAATAGGTGTTTTCCTAGAGACGTGAAGAGAGTATTAATTAGTTAAATATTGCTTAAACTCTGGCCTGTTAATGTATTTGTTTATGGTCAGGATAGGTCTGGAGACTTATTTTGATTTTGGTCCTGTGAAACTCCAAAGAGAGAGTTTCATGTGATTTGGTGTGTATGTTCTATATACCTTAGTGGAGCAGAGTTTTATTTAAAGCATTATAAACGTATAGATATGTTATGGCACGTCCTAAATTTCCTGAAAGCGGCAATGTCTTGTTTAAACGTCAGCTAATTGTAACTTACTAATCATTTTCCATTATTCATTGTTTAAGATTACTTGTCAGGATAGTGATTAAATTGGCAGCCGAATACAGTGTTTGAAGAGGGTTTAATTTACTGATACGAAATTGTATTTGTACTTACTGTAAATGAAATCATTTATGACGAGTTGTGTAATCTTGAATGTCTGTGTTTGAAAACCATTTGGGAAGTTCTGTACTGTAATGCTGTTATTCTGGTGTCTTGAGTGTATTGTTAAACTGAGGATCAAGGGGGGTGGTAACTGGTAAGATAATTATGGTTTCATATTTCATAGTGACAGACTAGAGTTTGTCAAAGGGGGAATGTGGTGAATTATGAATCCATAATTCTTCAATATCTCATGTTCTCTTACAAAATGTGACATGTGTTTACATGCAGTAGACCTATTTTAGCTCATCCTATTTGGAGGTGTCGGTCCGAGATGCTTGTCTCAAACTTCAAGCACTTGGCTCGGGACCCCCGGGGTGTGGATGGCTCTTCAGTGCCTTTTGTTTGAGTTCAGTTCCTGAGTCACACACTCACACCTAGAGCAATCAAATGCTAAAACAGGGGTTCAAAGTGGTCACTGTTGAAATGGATCAAAGGGTCTCTACCTATCTAGGGGGCCAGCTGTCTGGAGCTATGTGTATTGTGTAAAACTGTACTTAAGCAAGTTGATTTCTATGTCAAATTGTCAGTCAGTCTGGGACGGCGTAAGGCCGCCGGAGGAGCCTATGCCATGCTTTGCTATGCTGTATACTTCGAAATAAAACATCTCTGAGGAACATCTAATCTGCTGTCTGCCGTGTCTCACACAATTCTCTTGCTCTCCCGTTTTGGTTAAGTTTGTATGGTCTCGTGTCATAAGATACGACACTTACCGTTCGGGATGAAGTCCAAGAAAGGTCAGACGTTGGTGACCTATGCATTTCTTGATCTTGGGAGCTCGGCTTCATTCTGAAGCGCATGAAGCGGCTGAACCTCTCAGGAAAAAGGTCTGACATTCTCCTAAGGACAATGGGTCAGGAGAAGGTGGTCAGCAGTCAAGTTGTGTTTTTGGAGGTAGCTGGGCTGGACACAGATTGTTTCTGTGAGCTTCCTGCAGTCTTCACGCAGAAGAACATGCCTGTACACAAAGGTAACATTCCTAGGCAGGAAGATCTGCGGAACTGGCCGCACCTTGAGCACATCAACATCACGGCTATCAACTCAGGGGTGGATCTTCTCATTGGCACCAATGTTCCCAAGGCTTTGGAGCCGTGGGAGGTGGTTAGGAGTGTTGACGGTGGTCCTTATGCGGTCAGAACTATGTTGGGTTGGACCGTGAATGGTCCCATAGGAGGGGGCAGCAAAACCGACACCGCTTGTGTGAGTCACGTCACCGTCAACCGGATCTCGGTCGCCAGACTTGACCAGCTGTGGGAGCAGCAGACGAAGGCAGACGTCCCTGAATGTACTAAGGATGAACAGCTTACATGGTCTACAGAAGACCTCAGCTCAGGGTCTGCCACAATGTCTGTTCAGTTGTTGGACGTTCGGTTGCAGAACAACAGGAAGGTTGAACATCCCACGGGATTCCTTGCACCTGTGGTGCTAAGTGCCAAAAGCCTGTGCAGAAGTCAGATGGGCTGGAGTGATGCCTTACCAGCTAGTGCTGCCCAGGAGTGTACAGCCTGGCTGCGGGAACTTCATCAGGCCCACTGTGCTTTGCTCTTGGGTAAGGCGCTGGAATCCATCACAATTCCTTGCATGGAGTTGACAGCTGCAGTGGTGGTGATGACAGACAGAGGGACCAGTGTGGAATCCTCAAGGTCCAATACTTGGATATCAGGTGAAATGGAGTGGCCAGAACAACTCAATCTCTCTGGAAAGTTCTCTCCAGACGATGTGTCCGTGAGGGCAGTTCAGGCCAATGAGCCTGCAGACTTGAACACGCTGTTCGCCAGTTACATTCTGTCTTGGTACTGGTTGAGAGATATGGTTGGTTGGCTTCTCAGGTTCAAGAGGACGTTGGATCTGGCTCAGAATAGGAGGCTTCTTATTCAGCCAGGTCTCCATGGAGAGAAGCTACATGAGAACACGCAGACCTCCGTAGCTTCAGGAAGCAGAGAGATTAATTCTCACTTGGAGCACTCATGCTCCTTGGATCCTTTTTCGCTTGGAGCTCTCGAGCTCTTTAAACCTTTTTCTCTCTCTCTCTCGTTCTCCTTGTTTCTATTTGCAAGACGGAGAGGAGAATATGGATGAAGACACAATCGATTATGCATTATGAATTGAATTTACATTGAATTTCTATTTTGGAACTATTGTAAGTTTTGCTAAGGCTAATCATGTGCTCCTACATATTAATGAGTGTGTAATTAATGCCCAGGCTTAATTAGGGGCCGGAATGTAGGAGCCAAAGAGTGCTTAGCCTATGGTTATTCTCACTTAGTTGGTGATGGGTGTGGGCACCGCATTGACGCTCCATTATTGGTGGGAGCGCCTCTGTGGGTGGCCACCAGACGGGTCACAAATATAGGTGTCTACCAGCTCACTCTCAGGATGCTTGAACTTTGAGGCAGGGTGAGCTGGGAGCGATACTTTTTGTTGACCGCACTCGCACTTTATTGGTATTTTGGTTCATTCACGTTTTGTTTGCTCACTGTTTAAATTGGCTTCTTTGCACATATTTATTACATATATATATTTATTGGAAATTGTATTGTGATATTTTGTGCACTGAATAACTATATAAACATTTTAAAGCTTGTTTGGCTATGAATCATTTTATCATTGTTTGTGGCGCGTCATTAAAGATTGTTTTTAGCTCCCAGGTTTAGCCTGCCGGCATGAGTAATTCATTGGGAATTATTATCAGCCACAACACATTTTATAAGGACATTCAGATTTAGTAAAAAGCTGCACTATGTAACTTTCCTGTCGGATTTGAACCTGGTTGCCTTAATAGAAAACACATCTTCAGGAATCATAGCAAAACAAATAAAACAAGCAGGGAAGAGAAAACAAAAATGCTATAAGAGCAAATATGAATGAAATAAATGCAATAAAGATAATACATTGTCGTTGTGTAGAAGAATCATTTAAAATATCTCAATGAAAGGCAGCAGCAAACATGCATATTTTAGCTGTGTATGGAACGTGTGCCCATGGCATTCTTTTAAATCACAAAAGCCAATTTGAGTCTGTAGGTTATTCCATGACCAGGGCCCAGAGAACACAAGGCTTTTTCCCCCCAGCCTCAGATTGTGTGTGGGTTACGACGTAGCACAGCCAAGCATTCCATCTGAGATTGAGAGAGTTTTGGACACGTTCAAATTTAGAACACATGTTTTACGTTACAAAACAAATAAGGGACGAATGAAAGAATAATAATATATTTTTGAAATAACATAACTTTATGTAACTAAATGGTACTCCTAGTATCACAGTTACTATGCCACTCCCAATTACAGGGTTGGAGACCTGAAGTATATATTGAAAAGGTAAGTGTTCAGTTGAGTGAACAATGATGGTCGGTTGCTCATGTACATAGATCTTTATTAAGAAAAGTACACAGTATTGGCATTTCAAATGTGGAACACAAAACAGACAATAGCACATTGTTGAAACCGTCATGAACACGCACACAAAGGACCTGTAGCTGTCAAACATGTATTTGAAAAACAATTGATTGTGAACATAGTAGTTTTTTTTTGTAAATAGTTGACATTACATTATACACGATTGTATAGTTGACATTATACATTATATGAATATAAAAATACAATCTAAACAAATTATCAAACCAAGTGATGAAAATATGCCATGATAATCTGTTAGTCCAAACAACATACATCAACACACAGCAGTGAGTTACAAATACACCACTATAGTGCATGCATATTAATGAATAATGAATATTACTTTTTTTCTTATTCTATCAGCTGCAGGTACCAATACATGACAAACAACACAGTCATAGTCCATCATGTTGAATAACAATTAACGGTTGAATGCTGACAACACTATATCGAGGTCCAATTTGTCTTTGTAATTGTAGCAGGGGGGTATTAATTAAGGTAGCCAACTACACCACCTAGGCAATTGCACCATAGGAAATAGTTTTGGGTGAGCTAAGTAAACCTCCTGAGCACATGATCACTCCCCACAAGGTGCGTTGTACTGTTAAGGATTGGAGGCAGAGGCGTGGAATAACGTACAAAAGTATACAAACACTAGACATAAACAGGTTAAAAACTGTATTACGGTACTTCAGAATTACACATCGTGGCACTCTGGGACTGGTGATGAGGGTTTCCAAGGGTGATAGGGAACCAGCTACCCCAAGCCACAGCACACAAAAACAAATAAAAACAATCTGAATGGCACACAAAAAGGGAAGGGCATACCACTACCACTGGGACGGGCGTCGCCTGGTCCAGACTTGGGGCCTCAGCACCAAAGCTAACAAAGAGAGATCAAATGCATTAGGGAATTTGTAGACATACAGGTTTAAACACATTTCCACAATAAACAGTGTCTGATCAGGGCATTCCCAGTTCACATAACATAATCAGAATGAATCTTCCTTTGATCAGTGGTTGGTCAGTGTTGAAAGTTGAAACTATATTCAGGCAAGGCAAAACAGAAGTGTGGCTTGGCAGTGTTACCAGCCAGGCCATTTCAATAAGGCGTAAGTTAAGATCAATTATATTACACAACAAACATCTACACTACACAAACAAACCTACCACTCGTTTAGGGGCAAGATGCACAGGCAGCCTCCAGGCACACACAAAGGGTAGACAACCCGAGAAGGGAGGGGGGTGCCGTCCGTGCAGAGATGGACGGTAACGCACAGACTAAAAAGCAAGAGACAACCGGTCAATTTCATGACCATAACTCTAGTCTATAACAATATACACTGACTGCAGGCACGAGAGCATACCTGGGTCAAACAATACTGAAGCCCATCAGGCCAGCTTTGTTTGAGGGATGCATGAAGGACCTGCACACACAGTGGGACTGCGTGGCATGCTGAAGTCCAAAGGGCCAGCTCTATTCAGGAACACCAACTGAGGAGATGCTAACACAGGCAGAGTGTGTGCTGCTTATATACTGCAAGCAATCAGCCCACTGATTATTGGGAGGAGAATGGGCAGAGTGGAAGCCAACGCCCATACTGCTACATAATGATCAAGATGATATTGCAGTGTTTAATATTTGTATTCAGTAAAATAAACCTGTATATATTCAGCATCCTCATAACTCCCGCTCTATAAGACCAGTTTAAAATGAAGTTATTATAACTATAACACTATTGCCAATGCCCAATGCAGTAGGCCTATAGTGATTTGACCTACCTAGTTTGACGATTGGTTGTAAAACCATATCCAGTAGTCTGTGTTGGCTGTCAATTTATTGGTTGTAGAGTAGAGGAAAGCTTCATCCTCATAATCTGTTAGAGAAGTGTTGTCCATACTGATCACAGAATGAAGCAGCTCTTGTTTTTTTCACACATTTTAATCAGTCAGATTGAGAGTGAACAGACAGCAGCCAGATAATTAAAGGAGGTGAAACTCCTCCTCCAATGTGTTGTGCTGACCTTTCTGTAATGAACACACATAAAGGACCATAGCTGTTAAACCTTTATTTGAAAAACAATAAAATATGAACATGCATTTTTTTACAGAGTAAACCCTGCCTTTACAATTCAACATTCAATTAGGACAAACAACGCTAAAGAATCTAAACAAATGATCAAAATAAGGGATTGTGTGTGGTGACATCACACATCAACAATTACTACACCACTAGTGCATGATCTTGAATAATTCATATGATAATGAATGGGTTTATAAATGATCACATTATCACAGTAACCTATCATTTTATAGTCAATCATGTTGAATATATCTAGCTGGATTAATTTGGTGAGAATTATGTGTCAACTCAATTGGCCTCTCTGAAAAAAGCACTCATCATTTAACAGCTTCTCCCTCTGTATGTGTCTTCATGTGCGTTTTCATATTTCATATTTTACTAAACCTTTAGCCACAACACTCAAAAGGCTTTCCCCCTGTATGAGTCCTCATGTGTCGTTTTAAGTCCCTATTTTGACTACAGCCCTTGCCACAAACTGTACAGGTAAAGGGCTTTTCCCCTGTATGAGTCATCATGTGTGCTTTTAGCTTATCTATGCGAATAAAGCCTTTACACTCAAAAGATTTTTCCCCTGTATGAGTCATCGTGTGTGATTTTAGATGACAATGTTGACTAAAGCCTTTGCCACACACTGTACAAGTAAAGGGTTTTTCCCCGGTATGAATCATTGTATGCTTCTTCAGATAAACATTTCGGTTAAACATTTTGCCACAATATGTGCAACTAAAACTTTTCTTCCCTGTGTGACTCATTATGGAGTGACTTTGTTTTGGTGTATTGTGTGGTGTGTTTACCCCTGACTGGTAAACCATGGTCTCATCCCACTTGTCACTGTCTTCAGTGTCAGATTCAGAACAGTGTGAAAGGAGGAGCTGATCATCACTAGTTGGTTGTGATGTTCCGCAGTCCTCTACATCAGCGTGTGTTTCCTTGTGTTGAGATGAGGTGTTGGCTACATGTTCTGTTTGTATGTTTTCGTTATTATCTTCATCTTTCACTGCTAGTAATGTCTCTTTTGATCCACCATCCTCCTCTGATCTTTGAAGTAGCTCATTGGGTTCCTCTTTAATCGGTGGATAACTGGGTTCCTCCTGGACCTGACTGGAGGTTCTCTCCTACTGCACATCCTCTTTACACACAGGGAGGTGAAGGTAGCCTGTCTTGTTTTCATCACGATCTTCACTTTTCACTGATAATAATATAAGCATTGATCCATCAGCATCTTCTGATCTTTGAAGTAGCTCCTGCTGTTCCTCTTTAAACTGTGGAGACTCTGGTTTCTCCTGGACCAGACTGGAGCTCCCATCTTGCTTCTTAGGAAAAACCTCCTCTTTACACACAGGGAGGAGCAGGACGTCTAGGCAAAAGATAAAACAATTCAACTTTTGAATGATATTGCAGTATTTAATATGATTGTGTAGTTGATGTTGGAAACTCATTCAGTAAAATTAACCTGCATATATTCAGCATCCTTAAAACTCCCTGCTCTAATCTTTGTTTAAAGCTTTTGTTGAAATAAGTCTGAAAGTCACTATGCAAAGCACTATGCAAAGTTACTATATTTACCCAGGGTATCTGGGCTAAGCTCAATAACTTGTTTCCAGCCAGGCCCTGCTCATAGAACATTTCATGGTAGTGGTTCAATGCCTTGCTCAAGGGCACTTCAGCGGTGGTAATTTGAACGTGTCGGACCGCTGATTCGAACATGCGACCTTCCGGTATCAAGACCGCTCCGCAATCCGTTCGGCCACCGCTGCCACAAATAACTATTGACTATTGCCAATGCAACCATTTTAGGGAATGCTCAACTGACCTATACAGACAAACAGTTAAACCGCATAATAAGAAACATAAAGTTAACTAACTAGCTAGTGCAGAGTAAGTTCAGCTCTTAACAACTAGCAGAGATTAATGTGACACCAAGCAGAACAAACACTTGTTAAATACTAACAGAGGGCCCTGATGGTCCAATCAGAGTGAGAGTGTGGCACACGCTAACAATAGCACAAAACAGGCCAATCACTGCTCCCAACAACAAGGTAATTCAATGTGTTTTCTATAAAACATTAAGCAAATAAAACATTTTATAATGACATTCAGATTTAGTAAAAAGCTGCACTATATGTAACTTTCCTGTTCTACCTCGGATGGTTGCCTTAATAGAAAACACATATTCAGGAATCATAACAAAACAAATAATACAAGCAGGGAAGAGAAAACAAAAATGCTACGTATAAGAGCAAAAACAATCGACAGATATGAATGAAATATATTACAGAACAGACAATAGCACATTGTTGGACAGTACACCAGCGGTGATCCTTTTGAAACTTCTCAGGGGAATTTCTGGTGCCAATTTGAGTCTGGTCTGTAGTTCATTCCACGACCGCATGGGCCAAAGAAATAATTTGTACCTCCCTCAGATGAAAATGAGGGTACTATAATGCCCTACGCAGAGATACACTCTATAAACATGCATGTGTGAAATATCTATTTGACCATGACAGAATGACTTCATAGAATGACTGTATATATTGTCTATGTGTGCAGTGATCTTAGTTAATGTTTAACCTTGTAAAATCCTAATGTAGAAATGGAAAATAGATCAAGTTGCTTTTGTCCCCTTTCAGATGGTGTTGCAGGAGGATAAGTATGTTCCAGTCTAAATAACTTAAATGCAAATTATCCCCTATCCTGTATGCATGTTAGACTCCATTCACACAATAGGCCTACTGTAGGAGTAGGCGATAATATGCACTCTACTTATACTACAAGGATCACATGCAAATTGATGTTCCATCCATTCAACAGGGTTAAACACCCTAAGCCATTCTCACCTGTCCATTAACAATGGGGCAAAACATCCTCCAAAACATTCCACAACATTCACAACCTGTGTGTTCTTACTCTTCGAACAAGTTACATAAATATGGAATCCCCATAGCCTACCATAAATACTGGAATAATTGGTGTTATAACTGGCATGTGTACATGTAAACCATAGAGTGTACAGTAGCATCATGCTTACTGTACATGTAAACCACACACATCTACACACAACTGACTCAATAGTCCATCAAGAGTAACTGGCCAAACTGAAAGTAGCCTAATGTGTCACAAAGTCACATGTTTCATTCATACAAATACTATGAAATAAGGGATGTGTCACCATACTTACACACACCTATTCTCCACTAGATTTACATGTAGTTACAGTACAGGCTAAGTACAACAGACAGCATGTATACACACCGTAACATGAATGCGTACTCCTGTCATGTTCAATGTAACACTTGTTCAAGTAAAAGGTGTGTAGACTATACAATTAATACTCCTATATTGTCTTCCAGTAGTTTGGTATGCAGGATGTAAAATGAAGCAGTTCTTGTTACTGTATAGTTCACAGAACAAGATGTTCATAATTAATGTGAATACCTTAATGAAATGAACACACACAAATGTGGACAGACAATGATTTTGACATTGTCCTATCAATAACCTATCAGCAGGTTGAAAATAGATTTTAAAAAAAGTTGAAAATAGATTATCATTTTCTCGTCATTTTACAGCTTGTCCCTCTGTATGTCTTCATGTGTGCTTTTTAGACTACTAATTTTACTAAACCTTTTGCCACATACTTTACACCTTTCCCCTGTGTGAGTCCTCATGTGTGTTTTTACTAGATTTAATCCGACTAAATCCGAGACAAACCTTACAGCCAAAGGGCCTTTCTCCTGTATGTGTCCCCATGCGTTCTTAACTTATTTTAATTCCCCATTTTGACTACAGCCCTTGCCACAAACGTTGCAAGTAAATGGTTTTTCCCCTGTATGAGTCATTACATTACATTACATTACAGTAATGTAATGTAATGACTCATACAGGGGAAAAACCATTTACTTGTCATCATGTGTGATTTTAGATTACCATGTTGAGTAAAGTCTTTGCCACACACTGTGCAAGTAAATGGCTTTTCCCCTTTATGAATCATTGTGTGCATATTCAGATGTTCCTTTCGATTATACATTTTGCATCTGCGCAACTAAAACGTTTCTTCCTTGTGCGACTCCCATCGTGGAGTGACTTTGATTTTAGGTCATGGAGCAACTTGAATTTTGTGATTCATCCATGCAGTCTCCTACCACTCATCACTGTCTTCAGTGTCAGATTCAGAACATGACTTTAGCTGTGGAAACGGGTTGGCTATTTCCAAGTCTAAATCATTTGAATGAAAATGACTCCCAAATCCCAATAGGCGTAGAGTAGGCGACATGCACTCTACTTATCATACTAAAAGGATCACATGTAAATTGTTTGTTCCATCCATTCAGCAACAGGGTACCCTAATCCATTCTCACCTCCATTAATAACGGGACAAGAATCCTCAAAAACATTCCACAACATTCACAACCTGTGTCTTCTAACAAAGGGACACTTGTTAATGACGTTTACAAGATTTCGAACACTTTCCTGGGAGTCTTTACGTGCGTAATATGTGGTTTTAGATATTTTAGATTCTAGCAGTGTGCCCAGTGTCTCTGATGTCATGGACACTGGGCTCACTTACTTCCTGGACTACATGTTGTCTCAGTAAGACAGCCCTCCCTCTATCCACAAGGAGGAGCAGTGCACCAAATCATTATGGGAATTGTAGTCCAGGAAGGAAATGAGCCATGACATCATGTCCCTTTAAGTCATAAGATCTGGTACTTAAGAAATGCAAAATAGGGCCCAGAATGTCTAGGTGGCTGTAGACCTAGAAATATCAAGTATTTTGTATTTAAACTATTTCTCTGCAACACGGTGGCAGCAAAGGATAGTTATGCCTTGCCAAGGCTTCTGGCCATTTTCACTCACTTTCACTTCCATTTTCCCAGATCGCAGACCACCATTACCGTTAGCATTAGCTCATGCTGTTGCACGCTGGCTGGGCCAGGCTAATTATCTAATGGCATGGCCAACATCGTCAGGCCAGGTTGGAAGAGGCTGAAAGAGGCTTGCAGAGTTATCAAAATCCTCTGACATCTATACATTGAAGGCAAATCAAACTTTTGCTGACGGGTCTATCAATAATTTACAATTTAGGCATTTAGCAGACGCTCTTAATCCAGAGCGATTTACATTAAGCAAGAACAAAAAGCATGGGAATACATCACATATATAAAAAGCATTTATTTATGCGTAAGCTAAGAACGTAGCTAGAACATATATATATATATATAATGACACTGTACATATAAACTATACATATATATACTATACTATGCTGTACATATATACTATGAAGTGCTATGACTACATACAATGCAATTATTGTGCTGTCTACATAACATGCTATAAGTCTGTATCAAATGCTATCTAAGTCTAAAAAGTGCTGTCTAAGGGGGTAGGGTAAGTGCTATGGGCCATGGTGGAGTCTGAAAAGGTGGTTTTTCAGACTACGGCGGAAGATTGGGAGTGATGGTGCAGTTCTGACTGCAACGGGGAGTGCATTCCACAGTTTTGGAGCCAGAAGGGAGAAGAGTTTGGGACGTGTGGAGCGTTGTCCCGGCGTTTTTAGTGAGGGTACTTCCAGCTTCCCTGCATTGGCTGATCTGAGTGCGCAGGAGGGTATCAAGATGGCATTTTCAACATTCACATAATTCTACTGGAGGGGAAATATTGCTGTAAAAGAAAACCCATCAATGTCAATGTTTTATGTAAATCCATATAAACAATGAATAGGCCTACATGAAAAAGAAAATCTCTTGTCATAATATGAGGTTTCCAAGATAGGCCTATTTTCTTTTTTCAAATTTGAATCCTGAAAAGTAACAGTTTTGGACATATGTCCAAAACTGTTATAAGCTGTTATATACTGCTATAAGCAATAATATGTCAAAATTGTATTGACCTTTTTTATTTTTTATTCGTGTTGGTATTCAGACAGCCATCAATAGGTAACACATCTAGGGGCCGCAATCTGCATTCAAAGATTTTCCTAGAAGCTTTGTCATTGGTCGATTTGCCTGTCTACTTCCTGATTGGTTAGTCAGATGGTACCTTGGAGTATAACATTGCTGCTGATGATCCCGAGGTCAAGAAGGACCACAGCAACACAATAATGATTGATACACCAAGTGCCACACACCAACTGATCAACTACTTTTCTGACTGGAAAAGGTTGAAGAGGTCAGTTGCTCTATTGGACTCTATTGGACAAAAAAAAACCCAGCTGAGACAGGAAAATGTGGAAAAGGTTGAACAGGAAAATGAAACGTATTCGAACTGCATTAGGAAACCAGCATTTAACACCAGGATTGTTTGAGAAGTCTGACCTTTACCTCAAAAGGAGATGGAGACAGGTTCAGTACATCTCTGACCTTTTCTGGAGATGGAGACAGGTTCAGTACATCTCTGACCTTTTCTGGAGATGGAGACAGGTTCAGTACATCTCTGACCTTTTCTGGAAGCGCTGGCTGAGGGAGTATTTACCTTTGCGACAGGAGCGGCAGAGGTGGAGCAAGGAGAGGAGAATTCTCGTCCCTGGAGACATAGTGCAGATCGCGGATGCGACAGCTCCACGTGGTTCCTGGCTGCTGGGAAGAGTCTTGGAGACGTACCCCGACCGGAAAGGACTAGTGCGTTCTGCACGGGGGGTGAAAACAAAAACCAGCACACTGGATAGACCAGTAACCAAGCTTTGCTTGATCCACGAAGCAGACACTTAAACCTCTATTCGATTGTTTTTGAGTTATTTTGTATGAATTGAGTACCACAGACGAAAAACAGTCCAAGTCCAAATTTCATTCTGACCCCTCCACGAAAAGGCCTCGTTGTCCTGAACCCTTATCTATCATTTATACATTATGGATCAATAGTGTGGACTTAGACTGTTTTTCATCTGTGGCATTCAATTATTGGCTCCATTATGTAAATATTGGATTGAATTGCTCACGGCCTCCCAATTAGGGGCCGGTGTGTTGGAGCCAAAATGCTCTTTTTTATTTTTATTTTTATTTATTGAAATTAATTAATGACCAAATGATGTGTCCTTCCTAAATGATGACGTATGTCAATCAGTCAGATGAAGTGGTGGGTGGTTGTCACGGCAACCCTTATTACCTGGCAGTACGGTGATGGCACTCAGGTGCGACAGGGGAAGACGACAGTTTTCGACCACGTGTGGTCGGTAGTTCAGTTTGTTTGTTTTGTAAGTTTACACAGTTTTATTTAGGTTTTGAATACTGCTGCAAGAAAGTGGATGTTGTTTAATAAAAGGCATATCCAAAAGAGATTTACTGCTGCAAGAAAGTGGACGTTGTTTAATAAAAGGCATATCCAAAAGAGATTAAATAATCATGCATGGCACGCGTCATACTAAAGTACATCCCAGTTGCCCTGCTGTTTAGCCTAAAGGTAAAGGCTTTACAACTGGTATGTACATGTAAACCATAGAGTGTACAGTTGTATCATGCTTACTGTATTAGTCCATCAATAGTAAAAGGTCAATCTGAAAGACATGTCTCACATGTTTCAAATCCATTCATACCAATTGTCAGATAACATATCAACTCACTTCATGTCCACAAATACTATTCAATAAGGGATATGTGTCACCATACTTACACACAACTATTCTCCACTAGATTTACATGTAGTTACAGGCTAAGTACAACAGACAGCATGTACTATACACACCATAACTACATGAATGCGTACTCCTGTCATGTTCGAGGTAACAATTGTTCAAGTAAAATGTGTGTAGACTGTACAATTAATACTCCTATTGTCTTCCTTGTAGTAGTAGTTTGGTATGCAGGATGTAAAATGAAGCAGTTCTTGTTACTGTATAGTTCACAGAACAAGATGTTCATAATTAATGTGAAGACCTTTCTGAAAAGAACACACATAAAGTACCTAACATGTAACATGTCAACACACCACAACAATTAATACCAGGTCCTAAGTTAAGTTCACCCTTTTTGCAAAAAGGTTAATGACGATTTAGAACACTTTCCTGGGAGTCTTTACGTGTGTAATATGTGGTTTTAGATATTTTAGGTTTTAGCAGAAAAGGAAAAAGTCTGCACTCCGCTGCCATTATATATCTGATTAAGTATTAAAAAGAAATCACACCTGTGTGAAGTGAGGGGCACTCGTCATCGTACATCATCATGCATCATCTCATACTGGCCAATCAGTAGAGCTTTGATATCTTCTGGCCAAGCGCAAAATGTTCGTCGACTACCTTTTTTTCACTGACTAAGCTAAGCTATGATGACTAAAACTAAGACTAAATGTATTGACAATTTCGTCAACAGATAAAAACTAGACTAAAATGTTAGGAAGGGACTAGTGGACAAGAGATCTAGTATAAGTCATTTTATACTTGGTTGCATGCTGAAAATTTGCCGTGCACTGCACACAAATGGGTAAAATTAAGGCCTAGCCTACAAACGTATTCCATTCATGGCGATGCGATGTGTCATGTAGCCTTGAGGTGTGTGCGTGCGTGCGTGCGTGGACATGACAGCAAGGCAAGCGAGGTGAGAGGGAAACAGACAGGGTAGGCCTACAGCTTTATTTAATTCATGCAGGTGTTCGTTCTTTATTTATTTAAGATACAACACACCAGTTGGGCTTGCGTGTGTGTGCGTGCGTCTCTGTGTGTGTGTGTGTATGAGAGAGGGGGGTGAGGCGGGCAGCAAGGCAAGCGGGGGAAACTTTTTTCCTGTAACCATTAGGCATGTAACGATTCACTCAACTCACGATACGATTCGTATCACGATATGAGGTTCACGATACGATTTTTCACTTTATTAAAAAATATATATATTTTAAAGAGAAATTACCGTTTTTTAAATTTTATATAATTTATCGATTTTTTTATTTCAGTGAATCGATTCATATCGTCGGGATTAATATCGATATATATCGATATACGATATATCGTTACATGCCTAGTAACCATGGTTTCCAGGTCGTATTGCAGTTCATGTCGCAAAAACGAGGGCGAGGCTTGATTTCATAGGGCGTGCCAGATAGATTTCAGCCGTCACATTTATTAACGTCGGAACGGAATGAAGGAACAGCTGTTTGCGATCACTTTATAAATGCCGTGGCGACGTGAGTGTACTACAAAACCTACACTCGAATTTGGGGCAGATTTTACACTCAATTGATAAATGTGGGCCATAGACTCTATATTTGGGCATAACAGTCGACTTGAGATACCATATTTGGACATGGACTACTCAACATGACCTCGGTCACCACGATGAAACAAGCAACTGTATAAGGCAGACACACATTCAGTCAGCACATAGTTCGAAATCCACCGTTGAAACATCAAACACCTAATCCTAGTGACCTAGATTAGACCAATCAGCAATCCAACCTTCTCCCAATCCTAGAATGTCTGCAGTTAAAATGACTCAGAATGCGGACGTTATTAAAAAACTGGACATGATTAAACGTGACTTTGCTACAAAGATCGAGGGGGTCCTACAGGCAATTCAAGAAGTTAAAACAGGGATAGAGTGTGTGAAGAGAGAGACACAGAGAGAAGGGGAGACGGTCACATCTAAGGGGAGAATATCGTCCACCACCAACAGACAACTCCCGTCACCATCGCAGACCATTGATGATGAACTACCGCTAATGGAAGGAGTGAAGTCCCAACATTTCCTCACGCACGTCTCCTGTTCTGAGTGTACGCATGCCTGGACGTCCCTCTTTAAACACATGGAGAGCAGCCACAACCACCTCTACTGCCGAATGATGAGAAACGAACAAATCCCCTCAGCAGCCGGTCAGAAGATTATCACCTCTGTAACGAGACCGACGCAAGGATATGCAGTCAAACCACAGTTGTACAGTCATCGACAGGTTACCAAGACTTCACCTGAACCAGGAGAAGTGAAGACACGCCAGCTGCCCTACACGGGGGATAAAACCCACATCTGTAAAGAGTGTGACAAGATATTCAGCAAGGTATGGATGCTGAAGAGACACCAGCACATCCACACTGGAGAAATGCCGTTCCAATGTAAACAGTGTGACAAAACGTTCAACGATGTAGGCAACTTGAAAAGACACCAGCGTATCCACACCGGAGAAAAGACCTTCCACTGTAAACAATGTGGCAAGAGTTTCAATCAGTCGGGTAATCTGAAGAAACACCAGAGAATCCACACAGGAGAAAAACCTTATCACTGTAGACAGTGTGACAAGCGTTTCAATGATTCAGTTACTCTCAAGACACACCTCCGACAGGTCCCATGCACTTGGTTAGTAGACAGAAGCTCCAACCACATGTTGAGGGGCGCTAGCCCAGTGACGTCATGATTGCATGATTGTGTATGGCTAAGTCTATGCAGACTTCTCATGTCCGTATAAACTTTCAGGCCAAGCCAATGGAAAATGACGTAAGTGGGTGACTAAATCATCATACATGATCAATAAGTAAAACTCACACTTGTGTGATGATGTGTGATGATCATACATCATCATAAATACATGACATTCCGTGCTCAGCCAATCATATGAGCACATTCTGTGCCCATACAGACACACATACACATAAAGCTGTGCATAGGAGCGGCTCACACCGCTCAAAAATCACACCCGTGTGAAGTGAGGGGCGCTAATATATTAAAGTCTAACTCATGTTGATTAGGTGATGTAATGGTGATGTAAAAAACGGTGCCAACATAAACATTAAACGCCATTAACAATAAAGAGACAATATGACAAATGACACATTGTGACGTAAATTTTCCCTTCATTGTCAATGCGTTTACAAAACAAACATTAAACCAGCGTATAGGGGGGGCTATTGCCCCTCAAAAAATATAAAAAAAATCACACTTGTGTGAAGTGAGGGGCGCTCTTATCATCGTACATCATCATACATCACATTCTCTGCTCAGCCAATCAGCTGAGGACATTCTGTTGCTCATACACACAAACACACAAAGCTGTTAGTTCTCAACGGGCCTGAAAATTAAGGCCCAGTCCTAATTGGGCCCCTACTGGGCTGGCCCGAGGCTCAGCCCAACCCTAGCAATTATCATAATTTTAGGCTCGAAAACAGTGGTTTCTCATTGGCTGGTGGAATGTACCAACATATATATATACCCAGCCGATCGCCGTTCTTGGTCCCTGATTGGCAGAGCGACGCAACCAATACATACTTGGTCCCTAATTGGCCGAGCGACGCCACCGTCATACGCAGCCGATTACAGTATATCTGCGCGCTCTGCTTGCGCATGTAAAAACAAAGATCACGTGTATAGGCATCACGAAGTGGCTCAAATATAATATAATAGGCGAAATGGCAACGATTCACATATTCAGTTGTTCATAGTTCTGCACAAAATAGGCTAAAGTAGAGCATCTCTAGCATCTCTCATTCTGCCCCTGGCGTTCTCGGCTGCTGCTGATAAGATGTTCCCCAATAACTTGGCCCTTGAGGGGGTTCCAGGTGGTCCTCAGCTAAATGGAGAGTTGGTACCCAAATGGACCCTTTCTTATAGATCTTTTACTCTTGAGTGTAAAATGAAACCAAGGGGTTAACAATGCTTTTGTTAAACATCTGCGTTACTTAAAGGACCACTTCACCACTTTTCAACTTCTCTTCCTATAATTGGTCCTAACTAATGTTCATGATAAAATACCACAATTTTTTCCTACTCAGTCTGTCTCATAGGAAGGCTGTGGGCAGTTCAGAAACCCGTCCACCAGTGACATCATCGATGGTGAATCCAAGCTAATAGAAACGGCAGGCTTTCTTTTCCTGAAAAGTTGCAATGCAAAAGTTGAAGCCCTCGTTCTCACGATAATAAAAATCTAAATATATTTGAAAACAAATCTTGTTTTAAAAAAAATCTGCCTAATGATGATGTCACTGGTGGACGTGTGTCCGAACTGCCCAAAGCCCTCCTATGAGACACAGACTGAGTAGGACAAAATGGTGGTGTTTTATCATGAACATTAGTGAGGACCAATTATATGAAGAGATGTTGAAAAGTGGTGAAGTGGTCCTTTAAGAAGTATGCAAAATTAGAGAATGTAGAAGAATTGGTATCTTAATCAACATGTGCCTGTTATCTCTCCTAATGGTACAGCATGGAATTGTGAACAAAATCTTATACGATGATACAATATTCTAAGTATTGGGTCTGAGAGGATACATGTCAGCAAATGGTGGTCCATGGCTCAAATGTCGAATAAATAATGGACCCGGATATGAAAAGGGTTGAAAACCATTGCTCTAAATAATCCAGAATCCGACAGCACACTTGGCCTTCAATGAGCCAATTGTCTATTTTGTCTCCCCCTATTGGCCCTCTGGATTAAACTGAGCCTTGGACCATATTGTCACATGAGCATGGCGTTGTGGTCCGCCGGTCGGCCCTCCCTTAAACCAATTTTAAATGTTTGTCTTGCATCTGCTAAATGCATAGATTAGTCCAGCA
This sequence comes from Electrona antarctica, assembly GCF_951216825.1. Classification (NCBI taxonomy): domain Eukaryota; kingdom Metazoa; phylum Chordata; class Actinopteri; order Myctophiformes; family Myctophidae; genus Electrona; species Electrona antarctica. Next base: position 54,835,322 of record NC_136812.1, on the reverse strand, counting down.
GTCCCAGAGATTAGCTTCCTCTGTGGATATGCTGGTGTTTCTTCAAGGTTCCATAACACACTGAAACACAAATGCCAACTTTGGGCAATCAAGCCAAAATACAAATCACCCAAAAACCTCTTAGGAATCAACTTTCTAGGTTTTTATAAGCTAAATATCGGCATCAGCCATTCAAAAAACACATAGGCCTATCGGCTGACTTTGACTAATTTTTATTGACCGAATTGATATCAATTTACCTTATTTAGTGTCTAGCGTCTTTGAAAAAAATGGATTTGGAAAAAGGATTTGTCACAAACTACACCTCAAGTTTATTTCCCCCCTGTATGAGTCTTCATGTGCATCTTCACCATCTCTGAACATTTTTTTTCTGTACAATTAAAGGGGTTTTCCTCCTGTATGAGTCCTCATGTGCTTTTTCAAATGACAAGTTGTTGCAAAGTTTTTGCAACAAATTGTACACCTCACTGTGTTTCGCCCTGTATGATGTCTTTCCCCTGTGTGAACACTCATGTGTTCTTTTAGAGTAGAATTGAGAGCAAAGACTTTGCTACAAACGGTACACCCGTACAAACGTTTCTCCCTTGTATGGGTCGCCATGTGAACCTGCAGACAAATATTATAACGGAAGCTTCTTTCACAAACCACACAAGTCAAGTGTTTTACTGCACGAGTCCACATGTGATTATTTCTAACAGACAAGGTTTGTCCTTCCACTTGACTCTTCTGTGATGTTGGTGTGTTTACAGCAGACTGATTGTCCGCGTGTTCAGTGGACATACTGGCCAGAGGCTCCGTCTCTCTGTTCTCACCATCATCTTCACTTTTCACTGCTAGTGACGTCAACCGTGGCCATTCAGAGTCATTTGGTTGTTGAAGTAGCTCCTCCTCTTTGAACTGCGCAGGTTGTGGTTCCTCCTGGACCAGACTGGGGCTCCTCTCCCGTTGTTCAGGGGAAACCTCCTCTTTACACACGGGAGGTGTGAGGCCTACAGGGAGGAGAGAGGAGGCAACGTCAGCAATTTACAATAGGACCTATATTTGCGTTGGGTCCCACAGCCATTTGGGGCACACGGCCACCCACGCAAAAACAATTATAAATACAGAGATGCAATGACAGTTGAGTTGACCAAAGTTTGGCAAACGCCCGGTGGTGGCTGCTGCCAACACACACACGTCTCGCCTAAAGACCCACCTTCATTACCGTGGCCTTTAACCCCACTTGCGTTCCTTTGGTCCGTGTTATGTTTTGCTTCACTGTCTGACGATGCTGCGTCTTGTACTCTTCAGCGATGTGTCTCAGTTGCTTCACCGTTTTGTACTGTGTTCTTGCTGTTGTTTTTCTGTATTTTAGCTATGGTGTAATTGGTTTTCATTGTCATGTACAGCAGTTTGTAAACCTTGAGTTTTGAAACGTGCTATATCAATAAAGTGGATTGGACAACCGCTATGGGTTTGCAGGGGGGGGGGGGGGCACCCGTTGACCAGCCTGCGTCGGGGGGCCTACTAAGCCCTTAATTTGAAGAGCCACCAGCTGGTTTGGTGAACCTGAAGTAACAATCATTTCCAGGGCCAGCCGCTAGATACTTTCGCCTTTCATAATTTGGGCATGCCTGTCAAAGGACTCCAAATATGGGTATAAAAGGGACACAAACATAATAACTAGGTGGGCTCGTAGCACGACACTCAGTGCAGCACTGAGCTTGTAGATCTATTTTTCCAATAGCTAAAGTATAACATAATGCTTAAAACACCACAATGGGTTCCCGTCCTGAATGGGTAAAACACATTTTAAATGTTTGTCTTGCATCTGCTAAATGCCTAGATTAGCCCAGCAGTCCCAGAGATTAGCTTCCTCTGTGGATATGCTGGTGTTTCTTCAAGGTTCCATAACACATTGAAACACTTGCCAAATTGTCATACCATACAAATCACCCAGAAACGTATTAGGAATCAACTTTCTAGGTTTTTATAAGCTAAATATCGGCATCAGCCATTGAAAAACCCATCGGCTGACTTTGGCTAGTTTTTATTGACATAATTTATATAATTAATATACATGTTCATATCTCATTAAAAAAAATACACCACAACCTTATTTCCAGTGTCTTTGAAAAAAGCATGTTACTGCTCAAATAACAGAATTTGCTCAAAAATAAGGTATAAAATATCACTATAACTATTTTCCGTTGTATAACATTCCCTTTGTATTTAGGGTTTCTTCCTGGAAGCTGAAACCTTGACAGTCAAACATGTCAATGGGAAAATGGATTTGGAAAAAGGATTTGCCACAAACTACACCTCAAGTTTGTTTCCCCCTGGTATGAGTCTTCATGTGCATGTTCAGATGATGACTTTCTCTGAAAGTTTTTTCACAAACTGTACAATTAAAGGGTTTTCCTTCTGTATGAGTCCTCATGTGCTTCTTCAAATTACAATTTTGATTGAAGCTTTTGCAACAAATTGTACACCTCACAGGGGTTTGCCCTGTATGATTAACAAGTCTTTCCGCTGTATGAACACTCATGTGTTCTTTTAGAGTAGAATTGAGAGCAAAGATTTTGCTACAAACGGTACACCCGTACAAACGTTTTCCCATTGTATGGGTCTCCATGTGTTTCTGCAAACAAATATGATAACGGAAGCTTCTTTCACAAACCACACAAGTAAAGGGTTTTTCCCCTGCACGAGTCCTCATGTGATTATTTCTAAAAGACAATATTTGTCTCTTCTGTGATTTCAATGTGTTTACAAGTGACTGATCGTCCGTGGGCTCCACCCATGCATCACTGTCTTCAGTGATGTCAGATTCGGAACAGTGTGAAGAGAGGTTGTGAACTCGTGTTTTCGTGTGTTCAGTGGACGTACTGGCCAGAGGCTCTGTCTCTCTGTTCTCACCATCATCTTCACTTTTCACTGCTAGTGACGTCAACCGTGGCCATTCAGAGTCATTTGGTTGTTGAAGTAGCTCCTCCTCTTTGAACTGCGCAGGTTGTGGTTCCTCCTGGACCAGACTGGGGCTCCTCTCCCGTTGTTCAGGGGAAACCTCCTCTTTACACACGGGAGGTGTGAGGCCTAGAGGGAGGAGAGAGGAGGCAACGTCAGCAATGTACAACAATTTTCAATAGGACCTACATAAATCGTCTAGGGGGGCACGCCCAACTCGTCTGTACAGGTTTTTGGAAACCGTATATCCATACTTAACACTTTAAATCTGACTTGCCAGAGCCTGCAGTGCAGGCACCCTGTTAGATGTTTTTTTTTCAGAATGGACAAAATTATTATATATGTTTTAATACAGAATGAGACCATATAGACATTGGTAATATCAGTTATCGGCCACAACAGCAATTAATTATATCGGATATTGGCCAAAATATCTCAAAGTAAGAACAAAAACGGGAAAATCGTTGGCAGTGGGTGAATTAACCCTAGAACACTAAATCCAAAATCTAAATCCATCCATTTGTTAACCCCCTATATGAGTCTTCATGTGCATCTTCTGAATGGTTTTCACATACTGTACAATTAAAGGGTTTTTCTCCCGTATGAGTCCTCATGTGCTTCTTCAAATTACAAATTTGATTGAAGCGCCGTTCACAAACTGTACAAGTAAACTGTTTTACCCCTGTATGAATTTTCGCATGTTTTTTTTAAAGAATACGATTACAAGAAAAGCTTTTGCAAAAAACTGTACACCTAACAGGGTTTCACCATGTATGATTAACGGGTCTTTCCCCTGTATGAACTCGCATGTGTTCTTTTAGAGTAGAATTGAGAGCCAAGATTTTGCTGCAAACGGTACACCTAAAGGCTTTTCCCCATATAGGAGTAAAGGGGTTTTCCCCTGAATGGGTCGCCATGTGTTTCATCACGGCAAAGATTCTACTAGGTATAATAACACCACCAACTTCTTTACAAATAGCACCCGCTGCTACATAAGGAATATCTAAAAGTGGCAGAAAATAAGAAGCGACAACACAATGGCCCCCCACAGCAAACGGTGACTTTGAAAAGCATGAAAAACTCCCAAGAGAGAACAAGAAGGCAAAAGCCATAACAGAGCACTAGGGTTGGGTGACGACACGAATATATCGGCAATCGTAATTTGGATGAGCCTATCGCCGAATATTTTTATGAGGCGATTTATTGCGGTGATCTTTTCTTTTGCAAAATAATATTAACCTACAGAGAAATTATGTTAGTGTGAGCAAAATGCGAATCAATTTGGGCCAGCAAAATCGTAATCGTAACAGCGGCCGGGTGGAAAGTGGAAACCCCCTCCTCTCGTTATAATGGTATGCTCCCAGAGTCCCAGCAGCATCGGGGAACGGGAGAAGTTCAACACATGCAGCGGTGCCACAAACTCTCACTCTGGGCTGGCTTACTTTATTACTTTATTGACACAAATGTATAAAACATTGGGTCCAAACAATAATAAAAAACCCATGAATCAAAAACTTTAAAAGGTACAATACATTAAAATATACAATACAGAATCCCTTTACAACAGGAGCTTTCTATTGCTCCACAAGTGACAGGCAGGCATGTAGCATACGCAAAGTCTCTCTGTTAGTGCCCACAAAGAGTGAGCTCAAATCAATACCCTCATGTCCATATTTCACTCTGATATCTTGTGTGAGGGGACACACCAGTATGTGCTGTTCGTTTTGTATACCAGTCTCACATTGGCAAAACCGCTGTTCAGGTGGTATGTGGCTCCATCTTCCCATTTCCACACGCAGTCTATGAGCGGACAACCGAAACCGTGTAAAGGTTATCCTCAAATAGTCCTCAATGTAAGGTGTACTGCTGGTGCTGGTATAGAGTGGGTGAATAAATAGATCTGGGTTGATGGCTTCGTATGTCTTATATCTTGTTCCCTCTTTGGATTGTAATTTATGAATCATGTCCCTTCGGTCACTCTCAATATGATCTTGTTTTTCCATTATCTCAGATAAATGAGAATACATGACTTGGTTCTCCTTCTTCAGCAATTGAAGAACATACCACAAGGGGTAATCAAGCATGCCATAAGGATCACAAAACAAAGGAACTCAAACTTAAAGTGAATGGAATATTAACCTTAGATCATGATGTGATTGCAAATCATTGTAATAGTTTCTTTATAAATTCTGTTGAGGAGCTGGCTCAAAGCTTCTCTACTAGAACTTGGACTTGTGATCCTATTAAGGATGACAGGCCCATTTTCAGGTTGGATGAGATTACCGAATCTGAAGTGGTAAAGCTCATTAAGAGACTCAAAAGCAAAGGATGTTTGTAATATGGACACAACCTTTCTAAAAACACATAAAAACGCCCTAATCTGTCCTATAGCTCACTTGATAAATCTATCAATCAAACGATGCATTTTTCCAAGTACATGGAAAACGGCTATTGTAACACCCATTTTTAAGGCTGGGGACCAAACAAATGTGGCAAATTATAGACACATTGTGTCCAAAGTGGCTGAGAAATGGGTGGCCCAACAACTGACTGCCCACCTGAACTCGGACCACAATCCTTTGCACCCACTTCGGTTTTCACTCCAACCATTCAACAGAAACAGCTAACTGTTACTTTCTGGAAGGTGTAAAGTCAAAGTTAGACGCGGGTGGCATAGTGGGTGCAGTATTTCTGGATCTCAAAAAGGCATTTGACACTGTACACCATCAGGTACTTCTGTCAAAGCTCTCCTCATTTAATTTTTCTACAGAAGCAGTCAAATGGATGCATTCATATTTAACTAACAGGAACCAAAGTGTTCGTGTTGGTAGTGCTCAGTCAGCATATCTTAACTGTGGCATTGGAGTTCCTCAGGGATCAATACTGGGCCCTATTTTGTTTGGTTTATATATAAATGATCTGCCTTCCCTCTGTCCAACTGTCTCCATACAAATGTATGCTGATGACAGTTCTTTATATACATGCTAAAACAAACAACTAGCAGCAGACAAATTAACTGCAGCCATGGTCCATGTATCTGACTGGCTGAGGAACTCATGTTTGCATCTGAACTAGGGCTGACCCAAAAAAATCGATTAATCGACGATCGATCGATATGCACGGGAATCGATCTTGAAATAAAAAAATGTAATAGTCATTCAATATTTTTTTTTTTTTAAGGCGGCCGCTTTTGGTCCGCGAGCCGGCCCCATTTGGTCCGCGAGCCATGCTGCATGCTGGCGCCTCGCAGACCTCGCAACGCCGTCTCCCCTCTCCCCCCTCACTCGTGCAGGTAACAACAAGGAAGTCAACAAGAACAGCTGCAGCCATGCCGCCCCAAAAGAAATCAAAAGTGTGGTTGCATTTTAGAATATGCCAAGATAACAAAGAACAAGTGGTGTGTCAAATATGTGACAAGAAATTGGCGTATCACAAGTCCACGACGAGTTTGAAGAATCACTTGGAACATGTAAGTATCATAATAAACAAAACGTGCTTCGGAGGCGAAACATAATAGCCCAGGGCTAAGGTTAGACACGTGGCTAATTGTTATCATTATGTTTTTAGGTGCATGAGATAAATCTGGACGGTGCATCTGCCGGTTCCAGCACGACACAAACAACATTGGAGTCAACAGTGAGGACACTTACGGAACGCAGGAAGGGTGCCATAACCGCTGGACTTGTCTCGAATTATTGCCATGGACATGAGACCAATAAACTTGATAGAAGGAAAAGGGTTTAAACGTTTCATGAAAATAGTGGAGCCAGGCTATACTGTACCCAAGAGAGAGTATGTCTCAAGTGAACTTACTGTAAAACACAAAGTCATAAAGAATATAGTTCGTAGTGAAATTGATCAGTGCTCTGCAGTTAGTTTCACAACGGATATATGGTCCAGTATAAAAATGGAAGGATACATGACGGTGACAGCTCACATGATAAGCAGCGACTGGGAAATGAAAAACTACGTGCTAGAGACCAAGATAATGGAGGAGGCTCACACAGGTGTAAACATTGCAACAAGACTTGGAGAAGTAGCCGACGCATACGCTATACCTGCAGAGAAGAGGGTCGCTGTCGTGAGCGATAATGCATCTAATATGGTTGTGTGCCTCGATACACTGAAAGGAGAAGAGTTGGGAGAATGTCAAGGGGGTCCGTTGCGCGGGGCACACACTGCAGCTTTGCATTAATGCAGCACTAAAACACCACGACCCAGTAACCCGTACCGTGGGATTTGGAAAGCGACTGGTGTCCGCCTTTTAAAAGTTGTACCAAAACTGCGGCCTTAACAGAGAAACAGCGGAGTCAGAATATCGTAGAACATTGCCTCATTCAAGATGTCGCAACACGCTGGAACTCCACATATTCTATGCTAGAGCGTCTCTGTGAACAAAGGTGGCCAATCTCCGCTGTCCTGTCTGATCCAAGCATCACCAAAAGAGCTGACCGGAGTCTCGACCTGACAACGGAGCAGTGGGCCATGGCAGAGGATACCGGTGCCGTGCTGGGGCCTTTTGTCACTCTGACTGAAATGCTGTCTAAAGAGGAAAATGTGTCCATATCAGCAGTACTGCCAATGCTGTCAAAGATTAAAAACAATTATCTCACAGTGGGAGCTGGCGACAGTCCCGCCACAAAAGCTCTGAAACGTAAACTGACAGAGGAAATTAATAGGAGGTGGGAATTCTCAGACCCGACTGATGCTGCTGTTCTGGGCGCAGCCCTCGATCCCCGCTCCAAGAGGTTAAAGTGGCTAACTGACGAGGAAAAGCAAGCCGTGCGCACGGAGCTAACTACGTTGGCTGAGAGCCTGAGAGTGAGACCAGCGATCAGGGTCCGGGAGGAGGCCGTGAGTGACGCCGACAGCCAGGCCAGTGGCAGTGACACGGATTCACAGGCTAAGAGGGCTAAAATAACGGACCGAGAGAGAACACGTAAACTCCTCTCAATGGACGACGATGATGATGATGGATCCGAGGGAGATCAGGACGAGGGGCCGACTGCAGAGAGAGAACTGAATGACTTTGTTACAGACAAATCCAAAGCGAGTTCCGGACCACTGTCGTGGTGGAAAGACAACGCGCCACGTTATCCCAAATTGGCAACTGTAGCTAAGAGGATTCTCTCTATCCCTGCCACTTCAACCCCGTCAGAGCGCATCTTCTCCAAAGCGGGATTTATTGTCAACAAAAATAGAAGTTGCCTGTTGCCAAAGAATGTAGACACATTGTTTTTTTTGGCACACAACGAAGTTCGGGTCCAAACCAACAGCAGTGAGTAGAGTCGTCATTGTGTCAATCAAGGCCTGGCAAGCTCAGTAGCCTATTAAGCCTAATTATTGTTTTCTTTAGTTTTTAATTATACTTTTATTTTTATTTAGCCTCAAATGAAGGCACAGCACAGAGCACACAGGCATGCACTTTGTTTTATTTATGTTAAAAAAAAGAAGTAATGCTGCACTTTGTTTTCGTTTACTTAATAATTATGATAAGAGAAGTAATGCCTTAATATTTTCTGTATAGTTTTAACTATAATATTGCACTGATACTATTGTTTAATTCCTTAATTCCTCCTTTGCTCCGCGAGCCATGCCTCGCAGAAAGCGCCGCGTCATTGTTGCTGTGAGTGCCGTCATAAGGCCTAGATTAAATGACGCTTTATTTCAGTTTAATGTTACGGCAAGAGGAGGAGAAAAAATCCGTTCGTTTACACTTGACAGACAGCGACGTGTGCTGTTTTGAATGGTAGCCAAACTGTTACGTTTATTACGTTTTTTGTTCCATAGAGAGCTCAGCCTAGAGGGTTTGATTGATTTAAGAGTTCATTCATGTTACGGTCGGGTGGTGCTTTTTTGGTGTTTTCAAAATGCCTTTCGTTTACAATTTCTGGGTTATATATTTGAGAGGTAATGCCTGTGTTTGATTGATTGATTGAAATATTTATTAACAGTTTGCAGAATTACAGTACATTTCAAGCACAAACTCAATACAAAGACTGTTAACTGTGAGTGGACGACCCAATAAGCATTACACTTGTTTACAAGAGGGTCCACCATGTTCAATTCATCAAAATGTCAGGCAGTTTTATGTAATGTTGACCTGTTTTTCGTAAGCCTAATTATTTGTGCGTCACTGGCACTGCGTTCATGAAGGCAGCTACAACTGGGCGTAAAGCAACTTGTTGTTAAATAAAATAATTGAGACCAATTCAAGCATGCGTTTCTCTCTGCTATTGCTATATCGTTGTTTTATTTATTTTAAGCCTAATTCATTGCGTCGCGCCTCGCATCAGAATTTAAATATCTTGGAATTACACTAGACTCAAACTTGACATTCAAAAAGCATGTTAAAAATGTAGCCAACAAAATCAAATTCAATTTATCCAATTTCAGACACATAAGACCATATCTAACAACAGATGCAGCTAAACTCATGCATTGAGGTGAAAACTGACATGTTGATTAATGAGCTTTGTACCTGTCAAATAAATAAATAAATAAATGTCCTTACTGAGTCTGACTGCACACTGGGTGGACGCTGACTTTACCCTGAAGAGAGCGGTGTTGCATGCAGGGCTCCAGACTAGCTTTTTCACAGGTAGCACTGGTGCCACCTACCTTTTCATTTGGTAGCGCCACCACAAATTAGGTAGCACCATTTTTTTCTTTGTATAGCGTGGTATTTATACATGACCATGCCCCCACATCGGGCGCCATTTATTTATGTAGTGGTTTCCACCATTAAAAGGTTTTAATCATAAAACCCCTACAAAGGTCACTGTGTAAAAAAAACAGCAACCTACCTGGTTATACTAAAAGTGTAAATGGTTTCAACCCAACACAAAGTCACAGTCAATAAAGGCAATACTTATATTCCACACACAGAAAGTCAGGTTTTGTGTTGAAAATTAAATGCAGTCCAAACCTTTGGGATTAATAAAGTGACAATTTTTACAATATCTCCGAATTCTTAATCATTTTCCTTGTCTTCATGGGCCAACTTGTGAAAGCTGCATGCTTTTATTGATGTTCTCAGAGCCTGCATATCGCCGCGTGCTGATCTACAAGCTCACAATGCATCGCGGACGTGACACGTTGTGAGCTTGTAGATCAGCTATTTTCAGCACGGAACACTTATAATAGGGAATAAATCAGGCATCAGTGCGCTTCACTCACTGGGAGGGAGATGTCTTTTGTTGGCCGATCATCATGTATGGACACAGGTTACCTCCTCTATTCAAAAATAACAAGCTTTGGAAGCTATTTTTCGTGGCACATTATGTTTAATCAAACAAGTTTACCTCCTCACTCAGTGTTTGGGTCGGGATTCGGCTGTCTGCGTAGATGACTGATTATCATGCAGTTAGATATGCGCTCCAGTGAAATTGTCCAGCTGAGAAAGATTAGTTAATTTGTGTCGGATAAGCTGCGTTCAGACCTGAATATATATTCGCCTCGGTTCGTCCAGTTTGTACCGCGGCAGGTCGCGCTGTGCCCGTTTGTGCAATTCTCGTCTTTGCATTGACTTTGTATGTAATCGCGCCACTCTGACCATCCAAGTCTGAAGGGCTTATTGGTGGGTTTTCGTGAACGATCGTTCTTTGAACACGTTCAGGGACAACACTGGGCGCCAGGCGAACGTCCAATGTTTTTTATCAATGGAACGGCCAAGCACTGCGGGATGTTTTTTCCCCTCCACTCATCCTTCCAGCAAGTCGCACCCGTGTGACCTCATTACATTTTAACTCATATATGCGACCTATTAAGTCGCACGCTGGAGCCCTGGTTGCATGCACAGGAGTTCAGAGGTTCACACACTGCTGATACTATCAAGGACGCAATAAAGAAGATGCTGAAGATTCTTGAACATTGTCAAGAAAAAGTTTCATGTAATTTTAAGAGATAATGCCTCTAATATGCCTCTATGGATCAGCTACAAGTGGCAAGCCTGGGATGCTTCGCTCTCACCCTATAGCTCATAGTGCACGAGGGGCTTTTGTCACAGTGAGCTCCCCCCTGGCTTATTCATTCCTTGAAGGCCTACAGGACGAGTTGCAAATAAAAGCCAAACGTCTGCAACAGGATGTCAACATAGTACCTGCATGATTGACAGCCTCCTTCACCAGAAGAGAGCCCTGCATGCCTACTAATGGTAAATGGTGCATTTATATAACGCCTTTATCCAAGGCGCTTTACAGTGCATTACATTCACCCATTCATACCGATTGCAGCGGAAGCCATGCAAGGTAGCAACCAGCACATCAGGAGCAATTTGGGGTTCAGTGTCTTGCCCAAGGACACTTCGACATGTAGACAGGAGGAGCCGGGATTCGAACCGCCAACCCATAAATCATTGGACGACCTGCTCTACCTCCTGAGCCACAGTCGCCTACTCATCTGAACACACCCTGCCAGGCACTCTATCAGCAAACGAGTGGGGGGCTGCCTTCCAAGAGCTAACGACTAAAGTCAGTGCTGCATCCGCCACCGCAGTTGATGTCATTCCATCTGTCCAAGTCCTGATATGCTCTCACTAAGGAGGACGAAATTAATGACCACGGAATCAAAACTATGAAAGCCAAGCCACCAATCTGGAATCAGTACGCAGACGTCTCACAACAACCAAAACGGATGTGGAATCAGAGCCCCAGTACGTTGTGGCAACATTACTCGATCCACTTTACAAACAGGGGTAAGGGAAAGGGAATGAAAAAATACATACTTTTATAATATTATATACATAAATAGCACAGTGACATGAAGTGGGTTACAGAATCACCGTTTAATTTACATTAGGGGTGCACCAATGTGGAAAATCTTGGCCGATACCGATGTTTGTAACTATACCGTATTTTCCCAAATAGCTGTTAATATGCAAAAACGATTTGGACCCTGGGCGTTTATAAGAAACTAGGCTGCTATTTGCAGTAGGCGGTTATTTATGTTTTGCACCGGTCTGCACCGGTGCAAAATTAAATGGTATGATAAACATACATAGCAATGCCACTTCCGCTTTCACCATGGCAAGACGTGTTTTCTCTCGCTCGTGCGCGTCTCCAGACTCAAAGTCGCGGTTTTTTCCACATTTTCTCTTTCTCCTCCTATGGTGTACGGATTCCTATCTTAATATACCAAGGGGATTACATCGAGGTGAAATGGAGAAAAACGAAACTGTAAAAGGGGATTTTCAACCTGATTCTCACAGCGACTTTTACCTGGTCAGTGACGTAAACAACGAGAACAATGGTAAGCGTCCTGGACACGGCATAGGAGCTATTCAGTCCTTAGTAGCCCGAAGAAACAAGCTCCAGCTTAGCAAAGTGAAGAGATCTTTCTGGCTCATTACTTTGTTACTGTCTGGCGACATCGAAAGTAACCCTGGTCCCGTGAACACACGACAAATGACAAGACTGCTCCGGAGTGGACAGGTAACGGTGGAGAACAATGGAATCGCCGTCGACACAGCAACACCAATGTCGACCAGCCAGGCGACGACCAACAACAACAACACCGCTGACATCCTTCCTCACCAGCCAACCTGCACACCCATGCTGAATATACACACTGACGTCCCGGTTGTGGATATTATATTCGCAAGAGCCGAGCGCGTCCCAGGCAACAGCAGGATGCGGAGGAGTGATCTAACGTCGGCGGCAGTCGAGGCACAAGACACGGTCAACACCACCATCTACAGGCGTGAAGAGTCTCCACATCCAACCACGGGGGACAACGCGGCTGGAGACGGGCCTAATCGGCCACACCGTGATACTTTACCTGCTATTTTTCCAGTCGACACCATGGCTCAATCAACCACACCAGAGCCCACAACAAACCTGGACGAGGGACCCCACCCCCCACTCCCGCCACCCCACGACGACCCCCACGCACCCCCCACCCTCCCCCCACGGCAACCCGCGGCTACTACAGACATCAACAATGGCCCTCCGCTCTCCTACTTCACCACGGAGGAAATAAGCACCATAGTCAGAGCCAACGGACTACATATCTTTCACCTGAACGTCAACAGCCTTGGACCCAAAATGGCTGAAATCAGGCATATGTTTCAATGCGGTAAGGCGAACATCATTAGCTTCTCTGAAACTAAACTTGATGAGTCAACCAAAGACCCAGAAGTTGAAATAGAGAACTATTCTTTGATCAGAAACGACAGAAACAGGCATGGTGGTGGTGTGTGTATGTATATTCACAAAGACACTGAATATGTTACTCGTACTGACTTACAGCATGATGAAATTGAAACTGTGTGGGTTGAATTAATTTTCAAAAAAGGCTAAATCGTTATTAGTGGGCACCGTCTACAGACCGCCTGACCAACATGGGTTCTACTTGAGGGGTGCTTAGCTGGGGAGGAATGTGTAGAGAAAATCCTGATTGGCGACTACAATACAGACATGCAACGTAAGGAAGCACCTGTGTTTAAGTCATTCAGTAAGTTCTGTGATCTACATAGTGTCAGTCAGCTAATTACCCAACCCACTAGAGTGTGTGATTCTACTCAAACTGTCATTGATCTCATTCTGTCCTCGGACAAATCCAGAATCTCCAAGAAAGGGGTTATTGTATGTGGGCTTAGTGATCATTTTATGATATTCTGTACCCGCAAAATACAAAAACTTAAGACCGGCTGCCACAAAACAGTCATATCAAGGGACCTCAAAACCTACTCTAGTGAGGTCTTTAACCAAGTATTGGAGAGTCTGGATTGTATTGGTCCGATGAGCTTAAAAGCACACTTGTCGAAGCTTGGCTTGGCTTCAAAACCAAATATACATCAGTTCTGAACAACATGGCTCCTTTGAGAACCACCAGGGGCAAAACCCGCTCGGAACCATGGATGAATTCGGACATACTGGCTGCAATGAAAGCCAGAGACAAAAAATGCTCTGAATTTCTAAAATGCAAGTCAAAGCTAGCCAAGCGCTTCGACAGTGTTCGCCAAGCTCGTTTGAACAACCTAAATACCCAACGAATCAAGCTAAGAAACAGTGTAACTGTCATGACCAAATCAGCTAAAAGTCATCAATGATAAAGCACAGGAAAACAAAAACAATCCTCGTAAGCTCTGGAAGCTACTAAACAATCAACTAGGCTGCGCTCAGAAACTAAAAACCAGGTTTTCAAACATAAACATCAAATCGGACAACACTCTCATCACTGACAACCTTGATGTGGCCAACTGCTTGAATATCTTCTTTACAAACATAGCAACAACTCTGGTTAACAAACTGCCCTCCCACTCTGGGCTCTTTGGTGTAGAGCACATTACAACCTTCTACAGAAACCTAGGTGTTTGTAAAGACGATTTTAAAATAGTTATGGTAACAACTGATGAGGTAATTAAGAAACTGAGTGCCCTCCAACCCCACAAGGCCACAGGCCATGACAATATTCCCTCCAAATTTCTCAGAGACTCAGCCATCTCTATAGCTCCAATCATCACCCACATAGTAAACCTCTCCATCAAACAGGGACAGGTCCCCCAAGATTTCAAACTGGCCAAAGTAACCCCCTTGCACAAGAAAGGGAGTAAATTAGACCCCGGCAACTACCGCCCTATTTCTATTCTTAGCTCCATCTCGAAAGTGATGGAAAAAATAGTCTATGAACAGGTTGAAAAGTATCTTGCCACTAATAAATTAAGGTACGAGTTCCAATCTGGCTTCAGAACGTCCCACTCCACTGACACATGCCTTCTCTATTTGAGCGACCACATCAAACATGAGGTGGATGCTGGCAAATACTGCGGCATGGTCATGCTGGACCTCCAAAAGGCTTTTGACACCGTGAACCACTCCATACTGGTTAACAAGCTAAAGGCAATTGGTTTCGATAGCACATCAGTGAGCTGGATGCAATCCTACCTGGAGGGGAGAGAACAGATGGTGGAGGTGAATGGAACACTGTCCCCCCCCCCTCCCAGTGAGCTGTGGCGTTCCACAAGGGAGCATACTAGGACCATTACTGTTCCTAATATATGTTAACGACATGACTTCAGCTTGTGACTGCAACTTGTTCCTGTTCGCAGATGACTCGGCATTGCTAGTCTCGGACAGGAACAAACTGCAGGTTGAAAAGGCCCTCAGCTCTGAACTCGGTAGAATCTGCACCTGGCTCGCTGATAACAAACTATCTTTACACCTGGGAAAAACTGAATCCATTCTCTTTGGCTCTAATAGTAATCTCAGCAAGGCAAATGGCTTCTTGGTTAGAGTGGGTGACAATGTTATCACACGTAAAGATGAAATTACCTACCTAGGTTCCATCCTGGAGGCTAATCTTTCCGGTGATAAAATGGCCACCAACGTAATCAAAAAGATCAACCATAGAACAAGATTCCTTTACAGGATCTCCTCACTGGTCAACAAAAACACCTTGAAGACCTTAACAGGAGCCCTTGTACAGGGTTTCTTTGACTATGCATGCACCTCCTGGTACCACAGCACCTCAAAGGCCCTTAAAACCAGGCTCCAGACTTCCCAAAACAAACTGGTCAGGCTCCTACTTGACCTCGCCCCCCGAACCCACCTCACCCCTGCCCACTTCGACAGGCTGGAATGGCTTAGGGTCGACGACAGAGTACAGCATCTTGCAATGGGTCTGGTCCACAAGATTCGATACACCACCAAGATACCCATGTACCTGTCTAGATACTTCCTTAATGTTAACGAAGTCCACACCCACAACACCAGAGGGAGTGCAACGAACCATGTACAACCCAGATTCAGCACAAACAAGGGACTAAATTATTTTCGCTCCTATGCCACCAAAATGTGGAACGCCCTACCAACTGTCATTAAGACATGCGAATCCCTTGACTCCTTCAAAACCGCTCTCAAAGGGCACCTACGGACGACTGCAATTCGAAACTGGCCCCTGTAAAATCGGAATCCCTCAAACACGAACGCAAGGACAACAAAGAGACGGTCGCGGCCACACAGCCAACTCAAGGTATGGCCACTGAGCCGACTTGGGGACCCAACGCAAGGACAACACAAGAGACGGCCACACAGCCAACTCAAGGTACGGCCACGGAGCCGACTTGGGGACCCAACGCAGCTCCTCCAAGGAAAACAAACAAATTAACGGAGCTGAACGTGAATCCCCCCCACCGCCCACCTCTTTTTTTTCCCTCACTGTATATGTTTCTTTTCCCTTTTTACCTCCTTTATGATGAATTCCTGTTCTGTCTATAGAAGTGTCTATTTGTACGTCTCTAAATGTTTTGATGATTTGAACATGGTGGACCCTATTGGAAACAAGTGTAATGCTTAATTGGGTCGTCCACTCACAGTTAACAGCCTTTGTATTGAGTTTGTGCTTGAAATGTACTGTAATTCTGCAAACTGTTAATAAATTCTTCAATCAATCAATCAAAAAGCAGGCAAAGTATTTTGTCTTTATAGAGTTTATAGGCAGCTCCTGCTGCTTAAGCTTAATTGAATTGACCCAGATTCGTGCAAACAGACTGACATGATGTAATACTTTTTGATTGGTAGCACAGCTGTGTAAATTTATATTATAAACATTTTAAAGGGCTGTCATATACTATATGAATATATTCTTTCAAATGAGGTTTGGCCTATTAGAGAGAGAGAGAGAGAGATATATAGGGTGTACCAAAATCTCCTGGAGGGGGCGTCAACATATGTGTCACGTGGTAGCTTCCGCCATACTTGCTGGCTTGTCTGGTTTGTTTACATTGAGCGACCATCCGTATGCTTGTATACGTTCTTTTTCTAAACTGACCTCACAATGGTGCAGACTTGCTCAGTAAATAAGTGCCACAGCAGGTCGCGTCGAGGAAATGAGCCAGAAAACGGAATTAGATGTTCAGCTTTCCAGCATGGAGACAGCATCAAGGAACCCAGATTGACGAGTTTACAAAAAGACGTAGAATGACTTGGATCGGCGCACGGGCGCAGAGACATAACGTTCAACAAAGTATCTAAGCACAGCCGTGTTTGTTCACAACATTTTCCTTGTCCTTGTAATGTATTTGGGCCCGACGTTCTTTCTATCCATCCTGGTGTTTGTTCACTATGTTATCGCCAAGAACGAGCTCAATATTTATAAAAACATACCACCGTCATTCTATTCTGAGTGATGCGGGCTAGAATTTAATGCCCACCAGGGGGCCGTCCCTAGCCTTTTAGACGCCGCCCCCCTCTTGGTGACGTACACGTTGGCACACGCTATAGGGGGGGAGGGAGGGAAACTAGATACAACAATACATAGAACGGTGGCACTTGACCGACCGTGTGTATTATTACATTATTATGTCTACCGTAGCTACATAAAGCAAGCCCCTTTCCCTCAGCTAGACAAACACGTGCCTTTGTATTGGTTGTACCAACCTGCGGTGTGTGGTTGCATAATTGGTTGTTCAGTCTGTTGCTGTTTGGACCTAAAGTGCAGCTCCTCGTATTCTGTCAGAATCCTCTCCACCATCACAAAGATCTCTTCGGCGGCGACGCACAGCCGCTGGCTGATCAGACACCTCATTGTTTGTAGCGAAGTCATATTAAAAGTCGAATTAGACTCAAAACAACAAGAGAACAACGATTAACGGTAGCTCCGAGTGAGCTGCGTGCGACTGGAAAACGTAAACAATGCAGCTACGAATTGACTTCCGGGTCAAACACGTCAGGTCCAAGTTGTAAAGGTGACGCCTGCCGCCCCCTACTGGAGAAGACGTGTACAGCTCCATGGATCCACCATTCCACCATCATCAATGGAGCTCGCAGATTTTGGTTTATAATTTAATTAATTATTGAGTAATATTATAATATTGTGTGTTGTGTATGTGTAAAACTGGGAGGCGACAATGAAGATAGCTCCTATGACTTGTAATGTAATTACTCTTGATAAAAAGCAACAAGTAGGGAAATATGATCCCTTACTAGAGTGATAGGCCTATAACTTATTTGTTGTGTTGTTCTGTGTGAGCCTGTCGTGCTCGTATGGCTATATCTTGCGCCACCCCTTATCCCTAAACTTATGTGCAATTTTGTACTATTTTAAAATAGTTCAAATAGCTGATCTACAAGCTGACAACGTGTCGAAGTAGATTATTGGCTAGTTGAACTATTTTAAAAAGTTTAAAAATCGTAAAATAAAAAGGCAAAAAAAAGTTTAGGGATAAGGGGTGGCACAAAATAGGGCCCTATTAGTGTAAAAAAATACTATTAAAAAGTATTCACAATTTCTAGGTAAAAAAAGGTTCATGATAATCATTATTATTATTATTATTATTATTATTATTATTATTATTATTATTATTATTATTATTATTATTATTAAATAGGCTGTC
The DNA here is from genome assembly GCF_951216825.1 of Electrona antarctica. Lineage (NCBI taxonomy): Eukaryota > Metazoa > Chordata > Actinopteri > Myctophiformes > Myctophidae > Electrona > Electrona antarctica. The sequence goes on along the minus strand of NC_136812.1, from coordinate 54,817,042 downwards.
CTAATAGGGTTAAAGGGGTTAAGTTGTATTTACTGTATTTTGCTGGAACCTCCTCAAGGACTGTTGGTGGTGGGGGCTCCTCACTGGCAGGTGAGTCAGTAGGATACAACAGCAGTGACAACACAGACATGACAAATCTTGAAAGCTTGTGAGAAATCATGACAGCACAATACATAATGCATGTGGGGGTCTCCGTGACCGTGTGTGCGTCTGTGTGGAAGTCATTTTGCAAATTAACTTCACATGGTGACATTTACAGAGTGTGACCACTAGATGGGAGTACAGTATAGACTCAAATAAAGACACTTCATGTTGCAACACACACATGCATCAGAACAAGCTTCAAGTAGTGGTGGGTTGAGTCCGTGGTGTGTAAACTGATTCAATGTATGTTTGTCTGCAGTAACAATGTCAATCAATAAACTGAAAGTATTCTTTCATAAAGTAGCCTAGTCTGGATTACTGTTAAATATGGTATAAATGAGCCTACAATTTATACCAACTATTTTAAGATGAGAACCAAAAGACAAAATTGGTCATCTCCCCGGGACCCAAATTTAAATCCATTATGAAAATAACAATTTAAAAACTTTAGTTTATTTATTATTATTATTAGTAGTAGTAGTAGTAGTAGTAGTAGTAGTAGTAGTAGTAGTAGTAGTAGTAGTAGTAGTAGTAGTAGTAGGTATATGAAGTCATCATCATCATTCTTCGACCGCGGTCGAGATCATGGATTTCACAATATTATGCCAGACTTCCCGGTCCTTCATATGTCTCACTCTCATATGTATGATAACAACATTATCCAAACCTCTGCATTGCTCTACGCATTGCACTATTCCAGTAACGGTTGCCTCTGCTGAGCGTAGTTTTTCAAAACTCAAACTCATTAAAACATACTTGCGTTCATCAATGGGAGAGGAACGTTTAAGTGGTCTTGCTGTCATCAGCATCAATGCAGAGCTTTCTCAGGATTTGTCATCTAATTAATGATTTTGCAGCCAGGAAATGTAGACGGGTGACTCTGTAAAATGTAGAAAAATGCCTGAGACTATTCCATAGTGCAATATACTTTGCCAGTGCCTTTGAAGTGTTTTCTCCAGTTTTGTGATTGATTGAAAACTTTTGATTGAAAACTATATTTCAGACACAATGGGTCCATATACAAACAACAGGGAAAAACAAGACAGTAAAAACAAAACAAAAACAAAACTTTGTACTACTGTATGTTCAATAATAGTAGCAAGTGCAGCTATAAAATAGCTCAAGGCTCTATTTCTGATTACTTAGGTTAGGACCCCCGCAGTGGTGTCCGATTAGAACTTAAACCAGGATGCTTCGACTTCTGCCTTCTCCCTGAAGCCGACCCTTGTTATATATTCTCCGACTATGCTTGTCACTATGACTAAGCCAGTTAGATCTATCCATATATGGTTCTACCACATCTATCATCTGATATCAGCACTAGGTCGGCACCGGCCAAATATAGGGATTGTCATACTAGACATGTCATATGTCATATAGCCCAACGTCCTAGTCAGAGTCTTCATTACAGCAACACTTTAATATTGTCAATACTGTTTTTCTTATTTGTCAAATGACAATAAAGTAGGCCTATCTTCTTGAAAAGAAGATTAGACCTTGAAGTTAAAGTATTTTGTTTTTGTTGTGTATGTGGCCTATGAACACAACTAATAAGGAAATAAAACACTGGAGAAGGGAGCTCAGGTTTATAGTACTTTACTGGTCAAAGCCAGAACTGACACACATCAATTAGTCCATGAGCCGGAAAAGTTTTCATTACGAAATGAGTTGGCAAAACCATACCTATATTAAATTGTTTAGAAGGTCAATATAAGTAAATTAATATATGATAACACTTCCACAGGAGCAGCTTTTTCATATTTATCACACATTTTGTTATTTTCACCTATATACATGATGGGTGAATAGGATGAAAAAAAATAAGAACTAGTGATGAAACTTCCCTAGTTGAGTGTGCAGTGCCCAGTGTCGAGTTGGTCGGACCCATGGTTGTCCAGAACCGCCACAAAAGGCCTCTGCCCGGGCCACAGCTGACATCACAAGGCCTCTGCAACTCCATATTTGGGCATGCCTAAATACGGGTTTGTCCCACCGACTTCTGACATCTGCATAGACCCCATATTTGGGCATGCCTGACAAAGATAAAAGGTGATACCGCTGACATCACTTCTGACATCACCATCTCAACAGAATATTAAATTGGCTAATAGATGGCAGTTACAGATCACCTTTTTTACATGCCAATATGCCCAAAGGTACCCGAGCCTACCGCAACCGGATGCGTGACGCACAACAACGTGCACGGAGAGCTGAGTCAGACAAAGCACGAGATGCACGCCTAAAGCTGCAAGATCTGTGGTTGGTGTCAAATTTGCACACTCAGTCCACACATCACCCTGTGTCCAACCGACATCATCTATCCATTCACTCTGCCCCGCCAACAGTTTCCAGTGAGACCCTGCTTCGGCATGACTGTCAATGCGGAGGTCTTTCTGCAACAAAGCCCCATTCGATTGGAACAACCTCCCTCTATCTCTTAGATCCATCTCATCATTTAGTTATTTTAGTAGCTTCAGGACCTCCTTACATTCACCTTACATTCATCTAGACTCAACTTGTCTATGCTTCTAACCTGACTGTAACCAAGTATGACACTGAAATATTTGCACTGTGACCTTATCTCCATTGTGTATTATGTGGTCGTGGTTGGTGGTGTAGGTGGAAGAGGGTGAGCAAGCTATTTGTGTATATATGTATGTATTTGTATATCTGTTTGTATCTGTGTACTGCATGTTGTGTATTTGTGTACACTGTACAGTATGCTTTTCTGTATTTTGTTTATGGGTCCCTCTTGAAAATGAGATGCTGCATCTCAAGGGGCTGTCCCTTCAATCAAAATCTGAAAAACAAACACGTGCGGGGGCCAGGGGGGATAACCTACAGCTAGTTGTGAGTAGGGCAACCAAAATGTTAGCTACAGCCCTGCTGAAAAGTAACAGTTTTGGACATATCAGGTTTCCATACTGTAGGTGCCAAAATCCCAAAAATGTATCTTACGCGTTTCAAAAGGATTAAAGTCCACTTCCAACGTACAGTTTCTTCATTTATTAAAACCAATTTTTTTTCCCAAAGTGTGTAAACTCAAACAAAACGGTAAAATAATTGTTTCTGGTCTAACCTCAGAGCTGTCTTTCCACTGAGAACCAAACTTGTACTGCCATAAGTCACTACAGAAAGAAGTCACTGTGACCCTGGCTCATTATACAGGCCTATACTCAACACCTGTTCTCAATTGACACAGCTGATCAAAGCAGATCCTTGCACAGATCAATTATGCCCAACTCTACTACTAACAGAAAGTTGCACAAACACTGGAAAATACAAACCATTATAAACATTTCCATACAAAAATTGCAAATAAACAATTCTCACAAATCACAGGTACAGTAAGTAAATATGTGTTTTCAGATACCTGCTCCCACACATACTGTACATATGAACTCACATAGCATTATGTATAACAGTTTGTTTATAATATACACACATAATGTATCACTGCACAGCAGTGGTGTAAAGTCACTTAAGTACAATTCTACATCTCAGATATTGTATTTTTACTCCACGACTCCGCAAAATGTTTTGTTATGTTAAAATAAGTATTTACTAACTCTATATTGTGATAGTAATCATTGCTATAGAGCAGTGGTTTTCAACCAGTGGTCCGGGGACCACCAGTGGTCCTTGAGGGGGATCCAGGTGGTCCCCAGCTAAATGATGGAGAGTAGGTAACTTCATCTTTAACTCTTGAGAGCGTAAAATTAATCCAAATGAACCCATACGGGTCTATTTGGTTTCATTTTACGTTCTCAAGAGTTAAATTATTGTTAAACATCTACATTACTTAATTTACAAGAAGTCTACACAATTAGAGAATGTGGAAGAATTGTTATCTTGATCAACATTTGCCTGTTATCACTCCTATGGTACCAACATATAGCCTACAGCATGGAATTGTGGACAAAATAATATCCAACGACAACAAAATATTCAAGGTTTTGGGTCCGAGAGGATAAGGTGGTCTTTACACGAGAACGGTGTTCATAGAAAACGGTAAAGTATCGTTTGCTGGTGTCCCCTTTAGACGAGAACGGTGTTTTCCGGAGGTGAAAACGCAACAAAGTGAAACCACCTTCCAGAGTGGAAATCTTTGAGAACGCCGTTTTATCCCTTCTCCGTGTAAACAGGCAAAACGGTGAATCCGCAAAACTTATGACATCATGGCTCACGGTGGCTCACAGCTTATACCGGTATGTTTATTACATTAATGCAGAGCCATATATGATATAATGGAGTTCCTGAACAAGCCTCCCTCCTCGCCTACAAAGCGCTGCTCATCAGCGATGGTGAATGTAAAACCATGGTGTAAATAAAAAGCCTTGCGGCGCTAGCGTTTATGTAGCCTAATGTATTATAAAATATATAACCATCCCGTGGCGCGCTCTGCCTGCCTGCTCTGGGACTGGGCTGGCTGTCAGCCTGTCTGTCACCTCGATGCGTAATAGAGAGTATGCGCATGCTTAAAGTGAATGGCACATCGAGTGGCAAAGCAACAGCCACTCAGTAGGCGTTCCTGCATAACTTCCTGGTTTGATGATGATGTCACGCGCATACCCTCTATAGAAAGCCGGCAGCGAGCGACAGGCAAAACCACGTTGTGTTCTGGAATCATTCAAAACCCCAATAGGGTTGCGTGAAGGGGTACTTCTTCTTGTACGTGGGTGACTGGTCTATTTGGCAGCCCGTTACCACCACCTAGCGACATTATAGCGTTTACATAAAGTGTGCGTTCTCGTGTAAAGGGTCAATAAAAACTGAGAACGCAACAGGACTTTGCAGTTTTATCTGGAGATGGTCGCCGTGTAAAAGAGGCCTAAATCTCCATTGAATGGTAGTCCGTGGCTCAAATGCAGAAAACTTGATGTGAAAAGGGTTGAAAACCACTGCTATAGTGTCTGTTCAGCAGCAGTGTTAAAGAGCTTTTTATTGTGATAGTAATTATTGCTGCAGAGTTTGTTTCTGTTGAGTAACAGGGGTCTCCTCATCTCTAATTAAATACATTTTCAGGTTGGCATACCAATTTCATCAAATCAGGAGAGAACTCACACACAATAAAGGATATAAAAGTTAAACAGAAAGTGATGAAACAAACATTCAGAACTGTAGCACAATGGAATACAATAGAAGCGGATTTAAATTGGTGTCCCACCTGAAAACACATGTTCTGTTAGTGTTATTGAACAAACACTATATAGCAGTGATTTCTGTTCAGAATCTAGAGCTTTAACTTTTAACAAACTTTTTTTTAACAAAAAACATCACTTACAGTACCATAAACTAACGTTTTTTCCCCCAGTCATGAGTTCGCATGTGTTGTTTCACAGCACCCGTCTGAGTAAAGCTTTTACCACAAACTGTACACATATAGGGTTTTTCCCCTGTATGAATCCTCATGTGTTTTTTCAGAGACCCCGTCTCACTAAAGTTTTTACCACAAATTGTACACATATAAGGTTTTTCCCCTGTATGAATCCTCATGTGTTGTTTCGCATAACTCATGCATTTGAAGCCTTTACCACAAGCTGTGCACATATAGGGTTTTTTCCCCCCTTCATGAGTTCTCATGTGTCGTTTCACATCACTCATGTCACCAAAGCCTTTACCACAAACTGTACACGTATAGGTTTTTTCCCCTGCATGGATCCTCATGTGTTTTTTCACATTCCCCATACTAACAAAGCTTTTACCACAAACTGTACACATACAGGGTTTTTCCCCTGTATGAGTCCTCATGTGATTCTTCACACTACTCAACCCACCAAAGCCTTTACCACAAACGGTACACAGGTAAGGTTTTTCCCCTGTATGTGTCATCATGTGTCTCTTCACACAATGCATATGATCAAATCCTTTACCACACACTGTACACATATACGTTTTTTCCCCTATATGAATCTGCAAATCACACATTTTATGAAAGCCTTTACCACAAACTGTACACGTAAAGCGTGTTACCCCATGAGTGATCGTGTGGCTCTTCAGTCTGGCCTTACGATTAAAGCTTTTGCTGCAAACTTTACAAGTAAAGGTATTTTCCCTTGTATGGATCAGTGTGTGCCCCTTCAGATCACTCTTTAGTCTAAACTTTTCACCACACTCTGTACAAGTAAACTTCTCTGGGTGACTCATGGAGCATGTTTGTTTTGATGATTTCAGGTCTTGGGACCGCTTGTTACTCAAACACAGTCTTTGTTGTTTCTTGTGTGATCTCAATTTGTTTAAAACTGACTGATCTTCCCTAGTCTCCTCCCACTCATCACTGTCTTCAGTGTCAGATTCAGAACAGTGTGAAGGGAGGAGCTGATCATCACTAGTTGGTTGTGATGTTCCACAGTCCTCTACACCAACGTGTTTTTTCACGTGTTCAGTCGAGTTTCTGGCTACAGGCTGATCCGTCTCTCTATCATCATCACTTCTCACTGCTAGGAATGTCAACGTTGACCCATCAGCCTCCTCTGGTGTTTGAAGAAGCTCCTCGAGTTTCTCTTCAATCTGTGGAGGTTGTGGTTCGTCCTGGACCAGACTGGAGCTCCTCTCCGGAGAAACCTCCTCTTTACACACAGTGAGGTGCAGGAACTCTAGAATAAGATACAATGAGAGTTGAACACACACACACACACACACACACACACACACACACACACACACACACACACACACACACACACACACACACACACACACACACACACACACACACACACACACACACACACACAGAGGTGCAGGAACTCTAGAATAAGATACAATGAGAGTTGATCATACAGTGCATACACACACACACACACACACACACGCGTCCGGATCTACCACTCGGTGATCAGAAAGGCTGACCGCGACCATTACAGCATTGGCTATAGACCGTTGAATAAAGCTTGTTTTGACCAGAAATGCCATCTGGGACAACGAATTGGAGATAAAGGCGATCGAAAGAAACAGACAGAGTGGGCGCACACTTCAAGATGCCTCACCCCATTGCAGCTTGACAACATCAGCTAGCAACCCAGTGCTAATGTAAGTAGCATCACGATGTGATCGATCACAAGCACTATGATAGATCAATTGGCATAGATCTACGCTAATGGCGCTGGGTCTGATTAATTCAATTGGCATAGATCTATGCCAAAGGCGGGAATGGGTTAAGAAATGCAGACAAATTGCACAAAAGTTTCACTATTAGAAGCAGCATTTGAAATACATCTGAACTGCATCACAAGGTTAGGCTAGCAGTTTGGATGGGAACGTTTGTGTTTGTACTGGCTAAATATGGCATTATGAATTTCTATCGAATATCTTAGTTACAATGAAATTGAGTTGACGTGTTTGCCGTTAAAAAAAAAAAAAAAAGTATGGTAACTTGCATTGGGCCAGTCCCGCGATCTACCCCAGTCACCAAGCCCCCTGTGTCCCCACTGAGATGCTCTAAACCTGAGTCACCAAGCCCCCTGTGTCCCCACTGAGATGCTCTAAACTCCAGTCACCAAGCCCCATGTCCCCACTGAGATGCTCTAAACCTGAGTCACCAAGCCCCCTGTGTCCCCACTGAGATGCTCTAAACTCCAGTCACCAAGCCCCATGTCCCCACTGAGATGCTCTAAACCTGAGTCACCAAGCCCCCTGTGTCCCCACTGAGATGCTCTAAACCTGAGTCACCAAGCCCTTTGTGTCCCCACTGAGATTCTCTAAACCCCAGTCACCAAGCCCCATGTCCCCACTGAGATGCTCTAAACCCCAGTCACCAAGCCCCCTGTGTCCCCACTGAGATGCTCTAAATCCCGGCCGAAAGTTCATGGTGACAGCCTGGGAGAATCAGGCTCTGTGTAGCCTACTCGCCAGCGCGGAAAGTCATTTTCATGTAAAGTCACTAACTGATTTAGTGCAAGGATCTGGTGCGGGCGAAGGAAGACCGACATACAGTACACAGAGTAAGATTAATTTCATTGGTTTAGATTTACAGTACATTCCTGATGTTACATCATCAAAATATTAGCTAATCATATATCCCAATTTCCCCCTTTGTGGATGTCACAGGCCTTTTTTTTTATGTTTTTTTTTGTGGCTTTCACCTTTATTTTATATATTTTATGGAAGGACAGACAGTAGGCTGACAGGAAATGGGGAGAGATAGGGGGAAGACATGCAGTAAAGGCCGTCGGGATCGGGAGTCGAACCCGCGACCCACTGCCAGACTGAATTACCAGCCAAGGTGCCTGGACCACTGAGCCATGGCCCAGGCCGTCACAGGCCTTTTAACCGTCTGCCTGCCGCCATTCATTAATCCCTCGATTGCGTATTGCCAAGGTTTTATCGCGCGTAACACTTACTTTGAAGATCCAAATATCCGTAATCGCATTGTTCCTGTGAAAAGCTGCTGTGTGTGGTATCATGACCGGTTGTTGTTGTCTCGCTCGGCGGTGGAAAAAGCTGACCGCGAGTATCACAGCGCCTGCTACAGGCCGTTGAAAACGCTTGTCTGGGACAAAGCGTCCTCTGCAATGTCGCTTCTGTGAGATAAAGCCGTCTGAAACCAGAGCCGGCAATGTAAGTGGATGCGCGCGCATTTTCAAAATGGCCGCGCCCATTGTGTCAGAAGCATAACAAAGCTAACTGACGGTAGATTTCGATACGATCGTATTAAAACATGCATTAATTAATACATCGCTGTTAAAACGGCTTTTCCGTTTGTGGCAGGCCACAAGATTCTACGTTTTAAAATTCCTATGTTCCCGGCAGGCCTCGTGTTAAGGGTTTTCATATTGATTAAGTTTGATCACACTCTTCACCACCGTATGAATATCTCTTTTGCTAGGCGGTAAACAGGAAATGAACCGGAAGTGAAAAAGTCTGCCTCCATCCGCCCGCTTCAATATAAACAGGTTTTTTTTAAATAGATTTATCTCAAATGTGTTGTTTACTTCCAGCTCAGTTTCGCACGAAAAGTAGCAGTGGCCAAATAATTAAGACTAAGTACCAGTCTTAGTCTAAGAAATCGCCTTAAAATAATATAGTGGGCATGTGCAGGTTCGAAAACATTTAAACCGGCTCGACATTTCATTTAAAACCAAATCAAACGATAATACCGGGTTTTGACCACTCAGGGCCATCATACTGAGGAAGATCTGTCGTATATTCTGGCCCAACAAAATTTCCAACAAAGATCTCTACATCAAGACTGGCTGCCGAGACGCAACCCCAGAAGTTAAGCACCGTCGTCTAAAATGGCTTGGACACGTACTCCGAATGCCCCCTGAGCGGATCCCCAAAGTGGCCCTCAGATGGACACCCCCAGGGAAAAGGAAACGAGGCCGACCTAAGATCACCTGGTGCAGAACGGTAGAGGCTGAGTTGCTGGAGATGGGTCTCTCAAGGGGCATGGCACAATTGGTTGCCAAAGACCGTGATAGGTGGAGGAACATTATCGATGCCTTATGCCCCATTGGGGGCGAAGAGCATAAGTAAGTAAGTAAGCTTCAAAGATCAGTGGGACTGGAATACTGAAGAAAAGGCGGCGATCAGAGCACTCAAAATGTTATAAAAATGAGGAGAGGGTGTGGTCTTGTCCTCACCAATGATTTTACATTGGTAGTAATAAAGTTCTTACCTGACTGAGCGCTGCTCCACACCTTACGAACTGGTAATGTCAACGCTGACCCATCAGCCTCCTCTGGTGTTTCAAGAAGCTCCTGTTGTTCTTCTTTAATCTGTGGAGGTGGTGGTTCCTCCTGGACCAGACTGGAGCTCCTCTCCTGCTGTTCAGGAGAAACCTCCTCTTTACACACAGGGAGGGGTGGGAGGTCTAGAAGGAGGAGAGAGGAGGTAACATCAGCTCAGAGAAACTCAATGGCCCTTATTTATCAAAGTGGTGTAGACCAAATAATTGGCGTACGGCGAGATCACCGCAATTGTCGGCATATATCACACCACCGTGACTTTAACTTGAACATACGGCCAAATTTCACACCAGGTCTGAGCACATGTAGGATTCGGCTGCACCCGTTTGTTCCATCCGACCATCCGAAAGGCATCTACCTAAACATACGTATTCACTCTGGCCTATAGCTATTAAAAGGTTATGTTCTCTGCTTAAACAAAAACAGGTTCCATGTTCCCCACACACAGAATCCAATAACACTGTGCTTATGTTGCTTATTAGGTTTAAATAAGCACATTTATATTATATAAAAGAATCCAAACTTTCCAAAGTGTCAAAATATCACAGCTGTTTTGCAAAGATATTTCAAATTACTCAAAATCAATGTATTAAAGGGAATTCCACTAATTTTCAACATTTTACTATGTCATTAATATACCTTAGAGCTGTTGTGTGGAAATAATAAAAAGTCCCCCCATTCTGTGTTTCCTAGAACTGGAGGTCTGAAAAAAATCATTAACATGGTGAATCGCATCTTGATGTCATCATGAGTGGAATGCCCCTTTAATTATTATTATTATTACTACTACTACTAATATCAACAACATCAACATTACAAAGTGTTTTACACACAAAAATAAATACAGGTACAATACATGCCTAAAGGACAACTTTGCCCATTTTCAACCAACTGTATCTTCATATAATTGGTCCTCACTAATGGTGCAGAGACTGCTGTGAAACCTGCAAGGAGGGTGTCAAATCCGCCTCAGTGCGACTCGAGAGCTAGCCTGTAACTCACCAATGCCGAGATGTTTGCTGTTCAGCGGCAACGACGATGCAACCCAAAGAAGGATTCCGCACTTCTGGTCAGAGGAAGGAGGAGCCAGGCCCGGAGGCAAGCCACAGTGCCTGGAGCCTCCTGGTGTCGCCAACATCTCATCAGCCACCTTCCCCACTGACTGTCTCTGAACCCCCAAGAGACTGCAGGGGGCTGTAGCACACTTGGACACAGGCCGGGGGCTGATCAGCCGTGGTCGGGTTGCCTGCCACTTGGACACAGGCCGGTGTCTGCTCAGCCGTGGTCGGGTTGCCTGGAGGAGGGTGTCTGTGTTGTACAGGGTTTCCTGCAAACCTTTTTTGCCCTGGTGCCGCACCGTGTCTAAAATTTCTGGCAGTGTGCCAAGACAAGCCAAGAAAAGAAAAACGTCGAGTGAAATAAGTAACATTATACTGCATGTGTGTCAAGAAACCTCTCTAACTTCTCTTCTATTTTGAGGGCAATAATAAGTCATCAAAATAATATCGGCGCGCGCGCTTCGGCCGTGTTTCGAGTTAGCACAGACACCAGGGGAAAGCTTTTCCTGCAGGAATGCATTATCATCTACATCTCGGACATTTATGACGAACCAAACCATTTGAAAATCGGCTGAAAGCTTAGAAAGTTATAGTTATTTTAAAAAGTACATGCACCATAGACACAATGTTATGAGTGAGCGAGCTGACTGTAGCAGCTCGCTACAGTCAGCTCGGACTCCATGTAGTGACATTGCTCTCCATTTTATAGCAGTATAGTTGTACAGTATGACTTATTTTTCCATGTTAAGTTGTGATTTGGGGAGCAAGGTTATGTCCAGCCAGTCATTCTGGTGTTGTGTTAAAGTGCACTTACCTGCAGAGGCTGGGGCCACAGTGGAGGCAGAAGGGATGGCCGTGGAGGCTGCCCCTGTGCACGTCTGGACATGTTTCAAAATATTTGTCTGGGTTCCATACCCTCCACAGTAGCAGCAGTGGAAATGGGGAGTTTTGATACATACTCCATAACACCTGTACATTGTATAATCTACAACAAGAAAAAAGAAAAATCCAGTTCACAAATGACTTCATTCTTCAGGCAAAATAATTATGTAGGCCTACACTGTATTGACATTTGCGTTAGAATATTAGTTCGTAGTAGCTAATTAGTTAGATTAAAACTATATTCGTACATTTTGGAAGATATGCAACATTTATTTAGATTAAATAAAATACCTCCATGTTTAACGGCTGTCCTCCTGTGGGTCTGCTGATGTGCCACAGTTTGTCCATAGTCCCCCACCTTGTTGCAGAATATGCACTTGTACTTTAGGCCTTCACATATCGGTGGGATAAGGGCATCGCCCTTATAAACAGTTGGGTGAATCTGGAAGCATATGAAGATTTTGTTTTTATTTGCACTTCCAACACTAAACATTCATATCTATAAATGCACCAAGTCTCAGTCTGTACGTCTGTCTGTACATCTGTCTGTATGTAATCCACGTAACTCGAGAACCATTTGCCCCACCGACTTCAAATTTTACACACACGTACCATGCCACCGCAGGGTGTGTAGTGGCCGGTTTCGATTCGGTCTGACCCACGGTTGTCCAGAACCGCCCCAAAAAGGCCTCTACCCAGGCTCTGGACAGGGTCCAGGGTCCATATATGGAGCTGGCCTGTTCTGACATCATTCTGACGTCTGCATAGACTCCATATTTGGGCATGCCTGACAAAGAACTCCATATATGGGCATAAAAGGGACACAGACATAATATCTGGGTGGGGCATGCATTTCCAACTTGCATCGTTCCAAGTAGGCCAGTGCCCGTTACCGCCGTAGAGGCCCAACAAGCACCGCTCTAGTCACATAAATGACAGGAATCATTTTGAAGGAGATTTTTTATATTAATTTAAGAGGCAACACATCACAACAGCAGTTACAAAGAGGATAATTCAAGCTTTCCGCACAGCTGCAATGTTGGCGAGTTTGACGTTGTTTAATACCATCAGATAGGACTTTTCTGTTTGGATGAATGGGCTGTCAATGGGAAGTTGCACCTAGTTAGCACCTTGCTGGCAAGATAGCCGCGTTCTGAATATTTGCAATGGTCCCGAGCGCAGAACCCGCTGCCTTCGTAGCTACTCTGAACATGTACAAATGCAAAATCTAACGTGCTTACCCTAATGCCCCACTTGTCAGGTTGGCTTGCGTCTAGCGTAGAGTTCTCAAACTCTGCCCGAACCCGACCTGGCCGAGCCAGGCCCAAAAAATATGCTAATTAGTCGGGCCGGACCGAGCCACGGGATCTGACTTTCCTTGATTTTTTTCCCTGCTTTTTTTAAGAACTATACCTGTACGTGCCCGTCACCTGTACCAGCCTGCTTGAGAATGATGCAACTTGGGAACCTAATAATACCCGTTGTCAAGTGGACTGGTTAAGTAGGCTAATAAATTGTCAGGTGTGGGGTTGCCATGGCAATCAATTGGCTGAGGCAGAGGCTGGAAATTGCACAGGTGAGGAGATTCCCACTGGCAGAGCCTGAGCAGAGCCTTTTGTGGTGGTTCTGGAGAACCGTGGATCTGCCCGACTCGATACCAGGCACTGCACTCCCTGTGGGGGTGTGGAACGCATTTGTCGAATATGAAGTCGGTGGGGCAAATCGAGTTACGTGCATTACAACCGTACACACACGCAGAGACGCACGCACGCAGATACGTGGCACATTTATAGTAGGATGTTATTATAATAAAAATCACACCTGTGTGAACTGAGTGGTGCAAGGTCTTATATAGCCTGATCAGCTGTGGTCTGACGTAATGTCAGTGACCATAGTAACCATGCTCATTCTTTTGGGCCCCACGTACAGGTACACACAAACACGGATACAAACAAAGCTGGTTGTTGGAGTGGTTTGCACCACTCAAAAATAGCAATTCTGGTATTTGTGTAATATGTATACATGTATTTAGTATGAAGAGGGCTGCGCTAGGCGATTTACTTGTGACAGGAGGGGGAGGAGTGGATGCGCGGGGGGGGGGGGGGGGGGGGGCAGCGCACTGGCAATGGCATTTCAGCAGCACGCACTGCAGGCAGCACAGCAGAGAGAAGTGAACGGTGGTTCTTGAGACTTGCTACCGCTGGCGGGCCTCTGGTTTGCGCACCAAATGACCAGTTTTATAAGATCAATCGGATTATCACACGATAGCTGAAGCGTCAGGTTTTCGTCTATCTCGTTAACCCAGCTGGCTGCGATGAATAACCTAATCATTAATCAACGTCACCAGTCACCAAACGATCCATAGAAGTGATATAACGCTACACGTAACAAGCAACTTAGCAAGTGTATGATGATCACGCAATGTTACAGTCCACTGCAGGCTACAGGCTATTTGATTTGCAAAATGCTGAGGATTATAATAGCTTTTTTCGGGCTTCGGCTTAACATTATGGTATTTGTTTGTTTTTCGGGTCGGGCCGAGCACGTTGAGAACTCTAGTCTAGCGTTTAAAACCCGTAGGTCTGTAGTTTTCAATAAAAAAAGCGTTTGATCCACTCTGTCTCGGAATCTGTCATCCATCTTGGATCTCTCCTCATCTCCTCCAATGAGTGCAACTGGCTGCGCAACCCTGACCGCCAGGGGCGCTGTTGCGCATTTACAATCGAGGAAATATCCAAGATGGATGAGGTTTTTGAGCGAGCAGCAGGAAAAGCTATCGGATGTTTACTTCAGTTTGAACGGGAACTACAAGTCTACTACACATCTCACAGCAGAGCAATGGAGGTTGTTTTTCCAACCGATCATAGTCATATCCAAGTCAAATTAAGTTCTAATCAAGCCCCATATATCACATTTTGAGCACATTATGAGCCATAATGCAAATAAAGACGGCGTGCGTGCGTGCAGGGATTTTGGACGTTTTTACATGTACGTGAAAATGCTAAAGAAATGCTGTATAGGCCTAAAAAGAAATCTTTCAACTGGATTAAACCACAATTAATCAAATCTCATTATCTTGGGCATGGCATCTAACCAGTTAATTAGCAAACTAGGCTGGATCATTCACTCTCATCTCATAGATAGGCATAGAACTTAGAAGATATTCTCAGCAGGGAGGACATTCATAGTTGGGGTGGTGCACTGTATGACATTGGCAATTTTTTTTAAGACAATATTTACACTATCAGACAGACTCAGTCAAGGTGTAGATTAAAGTCGAATGCACTGATGCAAGATGGAAAGCAATACCTTTGCATGCACAGAACATGTCAAGTTAGCTTGTAGAGAGAGAGAGAGAGATCTACTTAGGTGGGTGATTAAATAGATTGTCAGTCTGTCTTATCAGATATCAGACATGACCAATAGAGTCACCATCTCTTATTGACCTGGTGCAAAACTCACTCATTTTGTTAAATGCTATCAAAGGGTTGCATCATTCAGTATCATAATGGCACATAGGCCTATATGTGGCATATACAAATATATGATCATATATTTTAGTTTTTTTTTTTTTTTCTAGGGAATGTCTGTATTCCTCTAAATCAATGTTTTAAAAAAGGCCAAATCGACTTTAAAAATGCTTTTATTTATTTGTTCGCCGCCGCCGACCGAACGCATCATGACCCTGTCCGAGTCTCACTCTTGCCATCTGCTGAAAGTTGGCAGCCCTGGTTACAGTACATAGGGCAGTACACTGTTTCTTAGCATCATCTAAGTGCTGGTTCAGCATCTAACTTAGATGCTTAGATGATCTAAGCATCTACGCTGGTTATCTAAGCAATCTACTGTCCCTGGTTGGACAGTCGATTGTTTACTTTGGTAACACGAGACAATTCAAATGACATATTTCGGAAAAAGCTCCTATTAGCCTACCATCTTCTCAACTTCCTCCGCCATCTTGAAAGTAGCGTCAGCCGTCAGTCATCTGACCAGTGTTGCCAGATTGTGTGAGAGAAAAAGCAACAAGGTCCATGAAAACAAGCCCAAAAGAAGCCTGACTAGGTCATTTGAAAATAGCTGATGTACAAGTTCACAACGTGTCGCAATGCGACGTGATGTGAGATTCTATTTTTTTCCTTCTATTTTTTTGTTTTGGAATGTTCAAAACAATCATGGAAAAGAAAATGTGACAAAATGTGGAATATTGTTTGAAAATGTTTAACAACAATCTTGTATGGGGGTTCCTTCCAGGCACAAAATAGGCTATATAGCGTCCTCAGCTGGATAAATTATACATTAATCTGGAGGTCCTTGACATGGAAATGTGTGAGAACAACATTAGGAAATAAACCCAAATAAGCAAATATACATGTTAGAAACAAGCCCAAAAAAGCGAAAAACAAGCCCAAAGTAGCTTATAATAAGCGGACATGGCAACACTGCATCTGACGCAATGAACCCATCCGCCCCTGCCCCCTGTCTGTTGTCTATACTCTATCCCCCTTTCTGAAACCAGCTCCTCGCCACTCGCTCTACACACTTGCCCTCGATATGCGCGTTCACGCGAGGCTGCGCCATATTAAGTGTCGTCCGAAACCAAGCAGCCTTGAGTGGAAGTGGCTTATAAAGCCCTCAAGAGCGAGTCTGTGCCGATCTAGACTCGATTGCCTTGTGCAGCCCTGTTCTCTGTCCGCATGGAAAACGCGACCTACAAATGTAAGTACCACCACAAATAAATGATAAATAAACTCCTCCTAAACAATCTTCATCTGATGCAGAATAGACAACACTCCAACTGATGTTCACAAGGGCTCTTTATTTACCCCACCGTGAAAAAAACGATAAATGAAAGTTATGAAACCACACAAACAAAACAACTTATGATTTATAAACACCATGGATGTATATGACATGTCATTTTTGACACGCTGTATTAACTTTTTCCATATTAATGAAATCCACATGTCACAAACATACACGATAAAATGCAATATAACTGTACAAACAAAATAACAGGTAACACAATTGCGTGATGGTAACCATGGCAACGAATGGTGTCTGTTTCCTGTTTCTGCACAAGGAGGGCGAGTGTATTTCCAAACAGTTTTTTATACCCAGCACCCTAATCAATGGAACTTGATTCAGCTGGAGGGGCACTTTCTGACGAGGGAACCTCCCGAGAGCACTTCAAGTCAAGGGACTGGTTTCAGAAAGGGCTATGGTTGTCTGCTCTATCTGGCAGTGTTCTGTTGCCAGATATTAGCTAGAAGATATAAGACTTCCGGTAGACGAACTCTTCAAAATAAGAGTACACTCTAGTAAACAGAACCCATTGAAAAACCATTCATTTGCACATTAAATCTATGAATTAGGCATTTAAACCATGCTCTACAACTCGCATTATGTTTCTGTGTCAAAAATAAATAAATAATAATATTAAAAATCACACCCGTGTGAACTGAGTGGTGTAAGGTCTTATATAGACTGATCAGCTGCGGTCTGACGTAATGTCTGACGTAATGAAATCACACCCGTGTGAACTGGGTGACCATAGCAACCATGCTCATTTTCTTTGGTACGGACAGACACGTAAACTAACAAAGCCAGTTGTAGGAGTGGTTTACACCACTCAAAAATATATCTAAATGTGGAGCTGTTCACTGGAGTGCATGGCCTTTACAAAATTGGACGCTGGACAAAAAAAAACGGCTGACGGCTCTTCGTATCAACTGGTCTGACATGCGCACACGTTCAGGCAGACCTCCTCTACAACACGCTAAGCAGGTGTAAAATAAAAAGCGACGGGCCCTTCCAGTGCGGCAAGAGCGGCGTCACCCCCATGACAGCTCATGGTGGACATTTTCTCAAAATCAAAAATGTCCCACCTAAATATATAGGTATATAGGTCAATTTTACCAGAAACCATGTATACACAGGTTAGGGAAAGCTAATATTTGACCAACCATTGTAGGTTAGGTTATTTGTATATTTGTATATGGCTACAGAGCGTTGCAGTCCCGCCCCCTTTCATGATGATGCCAGGCCCAGGAAATGAATCCCAATGCATTTTTCCCATAGACATTTCACAAAGTATTTATTTTAAGACCTTTTAAGCGTAGTACGAAGCCAACTCGAGTCGTGACAAATCATGACAACAAACACAATATTTTGGACCAAACAAATAATTACAAAGAAGAAAAACAACAAAAAAAGTGTTGTAACCTGCCGTTTCTTTCTACATTCTAATTCTTTGTTTGGCCCAAAACATCGTGTTTATTGTCATGATTTGTCACGACAAGAGTTGGCTTTGTCCGCGGCATAAACGTCTTTAAATAAATACTTTCTGAAAAGTCTATGAGGAAAATGAACAGGGATTTATTTTCCGGGTCTGCGGGACTGCGACGCTCTATAGGGGGGAAACAACCTAAAGCATCCGTCTTATACAGAGCAACTGAGGGGGTTGATCCCATGGCTGGACCTGGCTGATCACTGTGTGTCAGTGTTCCAATAATACCAATCGATATAGGCAGATCTTCATGCTTTAGACAGATCTATTAGGCTACTTCACCGTGTACAGCATCTGCGTGATTTCAAATAAACCATAATTAGAACAGACGAATATTACAGACACACATTTCGCTCCACAGTGTTTGAACAGTGACTTACCTGCTGTCAAAAACCATAGCCCTTCTGGGTCAAGCCTCCCTACAGATGCCAGTGAACCTGCCACTTATAAAGCCAACAGCGCCACCACATGGTCACACAAATTCACCAGACATAATTGACTTAATTTGGCTGTTACAATAACTTTAAACTGTAGTGCACATGAATCAAGCATCACAGTACGGCACGCATATCAGACAATTGGCTGACAGTGGTTAGACATTTTCTTAGATATGTGACTGACCTTCATGAAATAAATACAAATAATTAATTTAACCATGCAGTGGCCTCAGAAAGGCTGATACGCAACACAGGTTACTGTTTCTGTGACATTTATTTAAAGAGAGCAATTTAAAGAGAGACTTGAATGTAGGCCTATTATATATGTCCACTTAAATTATGTCAAAATGAGCGGAGGAGGCGCCTCTCTCTCTCTCTCTCTCCCTGCTCTTCTTGTCTCTGAATTGAAGAGGGGTGTGGGGGGGGGGTATATGTCTGTCTGTCCGTCCGTCCATCCGCCATGCAGTGTCTACAGTGAACAGCAAAGATAATAGGTCTACTAGGCTATAGCAGTGGTTCCCAAAGTGCGGTCCGGGGACCCCTAGGGGTCCTTGAGGGAGTTCCAGGGGGTCCTAAATGATAGTTAGGAACCAATGGAACAAAAGGATTTGGTTCCATTTGTACACTCTCAGAGTTAAATTATCAGTGATTTAAATGGGGGTGTCAGAGACAGAAATGCCATTAAATGGCGGTCCGTATAGACTAATGCATGTTAAACTGGGGTCCTTGAAATTAAATGGGTTGAGAATCACTGCTAGAGTCATAAATATATATCCTCAGTGATGTATCCCAAGGTCATCGGGGTTTCGGGTCTCGCAAACCATCATACCCCTCACTCGGGTGATCAAGTCCCGACTTACGTCCCAGTTAGAGTTCTCAATTGTTAGGGTCGGCCCGACCCTAACAATTACCATAATGTTGGGCCCGAAAATCCGAAAAGGCCAGAGTGAAAAAAAGAAAAATGCCACTATGGCCGCGGCGCTGTGGATTATTGAGACGAGTGTGTCTCAACGCACTAAAAGTCGCCGAAATAATGGATTTATGTAACTCACGTTAATTGACTGAAAACATTCTAATGGTTTCCAGCAATTTCCAGGGGTGAGTAAACATCTTCTGAATCAAGTGCAGCGATCCTCTGAAGTGACGCAGTTAATATGTCCAATACTGTCCTGTTAACAAAGTGCAACTTTTTCATCATTCACCGTTGTGCAACAGTCCAGAACAGAGCGATACAATATTATGACAACTGTCAACTTGGCTATAATCTACTAGGTACTGTATAGTTTAATCATTGCCTCTCAAACCCACATACCACACGTAATGTGCATTACCTAACCAAAAGAACAGACATACAAACAATCAACATGCCGCTCGATGGCGTGTCGACAGCTTGCAGATCTTTTATTTTGGGCAGTGGGCACACGAGGCGCGCTGCGCTACTATGGGGAAATTAAATAGCTGTACAGCGAGCTGCGCTACGATTTGGAAACCAAATAGCTGTAGCCTACAGTGGACTGTAACATCATGTAACTATATTACGTGTATGCAGTGAACATTAACATTAGCGCTTTCATAGTTATATATGGAGCATTTACCGTGGTGAGTGGTGACGTTGATTAGGTAGCCTAATTTAGCTTATTCACCCAGCTGGGTTCAACAAGCTATTGCGGATGAATCGATGGTCTTATAAAACATTTAAGCATATGGCAAGTTAACTTAAGTTATCTAGTTGATGCTGAGCACTAAGCAGCTCATTTGGTTGGTAAGCCAGAGGCCAGTCAGCGGTAGCAAGTTCAACAACCACCGTTCTATTCTGTCACTTCTCTGGTGCGCTGCTGCTGATCATCGCCTCCTCCTCCACCAGTTTAGTCACATAATAGCATAGCCTAAACTGTAACAGTTAATCACCAACATTCACCAGCTCAGCCCTCTTCATATTAAATAAATACATTACACAAACAGAATTGTTATTTTTGTTATAATAAAATTATATAGGCTATATATGAAAAAAATCACGGAAAATCACAGAGCCCGAGGCTCAGCCCGGCCCGACTAATTATCGTGCATTTTGGGCCCTACCCTACCCGAAAATGTCAGGCCGGGTCGGGTTTGGGCAGAGATTGAGAACTCTAGTCCCAGTAGCTACCCTCGATCAGACGCACTAGGGAAAGACCAGGGCCACACAATCCATTGGAATCACTCCGGAACTACTCTGCGGCTCTGCCGGGACTGGGAGGTACTATTCTTGCATGTGGAGGGACTAGGCTCTGTGGGTTGACTCCTGTCCGGGCCCCTCCTACGTCTCATCAGGTCCACTCCTGCTCTCACCAGGAGTACAGCTAGGACCTGTGCGTTGCACCAGACTCCCAGCACCAGACACTTCATTCAGGAGTGGTGGTTTCTTGAGCCGCAATGCTTCTGCAGGCTCCACCGCAGGGCAATGGTGGTACTGCAGGCTCCACTTGCGGCTCGAATGGCCCTCCTAAAGGCCTCATCGATTTAGGGCGTTTTTGGGCTTCCTCCACAGAGGATGCAGGCTGGGGCGCTAACCCATACTGCTCCCGGGGTGCCGTCATAGTTAAACAAGACATTTAATTTGAATAGAACATTACGAATATATAGAACATTAAGAATATATATAAGCCATATTTTGTTCAAGAAAATACATCTTTGAGTGAATAGCAGTAGGATATACAGTATTTCGATTTGCATTATATATAGCACATTTCATACACAGGGAACAAATCACAAGATACACAAAATAGGCCTACACAAAACATGTTATGTTGGCAATGCATTGTTTAATTCAATTTATAAAATGTGTCTTAGTACAACATGGGTAAGTACAACAAAAAGTGATTAGATTATACTTTATATGGCTAAAACAATGTCGCTGATGTTGACATGAGATATGGCTCTAAATTATTGTATTATCTATATATGGAAAGGTTTTGATGTGGCAGATTAGTGGGTCTTATAACATTATAAACACATTAACTCTATCTCTACCGCTAGCTGTTAGCATAAACCCCAGTTCCCAGTCCCAGCATACGCGTTCACTTTAAAAGAAAAATAAAAAGCTTTTTTAGAACCCTTTACGCCTGTGCGTTGGTTAAACAAACATTGAACCAATGACAAGTATTAAAGACATAGTGAAATGAAAAATGGCACACTTTTAGACCATAGCCGAGGTCATCATAATAATGGGCATAGCTAACAATGGATGCCAAAACAATGGGACATTTTCAATTGTTGTGCATTTCTATATCAAAAGTCCATACAAATCCAATTAGAAGTACTTCCACGTGATGACGTGTCGAGTCCTGCATGAATACAAATTGAATGTTGATTTAACCCATTCTGGACGGGAACCCCTTTTGGTGTTTTAACCCGTTTTGGGCGGGAACCCCTTTTGGTGTTAGCATTGTTATATGCTTTAGCCATTGAAAAATGGCAGATCTACAAGTTCATAGCGCGCCACCGAGTGGCGCGCTATGAACTTGTAGGTCTGCTATTTTTGAAAAATCGAAGAACCACGGACATAGAAACATGGCTTTTTCAGAAAACTGTCATGATGTAGAAGAATTTTTAGAATCTGATCTCAGGTCAAAATGGGTTAATTATGCATTATGTTATACTTTAGCTATTGAAAAATAGCAGATCTACAAGCTTCGAGCTTGTAGGTCTGCTATTTTTAAAAAATCGTGAAAATGTGGCACAAATCTTTGAATATATATTCTTTCAGAAGACTTATTATTTATTTCGACGTCAGGCCTAAATGGGTTAATTCACCCGTTTGATTAACACACTCGGTGCCGGAAGTCCTTCAAAATAGAAGCTCTGGGGTGCCGGAACAACATGGCCGCTTTTACTCGGAAACCCATGACCCGGAAACAATCCACTAATTTGAATACATTGCGATCGTTTTAGTTTATACGATATATGATCCAAAAAGCGTTCATATTTTGCGGGAGAGACGGATGAGGAGCAGAAATGAGCTGTGTTTTCCTCCAAAACACAGCTGATGTCGACTACAGAACTACTCAGCTTTTAATCTCTTTCAAGGTGACATCCAGACAGTGTATTATTCATTTTAAACTTAATCAGCACGCTACAATAATGTATCTGAAAACATTATAGGTTAGAAATAAGCCACGTAGTAGCTGCATGCTCTGTATCTGACTTGTAATGTTTTTTAAACAAACAACTTCAGCGTCACGGAGCTATACGACCCATAGGACTTCTGTTTTAGGCTGAAACTTCAAAATAAAATTCCCCCAAAAAACCTTTGCACCCAGTCTTTAAAATGCGTTTCGGACAAAAACTCCTTTGGACCCTCAAACTGTCTGCTAAAGCAGCTAACTCCACCACATCTCTCCCTCTCATGCAAGTAATTGACAATATATAAATTGTCAATTCCAACTTTGATGAAGCAGTATAAGGTTTTCTTCATTTCCTGAAACAATTATATGTTGGTGTGTGCCAAGCCCCCAGTAAGGCTATCCAACGTTGAAGCTGCCTACTGGCGAAATGTGGAATTGCAGCACTTTCATGGAGGTGGACGGACGTTCATGACGTCGCGTGCGTAAGCCCCGGACCTCAAATTTGAGGCCATCGAGTTGTACTTCCGGCAGTCTTCCAGGTGCTTCAAAACACCACTGAGCAACTTCCATTGAAATGAATAGCGGGGGGGTGGGGGGGCTAACACTCCGGTTTGGTCTCTATCCTTTTATTACTCTAATAATAATGTGTGCATGTGGATGTGTGGGTGGGTGCGTGTTTGTGCTGCATCAGTAAGTGTGTAACCTACAGTAGCTTACAGTGTGATGTGGTTTCAGGTGACAAACTAACACATTCACCTGGAATGTGTTAGTGTTAGTCTAGTTTTAGTTGACTGAATGTCATGAGATTTTAGTCGACTAAAATGTATTTTGGCGGGCCTTGATGCAGTCGCAATGACTGATTGTACACTTGCTGAAAATAGCCGATCTACAAGCTCACAATGTGTCGCAGCACGACGTGTTGTGAGCTTGTAGATCAGCTATTTTCAGCATGCAACAAAGTGTAAAATGACTTATACTGGATCTCTTGTCCACTTGTCCCTTCCTTTTAGTCTAGTTTTTATTTGTGGACAAAATTGTCAGTATATTTAGTCTTAGTTTTAGACATCACAGCTTAGTTTTCATTTAGTTTCCATGTAGTTTTCGTCAGTGAAAAAAAGGTAGTCGACGGACATTTTTCGTCATAGTTTTAGTCGACGAAAACAACACTGGTTCTAGGGCTTCTCTCCTGTATGAATTCCGCGGTGTAGTTTCAGCATATCGAGTCTTCTGAACCTTGCTCCACACTGGTCACAGCGGTAGGGCTTTTCTCCAGAATGAATCCGCTTGTGACATGTTAGACTACTCTTCAAGGTGAATCCTTTCCCACATTGGTCACAGCTGTAGGCCTTCTCTCCTGTATGGATTACCTGGTGAGATTTTAGATGACTGTTCATTCTAAAACATTTACCACACTCGTCACAGTTGTAAGGTTTCTCCCCTGTATGAATTCTCTGGTGACGTTGCAGATCAGTACTCAGGTTGAAATTGTGACCACACTGATCACAGTGGTAGGGCTTCACCCCTGTATGAGTTCTCATGTGAGAGTTGAGATGAGTGCTCTGGCTGAACCCTTTACCACACTGGCCACAGTGGTAGGGCTTCTCTCCTGTATGAATTCTTTCGTGGGATATTAGACTACACTTAACGCTGAATCCTTTCCCACAGTGTTCACAGTGGTAGGGCTTCTCTCCTGTATGAATTCTCTGGTGAAGTGTTAGAGTCCCATTATTGCTGAACCCTTTCCCACAGTGTTCACAGTGGTAGGGCTTCTCTCCTGTATGAATTCTGTGGTGAAGTTTTAGATTTGTATTTGTGCTGAACCATTTACCACACTGGTCACATTGGTAGGGCTTCTGTCCAGTATGCATTTGCTGGTGACCTTTGAGAGTCTGTTTATGACTAAAACTTTCCCCACACTGGTCACAGTGGTAGGGCTTCTGTCCAGTATGCATTTTCTGGTGAGTTTTGAGATTACTGCTCTGACTGAATGCTTTCCCACACTCAACACAACGATAGGGCTTCTCTCCTGTATGAGTTCTCATGTGATATTTGAGATAAATGTTCTGGCTGAACCCTTTACCACAATGGCCACAGTGGTAGGGCTTCTCTTCTGTATGAATCTTGTGGCGTTTTAGACTATTCTTCATGCTGAATCCTACCCCACTTTGGTCACAGTGGTAGGGCTTCTCTTCTGTATGAGTTATCTTGCCATGCTTCCCACTCTGGTCACAGTAGCTATGTTTCTTCACTGATAGGTGGGCAAGACATCTATCTGAAATGGAGAATGAAGGGAGAATAAAAAAACAAAAGGTTTTGAATACAGCATTATTGTCTCCACCAGGCCGAAGGCATGGGGAGAGAGTATGTTTTGCACTCTGTCCGTCCGTGGGTCCGTCTGTCCGTCCATGTGTGTGTCCGTCCATCTGTGGACAGCTAATCTCCGGCACCGTTAGCTTGATCGCAGCCATACTCTGCACACACACTCCCTGAATGCCACAGCTGAACCTCTGTCCCAAGGTTTTCACATTGGCCTCTTATAGCGCCACCAGGAGGCCGCTTTGTGCAAAACATTTTTTGGACAGTACACCTACAGATTTTGTCCAAACATCACGCAAATTGGTACATAGTCTCTCTAGAGCCATTCAACGAAACAGGTCTTTCAGATTTTTCAGACTCCATCCTGATTGGCTAAGATTGGCTACCAAAGTTCACAGGAGTGCACGGTTTCAAACAAAATGCTGCAAATCATGAACACATCGTGTGATTTCTGTGAAATTGTGCAAGCACATTCCCACTAGGCCGAGGAAGAAATGCCACTGGAACATTTTCAACTCGGCCTCATGGTGGCGCTATAACTAGCCAATTTGTGTTTTTACCTCTAACTGCACGGATCTGTGTACAACTCCTAAACATTTTGCCAAACATCACACACACTCCTATCCTCCTGGTGGAGACCTGTGCCCAGAAGGGCACTTTTTCTAGTTTGTTATATATTGTGGGACATTTAATTCCTTGTCTGCCTGGTGACTGATTTGTCCCACAGCTGGTTGAGATTGGAATGCAACAGGAAATTATTATTCCATGACTGACTGACTGACTGACTGACTGTCTGTCTGTCTAGACAGACAGACAGACAGACTCCTTGTCATACCTCCATATAATATTTCATATGATCATAAATATTTGATAAAAGTGTGCCATATCTGCTTGGCCTATGCATGTTATTGTATTTGATTAATATGCATGTTGGAACGTTTAAAGGGTCACTTTGGGGGTTTTTTTCAATCAAGGTTCATGTTTTAGGTTATTAGAGAAAATATTTTTTTTTTTCCATTTGCTGCTTTCTTTCGTTTTAGCGATTTTGGCTGTTTTTGACAGGGGGGCGGGGGCATTCGAACATGGGGCTAAATATGTATTCAAAAAAATATGTTGATTTCTTATTAAGGGACCAAGAAGTCACAAAGTGACTTTGGTCACTTATTGTTTTTGTGTTTATTTTTCTTCTTCTTCTTCCACCAAAACTTGCAGTTCTGACTGAATGGTGCAGTCGGTTTTTGCAAAACGCGGTAAAAAAGGGCCATGCCAAACGGTGACTATGCGAAGCCCATGACGATTGGCCAAATGGTGGCGCCATAGCGCTCAATTGAAAATGCAAACTTTGAACGTGCATATCTCATGGACTGTTTGACCGTCGGCAATGACACTTTGATACACATATGTGTCTCCTCATGCCGAACAACTTTCGTGTTCTGACTTTTGACCTCTGACCTTTAGATCACCCGCCATTTTGAATTATATGAAAAACAGTTCAAATGTATCTGCTCCCAGGAAATGAGGACACACATGATTGTTATCAAACACACTGAATGATTTTCCTGTAGTCACTGATTGTCTCTGTGTAGCTCAGTCAGTAGAGCTCTCACCTTTGAACCACAAGGTTGTTGGTTCAAATCCCGGTGCTGACAACTCAGCCCCTTAGTCTCATTTGTGCATATTGTTCTTATTGTTCTTATCTTCTTCTTTCTTGGTCCCGCCTTATCGCTGCTTGCAGCTATATTTTATTATTTACTATAGTCCTACTAGACCCCAAGAAATTGCATCTGGCCACAAAAGATCACAGGATCTATTGAATGTGAAGGGGGAGGTGACAAACTGGCACATTGACCCTACGACACACAATATGGCACCCCCCTAGTCCCTCTACCATAGACATAAAGGTAGACGCCCCATTCGGCTCTGGAGCGTATGTGCTCAAGGGAGGGCAAAACATTCCTGAGATTCCTTGCGAAGCCTCGCGGAAGCATGAGCGTGCGTCTAGAGTGCATGTTTGGGTCTGTAAATCACGGAAAAAAGATGCGCTGTGATTGGCCAGTAATCACTCGAGTGGCAGCGTGACGTAGCGTGCCTTCCACTCTTCCGCCGTACTTCCTATCCCAGTGTAAATTCCTCCGCCCTCCCGTCGACACACATCTATTTTTTAATAACTATGCCCTCTACCTTCACATTCAGTAGAGCCTATGATCTTTTGTGGCCAGAGTTAACTTCCTGGGGTCTAGTAGGACTCCTGTCTAATGACACTCGGACCAATGTCGGAACTAAGGCCTGCACCCAGGTTGAGACGAGCTCAACACATCAATCACTGTGGATCAAAAAAGATCCATGGTTAAATGATTAAAAAAATTACTTATTTTCTATCAATTGCACACCGCATTAAGCCTTGAATTCACAGCGGATTCGACCGTTATCTCTGCATTGGAACGGCGAAATCATCCGTTATCAGCACGTTTGAATGGTGCCAAAATGTCCATACTGGCATCCTCACCACATAGCCTGGTCAAGGTTTCCCCTGGTGGACGTGTCATTTCCAACTATTGTCGGTGCACGGAACTAGGAGCTACTAATATATACTATTCTCTGCCTATCAGGACGTAACTCGGACGGCGCTGAGTCGGGTCTGGTGGCCTTCGCAACGCTCGGCACAGCGACTCGCTCGGCTAGCGCCTCGCTCGGCGGTGCCTCACGTAGCTCATGGCCACCAGACACGGCGCGCCTCCGTCAGGACATCAGTGATAATGACAATGCTACAATCGCAGATAATGACATACTGAACAGTGAGGATGCCAGTATGGACATTTTGGCACCATTCAAACGTGCTGATAATGGATGATTTCGCCGATTCAATACATGATACCAGTCGAATGGGGTGTGAATTCATGGATTTTTAGCAATAGACTAGCATATTCGCTGATACCGATATGACCTGATATGACAAAAAAAGAGCAGATGTTTCATTGCTGGCGGTCAAACTATTCTTAACCCATTTTGGGCGGGAACCCCTGTTGGTGTTTTAAGAATGATGTTATACTTTAGCTATTGAAAAATAGCAGATCTACAAGCTCATGGCGCGGCACTCGGTGCTGCGCTATGAGCTTGTAGGTCTGCTATTTTTGAAAAATCGTGAAAATGTAGTGCAAACGAACGTTTTAAACTCTTTGCTTCTGGGGGGTCCCTGGAACAACATAATTTCAGATGGGAGTCCACGGCCAAATACAGATAATTCTGGGGGTCCTTAACATGAAAAAGGTTGAGCACCACTCATAAAAACCATAGAAGCCTTAAACGATTGGTCGATTTGCCGGTCTGCTTCCTGATTGGTTAGTCATTGCGTCCGGGGTTTTTTTTTCCGACCAATGACAAAGCTTCTATGAATATCTTTGAATGCAGATTGCGGCCCCTAGATGTGTCACAGAGACAATTTTTTTGTGGGAGCGTTCCACCCATTGCTGGCTGTCTGAATACCAAAAAAAAGGGTAATTACAAATTTGACATAATACTGCTTAACCCATTTTGGGCGGGAACCCCTTTTGGTGTTTTAAACATTATGTTATAATTTAGCTATTGAAAAATAGCAGATCTACAAGCTCACAGCGCGCCACTCGGTGGCGCGCTGTGAGCTTGTAGGTCTGCTATTTTTGAAAAATCATGAAAATATTTATTTCAGAAAACTGGAGGATTTAGAATTTTTTAAATTTTGAGGTCAGGCCTAAATGGGATACTGCTTATAGCAGCTTTAATAGGAGACATAGGCACACATGGAGAAGGTGTGTCATATGACCAATAGGCTGACTGACCATCTCTTCAACTGGTGCAACTCGTTCACTCATTCAAAAGGTGGGTTATTATTAAATGGTAAATTATTATTATTATTCAGCATCATATGCTAGCTATCATTTTCTTCTGCAGTTTAAGCAAAATATATAGCCTATATATATATATATATATATTAGGGCCGGGACTTTAACGCGTTAATTGAGATTAATTAACTACAGAAAAATTAACGCGTTAAAAAAATTAACGCATTTTAATCGCACTATTTTTTTCACCGCGGAACGTTGTCACTGGACAGTTTTCAGATGGACCGGCGAACCACCCAGTTCACCGAGTGAAGTGTCCGTTGTTACAGGGAGTGGAAACCACCCCCCTTTAGAATGGTATGCCCCAGCAGCATTGGGGGAACAATAACACCACCAGACAGTTCACCAGACCGGGGGAAGCCGCTGAGATCACTTTGCTTGTCCCGTGGATTGGAAATAGGATTTAAAATGCTATCCGATGATAGCGTGGATTACAGCACAGTTGTGTGCAATTATTCAATAAAGAATTCGCATATCACCGAAGACCGCACCTCGTCAAGCCTCCAGTATCGGCTCGATGCGAAACATGTTGCACCGAGCCTAGCCTGGAAGCTAACGTCAACAACAGTAGCTCTGGTCCTTAGCGTAGTTAGGACTCAGGAGGAGTTCTATGGTACTTGATTTGATCCTTTCCCCTCACACCCACGGAAGTGCAGGCTGTGCAGCCCCTCGTTTTTAGCACAAAAAAATATGTGCAAGCCTACTTTCCTCCTTCTAACACTATGGATCAGAGCTAACGTTATTCCAACTACCAGTAGCAATTCAAGGACCCGACCAGATGACATGGTTTCTAACTAAACGGTTATGGCCAAATAAAATGTAAAATCTGTTAATGGCTGTTACTGTATGTCCACGGAAGAAACACAGAGGTGCTTTGTTATGGTCATGTCACATATTTGCTGCACCAAGCCCCCCCCCCAACCCTGTGGAATGCATTCCCCAAACTCTCAGAGACATGCCCCCACCATCCAAACCTTCAATATTGCTTTCCCCAGCTATTTCATCTATTTAATTCCTTAGTGTTTTTCCTCTAATAAAGTTGTTTTTGATTTATCATGTCCCCCTTGTAAAGCATTTTTGGGTACTCAGAAAAGCTCTATATAAATTATTAAATTTGAGATATTATTATAATTTATTACCCCTATTATTACTACAAAAACAATGTTTTATTGCTTAAACTTATGTATTCACTATTCATTGATTCACTAGTATACCAAAATCCATTTGAAAAAATAGCTTTCTCACTGTTCTCGGGTCAAATAATGATATGCGATTAAAATGCGATTAATCGAGATTAATTAACTACAAAGCCTCTGATTAATTAGATTAAAAATTTTAATCGAGTCCCAGCTCTAATATATATATATATATATATATATATATATATCCACAAATATGTTGATTTTAGGTCTGTATCCCTCTAAATCTATGTTAAAAAAGGCTAAATCGACATTAAAAAGGCCAAACGCATTAGGACACTAAAGGCTCACTCTTGCCCTTTCCTGAAATTCAGCCCTATTCAGATAAAGAATATGCGCTAAATTTGCGATTAATCACGATCGCCCCCGATTTTTTGATCACGTGATCGGATCGGGACAACCCTACCCTCTACCATATTGCCACATTTCGTAAAAAAACGACTGCACGGTTTGGCCTGGAACGCCGGCAGAAGGAATTATTTATAATTCAAAATAGTGGGTGGTCCAAAGTCAGAACACGGAAGTTGTTTGGCATGAGGAGACGCATATGTGTATCAAAGTTTTATTGCTGACTGTTTTATTGCTGACGGTTCTTGGGAGAAACCAAGCAAGTATATGTTAACCCAATCTGGACGGGAACCCCTCTTGGTGTTTTAAGTATTATGTTATACTTTAGCTATTGAAAAATAGCAGATCTATAAGCTCATAGCGCAGCCTACGAGCTTGTAGGTCTGCTATTTTTGAGAAATCGTGAAAATGCGGCACAAATCTTTGAATTTATGGGGTTCCTGGAACAACGTTTTCAGATGGGGGTCGGTGGCCAATTACATATATTTTTGGGCTCCTTGACATGAAATATTGAGCACCACTGATAAAATAGGGTTAAAATATTGACTGATTCGACAGCCAATCTGAACGGAAAAATCCCTATAGTGGACTACCGGTCGACAATAGGCAACATTTGGCCAATCAGATTAGACTATAAAAATCCTTAGTCGGGGACAGCTCTAGTGTGCATATTTAAGTAAACTAATTGAATAAAATAAACAGATTAAACTAGACTAGATGATTACAGTAAACGTGTTAAAACTAGACTAGATGATTACAGTAAACATTAAAACAATACATACCTATTCGGTGTAACTTGATCACTGGTTCCAACATGGAGGTCTGCATCGCTGCTACAACTCTGTTCTCTGATCTGGACGTCACATGTTTTATCAGTCGATCTGGATCTATAAAAAGAGAGATAATAAAAATGAGTGAGCGGCGCCTTTGCAGGTGTTAATATAGAAAAAGGTAATGACATATGGCTGCCATATGATCTTCAAAAAACATGTATTGGAGCCCTCAAATATAGGCTGTCAGATAACTTATCGCATACTAGAGATGGGATTTATGGCTCTTTGAAAGGAGCCGGATCTCTGGGATCCGTTCCTTTCAAAGAGTCGTTCAAAAGACTGGCTCTTTTGAACGACGTTCCCGATGGGGGGGGGGTGTGGACGGGAAGGGGGGCAAAAAAAAAAAAAACTGTCTGCCCAGTGTCCCCCCCAGTGCCTCCCCAGTACCTCCCCAATATCTGCCCAGGGCCTCCCTAGGGACTCCCCACTCCCCAGTGCCTCCCCAGTGTCTCCCCAGTGCCCCCCCCCCAGTTGAAACCCCCCTGCCCCCCTCCTCCTCTAAAAAGGAACGGCTCCCTACTGTGAACCGGATCCCATCGTTCCTTTCAAAGAGCCGTTCAAAAGATCCGACTCGTTCACGAACGTCACATCTCTACCGCATACTACATGTGTTGCTGTCGGGAGGAAACCTAACTCCATTTTTGAGGTTTTTGATTTGTCAGTGCTATTGAACACCCTTTACGTCTGTGTGTTGTTTCGAAAATATTGAACCAATGGAAAGTAGTTCAAAACGCTTTGGACAAAACCTCTTAACTCCATTGGACCCTCAAACTGTCTGCTAAAGCAGCTAACTCCACCACCTATCACCCTCTCAACCTGTCTGCTAAAGCAGCTAACTCCACCACCTCTCTCCCTCTCATGCAAGTCATTGACAATATATAAAGTCGCAACACCAACTTTGATGAGGCAGTATTTCTTTGTAAAAATATAACGTTTAGAACTTAATTTCCTGTTTTTTTTACCTAAAAAAAAGGAACATTTTGGAGTTAGGTGGTTTCTTCCCGACAGCAGAGATATAATCGTTTGCGGGGATGCAGAGATAAGAGAGGGGGGAAGAAAGAGAGAGAGAGAGAGAGAGAGAGACGGGGAGATTGTGGAGATAGAGAGGTCACTATATTATGTGTAACCTCGCGTCACCAGGCTTTCCTCCCGTGTGAACCGGTCTGGAGCGGATGATATCGTTACGTCATGTTGTGACCTCTCAACAATGAGAGGTTTAATGTATGTCTTGACAATGACATACATTACATGTCAATACATTACATGTCAATGGCAATGACAGGATTAATGTATGTCTTGACAATGACATACATTACATGTCAATACATTACATGTCAATGGCAATGACAGGTTTAATGTATGTCTTGACAATGACATACATTACATGTCAATACATTACATGTCAATGACAGGTTTAATGTATGTCTTGACAATGACATACATTACATGTCAATACATTACATGTCAATGACAGGTTTAATGTATGTCTTGTCTGGACAAACATTAAAAACGCCATTGACAATGGACAGAGTTTAATGTTTGTTTTGTCTGTCACTGAGCAAATCGGGATATGCATGTCAGAGCCTCTGCCAATAAGCGACCACGATTAAGCAGTTGTCATATATAACGATGGTGTAAGATGATAAGGGTTGGTAAAGAGCCCCTCACTTCACATGGGTGTGATTTTTGTTCGTAGTAATCAGGCAGGAACCATCATTTCCTTCAAACCGGAAGAACAACAATAAAAGCTGAGGGAAAATGAGGTTCGAGATTGATGGTTCCTGCCTGATGACTACAAAACAATGACTACAACATGACGTAGCGATATCATCCGCTCATGACTGGATCATAAACCCAAAAAGGAATGCTGCCCAGGCTACATGTGAGGGCTGCGTAGTGGCCCGAACCTGACAGTCATTAGGGGTCAAGCACTTATTGAACACTATTATTGTTCCATAGGCCATAGGCCTATATGAGTTGTAATGACCATAAAGGGGCTTGGAGGTCGGATCTCTGAGATTGTTAAAGGGCCACTTCACCCCTTTTGCAACCAGATCTAATTTTAATTATGTTTTTGGAGACAAGAAACACTTTCCTGGGGTTTTTATGTGGGTAATATGTGTTTTTAGATATTTTAGTATTTCAGTGTCCATGGGCTCCATGATGTCATGGACACTGGGCTCACTTCCTTCCTGGACTACAATTCCCATAATGCTTTGGTCCACTGCTCCTCCTTGTGGATAGGGGGGGCTGTCTTACTGAGACAACATGTAGTCCAGGAAATAAGTGAGCCCAGTGTCCATGACATCATGGAGCCCATGGACACTTTGAAATACTAAAATATAAAAACACATATTGCCCACATAAAAACCCCAGGAAAGTATGTCTTGTCTCCCAAACATCATTAAAATAAGATCTTGTTGCAAAAGGGGTGAGGTGGCCCTTTAACCCCTTCTCCCACTGAACGCCACCCCCTGGCTCTGGGTTCTCCTTGAACACAAAGGCGTTGTATTTGAATGTCTATGGGAGGGTCGCGCCACGTAATGGACACGCCCGTGAATGGGCTGGACGCAGAAGCAAGTTGGAGTAGCATGCTGTCCCATTGTTGTTCTAATTTGGCGATTTAGTCTCACTGTTTTCAAGGGCAGGCGAGATTGAGACTTGGACAGACGGCGGCCTCGCCTTATTGTGAATATAATACGCCTCTGCCCCCATCTGGAAATATGTTGTTACAGGGACCCCACAGAAGCAAAGATTTGAGTGAAAAATGTTTGCTGTGAAAGAATATATTAAAAAAGCCCTCGGTGCCGCACTTAAATGGTTAACGCTACGAGGCTTGTTATTGCCAGAATTGTGGAGCCTTACATAACCATTAAGTGACGTTTACGCGCGATATTTATACTGGAATACATTTCACCATGCTAGATTGCATTTCCCTTTACAGTAATACTCTATCTACTACTAATACTTGAACATCTTCTTTACAAACATAGCAACAACGCTGGTTAACAATTTGCCCTCCCACTCTGGGCTCTTTGGTGTAGAGCACATTAAAACCTTCTACAGAAACCTAGGTGTTTGTAAAGACGATTTTAAACTAGTTATGGTAACAACTGATGAGGTACTTAAGAAACTGAGTGCCCTCCAACCCCACAAGGCCACTGGCCATGACAATATTCCCTCCAAATTTCTCAGAGACTCAGCCATCTCTATAGCTCCAATCATCACCCACATAGTAAACCTCTCCATCAAACAGGGACAGGTCCCCCTAGATTTCAAACTGGCCAAAGTAACCCCCCTGCACAAGAAAGGGAAGAAAGGGAGTAAATTAGACCCCGGCAACTACCGCCCTATTTCTATTCTAAGCTCCATCTCGAAAGTGATGGAAAAAATAGTCTATGAACAGGTTGAAAAGTATCTTGCCACTAATAAATTATTGTACAAGTTCCAATCTGGCTTCAGAACATCCCACTCCACTGACACATGCCTTCTCTATTTGAGCGACCACATCAAACAAGAGGTGGAAGCTTGTTAACCAGCTTTTAGCTGGTTAACAAGCTAAAAGCAATTGGTTTCGATAGCACATCAGTGAGCTGGATGCAATCCTACCTGGAGGGGAGAGAACAGATGGTGGAAGTGAACGGAACACTGTCCCCCCCCCCCTCCCAGTGAGCTGTGGCGTTCCACAAGGAAGCATAATAGGGCCTCTACTGTTCCTAATATATGTAAACGACATGACTTCAGCTTGTGACTGCAACTTGTTCCTGTTCGCAGATGACTCAGCACTGCTGGTCTCTGACAGGGACAAACTGCAGGTTGAAAATGCCCTCAGCTCTGAACTCGGTAGAATCTGCACCTGGCTCGCTGATAACAAACTATCTTTACACCTGGGAAAAACTGAATCCATTCTCTTTGGATCTAATAGTAATCTCAGCAAGGCAAATGGCTTCTTGGTTAGAGTGGGTGACAATGTTATCACACGTAAAGATGAAATTACCTACCTAGGTTCCATCCTGGAGGCTAATCTTTCCGGTGATAAAATGGCCACCAACGTAATCAAAAAAGTCAACCAAAGAACAAGATTCCTTTACAGGATCTCCTCACTGGTCGACAAAAACACCTTGAAGACCTTAACAGGAGCCCTTGTACAAGGCTTCTTTGACTATGCATGCACCTCCTGGTACCACAGCACCTCAAAGGCCCTTAAAACTAGGCTCCAGACCTCCCAAAACAAACTGGTCAGGCTCCTACTTGGCCTCACCCCCCGAACCCACCTCTCCCCTGCCCACTTTGACAGACTGGCATGGCTTAGGGTCGGCGACAGAGTACAGCATCTTGCAATGGGTCTGGTCCACAAGATTCGATACTCCACCAAGATACCCATGTACCTGTGTAGATACTTCCTTAATGTTAACGAAGTCCACACCCACAACACCAGAGGGAGTGCAACGAACCATGTTCAACCCAGATTCGGCACAAACAAGGGACTAAATTATTTTCGCTCCTATGCCACCAAAATGTGGAACGCCCTACCAACAGTCATTAAGACATGCAAATCCCTTGACTCCTTCAAAACCGCTCTCAAAGGGCACCTACGGATGGCTGCAATTCGAAACTGGCCCCCGTAAAATCTGATCCCCCCCCCCCCCCCTTTTCCCCTCACTGTATGTTTTTTTTCCCTTTTTACCTCCATTATGATGAATTCCTGTACTGTTCTTTGTCTATACAGAAGTGTCTATTTGTACGTCTCTTAATGTTTTGATGAATTGAACATGGTGGACCCTGACCCAAGTGTAATGCTTATTTGGGTCGTCCACTCACAGTTAACAGCCTTTGTATTGAGTTTGTGCTTGAAATGTACTGTAATTCTGCAAACTGTTAATACAATTTTCAATCAATCAATCAATATCTTGCCACTACAACAGTAAACGGGCATATTAGACTAGACTAAACTATTACAGCCCTAGCTAGACTAGAGATTACAGCAAACTAGACTAGATAGATGATTACAGTAAACGTGTTAAAACTATAGACTAGATGATTACAGCAAACATTAAAACAATACATACCTATTCTGTATAACTTGATCACTGGTTCCAACATGGTGGTCTGCATCGCTGCTACAACTCTGTTCTTCACTCTCTGATGAGGACGAATGTTGCTGTTAGATCTGGACGTCACATGTAGGCTATTATCAGTAGACCTGGACCTCTATTAAAACTATACTGAATCTATTCCTCTGGCATTCCAATCGTGCATAAAGGCCCACGATGTTGTAGTATGTAGAGCAAAACAACACTGATCTTCTTCACCCTGCCCTAGAAAGACTACCAGTGTCGAGCCGTCGAGGGCAGTTTTTTTTGCAAATCTAAGCTAGCAAGTATAAGACTTCCGGTCGACGATCTCTTCAAAATAAGAGTACCCTCTAGAGTATTTGCACATTAAAACTATAAATTAAGCATTTAAACGATGCTATAGGACACACATTATGTTTCTGTGTAAAAATAAGTAATAAGTAATGTTTCTGTCTAAAGATAAGTAGGCCTACATACAAAGTTATCAAAATGGATAAATGCTATTCACTGGAGAGCATGGACTTTATAAAGTGGACGCTGGACAAAAATCCCTGCTATGTTTCGACTAGTGTGACATACGCACGCGTCCGGGGAGACCTCCTCTACAACACCACACCCTCCGCTAAGCAGCAGAGGTGTAAAAAAGAAATTGGCACGACATACAGTGAGGTCAGGGGTCAAAACATGTTGAGCTTGTAGACAGAACTGGATTTCTGAAGTAGACTACTGTTTAATCACTGCCCGTTATATAAAGTGTGTCAGGAGTTTTGATGTGAACCAAAATATTGAAATGCCATCTGACCATGCCCCTATGTCTACTTGTATTCCCTGAAGAAATGATAAATGCAAAGATTTTATTACAGCATGCTCAGGATTTGTGTGTGAGTTCTATTAAGGCTCACCCTGACAAACCCCGATGTATGAAACCAGTGCACTTTACAAATATTGATGTAGAACAGTTTGCTCTTAATATACGTTCACTGGAAACATCTGTCATCAGCATTGGCCAGAATTTGGATGATATGGCTATGTAGTTTGCTGAATCTTTGTATAACTGTGCTGCCCAGAGCAGACTAGTCAGCCCCCTGGCACACAACCCGCCCAGAAACCAGCAAGCACTCCCATCCCGGTGGCAGCGTATATTGGAGTGTGGTGATGCAAAAATGCTATGGAAAGGTATAGATTGGAAGGGGGAGTTTTCCACATCCCCTCGACAAGAGATGCCTTCTGAAAGTGACTTCCAAGAGCATATGGAGAGGCTGCTGAACCCTCCTGTCGGTGAGGGAGAAAACCTGCAACTGGAGGACTATAATGTCAACATGCCAATTACAGATGACCCTATCACTATGGCAGAAGTTCAATATGTAATTGACCGCCAGCTAAAGGCAGGAAAAGGAGCGGGCCCTGATGGTGTAAGCCCAGGTGTTTTCAAGCTTCTGCCAGTTGAATGGGTCACGTTTCTATGTACACTCATGAATTCCATATTTCTAACTGGCTATCCAATGAACTGGGCCCCTGCTAGACTGATGATGTTATTTAAGAAGGATAACCGACTTGATTGTGACAATTATCGGTGCATAAGTGTGATCAATAGTGCAGCAAAAGTATATGACTATGTGCTTAATAACAGACTGATGTGCTGGTATAAGCCATTCCGAGAGCAGGCAGGAGCTCAACCTAGAAGAAGCT
This sequence comes from Electrona antarctica, assembly GCF_951216825.1. Taxonomy (NCBI): domain Eukaryota; kingdom Metazoa; phylum Chordata; class Actinopteri; order Myctophiformes; family Myctophidae; genus Electrona; species Electrona antarctica. The sequence continues at coordinate 54,779,105 of NC_136812.1, read as the reverse complement.
GCATAGAGCACATTGTGGCACTTAGGCTTATAATTGAACATTGTGTCAGAAAGAAGCTGAAACTGTATGTTGCCTTTATAGACTTTTCCAAAGCCTATGACAGGGTGCCAAGAGGAAAACTGTTCAAAGTATTAAAGAGCCTGGGGTGTGGAGTTACTATGATCTTGGCCCTGATTTGACTTGTTGTCAATGTACAGTGTGACAACAAGTATCCTGGGATCCACCACAATAACAGCATCCACTGGAGTGAGGCAAGGATCCCCTACATCCTGCTTCCTGTTTGTAATGTTTGTCGACATGCTCATCAGAAAGTTGAAACAATGTGGGGACGATGGTTTCCTAAAATGGCTCCATGTTTTAATGCTAATGGATGACACTGTTATCCTGGCAACATCAAGGGAAAGGCTGACTGAAAAACTGAAATATCTGGAGGAATATTGTGATGAATATGGCATGCTTGTTAATGAAAGTAAAACCAAGTTTATGGATATATTGGGATCTGATGAAGACAGGCAACCTATTCAGCTTGCTTCCCTTACAGTGAAGCATTGTGACAGTTATATATACCTTGGAGCCATCTTCACTGCTGATGGAAATGCCCGAAACTCACTTGCCCTACATGTAAAGGAGAAGCACCTAAACAAACAAACAGATTATCTTCCTGTCCACCAACTATGATGCTCCATTCTGTGTAAAACGCAAGGTTTTTGAGGCTGCTTTCTCATCAGCTATATTGTATGGGTGTGAGGCTTGGTTGAAAATCCCCTTAAAGTCTGTTGAAACTCTCTACATGTCTGGAGTGAAATCCCTACTGGGTAAGGGTTACTACCCCTAACTTAACCTGCCTGTTAGAAGCAGGACTGCCTTCAGTGCAAGCTTTGGTGAGAGAAAAGCAAGCCAGGTTCTTCACCAACATACAGCAGCGAAATGGCATGCTTGATGACCCCTTGTGGTATGTTCTTCAATTGCTGAAGAAGGAGAACCAAGTCATGTATTCTCATTTATCTGAGATAATGGAAAAACAAGATCATATTGAGAGTGACCGAAGGGACATGATTCATAAATTACAATCCAAAGAGGGAACAAGATACAAGACATACCAAGCCATCAACCCAGATCTATTTATTCACCCACTCTATACCAGCACCAGCAGTACACCTTACATTGAGGACTATTTGAGGATAACCTTTACACGGTTTTGGTTGTCCGCTCATAGACTGCTTGTGGAAATGGGAAGATGGAGCCGCATACCACCTGAACAGCGGTTTTGCCAATGTGAGACTGGTATTCAAAACGAACAGCACATACTGGTGTGTCCCCTCACACAAGATATCAGAGTGAAATATGGACATGAGGGTATTGATTTGAGCTCACTCTTTGTGGGCACTAACAGAGACTTTGCGTATGCTACATGCCTGCCTGTCACTTTTAATGTATTGTACCCTTTAAAGTTTTTGATTCATGGGTTTTTTATTATTGTTTGGACCCAATGTTTTATACATTTGTGTCAATAAAGTAACTAACTAACTAGATCGGCTATTTTTGCCACCAGATCAGACTAGTCTTGGTTTGACTTAATTTGGCCCCAATAGAGACGTCAGTAATTCGTCCAGGTCCTGACCGTGCTTGCTGGATCCAGTCGAATATCATGATATGGATATTATATTGATATTAGGGATGTCCCGATCACGTTTTTATTTTTTATTTTTTGCTCCCGATCGTGATCGGATCGGGACAACCCTACATTCTACAGTTGTGGCCCCCTGCCTAATCTTGTTGAATACCCCTGGAGTACGACATCAACATACCAGGCAGAGAACACACAAGGCGCTGCAGTGGAGAGGGTGCAGTGAGTCCAAATACACCTAGGAGTGTGTGCACACATCATCTTTCTCAGGTGACTGAAGAATATATCGATATATGGGTCCCTGTAAGTAATACCGTTCATGCTTAACATGAATCACAACAGCACTGAACTTCAAGCACAATGCAAGATTAAGGCGTGTAGATTCGAATTTGGAGAGCTTATAATATGTCCTTTGTTGTAAACTAGTTTCACAGTGTTTGTGACAGAGAAGTATTGCATTATATTTGTGTCCTTGGCAGAGTAGTTCTGGAGTAGTTGCAACGGATTGTGTGGCCTTGGTCTTTCCCTAGTGGGACTGATCGAGGGTAGCTACTGAGAGGTAAGTCGGGACTTAATTGATCACCCCGGCTGGGTCACCTGAGTGAGGGGTATGATGTTCAACAGACCCGAAACCCCGTTGACCTCAGGATACATCACTGACTATACGTCCCAGGTGCATCCATGCGATGTGTAGTTTATTTTTGTATCATTATTTAATTGGGAGAACACTTGGGCTACGAGTGAACAGTCACACATGCAGCTCATTTTTCTGAAAGTCCTGTGACTGTATTTTGACATATAACAGCATACTGTAGACTAGTTTTGAATCCCTCAGCACAGGTTTCTCCTGTTCTACACATGGAGTTTCTCAGTCAGAGGGTCGAGTATAGGAACACCCTGTCTGTCTCACACAATGTGCCAGGACTCGTGAAAGGATAATTGCCTCCCCTCCACTCCGTCTCCCAGTTTTCTTTGGCACATGTCCAGGGACTGCAGTGTGACTCATCATATTGTGAAACAACACATAGCTAAAGTCAAGCCATATGTTGGTCTGACTGGAATAGCAAGCAGTGTCCCACCAACAACATCGCCATGACCCTATTAATAGCCTTTTCCCAGAAATAAGGCATATCTTCTCTGTCTTGGCCTTTTTTTTCCCTCAGTCTCTTCCCAGAAGAGGTGGACACTTTTTACACTCAAATGAAGATCTCCCCCCAAAGCAAATCTAGTGTAATACCCTTGCTGTGAATGATGGAGCTAATGCAATATGAATTTGTAAACCTGTGGCAGTGGCCCGTATTTATTTAAGCCATTGTTAAGACCTCAATTTGAGACGATTTACGTACACTGTCAAACCATTTACATGGGGAGTAAGTGTCCACATGTCTGAACACAGTGGGAACAACATCCCCCCCCCCCCCCCCCCAAAGGCTCTGTGTACTCAGGGAGCTGCCTCGGGCTCACGTGTGCCTCGTGGAACACAGATGGCTTTAGCATTACATACGTACCTAGTTTGACGGGTTTCTTCTGGTTCTCAGGGTTCAACTGAGGACTCTCGTCAGACCCAGACTAGTTAGGCATTGAAGGTGGGCTGTGTATATGACACCATGATAAATCAGCCATCACCCCAACACATGCACGCACACGCACGCAGGAGCATGCACGTGCACGCACGCACGCACGCACGCACACACACACACACACACACACACACACACACACGTAGCAGTTTTGTATCTCTGCTATATGCTGCTACACATACGTCTTAAAGCGTCCATGCCACTCTGTGGGATCATAAAGCTCTCACTAGTCTCGTCTGTAAACACAACATATCCTAAGATTAAGTGAGATCAAGGCCGAGATCACGCTCTCGCATGCGTGTGTGTGTGTGTGTGCGTGCGTGCGTGCGTCCGTGCGTACACACACACACGTTTCCTTTCGCAAGTCCTTTGAAAGCATAATAGCCTCATGTAACCTCACTCAGTGAGTCTTTCCTCCCACCGAGTGCCGCACTACGAGAAAAATCGTGAAAATGTGCCTCAAATCAGCTTAAGACCGTTTTGCGCTAAGGTGTGGAGACGGTGTGTGACTTTGCAAACAAACAATCCCCATGTGCATGCACGATTGGTTCAAAAACACTATGCTCCAAATAGCCATTGAACCCTGTCTTTAATATTTCATGACTTTTCACACAAAAAAGAAAATTAAAATAGATATCATGGGGGGTGGGGGGGGGGGGCTATCATAGAGGGGCAAAAACGGTGAAAATAGTGGGTATTATTAAAAAGAATATTCATTTAAAAAAAGACTTAATGGAGTGTAGGGGGAAATTCACCTGCCTGTAGAAAAAAACAGGGATGTATATAGGCAGGGAAACAAATCTACCTTCTATGTCACTTATCATGGAGGTGCTGAAAGACCCACCCACCTCAGACATCAGCAACATTATGATGTCACTGAGCATCATGAAGGTACAAAGACCCGCCCACCTCAGACATACAGCAACATTATGATGTCACTGAGCATCATGAAGGTACAAAGACCCGCCCACAGTAGGAGACCGCGGAAACGTGTGCGAAGCACCGTTAAATCGGCGTTGCCGCTAAGTATTTTTTTATATTTTTTTGAAGTTTTGGCTTCTCTGAAATTCTCTCTTCCTAACTTCCCATGTCCTGCCTCCTGGGCCCCTACTGGCTAGCTGCACGTCCTAGTTACTGCCTCTGATTGGCCAACCGCGTAGCCTACATGCTGGATGTTTTTAATGCTGCTGTGTCGTGGGAACTTAATAACTCCTGTTATGGACAATCTTAGCTTTGGTTCATTTCAAAATAAGAAGAGGACATGTTTCCTCTTTAAAACTAGCCAGTCGCGGTCCGGGAGGCGGAACATGGGAAGCCCTCGTACAAGATATCTTTGACTATGCATGCACCTAATACAGCACCTCAAAGGCCCTTAAAATAAGGCTCCAGACTTCCCGAAACAAACTGGTCAGGCTACTGGGCCTCACGACCCCCGAACCATGAGCAACCCTGATTCAGCACAAACAAGGGACTAAATTAATTTCGCTCCTATGCCACCAAAATGTGGAACGCCCTACCAACGGTCATTAAGACATGGGAATCCCTTGACTCCTTCAAAACCGCTCTCAAAGGGTAGGCCTACCACAGACGGCTGCAATTCGAAACTGGCCCCCGTAAAATCTGAATCCCATACCCACCCCTTTTTCCACTCACTGTAGCCTATAGCCTATGTTTCATTTTTACCTCTATGATGATTTCCGGTTTTTGGCTATAGCCTATAGTACTATAGAAGTGTATATTTGTACGTCTCTAAATGTTATGATGAATTGAACATGGTAGACAAGTGTAATGCTTTATGGTGTCCAAACAGTTTTGTATTGAGTTGTGCTTGAAATGTACTGTAATTCTCCAATCTGTTAGGCCTACATACTTCAATCAATCAAAAACAATAGTATTACTGCTGCGCCTGCTAGTATTAACTACTGGTTGTTTATGATCACATGTATAACAAACAAGCAGGCGAGAAATACGACTCATGTTCCATCTTAAAAGATGAGTCAATAAACGATAAATAGGCCTACATGAAACATGTATAAAAATAAGCAGATATAAGAGAAATACGACTCATGTTCCATGTTAAAAGATGAGTAAATATAATGAAAACCACAAGGTGAATAAGTTCAAATACCTGCTGTGTTTCAGGGTTGAGCTGCTTAACGACGACACTGTTTTCAAACGACACGTTTTAGTTTTCTTTATATTTAATAAAGTGTCAACAGTCAGACGAACACACAGTTTGCACATGTGCACTAGCGCTGCTGGAGCGTACGGTGCACGTACCATAAACGGTCACTAGGGGGAGCCATGGTACAGCGTAATACAGTGGGCCCAGCTATGGAACAGCTAAACTTCACTAACCTTAGAAACCATTTGATGAATCAAATCTATCACACACACACACACACACACACACACACACACACACACACACACACACACACACACACACACACACACACACACACACACACACACACACACACACACACACACACACACACACACAATTATAGCAAATAAATTACACCAATATTCCCTTTATTCTTACTCCAGGTAATCCAGGTCTTCATCTGTTCCCTCCTTTCTTCTACAATTTAGGCATTCAGCAAACGCTCTTAATCCAGAGCCATTCACAGTAAGCAAGAACTTCTGTATACTTCCTGCAGCATAGACATACAGTATGCTCTACTGCAGTGGTTCTCAGCCAGCGGTCCTTGAGGGGGTTCCAGGTGGTCCACAGCTAAATGATGGAGAGTTGGTAACCAAATGTACCCTTACGTCGATCTTTAACTCTTTTGAGTGTAAAATGAATTAGCACAAATGTATGTCAAGAACGCGGGGCACGTAGGCCTACAATTATATATTAAAGCAATGTGGTTATAAGCCCAACAGTGTAATAGGACATGTCTCCCTTTTCTATATGCCGGGCCGACCTGTAATGCTCAGGATTGGTGAAATACACAAAATGCATATTCTGTTGAAGCTTTCAGGAGTTTTATTTTAAGGTACAGATCAATACAAAAATTGCTATCAGGATAAACAAAACAAAAAACTGTTTCTAAAGTGTAGATTGTTTGTTTGAATGAGTGATTGATTGATTTGTATGCGAATAGTTACATTTCAAACGAATGCTCAACTCAATACACTTTTCCTTGTTGTTTATACCAGTGGTTATCAAAGCTACTGGTCTATAATACATTTACTGTTGTGAACATAATAAGTAAATATGGTGTCCAAGTAGGTCCTAATTAATAAGAACAAACGTGATCTTAACTGAACAAAGTTTATTAAGTTCAAGCAGAAAAATCCAACTCATTCAGCCCTTTCATTTTTAAATCATTCTATCCTTGATATATTTAAGTCTGAATAATCAAGATTTCAGGCTTGGATTGTTTCAACATTACAGATGGAAGCTGAGCTCTGACCTTATTTAGAATGTTCTGCTGTGAAGATTAATAGAATAAAGATATGATGTAGGCTAAACTAGGTCCTAATAAATGATAGATTAATAGAATAAAGATATGATGTAGGCTAAACTAGGTCCTAATAAATGATAGATTAATAGAATAAAGATATGTAGGCTAAACTAGGTCCTAATAAATGATAGATTAATAGAATAAAGATATGATGTAGGCTGAACTAGGTCCTAATAAATGATAGATTAATAGAATAAAGATATGATGTAGGCTAAACTAGGTCCTAATAAATGATAGATTAATAGAATAAAGATATGATGTAGGCTAAACTAGGTCCTAATAAATGATAGATTAATAGAATAAAGATATGATGTAGGCTAAACTAGGTCTTAATAGAATAAAGATATGATGTAGGCTAAACTAGGTCCTAATAAATTATAGATTAATAGAATAAAGATATGATGTAGGCTAAACTAGGTCCTAATAAATGATAGATTAATAGAATAAAGATATGATGTAGGCTAAACTAGGCCCTAATAAATGATAGATTAATAGAATAAAGATATGATGTAGGCTAAACTAGGTCCTAATAAATGATAGATTAATAGAATAAAGATATGTAGGCTAAACTAGGTCCTAATAAATGATAGATTAATAGAATAATAAAGATGTGATGTAGGCTAAACTAGGTCTTAATAAATGATAGATTAATAGAATAATAAAGATATGATGTAGGCTAACCTAAGTCCTAATAAATGATAGATTAATAGAATAAAGATATGATGTAGGCTAAACTAGGTCCTAATAAATGATAGATTAATAGAATAATAAAGATATGATGTAGGCTAAACTAAGTCCTAATAAATGATAGATTAATAGAATAATAAAGATATGATGTAGGCTAAACTAAGTCCTAATAAATGATAGATTAATAGAATAAAGATATGATGTAGGCTAAACTAGGTCCTAATAAATGATAGATTAATAGAATAAAGATATGATGTAGGCTAAACTAGGTCCTAATAAATGATAGATTAATAGAATAAAGATATGATGTAGGCTAAACTAGGTCCTAATAAATGATAGATTAATATAATAAAGATATGATGTAGGCTAAACTAGGTCCTAATAAATGATAGATTAATAGAATAATAAAGATATGATGTAGGCTAAACTAGGTCCTAATAAATTCCAACATCCAAGAACATTAATTGTTGCGTTTGTTTCAGAGCTACTGGCTTCATTGAAAAAGAAGAAAAATAAAATACAAAACAAATGCAAATGAAAACAATCCATAAAACATGAGCAGGATAATGTACAGTTAATTATGGAACAACAGAAACACTGTGGGTCCCCACTGTGTCCCTCTTTGCTCTGTTGTATCAAACAGTCACAACAAACTATAGTGTTCTCAAATTCTGACCCAACCCGACCCTAAGTTTCTTTGGGGATGAACCGGGCCACAAATGTATGCTAATTAGTCGGGCAGAGCCTTGAGTTCCATGAAAAACATTTATATGTATTTTCTTTTAATATTAATACAAATCATTTTTTATCAACCGGAAGTTAGTTAGTTAGAAAAAAATACCTGGGCTTTAACCAGAAGTTAGCTCATGGATAAGCAATAGATACATATAATACATAATATAGAACAATCCATAAATCACTTTATCACCCATTACAGAACTAGAACTAGACAGAGTGCAACCCATAGATCACATTATAATCACAGAATCACCCATTACAGAACTAAATGCCACAGGGAGGTGGGGGGCCGGGCCCAGTTCATTTTCAGGCCGGTTGAAAACTCTACAACAAACACATCAAGAGTATATAGAGGAACAGGACATGGAGGGCAGTTTACCACTAACACCCTATGTGGGACCCACTGGAGTCCCCCAAGGCTCTATTCTAGTGTATTTTATGTTGGTTTTGATGTATGTTTGTGTAATAGAGACCAGCGGGTGGCGGATTTAGCCGTGGGTGAACCGCAGTTTAGGGTGGATTAGGGTCAATTCAATATATTATAAATTAATATTGGATAAACCGCGGGTAAAATAATGCGGGAAATAAATGAATGGCATCTGTCTATGCTTATTATAGCTTTTAAAACGCACACAATCTCGGCGTGCGTGCGTTAGTAGTATTTTAATGTAATCATTTTCCATGATCTGGCACAAATTAGCCGCCTATGAAGTTGGGTCCTGTTGCACAACAACAACAACACAGTGGACTGGTCTCCTACAGCCTACAGGCAGCTACGCTAAAGTTGCTAACAGGCAGCTAGTGAGTCTGAGAGAAACTTAAAACTAAGTAAAACAGAACAGTGGGACTGGGAGTGATTAAGTTCTTTACCCTGCCGCCGATGACCGCTGGATATGCTGTATGAAAATACGTCACGAAAACGTGGACGGTGTGTTACCATGGAAATGGATATATACAACCACTACGTAACATTGGTGAACTGTCGAGAGAGTGGTGAGTGACATTGTTTGTACAAGTAGTATAAATAGCTGATCTACAAGCTCACAACGCGTCGCAGCGTCGCGTTGTGAGCTTGTAGATCAGCAGATTGGCTGCTGGGCGCTTCCCTGCGCAGCGGATTGCGGGTGGTGCGGATTAATAAATTGGATTAATTAATAAATTGCGGTCGGATAACGGGCGGATTATAATTATGCACACGCGGATTCGGGTGTCAAAAAAGCTCATCCGCTGTTCTCTATTGTGTAAGTATTAAATTACAATTATTGTTACAGCTGTTGTTACAGTAGCCTCGGAAACCCAGGCGTTTTTATTTCCAGGGCGAAAAAAATAGTCTGGGTCCGAGTCCACTTCAATTTGGCATAGAGTAGCGCAAACGTTGATCACTCTGCTGATTTCTGATTGTCTGCACCTTTGTTAAATTGATGCACACCCGTACACACACTAGTCTCTTTCTCCCGGCGGATCCTGCCGGGAGCTGCCTATGCCATAGAAAGCATAGGTGAGTTCCAGGCTATTGTTACAGTGGTTATGTGGATGCAGGTACAGGCATAAGTTCCGACATACTAACAGTCCCGACAGTCATTAGACCGACCCCCTACCCCAAACCCTAACCTAACTGCAAGCACGACGCAACACATGTCGGGAGCTACGGGTGATTTGCACATGTCGGACTTTTGGTGTGTCGGATAAGCGTGCGCACCCCTGTGGATGCGCTGATGGAGTGTGCGGATGGTGTGTTCTATGTCTGATGGTGGATTCTCTCATGTTTTCGTAGATGGCCTGATGTAGTAAAATTACTCTCACACTCGCCACAATGAAAGGGTTTCTCTCCAGTGTGAATTCTCTGGTGGATTTTAAGGCTGGATCTCTGAGAAAACTTGCTCTCACACTGGTCACAGTGGAATGATCTTTCTCCGGTGTGGATTCGCTGGTGTGTTTTAACGTAGGACTTTGTAGTGAAGTGTTTGCCACACTGGTCACATCCATAGGGTTTCTCTCCTGTGTGAATTCTCTGGTGTTTCTTTAAATCAGCATTTTCCTTAAACTTGCTCCCACACTGGTGACAGTGGTATGGTTTTTCCCCGGTGTGAACTCTCTTGTGTCTTATTAAGTCAGCCTTTCCCTTAAACTTGCTCCCACACTGGTCACAGTGGAATGCTTTTTCTGGATTTTCTCCAGTGTGGATTCTCTGGTGTGTCTTAAGGTTGCCCAGTTGAGTGAAGTGTTTATCCACACACAACACATCCATAGGGTTTCTCTTTCATGTGCGTTCTCTCGTGACGTTGTAGATCTCCTGATCCAGTAAAGCTACTTTCACACCGACTACAGTGAAAGGGTTTCAGTCCTGTGTGAATTCTCTGGTGTACTATTAAATGGACTCTGTGAGAAAACTTGCTCTCACACTCGTTGCATTGATAGGGCTTTTCTCCAGTGTGTACCCTCTGGTGCGATTTAAGGCAGTCCATTCTAGTGAACCTTTTTTCACACTGGTCACATCCAAAGGGTTTCTCTCCCGTGTGAATTCTCTGGTGTAGTTTAAGGCTGGATCTCTGAGAAAACTTGCCCTCGCACTGGTCACAGTGGAATGGTCTTTCTCCAGTGTGAACCCTCTGGTGTAATTTAAGATGGTCCATTCTAGTGAACCTTGTTCCACACTGATCACATCCATAGGTTTCTCTCTAGTGTGAAGTCTCTGGTGTGTTATTAAGTTGGATCTGACAGAGAATTTGCGGTCACACTGGTCACAGTGGAATGGTGTTTCTCCAGTGTGGATTCTCTGGTGTGATTTAAGGCAGTCCATTCTAGTGAAGTGTTTTCCACACTGGTCACATCCATAGGGTTTCTCCATACTGTGGGTTTTCTGGTGTTTTAGTAATGCAACATTTGTCTTAAACTTGCTCCCACACTGGTCACATCGATACTGTTTAAGTGCTGTGTGCACTAGCTTGTGACAGTTTAAACCATTTGATTGATTAAAAGCCTTTCCACACACATCACAGTGATAGGGTTTCTCTCCAGTGTGAATTCTCTGGTGTGTTATTAAGTAGTGTCTGTGAGAAAACTTGCTCTCGCACTCGTTACATTGATAGGGTTTTTCTCCAGTGTGAATCCTCTGGTGTGTTTTAAGGTAGGACTTTGTAGTGAAGTGTTTTCCACACTGGTCACACCCATAGGGTTTCTCTACTGTGTGAATTATCTGGTGTTTTATCAAATCAGCATTTTCCTTAAACTTTCGCCCACACTGGTGACAGTGGTATGGTCCTCCTCCGGTGTGAATTCTCAGGTGTGTTTTAAGGTGGCCCATTCTAGAGAAGTGTTTTTCACACTGATCACATCCATAGGGTTTCTCTCCTGTGTGAACTCTCTGGTGTGTTCTAAGGCTGGATATTTGGGTGAAGTGTTTTTCACACCGATCACATCCATAGGGTTTGTCCCCAGTGTGAATTATCTGGTGTATCGTCAATTCAAAATGCCTCTTAAACTTGCTCCCACACTGGTCACAGTGGTATGGCGTTTCTCCAGTGTGAATTCTCGTGTGTGTTTTAAGGTAGGACTTTGTAGTGAAGTGTTGTTTCCCACACTGATCGCAGCCGTGCTGTTTTGGTTTAGCCAAGCTCCTTTGTCCCTTTACTGCTGGTAGGACCGGGAAGCCAGATGGATTGAAAACAAAGAGAAAGGGAATCTAGTTGAAAGAAGTGACGATTGCTACACTTACATGTCCACATATGTGCTCCACAGTCCTCCCTTTCATTTTGGGCGGGAACCCCCTTAGGTGTTTTATGTTATACTTTAGCTATTGAAAAATAGCAGATCTACAAGCTCATAGCGCGGCACCGAGTGCCGTGCTATGAACTTGTAGGTCTGCCATTTTTGAAAAATCGTGAAAATGTGCCTCAAATCTTTGAATATATATTCTTTCAGAGTTTCAGTTTTTAACTCAAATCTTTGCTTCTGGGGGGTCCTGGAACAACATATTTTCAGATGGGGGACGGCGGCCAAATGCATACATTTTTGGGGGTCCTTGACATGAAAATGTATGAGAACCACTGACATAGAAACATGGGGTTTTTAAAGAAAACTGTCATGAGTTAGAAGACATTTGTAGAATCATCCTCAGGTCCAAATGGGTTAAATAAAGCCGTGTACTAAAGCATCATTCATAGTTAGAGATCCCTCCCTTCACTTTCAACACACTACTGCAGTCATGAGTATCGTTGAAATCTCTCTGCAACACTGTAGAGACCTTCTATTTGTTTGAGACCAGAGAGTGGTATACCAACCCCTCCAACCAACTGAATGCATTGACTTTCACGATGAAACGTACCAAGGTCCAGATGTTCTTCTTTAACCACATCTTCGGGTTCCTGTTTAATAGAAACGGTGCTGGTTGGTGCTGGAGAACCCATCTTCACCTGCAGGCTGGACTCCACACACTGTTCTGGAATGAAGGAATTGAAGAAGTTGAATGTAAAACAGAGAACAGGTTTGAATATGAGGTATTCGAACATCAGCTGATGAGGATGTTGGATGATTGACACAGATATGAACCAATAAGGTTGAATGCTCATCACACATCAAGAGCCTGATGCACCAGTTTATATCCTTATTGTCAGACACAAATGTTGTATCTCCAAATGTAACTGTTGTCAGGCCAACCAATGCATGCATGCATGCATGCATGCATGCATGCATGCATGCATACATACATACATACATACATACATACATACATACATACATACATACATACATACATACATACATACATACATATTTACACTACAGGGGTTACCTGTCTGGCAGATATATGAATGCAGGGAGACATCGAAGAGGAAGGATGGATGGGGAAGGATCAAACATATGGAATGTCAGAACAGGTCAGCTCCATATATGGAGATCTAAGGGTTTGAAGGTTTGAGGTCAGATGTAGAGTTGCTGGCCAATATTGATGACATCAGGGATCTCCATTTATGGGCTTAATATATGGGCTGATGATGTCACGTGCTCCATCCCTGATGATGTCACGTGCTCCATCCCTAACACACTGACGGGAAACGCACGATTCCATAGTATGAATCACTACATACCTATCCTGTGCAACTTCACTACAGGTCTCATCCTTGCATCAATCAGTCCACATCTCTGGTCCATCTCTCTCTGTTCCTGTTTGAAGGCCATGTTGATCCAGCAGATCTCTCCCTGAGGTGATCTGTGGAAATCACCAGTAGAAAAAAAAATAGCATTTTAGTTCTCATTCAGTAACCATACATACATACATACATACATACATACATACATACATACATACATACATACATACATACATACATACATACATACATACATACATAAGCTCATAGAACAGTGGTTACATTCAGTAACCTATACACAACCTATATACATATTTTAGCGTGATGATTAAGTTTAAAACGAGCAAATAGACTGTCTGGGTGTCATCTTGAATGAGATTACACCACCAGGCAGATAGGGACTGCCCTTAAATCAGTCCTCCTGTTAGTCCGACCTGTACTGCGGGTTACAAATCACCCGTGCTGCGGGTTACAAATCACCTGTGCTGCGGGTCTGGCCTGCATAGAATAGGTTAGTCCCCACTCCTTTGGGGTGTTTTTTGTCACATTATGTGTATATAGGCCTATAGTATGCACATATAGGTGAGATTCGTCCTCTGCATTTTAACAAAGAAGCAACTAAGAAGCTTCCTTCTATCTCACATACTCACTCATATTAAAGATGGAGTGCCGTGATCCCCCCCTCTAAAACATGATCATCAGGTAGGCCTTGTACTAGGAGCAAGATTTTTATTTTTTTTATTTTTTTTAAGTGTACAGAATTATGTTTATGTGGCCACAACCACCAGCTCATTATGTATTCCTGGATTTTACCTTAGCACCACCCACCTGAGCTTAAGCCTCGCCAACAGCTGTGTGTTGTATGATAATGGGGGAGGGGTTAGGGTCACAAAAATGGTGTATTTTTGATTGGGCCTTTTGACTCAAAGGCTTTCAGCTTTCAGGAAGACGACATATTTGAATATTCTAACCACACCTGGGGGTCTATTAGTAATGCTAACTCCATAGACACATACAAAACAGAAAAAGTAAAAAAAACTCCATCTTTAAGTGAAGCCAGACCTAGGTTCTATCACAGGGAAGACTATTCACACTTTCACATGCCTTCACAGAAATGGAGGGCTGAGTGTGTGCACTGTAACTGAGCTTTTTTTTGCACTTGCACTGTACTGCCCAACACAACCCTTCTTATATTTGCAAGAGACGAGTTCATAACTGGTCTGGCCTGCATAGAATAGGATAGTCCCCACTCCTTTGGGGTGTTTTTTGTCACATTATGTGTACTAGCCCTTACCCGTTGTGAGATATTGCCCCCCCCCCCCCTTGTGGCCGCCGGGGGTACTGCGCCCTGGGTGCGTTTTTAATTCACTAATAAATTCATTATTAATCATTAATGTGTAAAATCAAAAAAAGGGCTTCATTAAGACCTCCATATTATTATGGTCAATGGGAGCGATTGGTGCAGGTGGTGAGGAGATACAGTGGTGTTTCTGACACACATTCATTCATTCAGACAGACATTGACTGAATTATAGTATGATGATGATGATGATATAGGCCTATAGTATGCACATATAGGTGAGATTCGTCCTCTGCATTTTAACACATCCAGTGGTATTACCGCACGTGCAGTGCCCAAGACGTCTGTGGACGTCTTTGAAAAAGAAAATCAAAGAAATGTTTTTATACGTGGTGCCAAAGTTTGTGTTTTCGCCATTGACAATGCATTGGGCGTTTAAATTAAATAACTCAGAAACTATAAAACATTTCAAAGTAAAAAGTTCCAGCATGTGTCTCCACAGTCAGCTGAATTAAAACAAAAAAAGAATGGATTTTCTAGGTGAAAGTGATTTTCACCCACTTTTGTGTGGGCACACAAAGTGTTAACCCATCCTAGGCTACAACAACAGCCCACAGTCTTTTTTCCCATGGCCAACAAAGCTTGACACAGTGTCACAACCAAGGGGGCAGGCAGACTTTCCAACGTTGAAGCTCTGGGTCCTAGTGGTAGGAGGAGGGACTACAGGCGGACCCGTGGATTCATGACCGGGAAACCCCGTGCAGCTGGGCTTTAACGTTGAGCGCTCGGTTGCCCTACGTCACTCAGGACCTCAAAGTTGAGGTCCTGGGAGGGACTTCCGGCAGTCTTCCGGGTGCTTCAAAACGCCACTGAGCAACTTCCACTGACATGAATAGCTGGGGGGGCGGAGCTTCGCGCCAGTTCAGTCTCTATTATATATATACTCTATGGTCACAACCCATATCAGCACCATAGGGGCAGCAGTGGCTCAGGTGGTATAGATGGCCGCTTGGAAAGCGGAAGATTCTGAGTTCAATCCCAGGCTCACCCAAAAGTTAATGTCAAAGTGTCCTTGAGCAAGACACTGAACCCCTAATTGCTCCCGATGAGCAGGCTCTTGCATGGATTCCTCTGCCATCGGTGTATGAATATATGAATGTTTGTGCCTGTGAATAGGTGAATGTAGCACAATCTCTGTAAAACGTCTTGCATAAAGGCGCTATATAAATGTACCATTTACCATAGTCAGTACAGTCCGCACGCGCACACACACACACACACACACACGGTTAAGGTTTGTAACATGAATGGAATTCCAACAACACAATAATCACACATCTCTGATGATCTGTCTCTAGGACTAGCGTTAGCACTGCAGCTATGCTATACTAGCACACTATAGAGCGCCGCAGTCCCGCCTCCTACCCTGGACCAGGAAATGAAACCCAATGCATTATTCTCATAGACATTTCTTAAAGTATTTATTTAAAGACGGTTACGCCAGGGACAAAGCCAACTCGAGTCGTGACAACTCATGACAACACAAACAATATTTTGGACCAAACAAATAATTAGAAAGAAGAAAAAAACGGCAGGTTACAACACTTTTTTTGTTGTTTTTCTTCTTTGTAATTGAGTACCACAGACGAAAAACAGTCTAAGTCCAAATTTCAGACTGACCGCTCCACGAACAGGCCTTGTTGTCCTGAACCCTTATCTATCATTTATATATTATGGATCCATAGTGTGGACTTAGACTGTTATTCGTCTGTGGTACTCAATTATTTGTTTGGTCCAAAATATTGTTTGTGCTGTCATGAGTTGTCACGACTCGAGTTGGCTTTGTCCGCGGCGTAACCGTCTTTAAATAAATACTTTAAGAAATGTCTATGAGAATAATGCATTGGGTTTCATTTCCTGGTCCAGGGTAGGAGGCGGGACTGCGACGCTCTATACGTAGTTGTTAAACAGCGTGCATCACGTGACACAGTAACACATCAAGGGGCCATTCATTGTGCAGTGAAAACAACAAACACATTTGGAGACATGTTATTTACCAGCGTTGCTCTGCTCTGGGAACTATTAAGGTCCAAATCCAACGTGCTCCCTTACTGACTCACTGAGCAGCCATGCTGACTTTGGACGAATTCCAACAGCCACAATCTAGCTGGCCACTCGCTCACTCACACACACTCACTCACTCGACTCCAGCGTGTTACGGTAAAACTGGCGCCCTTCCATGGCTGAGGGAAGTAGGGGTGCTGGGGGGGCTGTAGCACCCCCTCCCCCCAGGCACAGCCCCCCCTCGAACAGGAGAGAAAGAAAAAAAAAGAGATTTAAATATGCTGTATCACAGTATTGGCACCTTATCCTGGTTAATTGCCTGTGTCAGTTCGTTCATATATAACTTGCGTGTGGAGAGGGAAAGTAAAGGCCACGTTTGCGCGTGAAAATGCGCGAAAATGCGCGTGCATGATGCGCGTGCACGCGCATTTTTGCGGCGCGCGCACCCCCAGGTACACGTTCAGCCCCTGCTATTGTAAAGTACTTCCCGCGGGCCTGCGCCCTTCTGAAATATGTGACCATCTTGTGGACTTGGAGTTGTTTAATTAAGTTCCGGATGATTGTTGACTACAAAACAATACTACAACATGACGTAGCGATATCATATATCAGCTCCCGACCGGATCATCGTAAACCCGAAAAGGAATGCTGCCCAGGCTACGTGATGTCTACACGATGGTCACATAATTCAGCAGGTCACCAGTGTCACCGTAACACTTCCATGCTGGAGTGAGAGTGGCCGAGGTTTTGGATGTTGGAATTGGGCTTCTGGCAAATAATTACCAGAGTTCATGGCGTTTAGCGTTACCAGGGGAATGAGGGGAATCAATCCATGCAAAAGTCAATCATTTAAAGGAACTCTTCACCACTTTTCAACCTCTTCATATAATAGGTCCTCGCTAATAAATAATAATCATGATAAAATGGCACATTTTCTCTCTACTCAGTCTGTGTCTCATAGGAGGGCTGTGGGCAGTTCAGAAACCCGTCTACCAGTGACATCAACGTTAGGCAGATTTTTTTTAAAACAAGACAGTTTTACAAAAAATGTAGATTTGTATTATAGTGAGAACAATATGGCTTCCATGCGCATTGCAACTTTTCAGGACTAGAAAGCCTGCAGTTTCTATTAGCTTGGATTCACCATCGCTCCTATGCCACCAAAATGTGGAACGCCCTACCAACAGTCATTAAGACATGCGAATCCCTTGACTCCTTCAAAACTGCCCTCAAATGGCACCTACGGATGGCTGCAATTCGAAACTCGCCCCCGTAAAATCTGAATCCCCCACCCACCCCTTTTCCCCCTCACTGTATATATATTTATTTTCCCTTTTTACCTCTATGATGATTTCCTACTTTGACTATATAGTTGTAAACGTATATCCATAGCCTACGTCTCTAAATGTTTTAATGAATTGAAAATGGTGGGCCCTACTGTAAATAAGTGTAATACATTCATATGGTGTCGTCCACTCACAGTAAACAGTTTTTGTATTGAGTTGTACTTGAAATGTACTGTAATTCTGCAAACTGTTCTGGTTCTGAACTACCCACAGCCCTCCTATGAGACAGAAATTAGTAGAAAGAAATTGTGCCATTGTATCATGATTATTAGTGAGCACCTATTATATGACCCTATGGACCCTATAGAGCGTCGCAGTCCCGCCTCCTACCCTGGACCAGGAAATGAAACCCAATGCATTATTCTCATAGACATTTCTTAAAGTATTTATTTAAAGACGGTTACGCCGCGGACAAAGCCAACTCGAGTCGTGACAACTCATGACAACACAAACAATATTTTGGACCAAACAAATAATTACAAAGAAGAAAAACAACAAAAAAAGTGTTGTAACCTGCCGTTTTTTTCTTCTTTCTAATTATTTGTTTGGTCCAAAATATTGTTTGTGTTGTCATGAGTTGTCACGACTCGAGTTGGCTTTGTCCGCGGCGTAACCGTCTTTAAATAAATACTTTAAGAAATGTCTATGAGAATAATGCATTGGGTTTCATTTCCTGGTCCAGGGTAGGAGGCGGGACTGCGACGCTCTATAGGAAACAAGTGTAATGCTTAATTGGGTCGTCCACTCACAGTTAACAGCCTTTGTATTGAGTTTGTGCTTGAAATGTACTGTAATTCTGCAAACTGTTAATACATTTTTCAATCAATCAATCAATCAATCAATGAAGATAGGTTGAAAAGTGGTGAGTGGTCCTTTAACCCATTCTGGACGGGAACCCCTTTTGGTGTTTTAACTAAGCATTATGTTCTACTTTAGCTATTGAAAAATAGCAGATCGACAAGCTCATAGCGCGCCACCGAGTGGCACGCTACGAGCTTTTTTTGAAAAATCGTAAAAATGCGGCACAAATCTTTGAATATATATTCTTTCAGAGCGAACGTTTTTTTTTTTTTTCGACGTCAGGCCGGAAATTAGTTATGAATCGCGGTTAGAATGTCAACTTTCTCACTGTTCTCAAAGGGAGACAGAATGGAAGATAGTATGATTGTATTTAATAAAGTAAAAATCACACCCGTGTGAAGTGAGGTGCGCTCTCATCATCATACATCATCTTATTCCGGCCAATCACAATTTGCGTCCTCACCTTCATCTCCAATGTTTGTGTGTACACAAACATTCACAGCTGGACATAGGAGGCCCAAAAAATAAGGCAACATGATGATAAATGACCACAGTAAAAAATAATATGGAAATGGTAAGGGATATTAAGGGATACGGATAATGTATGGCTGAGAACATGGCAGATCTACAAGCTCACAACACGTCGCAGCGCGATCGGCTATTTTCGGTCATTAGTTATTATCAAACTAGCAATGGAATACAAGTTTATAGAAGCATCTTTCAGAAAGGTGAATGGTCTCAGAAATGTCATGATTTCTTCAGCTGGACGGCCTAAATATCATCATTAGGCTACATTTTCAGTCTTGAGATTTTATTTTGCTTTATTCCGTGGCCATCACAGGGGGCGTAGGCCTACGTGTTCAATCAATTATTCAAATCAAACAATAGCGGTCTCAAAATGTCCAATAATAATGGACCTTGACATGAAAAAGGTTGAAAACCAATGGTCTGAAGGCCTATTATACGTAAGTAAGTAAGTAAGTAAGTAAGTAAGTACATTTTATTTAGCACCTTTCAAAACAATGTTAAAAGTGCTGTACAATGGACACAATATCAACAATCAAGTTAAAACAGGGGAAAAAGTGTAATATAGTGTAATAATGCAATAATACGGTACAAAAAGGATTCAAACTAAACATACCATACAAGAGAGTCTAGACAAGAGAGTCTATACAAGAGCACAGACACTGCAACTGCCCGGTCACCCTTTGTCTTGAGCTTGGTCCCGGGAGTTTTTAGAAGACCTTTGTCAGAGGACCTGAGAGGTCTCACATTATCTTTAGGTCTTCAACCAGCCAAAATGATCACATGTCTCCCCCCTTTTTCCGCTCCCTCCATTGGCTCCCGGTCAGTGCCCACACAGAGTACAAAACTCTGATGCTGGCCTTCAAAGCAACCAAAGGTATGGCACTGCAAGTCCTGCACGCTCAGATCAGCCAGCGCAGAGAAGCTGGAAGTACATTCACAAAAAACACCGGGACAACGCTCCACACGTCCCAAACTCTTCTCCCTTATTCGGGCTCCAAAACTATGGAATGCACTTCCCATTGCAATCAGAGCTGCAGACTCACTCCCAAGCTTCCGCCGTAGTCTGAAAACTCACATCTTCAGACTCCATCTTGGCCAGTCTATGGCACTGGGGACTGGGAGTATGATTGATTGATCATACTCCCGGTCTTCACCGCAGTTCAAGCAAGGAACTGTACCCAACTGTACCTTTTTCATGTCAAGGTTTATTCTGCATTTGAGCCACAGAGCACCATTTGATGACATTTAGCCTCTCAGACCCAATCCTTAACTATTTTCTTATCATTGGATATGATTTTGTCCACAATGCCATGCTGTATTGATGCAATTAGGAGAGATAACATGCAAATGTTGATCAAAAATAACAATTCTTCTACATTATCTAATTGTGTAGACTTTTTGTAAATTAAGTAATGCAGATGTTTAACAATAACTTTACTCTTGAGCGTAAAATGAAACCAAATGGACCTGCAAGAGTACATTTGGTTTCATTAAGAGTTGAAGGTCTAATTTTATTACATTATGAGCTGATTATTACATTATGATTTGTTATTACATTTAAATTATTACATTATGATCCCGTAGAGCAGTTATTGCATGATTTGCTATTCTTGCTATTCTTTATTCTTTATTCAGATGGATCCCCATTAGCTGCCACCAAAGTAGCAGCTACTCTTCCTGGGGTCCATGACAAACAATACATATAACACAACACAATACAAAATAACACAATAAAAACAGGTGCAATCTTGAAAAAAATACATTCATAGTACAAAATACAAATGCATTTAAGACATTCAAAATACAGAAAAAATAAAAACACTAAACAAGACATCCCCTTAAATGATGTCAGTTCATTAAAATTAAAATTGGGGTAATTGATCAGGTGTCTCTTAAGGAGCCTCTTAAAACTAGCCTTACTGGGTGCTTCCGTGATTATAGTTGGTAACGTGTTCCATACTGAAATAGCCCTGAACATTACAGATCTGCAAACCGCATTTGTTCTGGGTTTTTCATTGACCATGTGGCCACTAGTAGCCTCCCTGGTAGCATGACTATGACGATCTCTCACATACTGTATTTGTGAATACAGACAAACTGGTTGTTTACTATGACAAACATTCCTAAAGAAACTCACTAAATTGCATGCCAACCTCTCCTCTACTAGTCTGAGCCATGAGAGACTGGCATGCAAACTTTCTGTACTCTGCCTCACACCCACTGGACAGTGCAGTGCAAGCCTTGCAGCTTTATTCTGAGCTATTTGAAGCTTGGACAGATGTTTTTTGTCTGCACCCGACCAAATTGTAGAGCAATAATAATAATAATAATAATAATAATAATCTGTATTTATAGAGCACCTTTCATACACAAGTGTCGTTCAAAGTGCTTTACATACAGTAAGAATAATTCACATAAATGCAAAAAATAGAACAAGGGTAAAAACAAAAGTAATAGCTTCAAATCTGGTCAGTAGAATTCGTTGAAATCAAGAGTAAATTTAAGATAAGGAATGATGAAGGAAACAGAATCAGTTAAAGGCGAGGTCATAGTAGTGGGTTTTTAGCCGCTTCTTAAAGTAATCAAGGTGAGATAGTACTAGTGCCTGTGTCACTAGCACTCTAGAGGCTGGGGTCAAAAACGAGGAACACCTTTTGATGCATGCTATTCCTCTGCCCATTTTCTTAACAATATTTTCAATATGTTTCTCCCATGTTAGCTGTCCATCGAGTGTGACACCTAGCAAAACTGCCTCTTGAACCTGTTCAATATTTGAGTCCTTAAGTGATAGGCACAGCTGACTAACCTCCTTAGTAGCATTTCTAGCAGTGAACACTATACTTTTAGTTGTGGCTACATTCAGAACAAGTCTGTTCTCAGATATCCAGTCAAATAATAGTTTCAGTTCTGATTGAAGTGTGTTTTTTATCTCAAGTAAACTGTTTGATGCATAATAAACAGTTCATCTGCAAATAAAGTACAACGACTCTTATCTAAAACAAAAGGCATGTCATTTGTAAATATTGTGTAAAGTAGAGGGCCAAGGCAGCTCCCCTGGGGTACACCACACTGTAAACCTTTAAAAGAGGAAAAACTACCATTATTTCCTTAACAACAACCCATGATCTACAACATCAAATGCTGCACTAAAGTCTAGTAATACGGCTCCAACCATAATCTTTTTGTCAGTATAAGACAACCATTTGTCTACCATCTCTGTCAGGGCTGTGCCTGTAGAATGATCTGATTTATAGGCATGCTGAAAATCTGAATTGAATTGATTACATGAAAAATAATATAGTACCTGCTCAAGAACAACTTTTTCCATTAGCTTACTCAACACTGGAAGAATACTAATGGGTCTGCTGTTGCCAGCTGAGAAACTGTCCCGTTTATTTTTTGGAAGGGGTACAACCTTAGCTACATGTGTAGGCCCATAGGACTGGGTGCATCTACTTTTAGAAGTGTGGGGGGGGTGCATCCATACAGCTTTTTCCACCTCTACACCAAATCTCTTTGGCCAAAAACAAGCTTGACGGTGAATGAAGAATCAAAAATGGAAGGAGAAAAAAAAAAACACAGATTAACAACAGAAAACTATAATATGTATAAAAAAAGAAATTGTCATCTCATAAGCCTGAACCCCCTACCCCACCCCCCCGGTTGGTTAGTTTAGCTGGTTTACCAGGCTGGTCAAACTGGTCAGGCTGGTGTGTGTGTGTGTGTGTGTGTGTGTGTGTGTGTGTGTGTGTGTGTGTGTGTGTGTGTGTGTGTGTGTGTGTGTGTGTGTGTGTGTGTGTGTGTGTGTGTGTGTGTGTGTGTGTGTGTGTGTGTGTGTGTGTGTGTGTGTGTGTGTGTGTGTGTATGTTTCTTTTCCCTTTTTACCTCCTTTATGATGAATTCATGATCTGTTCTGTTCTTTGACTATATAGAAGTGTCTATTTGTACGTCTCTAAATGTGTTGATGAATTGAACATGGTGGACCCTCTTGTAAACAAGTGTAAGGCTTAATTGGGTCGTCCACTCACAGTTAACAGTCTTTGTATTGAGTTTGTGCTTGAAATGTACTGTAATTCTGCAAACTGTTAATAAATATTTCAATCAAAATCAATCAATCAAAAAGTGTGTGTGTGTGTGTGTGTGTGTGTGTGTGTGTGTGTGTGCGTGCGTGCGTGCGTGCGTGCGTGCGTGCGTGCGTGCGTGCGTGCGTGCGTGCGTGCGCGCGATAATGTGAACGAGTTTGAACCTCTTGCTATGGCTGCTAGTTTCTGTCACACAATCTGGCAACACTGTAAGAATTAGGACGTCAACTCAGTCCTGCTCCACTATACGTTCATAGAGGGTGAGACATTTTACGTTCTACATGGGAATACATTTAAAACGTATTCTATGTTGTTAAAAAGGTTTATTTAAATGTTTTATAACTTACCGTGTGTTCAGGTTAATTTAGTTTGTCCTAGTGCATTCACTTCTAGTCATTTTTACTAGTTGCCTAGTTTACTAGTCGACTAGTCGACTAGTTGTTTAACTACCTATTATGTAAAAAATGAAATATATATATTTTTTGAGAAATAAATATTTGTACATTTAAAAACTGTGTACATTGGTGACTATAACTATAATCTACCTGATCTTGAGGCCTACAAAATCAGGGAAAAAAATACAAAAGATAAACTTTTTGTTTTTCTTATCAACTAGTCAAGTAGTACCAACAAGGTCGACTAGTGGATTTACTAGTCGACTAGTAAACTAGTAAACTAGTCGACTAGTTGCTTAATGCCCTAGTTTGTCCCCGAGGGGCGATTTGTTGTACAGCAAAGCATCATAACAGGCAGACAACATAAATCACATAGAATACAGTAAAGACACATGTTACACATAAAATCAATACAACGGGATGGCAGTTCAAGTTATCAGTGCAGCATTGGAATTCACCATCACTTGCAAGAACAGTTGTATATTAACCCATTTTGACCTGACGTTGAAATAAAAAAAATGTAAATCATGACAGTTTTCTGAAAAACCTGTGTTTCTATGTCAGTGGTGCCAAACCTTTTTCATGTATTTGGCCGCCGACCCCTATCTGAAAATATGTTGTTCCAGGGACTCCCCCAGAAGCGAAGATTTGAGTTAAAAAGCTCTGAAAGAATACTATATATTCAAAGATTTGCACCACATTTTCAAGATTTTTCAAAAATAGCAGACCTACAAGCTCGTAGCGCGCCACTCGGTGGCGCGCTATGAGCTTGTAGATCTGCTATTTTCAATAGCTAAATTATAACATAATGCTTAAAACACCAAAAGGGGTTCCCGCCCAAAATGGGTTAAAACATACAAGAAGTGACAAAGTTACCTCCTCCTCATATCAGCATTTACGGCCTGAATACGGCCACGAAGGACAATTTATTTATTTATCTATTACTCGTGGCTATTACTTTAGGCGAAGGCCAGAAGGGAGCAGCCTGTATTCAGAGCTGAGGGGATGAGAGTTGTCCATACGAATGGACTTGTGCATCTTAAGCACCTGTCTTCGGAATACTTGATCCAGGCTACTGAAATTTACTCCGTGACTACACGTGAGTTTATATGTTGTATAACTTATTCTATATTCTAGAAGTTAATTGAAATGTTTATAACTATACCTTTATTACTATAAAGGTAATGTCGTCTAAGTGACTTATTAGTCCGGGAGCAGAAGGCTGATTTTTGCCTGAACGTGGTTTCGTCAGTAAAAGTTTTTTTCTCAACTGATTCTTGTAGCTTGGGGTCACCTCTTAATAATTCAAGAGGGTGCCCGGTGATATCCCTTGGGCATTTTTTGTTATTAACCCCTTAATGCCCTCAACACCCAAAATAGAGTTTTATGGCATTTCATGCAAAATACTTGGTCTAAATGCATCAAATTAGCTTTCTACAGTGTTTATCAAAGTGGATATGCACAACGTATTTGATTTATGATTAATGCATTATTAATGAATGCTTATTAACCCTTCATGCCCGAAAATCCCCAAATTCCATAAAATATATATTTTGAGATTGTATGCACAATAATCATGTCAAATGTATCAACTTTGCTTTCTACAATCTGTATTAGTGAAACTGTAGCATATTTATTTTCAGGTGGTGGCATATTAAAGGGACACTTCACCCTTTTTGCCAAATAATATATATCAATGACGTTTATAAGATTTAGAACACTTTCCTGGCGTTATTTTTTGTGTCATCTCTGGGTTTAGATATTTTAGATTAACGGATGGCTCTGACGTCAGTGACACTCTTCCGTATTGCTACCGGACTACATTGTCTCCTCACACTGCAGCTAGACCAGCCCCAAAACACAGCCGTCACGGACACTGCGATTTGTTCCACCTACAACCTTCGTTGACCGCACCCCCACATGCGCATTTGTTATTGTGTTTGTGTCATGTCGCCGTTGTCAGCAGAGCAGCACCAGAGAGACGCGCTATGTTGCCACGAATCCCCCCCCCCCCCCCCCCCAACTCTAGATTTATTATAATGATATGACGTGACTTGCCATAAACCATCCATTAACTCCCCATTCATCCAATTTGCATCTGCTTGTATTAAACAACATTAAACTCACCAACATTGCAGCTGTAGGGAAAGCTTGAATATCCACTTTCAAACTGCAAAGCTTTTGTTTCATAAAAATCCACCGAATCTTTTTCCCACTCAGCTCTGCACTTAGTTTTTCTTCTTTTTTAGTTCTATCTCACTACTAGAACTTTCTGACTCTGAGGTAGATAAGATTTTTGGCTGTCAACAGCATCCATTTGTTTTTTCAATGTTGTGGACCGGAGCGTGGTGAAATAGTTGCTAAGATACGATCGTACCGTATTTGGCAACTAAAAGACCTGTCCCGTAATGAACCGATACGGGACGCACTTTGTCTCGTGGAAAAATGACAGCGCGTTATGGTGATTCTCAGTCACTCGCTCCCATGCAGTAATAAGAAGGGGCAGCCGACTGAGCTATAGGAACAGGAAAGCAAGACACTGGAACCTGGTGTCTGGAAGGGCGCTAGGCTCAGCTCATTGGTCAGTACTCTTCATAGGCATGCAGCAGAGCCAATCACTATGCAGTATCGTATCTTAGCAACTATTTCACCACGCTCCGGGTCCACAACATTGAAAAAACAAATGGATGCTGTTGACAGCCAAAAATCTTATCTACCTCAGAGTCAGAAAGTTCTAGTAGTGAGATAGAACTAAAAAAGAAGAAAAACTAAGTGCAGAGCTGAGTGGGAAAAAGATTCGGTGGATTTTTATGAAACAAAAGCTTTGCAGTTTGAAAGTGGATATTCAAGCTTTCCCTACAGCTGCAATGTTGGTGAGTTTAATGTTGTTTAATACAAGCAGATGCAAATTGGATGAATGGGGAGTTAATGGATGGTTTATGGCAAGTCACTTCATATCATCAGGGGCGTAAGGTTCTTAAAACGTCAGGGGGTGCTCCCCAGCCCCGCCTCCCAGTGATCTTGTCGGCCGGGGTGGCCGCGGCGGCGGGCATCGTGATCTTGTCGGCACCTTATTAGCATTTGAATGAATGAATACCTGTTCGCCCAGACAGTGGCCCAAG
Organism: Electrona antarctica; assembly: GCF_951216825.1. Taxonomy (NCBI): domain Eukaryota; kingdom Metazoa; phylum Chordata; class Actinopteri; order Myctophiformes; family Myctophidae; genus Electrona; species Electrona antarctica. The sequence continues at coordinate 54,752,269 of NC_136812.1, read as the reverse complement.
CACCTAAAGGTGTGTGGAATGTGCCTACGTGTCTTGTTTTTGTTTTGACTTCAGTGTTGCCACATTGTGTGAGAGAAATAAGCCAACCCACCTCCAAAAACCAGGGAAGGGGATCTTCAGCCCTTGATTACGTGACAAAATGAGGGGATATCTCAGTGGGTGCTATTTGGCTTATTAATTTTTCAGGGGGTGCCCAAGCCCTCAAGCACTCCCATAGTTGACGCCGTTGCATATCATTATAATAAATCTAGAGTTGGGGGGGGGGGGGGATTCGTGGCAACATAGCGCGTCTCTCTGGTGCTGCTCTGCTGACGACGGCGACATGACACAAACACAATAACAAATGCGCATGTGGGGGTGCGGTCAACGAAGGTTGTAGGTGGAACAAATCGCAGTGTCCGTGACGGCTGTGTTTTGGGGCTGGTCTAGCTGCAGTGTGAGGAGACAATGTAGTCCGGTAGCAATACGGAAGAGTGTCACTGACGTCAGAGCCATCCGTTAATCTAAAATATCTAAACCCAGAGATGACACAAAAAATAACGCCAGGAAAGTGTTCTAAATCTTATAAACGTCATTGATATATATTATTTGGCAAAAAGGGTGAAGTGTCCCTTTAACCCTTTCAGGCCATCTATCGAGCATCTTGCAGGGAACATTGCCCACAAAAGTAGTTATGAGATTTCATGCAACGATACTATCAAATCCAATAAAATGTACTATTTAATAAAATAGAGATGTATCCATATGGTCATGTTCAATGTTTTGAATTGACAGAGTACTTTAACCCCATTAATACAGGTCTATAAAACACAAATATTATTCCATCCAAAATGAATAAAGCTGAATAAAGTAGCATTTTGTAAATCATTAAATCATTACAGCTATGAGGACCTGATGAGAGCCTTGAATCAGATTGCAATAGCTGATGTCATACATCTAGTCTTAACATGAGATGACTGACTTCTCCATCTTCTGATGTTATGGCCTCTACTACCTGAAAAGCTATCTCCACATGTTCAAAGTTACTTTTATGTGACACCTGCACCCATTGCTGGAGGATGGAATTGTCGGTGGACCAACCAGTTCATATAACCTTCATGAGGTTCGGCCACAGTGCAGGATGGAATATTTGAATAACATTAAAGCAAGATACCCTGAAGACCTTGGCTCTGAGTTGTCACATCTGCTCCAAGATTGAACGATATGGAAGAGGGAAGAGTAGGACAGCGATACTGCAAAGTCTTCTCCCATGTCTGATTTCCACACTCTCCTCAGTGCCATGTGCCAAGTGCCATTTGGACCTTCAGGGCCTGTTCCGTTAAGGAAACTATGGAGGAAACTAGGCTACTATTCTGGGAGAAAAGAACCTACAGGTAGCTGCTCTACCACCAACACATCAATCATTAATTGAGAATGTTAAGAGCCCACTTTTATGCAGCTTTGTGGCAAAATGTTGATGGGCATCTTCCACCAGCATGGGACCCAGAGTAGTTTGGATGGAAAAAGAGATCTATCAGGCCACTGAGCCCTACCAATGTACCTGAAGATTATAAACCTGCCCCAGATGACATTTGTGCTATTAAAAAGTGTGGCTGGCTGTAAGTAAGAGTGAAAACCTGTGTATATGGTTTGTCATGCACATCATTTTCTGTTGATGTTTTAGTGTAGAATGTTCACGGATAAGCCTGAAAGAGTTAATTCATAGGAAAGGGTATGTGGTGGACATGACCACTTCCAAATAACAATTTATTTTATTATTGTATTTTATATTTTCCTGTTTTGCATGAAGGGGCTAATATAAAAAATGCCCTGTTCTGAAATCAAATATACATGTACATATCCACATTCATGAATAAACACTCGAAAGCAAATTTGATGCATTTAGAACACCAAAGATATATGTTATGGGATTTGGGGGTTTTCGGGCATGAAGGGGTTAATATACATTAATTAATAATACATTCATCATCAATCAAATACATTGTGCATATACACATTCATAAACACTGTAGAAAGCAAATTTGATGCATTTAGACAAAGTTTTTTTTGCATGAAATGCCTTAAAACTCTATTTTGGGTGGATTTTTAGTGTTTAGGGCATTAAGGGGTTAATAACTAAAAATGCCCAAGGGATATCACTGGGCACCCTCTTGAATTCTTAAGAGGTGACCCCAAGCTACAAGAATCAGTTGAGAAAAAAACTTTTACTGAAGAAACCACGTTCACCCCCACGGCTCCCAGACTATATAACTTATACTAGAATCTGCCGGTATCGTTTACAAATGTTTGTCTAAACGTATACAAACAATGGAGCAGTTTTTACTTTCACTTTCTGCTCATTACGCCTATAGCCTGAATGTCTTTTTTATCGATTTGGACATTTTCAATCTATGAAAGTGTTCATTCCAGAGGCATGGTGGCACAGTTGGTAGTGCTGTCGCCTCACAGCTAGAAGGTCCTGGGTTCGATTCCCGCTCGGGACGCTGTGGGCGCTGGAAGCGTGTTTCCTCCTCCGCGTCATCAGTACCCATACCCGAGGCGGGGTTGGCGAAAGGGCCTTTCTGTGTGGAGTTTGCATGTTCTCCCCGTGTCCCCCTAGGGTAGGTACCCTCACAAAAAACATGCAGTAATCCTGGTCTCTAAACTGCCTCCCCCTGGCCAGCCTGATGGAGGGGAAAGTGGTTGAGAAAAAAGACAACTGGTTGGAATAACGTGTTCCTTCCACACGCTACGTCCAACCAGGGAAACTCCCCCCTGTCAGGTGTAAAGGAGCAACTTGGACACTCAGGCATGAAGGAAGCATTAGTTCAAGTCTGTTGCTCTCCCCATGTCCCTCATATATGTGGACTAGGTTGGCGGAGGGTGTGTAGAGCCCATGATCACATTAGATAATTGACACAGGGGTGAAAAATGGGTTACAAAATCGTGGGATAAAAATTATTTAAAAAAAAAGAAAGTGTTCATTCCCCGGAGGGGGGAGAACGGCACCAGCTGGTTCCGTAGAGCTCTGCACATACACAAATGCAAAATATTAGTTGCTTACTGCCAGTGTTGGGTGCATTACTTTATATTTGGAATATAGTACGTAAGTAGGGGTGTGCCAATATATCGATAGCGCAATATATCGCAATACTTCCTCCCGCGATATTGTATCGTCCTCCCAATATTGTGATATGTATTACTAGGCCTAGTAGTACTAGGTTGTGGACAAGTTGAAAAGTTGCAGTCAGTGTTTTACTGTTTGGAAGAGGCAAGATTCATTACTTATTTCACACGCACGCACGCACGCACGCACGCACACACACACACACACACACACACACACACACACACACACACACACACACACACACACACACACACACACACACACACACACACACACACAGAGTTCCCAATGTCCTAAGGAGTCTATCTTGCCAAGGAGGCTTTTAAACCTTAAATAACTTGCCTGGTATAGGCTATGGTTCATCTTGTAACGTAGGCTATATGCTTCATCAGTTTTATGTCCATAGCCTATTCATCTCAATATGAACTGTTTTCAGCATATCCACATCTCTTTCACTTGCCAACCGATTGTTAAAGGACAACTTTAGTTTTTTTCAACCAAGGTTCATGTTTTAGGATGTTATTAGAGAAAGTAAAAGATGAGTGTTATTTTTTTTTCATTTGCTGCTTTCTTTCGTTTTAGGGATTTCAGCTGTTTTTTAGCTGTGGGTGGGGGCATTCGAGCATGGGGCTAAATATGTATTTTTTTACAAAATATTATGGCGATTTCTTTTTTTATTATTTACTATAGTCCTAATAAACCCCAGGAAATTACATCTGGCCACAAAAAAATCACAGGATCTACTGAATGTGAAGGTAGCTTACTGGGGGGAAGCCACACTGTGTGTCATAGGCTCAATGTCAGTTTGACACATTCAGTAGATCTCGTGATCTTTTGTGGCCAGATGAAATTTCCTGGGGTTTATTAGGACTATAGTAAATAATTAAAAATGAAATCGCTATAAAATGTTGTAAAAAAATACATATTTAGCCCCATGCTCGAATGCCCCCGCCCCCTAACAGCTAAAATCCCTAAAACGAAAGAAAGCAGCAAATGAAAAAAAAATAACACTCATCTTTTAGTTTCTCTAATAACATCCTAAAACATGAACCGTGGTTGAAAAAAAACACAAAAGTTGTCCTTTAACTATCTGTCTCTCAGCTGCAATCAATGTTGTTTAACAAGCAATATATGCTCCTACAGATACAACACAACAGTGTTGCGTCGGAGCTTCCCGACTCCCGAATTTATTTAATAATGATGCCACTGCACAGCAAATTCAAGCCTGGATTATGTTTCGTCCCACGATGGTGTCCTGCAGATAATGAGAAGTGGAGAAAACAGAATCCCGCACACAGTCATTTATTTATTATTTATTTATTGTGCAACGTTTCGGTCGTCAGACCTTCGTCTGACGACCGAAACTCAAGTGAAGACAGTGTGCGGGATGCTTTTTTCTCCACGTCTCAGTTCCAGTTATCCGACGCACCTGTCCGTTGTAGGTGTGCAGAAGGACATTTTTCTTATAGTCCTGCAGATAATAACATTATGCGATGTACAATACAAGGCCACTTATTGACGCCCACTCTGAGCCTCTCTGACACAATGTATCGTGGACGGTATAAAGACGAAGCGCAAAGAATCTCTCTCTCTCTCTCTCTCTCCTCTCTCTCTCTCTGTGAGAGTGAACCAGCTCAGTGGCCTTGTGGTTAGAGTGTCCGCCCTGAAACTGGGAGGTCGGGGTTCGATCCCCGGCCGGGTCATACCAAAGACTGTAAAAAATGGGACCCAATGCCTCCCTGCTTGACACTCAGCATCAATGGGTTGGATTGGGGGTCAAATCTACTAATCAAATGATTCCCGAGCGCGGCGCACGCTGCGGCTCACCGCTCCTTGGCTGTGGCTCACCGCTCCAAGAGATGGGTCAAATGCGGAGAACGAATTTCACTGCGGTAACGTGTGTGACAAATCGTACGACTTTGACTTTGACTTTGTGTGTGCGTGTGACTGCTTTGGGCATTGGGCCAAGTATATTGTGGAAAATGTTGCTCCATTAGCATAAGACATCCAATGAAGGCCCACTATATACATTTCTGGTGTGAAATGGCACGAGAGACGGACCCCACAGAAAGACCAAACTCGCTACGCGCGCGCTGCGCGCACACAGGTGCCCTTTTCATGGCTTTGGGCCCATGACGTGTTTTAATCCCGTTTGCCCTTGACTGCTCCAAACCTCTTAGACAAACATAGCAGATCTACAAGCTCACAACACGGGTTAAAGTGGTTATGAAAAGAAATATACGCATTTCCTGTTTCCTGATGTCATCGACTGTAACGTTGACAGGTTTAAAGATGAGTCAGTGTGTGGAGAGAGAGGAGGAGGAGGGAGCTGACAGACCAGTCTCCAACATCCAGCTGTGTGTCTAAGAAGAGTGACTTCACTGATGAACCTGGACCTCCAATGTATGTCAATGCTCCTATACTACAATATACACAACACTATAACACTATACAATATACACAACACTATACCACTATACAATATACACAACACTAATATACACAACACTATAACACTATACAATATAATGATAATAATGAATTGCATTTTTATAGCGCTTTTCCAAGTGCTCAAAGCGCTTTACAATGGTTCATTCATTCATACATTGGGAGGTGAAGCGGTGAACAGTCGACGCCAGCGTCCTCACTTCCCACATTCACACACCAATGGTGGCAAGCTTACACCGACCGACTCATTGGAGGCAATGTAGGGTTCAGTGTCTTGCCCAAGGACACTTCGACATGTGGACAGGAGGAGCCGGGATTCGAACCGCCGACCCAGGGCTCATTGGACGACCTGCTCTACCTCCTGAGCCACAGCCGCCCCGTATACACAACACTATAACACTATACAATACACACAACACTATAACACCATACAATATACACAACACTATAACACTATACAATATACACAACACTATAACACTATACAATATACACTATAACTATACCAGTAAGACGCCTGAGAGCGAGAAGCGATAGGTTGCGTGCACTGGCCATATATGGAGCGTGTCTTGAGTGTACAGGGTTTGATGAGGTCAGGTCAACATATGGAATGTCAGAACAGGTCAGCTCCATATATGGAGATCTAAGGGTGGCAGCGGGGGCAGTGTCTTGAGTGTACAGGGTTTGATGAGGGCCCACGTAGGGCCGGGCCTTATTCTTCGGGCCTGTTGAGAACTCTATAGAAGAGTGACTTCACTAATGAGCCTGGCCCTCCACATGTACAGTATGTTACAATGTAGGCATTTAGCAGACTCTCTTAATCCAGAGCGATTTACAGTAAGCAAGAACAACACATGGTAATGCATGAAATAGGCCTACATAGAAATAGTCAGCTAGGATCAAAAGTAAACTAAGAACCTAACATCATTCTAACAGTAGAATGTCTGTACGATGAAACTATAATACAATGCTATATCTACACAAATCTAAATATCTAAATGACATATTTTAGCCTTTGCATAGGCCTGCAAGGTCGTCGAGGCTAGGGCAAGTGCTACGGAAAGTGCTACGGCAAGTAATGCCGGCTAAGGTGGAGTCTGAAGAGGTGGGTTTTTTATTCAGACTGTACAGTGGAAGATTGGGTGTGTGAGTCTGCAGTTCAGTTCAATCCTCCACAAGTACACTATCGCACTATCGCGTCGCAGTCCCGCCCCCCTACCATGGACTTTCTAATTATTTGTTCGGCCCAAAAAATTGTGTTTGTTGTCATGATTTGTCACGACAAGAGTTGACTTTGTCCGCAGCGTAAACGTCTACAAATAAATACTTTTTGAAATGTCTATGAGGAAAATTAACGGAGAATCATTTCCTGGGACTGCGACGCTCTATTGGCACCATCACTATATAGTTGCATTGGCAAATATTTTCACAACTATTAAGGCATACGTTCAGACTTGGATGGTTAGAGCGGCGCGACTACATACAAAGTCAATGCAAAGACGAGAAGTTGCGCGAGCGCCGCGAACGGGCGCGACCTGGCGCAGCACAAACGGGACGAACCGAGGCGAATATTTAAATTCAAGTCTGAACGCACCTTTAAGCAATTAAATTGAGACACAGTAGATGCCGGCGTGTTACTGTGCCTTTAAGGTAGGCCTACCTTATACCTAGTGAGGTCCTGATCTATCCAGTCTTTTACTTTGAAAGTACATAAAGTAAAAGTTTATTCGGGAACGGGTCTGTTAACATGTTGATGTGGTTTGACTCTCATCGTCGGTTGATGTGTGAAATACAGGATGAATACAGGAAACTAATGGATCAGAAGAGGTATGAGCTGATGGAGAAGAGGCGGAGAAAGGGTACTAGGTATGGGATTTTAATACTTAACACCTCTACTCCTGTTGGCTATATAGTTATACTTTGCAGACTTACATGCTGTCTTTGTTTACACAAAACATAATAATAATGCATTTACCCCAATTAATTTGGGTTAAGGTTACATAATGGTACTCTTTAGATCAGCGGTCCTCAAACTTTTTTGGCCGTGCACCCCCTGTTACCTCCTGACATAGCTGACGCAGCCCCCCAACGCTGTATTTGGCCGAAAAGTATACGTTATTTAATATGTTCATGGCAAATAATAATGTGCACACACCACAGTCTGACAGTCTGGGAACCCCTGCTTTAGATAGGCCTAGAGGTAATTGAGATATATGTAATCTGCCTTGTAAGGATCTGGAGTGTATTAGTCAGTTTGGTATTCACTTGATCATTGTTTGCTAACTGTCATGTCGGTTTATTGTCATTGTTTATGTAAACTGTAAAAAGTGTCCTGTAAAGTCCATATGGGCTGGGCTTCTTCGAAGCATGACACTTAAATAAATAATCAATCAATCAATCAATCAATCATATAGTTAATCAATCACTGCTGGTGGCTTTGTTTTCTCAGAGTGATAAAAGGAATGAATCATTAATGATGATACGTACGTACGTACGTACGTTACATATTCCCAATCATTGAAGGAACATTTGTTTGATTTCAGAGATTTTGACGGTGGAACAACAGACTCTGGCTTTGGGTCTAGGACAAGCAGAGGATCATCAATGTAAGCTCTTTGAACTTCAACTGGAAAGACACACACACATTCACATTGACATTATTCAAATTTTTAGATGATTCTAACTTCTATTGTTTTTACTATAGAAAACACATGAGTAGCATGGCTCGGTGCGATAAGTACCGGGAGCTGATGGTATGTGTGGTGCTCCACCTCAGCAATAACCTGACTCCGCCAGATGGGGCAGCAGAGAGTACACTGGGTTCCCCCCCTCCTGCTCCCATCTGGGAACTCTCAGGCAGACTTGATGCCCGGCCACAAAACGGCCTGGCCAATCAGCGGCAGCTAGAGGCGGGATCAAGGCATACACAGTGCTGCCTTGATCCCGCCTCTATAGCTGCTGCTGATTGCGCTTCATCTCCCAGAGGTTTATATTGCATTTGAACAGAATAGACTCCATCTCCCAGAGGTCTATAGTGCATTGTAACAGCTGACTCCATCTATCAGAGGTCTATATAGTGCGGCGGATAACCAAACCAATTGTGCATTTTATGACTAAAGCATGAAACTTTCAGCATATCATCTACACACCCCAAGGTTTGATTTCAGACGTGGAACCACTTTCTGACTGACCTCTGGTGACCTTGAGGGGTCATTGACCTCAGAATTGCATTTTTGCACGTTTTGCTCCATTATTTTCCACTATAATAATTTATTATGTTTGTTAAATGGAAGTTTTGTTCTAATGAATGACAACTTAAACCCCAATAGTCTACAGAAATGGTGAATCATGTCAACTTTTATGATATAAATGTTATGACATTGTTATAACATTAAAAACATCTAGGAGAGAGATTGTGCGGAGAGAGATAGAGTTAAGGTTAAGCTCATATATGGGAGGTATTGTGCATGTTATGACTAAAGCATGACACTTTCTACAGTGTTTCTATATACCATGAAGTTTGTTTTTAGATGTGGAAACACTTCTGAATTTACATCTGGAACTTGTCAGAGGCTGTACACATTTCGGGCTGTCAAACCATGTTGTAAACCGCCATAGGGCCCATGTTAAACCCAGAAATGTTGTTTCCTTTAAGCTTTTATTAAAATGTCATCTATAGGCTAGCAGATGAGACTAAGATTGTTTGCTAAAAGTTATATGTTGGACAATTTGAGGAATTAGCATAATGAGCAAATCAATTGCTTAATGAGCAACTTAACTGGAAATGGCTATCATTTTGCATCCAGTTAACTTCGAAAGGTGACTTAAGAGTCAAAGTCTATGTTTGTGATATCCAGAAATGAATCTGCTGTTATGGTGAAGTCATGCACCCTTTCTTCATTAGCATAATTGGCATAAATTATAACATAGGTACAAATTAGGAATTAGCTATACAGTATTATTGCTTTTAGTCAACATATCAAGGTTGTTTTAGAGTCTACATCTATATTATGTTGATACATAAATTAATCTCTTGCCATAACTAAATTATGAAATTGTTCCTCATTTGCATAATTTGCATAAAGTATATAATAATTCGTCCCAAACCAGGAAATAGTAATATTTTAACTTAATCATTTAGAAAGGTGCTTTTAGAGACTATGGGCTGTATTTTCCGTGTCTTAAGTACCAGGTCTATTACATAACTTAAGACCTGGAGGCGTGATCAATGCCATTTGGCTATTCTGAGTGGCCAAAGAGCATTGACCACGCCTCCAGGTCTTAAGGTAAGTAATAAGACCTGGTACTTAAGACACGCAAAATACAGCCCTATAAGTATAAACCATTAAAAAGTAAATTGTCTGGATCGGTGTCCATTTATCGATTGATTTTGTCCACCTTCTCACCTGATCCCATGCTCACCTAAGAAATCACTAAAGAGCTTTTCCATGAAGTATGCACACCACACTGGACCTCAAGCTCTAGGCCTATTTTATGACATGTCTAATACAGTGGAGTGACGGAGCAGCAGTGGCTCATGAGGTAGATCGGACATCTTGGAATCTGAAAGTACGGCATGATGCACACTCTGATGGCATTCATTGGCTGCATTGGAACATTGATGAACATGTCTGTGATAAAAGTAGGCATCGAGTGTTATCAGATGCTTGTCCTCCTTCCTGTTGTATGTGAATGTGATACTGTCTCCTTACTCTCCTACCCCGTGAGAAAGTACCATGCCTAGTCTCAATACAGTTCCTGTTGGAACTTCTACATCCCATTCACAAGAAGGATGGCCATAGCTGAATGGAACACCTGGGAAATTCCAGGCCCCGGCAATGTGTCGAGGTATACATAGCAAGACCCTTAATCCCCAACTACCCCCTGACCTCAAAGGTCTGATGGCCTTGAGCAGCAATAACCTAATTGAAGCAGAAAACTGAATTTTCCAATATGATTAATATAAGGTCTAATACACAAAGATGAAGACAAAGAAGATGCAGAGGCTGAAGGGAATGAGGAGAGAGATGATGGAGATAGTGGAAAAATACCATTGAGTCTGTGAGGTTGTGGTTCACTAATGCTCATTATGATACATTTTTTGTCCACTCAGTCTGTGTCTCAGAGTAGGGCTGTGGACAGTTCAGAGACTTGCCTACCGGTGACATTGTCGGTAGGCAGGTTTGTTCATTTCGAACATTTAAATGTTTTAATTTGATTTTGTATTAATGTGAGAACAATGACTTCTATAATAGCTAACTTTCCAAAAATATAAAGTCTTCAGTTTATATTAGCTTGGATTCTCCATCGATGTCACTGGTAGCAAGTGTTATGACAGAAATGGTACCATATTATCTCCCAACATCTCCTTAAACTCCTGCCACCTGGTAGGAGGTTTAAGAGTATCCAGTCACTCCCCCCAAAACATATGAACCCTGAACCCTCGCCATATACTGCCCCAAAACCAAAATCATGAGATGAATAGGGCATACAATATAGCAGTGGCAGCCATTTGCGGGTTCGTTTCAGACCCCATTGTTTTTTTCCCATGAAGATTTCTACAAATATTTATATCAAAAAATAATAAGCCTATAGAATCAAGCCATCCAGGACCCTACTGAATCATGACGATAAAACATTTGATTATGTGATGTATATCCTTTGTTTTGAGGTTTAAAAAAAAAAAAATCACAGAATCAAATGTGTTCTGGTCATTAATTACCAGGATCCTGGATGGCTTGATTACATAGGCTTAGAATAATTGATTGTTTGTAAATCTCTGTGTGAAAAATGAATGGGGTCTGGATGGATGGAACCAGAAAATGGCCAACACTGCTATGCCCTATAGCACCTTTGAATATACTGTAAGGATATTGGATATAAAAACCAAACAAACTCATCAATCAAGTCTTTCTGTATTTTTTTCTTCCCTAACTTCATTAAAAAAAATGAAGACCAATACAATAATGTTAAAATAACTATCTCTAACTATCTCTTCTGTGGTTCTTGTCATGTTTTACTCTTCGCTGCCACAAGCTCCTGTGCAGCTTTCTTGGCTTTGACCATCTCCTTATACCTCTTCATACAGTCCTTTTTGTAGCTAGCACTGTAGAAAGTGTCATGCTTTAGTCATAACATGCACAATACCTTCCATATATGAGCTTAAAGATGGAGTGCCACAATCTTTGCATTTCTTCCAGTTTTTCATGTGTCTATGAGGTGACAGTACTTCATTAGACACCCTGGAGTCGTTTTTATGTGCAATGGTGTATTAACTTTGTATTTAGGGTTTCTTCCTGGAGGCTGAACCCTTGACAGTCAAAAGGGCCAATGAAATAAACAGTAATATAGTGACATCACACTATCAGCCCCTCCCCTAACCCCTCCCCCTTTATCATACAACTACAGCTGTGGGTGCGGCTTCAGTTCAGGTGGATCACCACCCATCACCACCCACCAGGCAAACCAGGCATACTTAATGAACTGGTGGGCGTGTCCACATAATAGCATGATGAACAAATACTGTACACTTTTTGGAGAAAGTTCTTCCTCCTAATATTATAATAATACCTGATGATCATGTTTTAGGGTGGAAAGAAATCGTGACACTCCATCTTTAACCGCCGCACTCTCTCTCTCCGCACAATCGCTCTCCTAGATGTTTTTAATGTTATAACAATGTCATAACATTTATATCATAAAAGTTAACATGATTCACCATTTCTCTAGACTATTGGGGTTTAAGTTGTCATTCATTAAAACAAAACTTCCATTTAACAAACATAATAAATGATTATAGTTGAAAATAATGGAGCAAAACGTGCAAAAATGCAATTCTGAGGTCAATGACCCCTCAAGGTCACCAGAGGTCAGTCTGAAAGTGGTTCCACGTCTGAAATCAAACCTTGGGGTGTGTAGATGATATGCTGAAAGTTTCATGCTTTAGTCATAAAATGCACAATACCTTCCATATATGAGCTTAACCGCCGCACTAATAGACAAATCCACAGAGATTATGTGTTATTTCCCATCTTTGAAAAGAGCGTGCAAAGTATGGTTAATACAGAAGAGGATGGAGTTGGTCGCGCAGAAGCAGTGCAGGCGAGTCCCTATAGCAACCGGAGCGCTTCCAAAAAGTGAAACACAGCGAGGCTTTCTCATAGCGATATTAAACGCCTTAAGACAAGCCAGCTCGTCATGAGGACCTCACGGCATTCATTTATAGGATGAGTATACCCGTCGATAGCACCAAATGTGTTAAGGCTCTCTGAACAACTTTGCTTTATAGTCTCAGTCTCTTTCCAAATCGAAATAGTGACGTTTATGAATATGTCACCTAGAAGGACATGATAATAGACACCCAGCTGCATGGGTGCTGGACACTCTGCGGTCTCTGGTATAGATGTTATACCCACTTCTACAACCTTGCTTTTAATTGATTTATTTGTCTTTTGTCACCTTTCATGTCATGAAAGGTGCTATACAAATAAAGTTGTATTATTATTATTATATATATTTTATAGATATTACTGTATTAGACAATCTGGTAAACACTGTTAAGTGAGGGATAATGTATGGCTGAGTGCATGACACCAGCAGTGATTGATTAACTATATGATTGATTGATTGATTGATTGATTATTTATTTAAGTGTCATGCTTCGAAGAAGCCCAGCCCATATGGACTTTACAGGACACTTTTTACAGTTTATAGATAAATCACTGACATATGCTGGTTAATCAGCCTGTCGGTGATTTATCTATAAACAATGACCACTCAGCCATACATTATCCCGCTTACATGGCCACTTAATACTATACATTAATGAATCGACCCAAAACACAACAAAAGGAGATATTTCCTTGCTTTCGGTAATGAAAGACTTTCCTGTCGGGAAACAAGGAAGTGAGTTGATCAAATAGAATCTGCACTTCCGGGTACTGCTTCGTCTATTCCTCGCTCAAATGTTTCCAAAAACATTTTTGAGAGCAATGTTTAGCTGTAAATGACACTGTGTGTGCGTGTTTACATGGCTGTCATGTTGGAAACGGCAGTAAATCAAGCGGGGCACAGCGTGTGCTCCGAGGGTTTGATTAGGCAGTGGTCTGTTATAGAGCGGAGCGGTCTGTTATCAAGAATAGCACACCACTGAATTCTGCGATTGACCAATCAGAATCAAGCATTCAACCAAGCCATGTAATAAAGATGTTATATATTTATAGATCTTATATATTAGATATAATTGTCTCTGGTAAACATTGTTAGATATGTTCTAGAGTTCTGCAAGTCAGAACTCAAATCACCCCCGGCATGTGTTTTGGATCACACTGAATGAGCGTGTAGATTACATTTTGTATACGTGTCATCATAGTTTTAACTCATTCATGAATTATTATAAAATATGAAATAATGTAATTTATACACAACTAACTTGACTCTCGTCTGTGTCTGTTTGCCAGGACACAAAGACCAGCGCAACCAGCCACTGATGATGACGACTGGAAATGTAAATACTGTCGCCGCAAGAACACTGCTGAGGACTTAAGATGCAGACGCTGCAAAGTGACGAAGAGCTTATCCACAAGGTAGCAGTCTGTTTTATTTCTTTCTTTCTTTCTTTCTTTCTTTCTTTCTGTGAACATAGAATATGTGTGAATTTGTTATCAGGTTTTCCTGGTATTTGATATTTTTCTGGGTTTCCCTATAGTCATAATACTATAGTCATAATATAATATGTGTTCAACAAACATTGTTACTCCCTCCTCTTTCAATGTCTCTTTGTATTTTCTATCAGTCTTTCTCTCCGCTTGTTCTCCGCCACAGCCCTCCCTCTCTCTGCAGCAGACATGCGGAAGGATTGGCATAAAGACATCACACAGATGAGCCGTGACTTCTATGTCCGCAGGCTGTGAGTGTAAATCACACAGAAAGCAGAACCACTACAGAAAATATATCACTTATTGAATGATGAGTTGAATCTGATCCTCTGTGTTGAATAGAGGAAGGAAGTACTTTTTTTCCCCACTTCACTGCAATAGAGTGCCTTGGACCCCTTTTTGAGTGGTGTAAACCACTCCAACAACTGGCTTTGTACCCGTGTCTGTTCGTACCAAAAAAAAAAATCACACCCGTGTGAACTGAGTGGTGTATGGTCTTACATAGCCTGTCTGACGTAATGAAATCATGTCTGACGTAATGAAATCACACCCGGGTGAACAGGGTGAACATAGCAACCATGCTAATTTTTTCTGCACAGACTAACAAAGCCAGTTGTAGGAGTGGTTTACACCACTCAAAAATCATGTCTGACGTAATGAAATCACACCCGGGTGAACATAGCAACCATGCTAATTTTTTCTGCACAGACTAACAAAGCCAGTTGTAGGAGTGGTTTACACCACTCAAAAATGTACCCGTGTCTGTTCGTACCAAAACAAATGAGCATGGTTGCTATGGTCACCCAGTTCACACGGGTGTGATTTCATTACGTCAGACCAAAGCTGATCAGTCTATATAAGACCTTATACCACTCAGTTCACACGGGTGTCATGTCTGATCCTCTGTGTGTTGGTGAGCAGTGCAGGGGACATGTCAGCAGGAGACCCAGCTGAGGACATTAAGGACCTGGTGACCTCTGCTCAGAACATAGAGAGGAACATTAATGAGTCGGCTAACAGCGCGGTAAGAACCTAAATATTCTAGCGACCCCAAACTAATTTCAACATTTCACTGTTCATCATTCAGTGACATTAAAACAAAAATAAAACGATAAAATATGTGTTTTAAAGCAGGGGTTCCCAAACCTTTTTGGACCAGGTCCTACCCCTTTTGGGGTAGACATTTTCCCAGGTACCCCCTCATCTGAAGCGGCCGCAGAAACCTTTCAAGTGTCCTGAGTCTTTTTGTTGTTTCTGCAGCATGCGTCCTGCTGTTACTGTTTGGAGTCACGACAGGTTGACTGATGTTGTAGTTTTAGTAATCATGTCAGCTATTGGCCCAAAGCAAACATGGGAGAAACACAATGAACAACACAAAAAATATGTTTATTGCGCAACTTGGCAGAAATTACCACGTAGATAAACATAATGTTAATGTTACAAATGTTTTTTTTTCTGGGAATTATTTCGGGTACCCCCTGGCTATGCGCCGCGTACCCCTAGGGGAGAGGATCTCTCTACAGTCCCTCTACAGATCTATACACGCTCATTGTGAGCTTGTAGATCTGCAACTTCCACAGAATGTTTGCTCCAGAATAGAATGTTCTACTTACATTCCTGATCTATTTAGTCTTTTATTTTGGGAAGAAGTAAAAATTATTCCAACCAATGTTAAAGACGGGGCGCAATAGCTTTCTGGTGATTTTATTTTGAAGTTTCAGTCTAAAACGGAAGGCTGTGTGCCTCTGAACCAATCAGAGCGTCGCATCACTTCAGGCTATGGGTCGTATAGTGCGTCGCAGTCCCACCCCTGACGAACGGCCCGGAAGAGAATTTCCCATTAATTTTCCCCCTTAGACGTTTCATAAAGTATTTATTTAAAGACCTTTATTTGTAAGCCTCGAACAGTCAAGTCAAGTGTCAGACACAAGGCAAGTGTCTTGAATGCAGCTCAGTAAGGGCATATGTCGACCCCGCCCGCTCACCTCCGCCCCACCCCCTCTTGATGCTGCGGCCATCTTGGATCCTAAACACATGGGAGAGGGGTGGGGCCGAGAATGGCCCTTATTGTTTAGACGGCAATTTAGCCGTCTAAAAGCCGACTATTACTCAGTGGGTTGACTCCTTAGAGTATATATGAATAGAGACGGCACCCGAGTTCTCCTCCCATCCACTTGCATTAAGTTGCTCAAAAGCGCATGAGGCGATTTCACCGTGCATTCTGGGTAGGAACAGAGTGCATTCTGGGATGGATTGGGCCCAAACACATGAACGCGCTGCCGCTGACTATCATTGCAGGCATTCAGCGTTCACGTGTCATCGTGAACGTGCACAATGATAGTCAACGGACCAGCGCGTTCATGTGTTTGGGCCCACGCTGCAATATCAAATTCGGCCACTATGTCCATTTCGACTCAGGGTTTCATCCGGGTGCCGTCTCTATTCATATAAGGTTGACTCTCATTGTCTGTTGATGTGTGAATTACAGAAGGAATTCTGTAAACTGATGGATGAGAAGAGCTCTGAGCTGATGGAGAAGCACACACACACACACACACACACACACACACACACACACACACACACACACACACACACACACACACACACACACACACACACACACACACACACACACAGCAGAGCAGTGAGCTTGTAGATTATCTATTTTTGCAGGATGTTTACATATTCTCACAGAATGTTCATCTATTATGAGATGTCCACAATAGTGAGTCTAGGGTTGATGTAGGTTAAACTATGTTCACACAGCTGTGTCCATTTAACGGTTACTTCATACTGGTGGGGAAGGGGTTAACCTCCAGGTATGATGCAAGAACAAAATGGCCGCTGTGTGTTATACGTTAGAGCATTTCCGACATGCAACTATCTAGGAGAGAAATCAGAGAATATATATAGAATATATCGATCTGGTGTGTCAGTGTGACATTCAGAGTCAGTACGACAGCTGTCAGTACAAAGGGTGGAAAGCTGAGCTTACAGCCCTGGGGAGCACCAACATTGGTAATTAATGCTGAGGAGAGGGTTGTGTTCACTTCTAAAACGGCTAGTCCCAATACTTGATTCTGATTGGCTGGTTACCGTCATGTGACCGTTGTAAATTTCACCGATAACCCACACCTTCAATCACTTTATATCATTCCCAGCTGATTCCGCAGCTCTGTAGCTGTACTGGGGAAGGGGAGCGCTTGATTGCCTTACGAACCCATGCCGTGCGGGCGTCTAAGCACCACCCGGCTCATATGACTGTGAATGTGTGGCTCCAGGCAGCCCCGTAAAGACATCAAGCGCTATTCTCCCGTCACATAGTCTACTTGCCGAGCAAAACAAGGAAGTGATGTGGCTCGCTCTGGTGGCGCAAAGCGTAGCTACTTTTGTGAATTTAATAGTTTTATTAGGTTAATATTGCTATATGTTTGTAACCGTTTTAGAAAAGCAATAAGCCACTCGAGGCCCCAGCTTATCGGGTATTTTACAATGGCTGGGAGGTGGAAGACCCTCCGCTGCGCGTCGGGTCTGCCTACACCTCCCAGCCATTGTAAAATACCCGATAACCTGAGACCTCTCGTGGCTTATTGCTTAATTTCACCCTCTGTTATACCAGCATACCAGTGAATTAAGTATGGATTCAGTTCCAACTGTACCATCGTAGTTGAGACTTTATCAGACTGTACTGTACTGCATCCTCTGTACTAGACCTAGAATGCCTGTGATCATTTAATTAACTTCGTAAATTTTCATGTATCATAGGCATAGAACGGTCGCTACTGTCCCTGGTCGATTTCAATTGTGTGCGGCCTGAATGTGATAAATGCTCCGTTTGTACTCACCCATTAAATAATTCCAAAAACGTGGAGGGAAATATGGTCCTCTAGTTTTATATCCATGTGAAAGTTCTGGCACAAAACGTGTATTTAGTAAATTATCTCCACTTTTTCAAGAGATGCACACGGACTTCTTTCTCTCCGGCGAGGGGGGACTGGAATGATCGATGAACTGATTTTAGACGTCATCACCAATTGACAAGGGAAACACAAAAGTTTGGGTCACACAATTGGCAGGTGCCTTGCGATAGGTGCTGGGTAATTAATCACACCACCTGCCAATTGTGTGACCTAAACTTTTGTGTTTCCCTTGTCAATTGGTGATGACGTCTTTGGTAAACAACAGGAAGTATCTAAAATCAGTTCATCGATCATTCCGGTCCGGTCTCGCCGGAGAGAAAGACGTCCGTGTGCATCTCTTGAAAAAGTGGAGATAATTGACTAAATACACGTTTTGTACCAGAACTTTCACATGGATATAAAACTAGAGGACCATATTTCATTCCACGTCTTTGGAATTATTTAATGGGTGAGTACAAACAGAGCATTTATCACATTAAGGCCGCCCAGTTAACGTCCGACATGAAAGTAACCGCGACCGTTCTATGGCTCTGTATGTGAAATACTGTATATACTGTATGTAACAACAGAGCCATTCTAGGGCTACCTCTGTACCACAACCCTTTTTATTTAAGCAAACTGTCAGGGGTCGAATTTGTCTTTGTTTATACTAACGAGATGTTGTAACAGTATCTTTTCGTGTGATTTCATAATCCCTGAAGTGAGAGATATGGGTCTATAATCCTTATGTTCTTTTGGACATTGGATTTTGGGTAGTGGTTTTATGTTTGAGTTTTTGCCAAGACAGAGGAATTGTGTGTCTACAGAAGTTTGAAATATTGGTTTGCCACACTGGAGCCAACTCGGATGCAAAAGTATTGAGGAGAAAAGCACTGCACTCGTCCGGCCCATTAGCTTTCACTTTACTGACATCCTCTTCAATGATGATGATTCTGTCTGAAGGGGCAGGTGTTACCGCCCCATTTAGGCTTGACGTAAAAAAAAAATGTAAATGTAATTGGCCGCCGACCCACATCTGAAAATGTGTTCTTCCACCCCCATAAAGCAAAGATTTGAGTTAAAAATGTTCGCTCTGAAAGAATATATATTCAAAGATTTTCACCACATTTTCACGATTTTTCAAAAATAGCAGACCTACAAGCTCATAGCTTGTAGAGCTAGCTGTGAGCTTGTCGATCTGCTATTTTTCCATAGATAAAGCATAACATAATGCTTTAAACACCAACAGGGGTTCCCGTCCAGAATGGCTTAAGTATATCAGTGCACCTATAAGAATTGTCTAATGACTTGAATCTGGCAAAGAATGTGTTTAGGTCATCAGCAAGGCCAAGTTCATTATAATAGGTTTGGATGGGGCTGACATTCCAGTCATAGATGTCAGTGTCCCACACCTTCTTTGTGATTATTGGTCATGAACACATCCTCCAGCTCCAGAGTACACCGGCCGTACGTGTGCCAATTTTTACCTGCCTCATTTCATTTTTCGGCTTTTTCAGCCCTGCATTAAGTTGCTCAAAACCGCATGAGGCGATTTCACCGTGCATTCTGGGTAGGAACAGAGTGCATTCTGGGATGGATTGGGCCCAAACACATGAACGCGCTGCCGCTGACTATCATTGCAGGCATTCAGCGTTCACGTGTCATCGTGAACGTGCACAATGATAGTCAACGGACCAGCGCGTTCTTGTGTTTGGGCCCACGCTGCAATATCAAATTCGGCCACTATGTCCATTTCGACTCAGGGTTTCATCCGGGTGCCGTCTCTATTCATATATACTCTAAGGTTGACTCTCATTGTCTGTTGATGTGTGAATTACAGAAGGAATTCTGTAAACTGATGGATGAGAAGAGCTCTGAGCTGATGGAGAAGAAGCGGATGAGTAAGAGTAAGATTCTAACCGCACGCACGCACGCACGCACACACGCACACACACAGCAGAGCAGTGAGCTTGTAGATTATCTATTTTTGCAGGATGTTTACATATTCTCACAGAATGTTTATCTATTATGAGATGTCCACAATAGTGAGTCTAGGGTTGATGTAGGTTAAACTATGTTCACACAGCTGTGTCCATTTAACGGTTACTTCATACTGGTGGGGAAGGGGTTAACCTCCAGGTATGATGCAAGAACAAAATGGCCGCTGTGTGTTATACGTTAGAGCATTTCCGACATGCAACTATCTAGGAGAGAAATCAGAGAATATATATAGAATATATCGATCTGGTGTGTCAGTGTGACATTCAGAGTCAGTACGACAGCTGTCAGTACAAAGGGTGGAAAGCTGAGCTTACAGCCCTGGGGAGCACCAACATTGGTAATTAATGCTGAGGAGAGGGTTGTGTTCACTTCTAAAACGGCTAGTCCCAATACTTGATTCTGATTGGCTGGTTACCGTCATGTGACCGTTGTAAATTTCACCGATAACCCACACCTTCAATCACTTTATATCATTCCCAGCTGATTCCGCAGCTCTGTAGCTGTACTGGGGAAGGGGAGCGCTTGATTGCCTTACGAACCCATGCCGTGCGGGCGTCTAAGCACCACCCGGCTCATATGACTGTGAATGTGTGGCTCCAGGCAGCCCCGTAAAGACATCAAGCGCTATTCTCCCGTCACATAGTCTACTTGCCGAGCAAAACAAGGAAGTGATGTGGCTCGCTCTGGTGGCGCAAAGCGTAGCTACTTTTGTGAATGTAATAGTTTTATTAGGTTAATATTGCTATATGTTTGTAACCGTTTTAGAAAAGCAATAAGCCACTCGAGGCCCCAGCTTATCGGGTATTTTACAATGGCTGGGAGGTGGAAGACCCTCCGCTGCGCGTCGGGTCTGCCTACACCTCCCAGCCATTGTAAAATACCCGATAACCTGAGACCTCTCGTGGCTTATTGCTTAATTTCACCCTCTGTTATACCAGCATACCAGTGAATTAAGTATGGATTCAGTTCCAACTGTACCATCGTAGTTGAGACTTTATCAGACTGTACTGTACTGCATCCTCTGTACCACAACCCTTTTTATTTAAGCAAACTGTCAGGGGTCGAATTTGTCTTTGTTTATACTAACGAGATGTTGTAACAGTATCTTTTCGTGTGATTTCATAATCCCTGAAGTGAGAGATATGGGTCTATAATCCTTATGTTCTTTTGGACATTGGATTTTGGGTAGTGGTTTTATGTTTGAGTTTTTGCCAAGACAGAGGAATTGTGTGTCTACAGAAGTTTGAAATATTGGTTTGCCACACTGGAGCCAACTCGGATGCAAAAGTATTGAGGAGAAAAGCACTGCACTCGTCCGGCCCATTAGCTTTCACTTTACTGACATCCTCTTCAATGATGATGATTCTGTCTGAAGGGGCAGGTGTTACCGCCCCATTTAGGCTTGACGTAAAAAAAAATGTAAATGTAATTGGCCGCCGACCCACATCTGAAAATGTGTTCTTCCACCCCCATAAAGCAAAGATTTGAGTTAAAAATGTTCGCTCTGAAAGAATATATATTCAAAGATTTTCACCACATTTTCACGATTTTTAAAAAATAGCAGACCTACAAGCTCATAGCTTGTAGAGCTAGCTGTGAGCTTGTCGATCTGCTATTTTTCCATAGATAAAGCATAACATAATGCTTTAAACACCAACAGGGGTTCCCGTCCAGAATGGCTTAAGTATATCAGTGCACCTATAAGAATTGTCTAATGACTTGAATCTGGCAAAGAATGTGTTTAGGTCATCAGCAAGGCCAAGTTCATTATAATAGGTTTGGATGGGGCTGACATTCCAGTCATAGATGTCAGTGTCCCACACCTTCTTTGTGATTATTGGTCATGAACACATCCTCCAGCTCCAGAGTACACCGGCCGTACGTGTGCCAATTTTTACCTGCCTCATTTCATTTTTCGGCTTTTTCAGCCCTGTTGAAGTCCTGCATGGATCAGACATCAGCACATCTCCTTCCACCTGGTGACAAGGTGATTATAGTTTGGCATTTTGCATTTGAGTTTGATTTGGTTTTGACTTTTATTTCTTTCAATTTCAGTTTATGTTTAATTCACACGTACATGCAATACTACAATGCAATACACATGAACCATAGCACCCCTATTCTGTGTGTGTGTGTGTGTGTGTGTGTGTGTGTGTGTGTGTGTGTGTGTGTGTGTGTGTGTGTGTGTGTGTGTGTGTGTGTGTGTGTGCGTGCTTTGAGCTTGTAGATCAGCTATTTTCGGTGTGTTGTGGAGGGGGGGGGGGGGGGCTGACCAACGTTGTAACAGATGTACAAGCTCAATTTGTGAGCTTAACCCTATAGAACACTAAACCCAGGTATATTTTACCCGATGTAATACTGTGTATTCCATACAAAGATATTTCTCATCAAAATATATTAAAGTATAAAGCAATACATGGCAATTTGAGATACTTTAATATTTCAACGTGACATCTTGATATCATGCATGGGGGGGCCTATCATAGGGGGGCGAAATCTGTGAAATATTGGGGTATTGTTTAATTTAAAAAGTATTCCTAAAAATCAGACCAGTCTGAAGCGAGTGGTGCCCCCTATTGGTACTCTAAACATCGGGACATAGGGACATATAGTCACATAGGTTAGGACATAGGTTGGGACATAGGGACATATAGTCACATAGGTTAGGACATAGGTTGGGACATAGGGACATATAGTCACATAGGTTGGGACATAGGGACATATAGTCACATAGGTTAGGACATAGGTTGGGACATAGGGACATATAGTCACATAGGTTGGGACATAGGGACATATAGTCACATAGGTTAGGACATAGGTTGGGACATAGGTTAGGACATAGGTTGGGACATAGGTTGGGACATAGGTTGGGACATAGGTTAGGACATAGGTTGGGACATAGGTTAGGACATAGGTTGGGACATAGGTTAGGACATAGGTTAGGACATAGGTTGGGACATAGGTTAGGACATAGGTTGGGACATAGGTTGGGACATAGGTTGGGACATAGGTTGGGACATAGGTTAGGACATAGGTTGGGACATAGGTTAGGACATAGGTTGGGACATAGGTTAGGACATAGTTTGGGACATAGGTTAGGACATAGGTTAGGACATAGGTTAGGACATAGGTTAGGACATAGGTTGGGACATAGGTTAGGACATAGGTTAGGACATAGGTTAGGACATAGTTTGGGACATAGGTTGGGACATAGGTTAGGACATAGGTTGGGACATAGGTTAGGACATAGGTTAGGACATAGGTTGGGACATAGGTTAGGACATAGGTTGGGACATAGGTTGGGACATAGGTTGGGACATAGGTTGGGACATAGGTTGGGACATAGGTTAGGACATAGGTTAGGACATAGGTTAGGACATAGGTTAGGACATAGGGACAAAGCTGTTCCTTGGAGTGGTTGCACCACTCACAAAAGGAGCTGGGAACTTCTTTGGCCCGCCCATTCCTGGTACATGTCAGAATCGTATAGTGAAAAAAGAAATCACTAAACGCAGGTGAAATTCACCCGAACACCTGCCTGTAGGAAAAAAGAAAGGGATGTAGGCAGCGAAACAAAGCTACCTTCTATGATGTCACTGAGCGTCATGAAGCTACCCAAGGACTAGCCTGGCCCAGCCAGCGTGCTTTCTGGTCTAGACTGAGCGTCATGAAGCTACCCAAGGACTAGCCTGGCCCAGCCAGCGTGCTTTCTGGTCTAGAGTAGCCTCGGTCCCAGGCTCACTTAACTGCGAAAAAGAAGAGCCTGGTCACAACCTAAGGCAGAGAAGCTATCGAAATGCGGGACTTCCGCCGTGTAACCCACCCCCCCCCCCCCCCCCGACCCCCCCCCCCCCCCCCCGGAAGTTAACGTTTTTTGACCAATCGCAGCGTTGTGTTCCCGAAAATGTATTCCCGCTGAAATGATCATTGGGTGGGGACTAGTAAACACAGCCGCACCGCGTGACGTAGTTATCTTACACGCAACACTTCCGCCACTTCCGCTGATAGTCTTTTCAGCGTAGGTCTTGCCCAGGGTGGGTCTAGAGGGGTGGGCGCGCATGGAGCAAGCGCTGGAGAATATTGGTTCACTGATCAGAGCCGCCGCCATCTTGGTAGAGTAAGGACAATATAAACAATGAGATCTGAACGTGTTCTGAACGAAACCATACAGCAACAGCAATGGACCCGACAGCCCATCTCACACAGCCGGAGAGAATAGATATAATGAACACTGAACAGATACAATTAATCGGTTTCGCCCCATACAAAGTTCCCAAGAGTGACTTTAGTGTGAATAAGGACTTTTATCCGGCAAAATATCCCAGTTTGCTCCACTTTGAATGTACTTTTCCCGGATTTATAACTTCTTACAAATGTGTGAAACTGCGTGATGTCTTTTAAATTATCTTTGCAGCTCTAAACTTTCACAAGCCTCTCCAACACGAAGCTAACACAGCTCTGAGACAGAATTACCGTATATCCAAAGGTTATGTTTGTGACGCCATCCTGACAACCATGCCGCTATTAGGCTACATGTTGAAGTGATTTTGTAACGTCACCGATTATCCTTGCTTCATTGGTTAGGCTTCAATGCCGAGGTGCAGACAGACAGACAGACAGACAGACATGGATGTGCCTGTTCTCTGCTGCCTGAGTCACGGAACCCAAGGCTCTGCACGGCCCGACCAATAAGCATACATTTTAGGCTTGGCCCTGCCCGAAAACGTCGGGTCGGGTCGGGTTCGGGCAGAAATACACAACTCTACTGGCAAGGCATGTTCTAACATCGGCCAAAGAGTCAGGACTCAGCCAGCAGTCAGTTGGCAAGGATGTTACATCTGTATGAGCTGACACTGTGGAAAAGTCTAGTCTTTGTCTAATTACTGTCCCTGATTTCATTTTCCATTTCTCTATATTCTCTGTAGGGTATTATTCCTTTGCATGGCAATATGGAAGAATGTCCTGTTACAGAGTCTTGCGGCAGAAGCCAGACTGTATTCCGTGCGGAGCAGCTTCGTCGACAGCATTTCGGACGCCAGTCTCAACGTTCTCCTGGACAGACCCTTTGCCAAGGAGGTGTTAACCGAAGCTGAGCTGGAGGCTGGGAAGCAGAGGAGAAATGACAAGGCACGTTTTCCCACAATGGACTTTTTTCTTCGCTGGTAAATTTTAGGAATATGTTTACAATAATTTGCACGTTTCACACCGATTTCCCCCCCCCCCCCCCCCTCCCCCTATGATACCACCATGATATCTATTTTTCTTTTTTTGGTAAAAAGTCATTATGAAATATTAAAGAAGAGTACCTCAAGGTACTTCTATATATATATATTGATGAGAAATATTTTTGTGGAATATTGTACATTGGATAAAATATACCCGTGTTTAGTAATGGTGTGACAAAAATATGTTTAGTGTTCTATGTTTAAAAGACCAGCATACAGGTTCTATGGTTAAAATACCAGCATGTATAGGCACTATAGGCAATGTCCTGCTGCTGCTTCCTTTTACATTTCTCCTGAGGATAAAACGACAAGCTGGACTCATTGAAGTTGGATCATTATATTCAACTGCTTTTATTGTATTTCTAAAGACACAGTCATCCAGAGCAACTTCAAAGTATGAGCAGTGCCTTGCTCAAGGACACTCCAACAGGTTGTTACATGCAGTGGTGTCATGGTGTTTTCTTTTTTACTGGTACCACAGCGTTTTAATGACGCCACGTGCACGTGCGCATCACAGAACACAGAACAGCTGATATTGCCTGCATATTGTTAAATAGTGTATGAGAGTTTTAGACACAAACACAAAAGTAGACTTAAAATAGTCAGACAAACATCTTTACTGCACGCTATAGCGAAACTAAAACGTTTGCTTTGGACGAATAAATCTGTTCTGGAGGATCGAGGCATTCTTCTTGTGTACAGAACACCACACAGCAGCAGTATAGCCTACAGGAGCCATAGCCTACTGCTGTAAGTGTGCATGTGCATGCTTACCGCGCGCTCAGGTATAAACAGTTAAAGCTGTCCTGTTGTTATGTAAAGTAGTATCCATTTGATTCGGCACGGTACTTGACACGGCGTGAAAATGGGGTGGGGGGTTAAACATTATTGGTACCACAGCGTGGTACTGGATTCTACGAGCATGAAACCACTGGTTACATGGACACTCATTGGCTGTTTCAGGATAAACACGACATGATGCTGGGCACATATACAGGCGAAGAAGCAGCAAGAAAGCACCTAGAGCAGACCTCTCTTCCTGGTTTTTAGACAGCTGGTGGATGGAAATGACGCTTGTGCACGGCTGAAGTTGAAGCCGTGCGCGAGCGCCATTGTTGTGATTAGTCAAGCGGACAGTACATATTTGTTTGTGTTTCTGGGGATGATTATAGGTCATCACCAAATTTGACTGAGGGACTTCCATTGGATTTTTTTTGTAATTTTCGTTTTTTCATGTCATTGACATATTGGTTTTGGAGATATGGCTTATAGAATAATGTCTTGCAGAAAACAGCGAGTTGAGAAAATAGGCCTGAAATGTTCACTTCTGTGGTCTCTAACATTACACCTATAGCTACATGTTTAAGCATTTATTTCATATTTACATGTCGATTTCAGCTCTGACACTTATTTCAGACATGCTCTAGTATGTGTCTGCCTGTGCTATTAACTCATTTTGGAGAAGAAAAAAACATCATCATATATTCATATATTTAAAAATATAATGGTAGCAAGCTCCAAAATCCTATTATTCTACTAATCCTTACACTGTATGCGTCAGGATACTCCATGAAATATGTCAGATTACCATGTCTATTTATGTAATTTTAGTGAATTAATATTTGCCTTTACACAATTGAGCCATATACCAAAAAGGGGGTTATGAGGGTGGGTCATTTTGACAACTTTTTATCATAGCTCATCATTTTCAGCACATTTTTACCCAGGAAAGTGTTTCAAGAAAACACTGATTAGAAGTTCCAGGGGGGTGCAATTGATAACCCCCTCCAGGCAAAAATATGACATCTACATCGCACAATGCGTTGTGAGCTTGTAGATCTGTTATATTAGGTGAAGTAGCTTGGTGTACTGTAGACTGAAAAACAACGCATCAAGTAAAGAGCAAGTAACATTGAAACATTCCATCTATCATCACAGTATTCTGAGGGACCCCGAGACCCTGACCCTGGGGTGCCACAGCACCCACTTTGAGAACCTGACCCTGGGGTGCCCCAGCACCCACTTTGAGAACTTTGTGAAAAAAAGAAGGGTTACAAGACGCTGTTTGTGCCAACTGCAGTGGACATTTCATGGCTCCATCTTCACACTAACTGGTCATAGTTAGCTCCCGACCCTGGATAGCCCATCTCCCATGCTCTGGACTCTTCTCTTAGGGTATCTCTTGTCCTATATGTATAGCCTTATATATAAGGATTATTTTTTGTTTCTACAGTAGGCCTATGTTTATAGTTTCATGTTACAAGGTGGACCACAATGGCAACAAGCGAGCGCTTTTTTGTGTCTAAGTCCATTTGGCGTTTTTTAAAATGACATTCTCTGTAATTTTCTTAAACTGACAATAAAGTATTCTATCTATCTATCTATCTATCTATCTATCTATCTATCTATTTTAAATAAGAACATGTTTAAATAGCTCCACCACCAGCCCATGACCATCGTTGCTGCGTTATGGGAAGGCTTTTCATAAAGTATTTTAATGCATTTGTCTATTTTATGTAATGATGTTGTTATTGTTGTATAGCGACTGCTAGTGTGCCAAAGGTATACATTTCCATTTTATGTAAGATCTATCTAAATCTTTAACAATGTCTACAGCAGGGTTCCCCAATTAATTTTCCTCGAGGGCCATATTTTGACTAGGGTACCAGGCTGGGGGCCGAGTCCGCACGCGTGGTCGAGGTCTTGCCCTGAAAATTCATTTTCAGGGCAGGACCCCATTTGAAGAGGATGCCGAGTTTGACATGCACAGGCTACTGACCCCCATTTAATGCCAGTTATATCTGGGACCCCAGATAAATTCTTCCGCGGGCCGCAAGGGGAGCGCTCCGCGGGCCGCAAATGGCCCGCGGGCCGCCTATTGGGGAACCCTGGTCTACAGGTTCTGTAGATGGTGTAACATTCTGTCATCACAACAATTTTAGATCCTTCGATGCTTTATTAACAGTTGTCTTCATCAGGATGTCTAGCTAGTAGCTATAAGCTACAAGCTCATAGCGCGGCACCGAGGGCCACGCTACAGGCTTGTAGATCTGCTCTTTTTGAAAAGTTGTGAAAATGTGGACAAATCTTTGAATATATATTATTTCAGAGCGAACGTTTTTAACTCAAATCTTTCCTTCTGAGGGAGTCCCTGGAACAACATATTTACAGATGGGGGTCGGCGGCCAATTACATTTATGTTTGGGGCTCCAGAATTTAGAAGACATTTTGGAGAAACTGGTCTCAGTCCTAAATGGGTTAATGATGAAGGTATTGAACAGTGGTCTTCATCAGGGTGTCTAGACCCCCCCCCCCCCCCCCCCCCCCCCCCCCACATGCTCACAACGCCTCGCAAATGCTCGTTGTGAGCATGTAGATCAGATATTTTGTTAATGGTTGCCTCTTTCTTAGGTCATATTTGACAATTTGACCAATGTTTGACATTTTTATAGTAGTTTGTTCATTACTTATACAATTTACAAGTTAGGCATTTACACAGTGATTTACAGTATAGAACAACACATTGAAATACATGAAATACATGAAAAGGTCATCAAGAATCATAAGTAAGCTAAGAACGTAACATCCGTCTAACAGTAGAATATCTGTACAGTGAAACTATGAGTACTCAATGCTGTCCAAATTACATAAGTTGAGCCTATTCATACGCCTGTAAGGTCGTCGAGGCTAGGCCAAGTGCTACTTATGATGCCAATGGTCCAAAGTGTGCAGATACAGAATACTGCATGTCACTTTGTTTACTGTTGATTGAGAAAACAATGTTGCACATTAAGCTAATCGTCTGGGGACCCCCTGGGGGTCCAGACCCACAGTTTGATAACCACTGGTCTCTCTGGGTGTTGTCTCCACCATCTGAAGTGAGGAAAAGTCTTAACCGGCCACACATGAGTCTTAACCGGCCACACTTGAGTCTTAACCAGCCACACTTGAGTCTTAACCGGCCACACTTGAGTCTTAACCAGCCTAACATGAGTCTTAACCAGCCACACTTGAGTCTTAACCAGCCACACTTGAGTCTTAACCAGCCACACTTGAGTCTTAACCGGCCACACTTGAGTCTTAACCAGCCACACATGAGTCTTAACCGGCAATGTGTGAGTCTTAACCGGCAACGTGTGAGTCTTAACCGGCTACACGTGAGTCTTAACCGGCTACACATGAGTCTTAACCGGCCACACATGAGTATTAACCGGCTACACGTGAGTCTTAACCGGCTACACGTGAGTCTTAACCGGCTACAAGTGAGTCTTAACCGGCTACACATGAGTCTTAACCGGCTACACGTGAGTCTTAACCGGCTACACGTGAGTCTTAACCGGCTACATGTGAGTCTTAACCGGCTACACGTGAGTCTTAACCGGCTACACGTGAGTCTTAACCGGCTACACGTGAGTCTTAACCGGCCACACGTGAGTCTTAACCGGCCACACGTGAGTCTTAACCGGCAACACATGAGTCTTAACCGGCCACACATGAGTCTTAACCGGCCACACATGTGTCTTAACCGGCCACACATGAGTCTTAACCGGCCACACGTGAGTCTTAACCGGCCATGTGTGAGTCTTAACCGGCCACACATGAGTCTTAACCGGCCACACATGAGTCTTAACCGGCCACACATGAGTCTTAACCGGCCACACATGTGTCTTAACCGGCCACACATGAGTCTTAACCGGCCATGTGTGAGTCTTAACCGGCCACACATGAGTCTTAACCGGCCACACATGAGTCTTAACCGGCCACACATGAGTCTTAACCGGCCACAGCTACACAGTTCTCTCTCTGATGTGTTGGACAGTTTTAGGTGTGTATCTCGCAGGATGTGTTGGAGTTGAGAACTGATAACTCCTTCTTGCATTCCTCTGTTAGGCCGTTGACCTGCAACCTGAAACAAACACAAGATAATGGAGAATAGAAGATGATCATTTGCATATTCATGAAGAAAACAGAAGCTGAAAACAGACGACATCATTGTTGTAGTAACATATTATAACCGAACATCACTGAACTGCTCTGTGTGTGTGTGCGTGTGTGCGTGTGTGCGTGCGTGATTATACATAAACACACACACACACACACACACGCGCGCGCTCGCGCAGACACACACACACACACACACACACACACACACACACACACACACACACACACACACACACACACACACACACACACACACACACACACACACACACAGTGGTGGAAAGTAACTATAGTTACTACTGTAGTTACTTTGTAGATTTTGATTATTATTACATAACATACAGTAACCACTTCAGCCCTATATACTTCTACAAGCTCACAACACACATTGCGAGCTTGTAGATCTGCTTTTTTCAAAAGATTTGTGTACATTTTGAAAAGTGGTGAAATGGAACATTCTGCGTAATGAGTACTGTATTTTAATTTAGACCTGAGACCGATTTTGTTTAAAAAAAGTCTAAAGTCTAAATCCTAAAAAGAATCTGAAAAATCCATGTTTCTGTCAGTGGTGGTCAACCTTTTTCATGTCAAGGACCCCCAGATTAATCATTTATTGTGCTGCCGACCGCCATCTCAAAATATGTTGTTCCAGGGACCCTCCCAGAAGCAAAGATTTGAGTTAAAAACGTTTGCTGTGAAAGAATATATATTCAAAGTTTTGCACCACATTTTCACGATTTTTCAATAGCTAAAGTATAACATAATGCAACATATATGCATAAAAAAAGTATATTTTGATGCCAATAATTTGGTACTTTTACTCAAGTACATTTTGAATACCGGACATTCACCTAACAGAGTTCTACATTGTGTTATTGATACTTTTATTTCAATTGTGAGTATACTTTTGTCCACCACTGCACACTGCCAAGTTCAGAACACGTTGCATCGCAACATGTTGTGAGCTTGTAGATCAGCTATATTTTCACAATGTGTCATATATGATGAAGTAACTACAGGGCTGAAGAGATGAAAAGATGACACAGGTGTATCAGATGTCAGGTCATCAGGAAGGTTGTTCCAGAGAGTAGGACCATAGTGACTAAATGCACCTTCAGCACATTTACATGTTACTCTAGGTTAGGAGACCAGGTTAGGAGACCAGTGTCTGACGATCTGAGAGTTCTGATTGGTTTATAGCTAGTGAGCAGGTCAGAGATGTACAGCTGGGATCTAGTAGAATTTTTACCATTGATGATTATCAACCTATATCATGATATGGACTCAAATGTTCACAGTTTGTTTTAAATGAGACACATTTAGTTTGACGTCCTCCTGTCATCCACTACAGCTGTGAGTTTTACATCTGTCTCCAAATACACTCAGCCACTGCTTCCTAGAGCCACAAGATTAAGACTAAAATGATAAAAACCTCATTATGTTGATCAAAATAGAGCACCGAAGTCTGACGTCACTTTCAGTAGAGGGTGCCAGTACAAAGGTTCATGTATTTTTGAGTGGTGTAAACCACTCCTACAACTGGCTTTGTTAGTCTGTCTGTCTGTGCAAAAAAAATGAGCATGGCTGATGCTGATTGGTTGATGCTGATTTCATTACGTCAGACATTACGTCAGAACACAGCTGATCAGGCTATATAATACCTTACACCACTCGGTTCACACGGGTGTGATTTTTTAGTTGCATTGAGATCCCCATAGGGCGATTTTACTTTAGGTCATTTCATATAAGAACTGTGTTTGAAAAATAAACCGATCATCCCGGCCTTTCTGTCAGTGGGGTGGCTGTGCGTCGTTAATGATGTCCATTAATATTTGATACAGCCAGTTTCTTGAGAAAATGGAATTAATTTGGCCGCAAAAGCCTTGAAACTACATATGAAAGCAATGTCGCTGCTAATATACTTCACGCCCAGCTGTCAACACATTGCGTGCCTGAGATTCATCGTTGACGTAAGCTCAGCTGGCGGTGACTTGACTCGTACTAACCACGAAACATTAAAAAAAACGTAATTAACATGTTTATGTTGTTTGACGGGCAGCTGCAGCCACCCGCCTACCCGGAAATGTAGTCCCTGGGTTGTTTGACTCGTTTCTAACGCTTATTTTGTTACTCTTTGGGTATATTTCCACCTTCAGTCGACGCTTCATATCCATATGAGTGAAAAGGCCGGGATGATTAGTTTATTTTTCAAACACAGTTCTTATATGAGGCGATCTAAAACCCCCTATGGGGATTACAATGCAAATAAAAAGTACACAAACCTTTGGACTGGCGCCCTCTACTGACAGTGACATCAGGACTTTGGTGCTCTATAATGAATTTTGGTGGAAATGTGTATTTTGATCTGTGTGTGTGTGTGCGTGTGTGCGCGCGTGCGTGCGTGACAGACAGGCTTGAATAAAAAGACAGGACTGATAAGCTTCAGGGCTACTGACCCGACGCGCACGCGCACACACACACACACACACACACACACACACACACACACACACACACACACACACACACACACACACACACACAGTGGTGGAAAGTAACTATAGTTACTACTGAATAAAAGTATATTTTGATGCCAATAATTTGGTACTTTTACTCAAGTACATTTTGAATACCAGACATTCACCTAACAGAGTTCTACATTGTGTTATTGATACTTTTATTTCAATTGTGAGTACTTTTGTCCACCACTGCACACTGCCAAGTTCAGAACACGTTGCATCGCAACATGTTGTGAGCTTGTAGATCAGCTATATTTTCACAATGTGTCATATATGATGAAGTACAGGGCTGAAGAGATGAAAAGATGACACAGGTGTATCAGATGTCAGGTCATCAGGAAGGTTGTTCCAGAGAGTAGGACCATAGTGACTAAATGCACCTTCAGCACATTTACATGTTACTCTAGGTACAGTTATAGGCAATTCACACTGAGAGGGACTGAATCCGTTTCATTGGAACCGTTTCCGAATACGGTTGCCTGGTCCCCGATGGCCATGATTCACATTGCCCGAGATTCAACAGCGCACCCGGGTACACTTGCATAACACACTTTGATCCTCCAGATGGCGGTGTGCTTGATGGCTGGTGCGCACGGACACTGACCATCAACTATGCGACATTGTCTCCAATAAATCCAGACACACTGCATTGAATTGCCTCTTTTGGCTCTTTGCCGTTATACTACTTCACTGTCAGCCTGCCTGCTATTCACTGTGTCAGTCAGTTCTGTGCTCCAGTGTCGTGTTTGTCACGTTCTTAAAAAAAAACAGTCCGCTTCCTTCTTTAGGTACGCATGCATTCACATTGGAACGATCCGTATCTGAATACACTTTCGGGGACGGTTGGGCGATCGGCTCCCGGGAACGGTACGCATCATTCACATTACCACAACATCGGCCAAGTGGTCCCGAGTGCGCACCCGGGACCATAGTGTGAATCGCCCCTTAGGAGACCAGTGTCTGATGATCTGAGAGTTCTGATTGGTTTATAGCTAGTGAGCAGGTCAGAGATGTACAACCTTTTTCATGTCAAGGACCCCCAGATTATTCATTTATTGTGCTGCCGACCGCCATCTCAAAATATGTTGTTCCAGGGACCCCCCCAGAAGCAAAGATTTGAGTTAAAAATGTTTGCTGTGAAAGAATATATATAAGTTTTGCACCACATTTTCACGATTTTTCAATAGCTAAAGTATAACATAATGCAACATATGCATAAAAAAAGTATATTTTGATGCCAATAATTTGGTACTTTTACTCAAGTACATTTTTAATACCGGACATTCACCTAACAGAGTTCTACATTGTGTTATTGATACTTTTATTTAAATTGTGAGTACTTTTGTCCACCACTGCACACTGCCAAGTTCAGAACATGTTGTGAGCTTGTAGATCAGCTATATTTTCACAATGTGTCATATATGATGAAGTAACTACAGGGCTGAAGAGATGAAAAGATGACACAGGTGTATCACATGTCAGGTCATCAGGAAGGTTGTTCCAGAGAGTAGGACCATAGTGACTAAATGCACCTTCAGCACATTTACATGTTACTCTAGGTACAGTTAGGAGACCAGGTTAGGAGACCAGTGTCTGACGATCTGAGAGTTCTGATTGGTTTATAGCTAGTGAGCAGGTCAGAAATGTACAGCTGGGATCTAGTAGAATTTTTACCATTGAGGATTATCAACCTATTTATCATGATATGGACTCAAATGTTCACCGTTTGTTTTAAATGAGCTACATTTGACAGACTAACTAATCCTCCAGTTTCAATATCATCAGAACTAGTCACTACCAGCAAATGTAATGAGTTTGCATCACCTTTTAACGACAAGATTCAAGGTATCAGGAATGCTGCTAACTCCTCAGTGTCAAACTCGGCCATCGTATCACTACCACAGACACACAGAAACAACATGGTATGTATGGTGCAATTGAATTCTATTGATGACAAAACACTTGAAGATGCATATTTGTCTCCAGTTTGAATTCATCTACTTGTTGCCTTGATGTTTTACCCACTAGTTTTTTCAAAGCTGTTTTGGGCAGTCTGGTGAAAAAACTAGTAAATATTGTAAATGATTCTCTTCAATCTGGTAATTTTCCTGAGGACCTGAAAACTGCAGTTGTCAAGCCTCTCCTTAAAAAGAGGAGCCTTGATGCTGCTGTGCTGAATAATTACCGGCCGATATCAAATTTACCCTTCATAGGTAAAATTATTGAAAAAGTTGTTCATCAACAACTCAATTGGTTTTATCTTAAATATATTTCCAACAATGACGTGCCGAGGCCCACCTCAATAAAAGCCAATAGAAATTAAGCTCACCAGTTTGATTCCCATGCTTCATTGTCCTCCTCCACAGCTGGTTTTGATTAAAGAACTACTCCGTTTTTTAATATCATTCAAGATGACATCCAAACAGTGTATTACTCGTTTTAAACTTAATCATCACGCTAAAATATGTATATAGGTTGTGTATAGGTTAGAAATAATCCCCTGGCTTTGCTCCACTAGACTCTGTCACTTTGTTTACAAATTACACGTGAGAGACTTCCTCTCCCATAGCCTGGAGGGATGCGACGCTCTGATTGGTTCAGAAACTCCAGAGCCAGTGTTTCAATCTGAAACTTCAAAATAAAATGCCATTTCCGTTTCACTACACCTTTCAAATAATAGCAGGGGGCGGACTTGTAAAGATTTTGCTTTTGGTGACTAGTTTCTGAATTTTGGCGTGGTGTTAGGTATTGGTATAAGGTTTTCAAAAAGCTGTGCAAACACGTTGGGAGCGCCCCCTAGTGGTCTGTTTGCACAGACTCAAATATTGGATACATATAGGTATGGTTGAAAACGAAAATAATTGATAAAATAGATTTTTCAATGGATTCTGTTACTATTGGGTGTGCTAAATAACATACTAAAATTTTAGGAACGAACAACCAGAAAGGCATCATTTTCAAGATGGTGTCCACGGTGGCTAAAATGGGCTAAAATGCCTATAAACTGGGATTTAATATGTAATATGTAAATCATAACAATAATGCACTTCGTAACTACTTTTTGAATTTTGGCATGGTGTTAGGTATGGGCATAAGGTTTTCAAAAACCATTGCAAACTAATTTGGCTCGCCCCCTAGTGGTCGGTTTGCAATGGAACCACTATTAGATATGTCAGTATATGGTTGGAACCCCAAATAATTGATAGAATAGATTTCTTTCAATAGGTTATGTTACCATTGGGTGTGCTAAATAACATACTAAAATTTTACGGCAAAACGAACAACTTGAAAGGCATAATTTTCAAGATGGCGTCCACGATGGCTGCTGTAATAGTGATGATTTCGGACAGTACTGTATGGGGAGCACCGAGTCTGACGTCAATATCGGTAGAGGGCGCTATAGGTCTGCGAGTTAATGTACGTTTTATTTGCATTGTAATCCCCATAGGGTTTTTTCAGATCGCCTCATATAAGAACTGTTTGAAAAATAAACAAATCATCCCGGCCGTTTCACTCATTTGGATATGAAGAATCAACTGACTACGAGAAACCAGTCAAAACGCTGCTGCTGAATTTTCGCTAGGAACAGTAATGATAAGTGACTGCAGGCTGTCACCTCCCTGACAAGGACAGTTTGTTAAAGATGGAGTGCCACAATGTTTGTATTTTTCCAGTTTTTCATGTGTCTATGAGGTGCCAGTACTTCATTAGACACCCTGGAGTCATTTGTATGTGCAATGGTGTATTAACTTTGTATTTAGGGTTTCTTCCTGGAGGCTGAACCCTTGACAGTCAAACGGGCCAATGAAATAAACAGTAATATAGTGACATCACATTATCAGCCCCTCCCCTGTGGGTGCGGCTTCAGTTCAGGGGGATCACCACTGAACTGGTGGGTGTGCCCACATAAAAACAACATTTTAACAAATACTGTACACTTTTTTGAAAATAATTATACCTCCTTATATAACAATAAGACCTGATGATCATGTTTTAGGGTGGAAAAGAATCGCGGCACTCCATCTTTACATTCTTTTTAAATTCATGGATGAATAAAGAAAGGGATGAATGAAAAATATAGGTTAATGAAAATATGTCTGCAGGCATTTAGGCCTATATGTCTATGATAAAAAGGTAATTATTTTAAAATAACATTGGCCTATGATTATTATCAATAAATTAATATTATATTCATTATCCAGCAATATGTGCACCACCTTGACAATATGAAAACATCAGCAGCATGATTAACCACATGAACCCCCGCTACTTAAGCCTGGGGGGGATACGGCAAAAAATAGCCGATCTATAAGCAACGCGACGTCCGTGTTGTGTGCTTGTAGATCAGGTACTTTTGGTAAAGAATTACCAAAAGTAGCCGATTCTTTAAGTACATTTTGATGCCAAATACTTTTGTACTTTTACTCAAGTACATTTTGAACTCTGGACTTTTACTTGTAACGGAGTACTAGTTCTACATTGCAGCATTGACACTTTTACTTAAAGTAAAAGATTTGAGTACTTTTTTCCACCACTACAGGGGAAGTACAGTACGATTACAAGGTCTGCCAAAAGCATGGAACCTATAGAAAAGCCTTTCGGCTTGTTTCCATTGGTGTCCTCAGTCACGTACTACTCAATTCATTAAAAAAAAAAGTCTCACAAACCACATCTCATATCAGTCTCACATGCTGTAACAAGTAGCCAATCTACAAGCTCACAACACGATGTCATCATTCACAACATGTGTGTAAAAGTAGCCAATCTACAAGCTCAAAACACAATGGCATCATTCACAACATGTGTAACAAGTAGCCAATCTACAAGCTCACAACACTATGGCATCATTCACAACATGTGTGAGCTAACCAATGAAAAGAGCTAACACAGGTTATTTCTTGGAACATTCTTGGTCTACAACTAAACAGAGCTGCATGCGCTTATGACGGAAACAACACAAATACAAACTTTGGCGAAAACATAAGCCCAACACGATGATGTAAAGGAAACATTCAGTCACATTGTGCAGTTTGCTAGTTAATTCACAACGGTCAATATAAGTAAAATATTATAGCCTTTCCATAGGAGTATATTTTTATATTTTCCAAGAAGAACACAGCCAGTAGCATATTAAGTAAAACATTATAGTGGCTATAGGCTATTATGGGAAATGTACACTAACTCATTTACCTCAGAGAATGTTTTCATTCAGGATAAAACCATAAAATGGTCTATGGTCTAATCTCATGGAATAAATGGATGAGGTGGACCCTCTTGTAAACAAGAGGGTTATATATATATATATATATATATATATATGCAGTGTGGCGGTCTCACCAGCAGACGGTGCTGTAGAGCGGTGGCCAGGTGCCAGCAGTAGCACAGGGTGATAAACATCATGTGGGCGTGGTCGTTCTGGTGCCACTCTGGGCCGCTGGGCGGGTACCAGTGTTGTTTTCGTCGACTAAAACCAAGACGAAAAATGTCCGTCGACTATGCCTTTTTTCACTGACGAAAACTACATGGAAACTAAATGAAAACTTTAAGCTATGATGACTAAAACTAAGACTAAATACGTTGACAATTTCGTCAAACAGATAAAAACTAGAGTAGCAGATCTACAAGCTCACAACGCGTCGCAACGCAACGCGTTGTGAGCACATCAACATACCTGGGCTATTTGAGGGCTATGTGTAGGGCTAAGTGTAAAATCAGCCATTATGACGGCATCAAGGCCCGCCAAAACACATTTTAGTCGACTAAATCACCTGTAGATTTAGTCGACTAAGATCTTATGACATTTTTAGTCGACTAAGATCTTATGACATTTTTCGTGAAAATGTTTTGAATATATTATTACAGAGTGAACATTTTAACTCAAATCTTTGCTTCTGGGGAGGTCCCTGGAACAACATATTTTCAGATGGGGGGGGGGGGGGGGGGAGGCATGTTACATATATTTTTTGGGGTCCTTGACATGAAATATTGAGCACCACTGATACAGAAATTATGATTTCAGAAAACAGGATTTTGAAGATTTTTTTTTAAATGTCGACGTCAGGCCTAAATGGGTTAAACAAAGCAGTTGAACATTCAGAATTAAGCAATATTGCACGAGAGGCCCGGTGTGCTTTACCGTTGTTTAATGGCACGCCTGCGTTGCTGCAGGAACAAGGCGATAGGCCAGTTCCAGGGACGCGCACACACAGGCGTCAAAGGGGGCTTCAGCCTCTGCCCCTTTTACCCGTCTGTAAAACAACTGCCCTCTCCAGACCACGAATGCAGCATTTACTACATGGTGAAAGAAATGCAAATGCCACACTCCTTGAACACGACGCGTTGTGAGCTTGTAGATCTGCTATTTTTGTCCAAAAGTGCCCTCACTCTCCGCGCGTCCCTGGGGAGTTCCGTAGGCAACGTGTCGCTTACGGAAGGGCAACTCGATAAGACTCGATTTGTTTTTTGTTTGCATGCGTTCCGGTTGCTCCTGCAACTTGCGCGCCTCCACGGCGCCCTGCTGAGATCTGATCTCCCTCTAACGTGCATTTGTTTTGACAGTTTATCCCCGGACCCCGCCGCCTCCCCGCCGGTTACAAGAACAAGGTCGTCCTTGTACGAGAGAAGGAAATAAAATGACCCCCCCCACCCCCCCCCCCCCCGTCAAGAGGAAACAACACTCTGGGGCAGAGCACAGCATGCTAACGAAATGACGTTTAGAGGCAGGCTCGAGTGTCACTTGCAGTCGCAGGTATGTTGATGTGTTCATTGTTTTTAATAGTACTAACGTTAACCCGTTTAGACTGGAGGAC
This sequence comes from Electrona antarctica, assembly GCF_951216825.1. Taxonomy (NCBI): domain Eukaryota; kingdom Metazoa; phylum Chordata; class Actinopteri; order Myctophiformes; family Myctophidae; genus Electrona; species Electrona antarctica. Next base: position 54,712,655 of record NC_136812.1, on the reverse strand, counting down.
GATTCTACAAAATGTCTTCTATATCCTGACAGTGTTCTGAAAAACCCATATTTCTATGTCAGTGGTTTTCAAACTATTTCATGTCAAGGACCCCCAAAAATGATATTTATAATTGGCCGCTGACCCCCCATCTGAAAATATGTTGTTCCAGGGACCTCCCCAGAAGCAAAGATTTGAGTTAAAAGAATATATATTCAAAGATTTGCGCCACATTTTCACGATTTTTCAAAAATAGCAGACCTACAAGCTCGTAGCGCGCCACCGAGTGGCGTGCTACGAGCTTGTAGGTCTGCTATTTTTCAGTAGCTAAAGTGTAACATAATGCTTAATCCATTCTGGGCGGGAACCCCTTTTGGTGTTTTAACCAATTCTGAACGGGAACCCCTTTTGGTGTTTTAAACATTATGTTATCATTTAGCTATTGAAAAATAGCAGATCTACAAGCTCATAGTGCGCCACCGAGTGGCGCGCTACGAGTTTGTAGGTCTGCAATTTTTTTTTAATCGTGAAAATGTGTCGCAAATCTTTGAATATATATTCTTTCAGCGCCAACGTTTTCAACTCAAATCTTTGCTTTAGTTTGAGAAGCACTGACATAGAAACATGGGTTTTTCAGAAAACTGTCATGATTTAGAAGACATTTTGTAGAATCGAGCTCAGGTCTAAATGGGTTAAGCATTATGTTATACTTTAGCTATTGAAAAAGCAGATCTAAGAGCATTTATGTTTGGGGCTTCTTGACATTTGTGTCACCCCCCCCCCCCCTACATGCTCACAACCCCCCTTAATGGTTGCCTCTTTCTTAGGTCAGATTTGACAATTTGACCAATGTTTGACATTTTTTATAGTAGTTTGTTCATCACTTATACAATTTACAAGTTAGGCATTTACACAGTGATTTACAGTATAGAACAACACATTGAAATACATCAAATACATGAAAAATAGTCATCAAGAATCATAAGTAAGCTAAGAACGTAACATCCGTCTAACAGTAGAATATCTGTACAGTGAAACTATGAGTATAAAATGCTGTCCAAATGACATAAGTTGAGCCTATTCATACGCCTGTAAGGTCGTCGAGGCTAGGCCAAGTGCTACTTATGATGCTAATGGTCCAAAGTGTGCAGATACAGAATACTGCATGTCACTTTGTTTACTGTTGATTGAGAAAACAATGTTGCACATTAAGCTAATCGTCTGGGGACCCCCTGGGGGTCCAGACCCACAGTTTGATAACCACTGGTCTCTCTGGGTGTTGTCTCCACCATCTGAAGTGAGGAAAAGTCTTAACCGGCCACACATGAGTCTTAACCGGCCACACTTGAGTCTTAACCGGCCACACATGAGTCTTAACCAGCCAAACATGAGTCTTAACCGGCCACACTTGAGTCTTAACCGGCCACACCTGAGTCTGAACCGGCCACACTTGAGTCTTAACCGGCCACACATGAGTCTTAACCAGCCACACATGAGTCTTAACCGGCCACACTTGAGTCTTAACCAGCCACACCTGAGTCTTAACCGGCCACACTTGAGTCTTAACCGGCCACACATGAGTCTTAACCGGCCACGTGTGCGTCTTAACCGGCCACACTTGAGTCTTAACCAGCCACTTCCTTCATGCAATCCAGTGGACGTTTCTTAAAGTTTAATAATTATGAAGACATCGCAGTGCGGAAGTGCATGATTCTGCATCGCACCGGTGATGTGATATATAATCGATTATTTATAGCCAGATCATCCTGATGCATTTGTTTCCCCTGGCAGTGGCAACTTGCAATTGTGATGCTACGTTAGCTACATGCTAACACTGTTACTGTTGGCACTTGCTTGGCTCCCTGTACAGCTGTATGAGGTTGAGCGAATGTTCTACAATACATCGTCTCCCTTCTTTCTCCCAAACGAGTCACATAGTACACCAGTGGTTCCCAAACATTTTCATGTCAAGGACCCCTAAATCAACATTTATTAGCCCGCGGACCCCCATTTGAAAAGATGCCAGGGACCCCCATAAGAGAAGATCTGTATTACGTTTATTACTGTGTGCAAAAAATATTTATATTGTGTTTTTATTGGCTATTATATATCTCAACAATAACAAAGCACTTGTCAACAGTCAGAACTGTTCTTGGTTTTGTTTTAATATTGATATGAATAGGATATACTGTATTTGGTAGTCAAAGTTAAATCCACCATTGCCCACTTTATTTTTTATTTGTTTATTGGTAGGCTATCTGTCTTGAGAAGCAGGAAGAGATAGATAGATAGATAGATAGATAGATAGATAGATCCACTCCCGTGTCAGTCTCTAGTGTGCGTGCGTGCGTGCGTGTGTACAAGAGAGTGTGTGGTGTGCATGTACATGTATGCGAGAGAGAGAGAGAGAGAGAGAGAGAGAGAGAGAGAGAGAGAGAGAGAGAGAGAGGGAGAGAAAGAAGGCCAGATCTCAGGAAACCAAATATCAATTTAAATTAGGAAATACACCGTTAGATCATACCCTGTATTATGATTACCTGGGACTAAAGATTAGTGCCTCAGGTAATTTTGGTCTGGCAGTGAATGCACTGAAAGAGAAAGCATGCAGAGCATTTTATGCTATTAAAAGAAAATTCTACAAAATTGATATCCCTATTAGAATTTGGATAAAAAATATTTGACAGCATAATCCAACCAATTGCACTGTATGGCAGTGAGGTTTGGGGTCCACTCAGTCACCAGGACTACACTAGATGGGATAAACATCCCACAGAAACCCTGCATGCAGAATTCTGTAGGTCCATATTAAACATCCAAAGAAAAACACCAACCAATGCATGCAGGGCAGAATTAGGCCGTTACCCATTAATTATTAACATTAGGAAAAGAACACTAAAATTTTGGTTACACCTTAAATCAAGCCCCCAAGACAGCCTGGGATTCCAGGCCCTGCAATCCCAGGAGATGAAACCCCAAAAGAGTCCCTTCTGCCAACTAGTCCTGGGACTTATTAATCACTCACAACCCAACAACAGCGTCCAGCCTCAACCTCAGACCAGCACTGCTTCACAACCACTAATTAGAGTCAACCAAATTAGTAAACTAATAAAAGACACATATCTGGAACATTGGACTAATCAAACCAAAACTCAAAACAAACTTAATTGTTATCTGGCCCTAAAACATGAATATAAACTGGCTGAGTATCTGTTTTCGGTCAAAGATAAAAAGCAAAGACAGATCTTGACCAAATACAGAGTGAGTGACCACAGTCTGGCCATAGAGAAAGGACGACACAAGAAGTCCTATCTACCTCCAGAACAGAGAGTGTGTGGTCATTGTACCTCAGCTGAGGTGGAGACTGAGACACACTTCCTATTAAAATGCAATAAATATGATAATATAAGAGCAGCATATTTTAGGAAATTTGAGTTGTTGATCCCAAATTTTAAGTAACTAGATGACAATGACAAACAATTAATTATGTTAGGAGAGGGACCTGCAGCACACCTGGCTGCACAGTATGTGACTACATGTCACAAAATGAGGGACAAATAAAAAACAACACTAAATGTGACCATTATCTTGACACACGCACACACACACACACACACACACACACACACACACACACCACGGACACTTTAATACTGTACATAGTGATAATTTGCATATTGTATTGTGTAAGTTAATGTTCTATTTGTATGTTTGATATTGTTTTCTGTTATATTTGTATTTATTTCATTTTTTTGCTGCATTGTATGCTTTGGCAATACTGTAGTTATTACATTCATGCCAATAAAGCTAATTGAATTGAATTGAATTGAATTGAGAGAAGAATGAGAGAGAGAATGAGAGAGAGAGAGAGAGATATAAGAAAGAAAGAGAGGGAGAGAGAGAGAGAGAGAGAGAGAGAGAGAGAGAGAGAGAGAGAGAGAAAGAACTACTGACTTGAGCTCCTTCAGTCTACAATGTGTTGACATCAATCCAACACAGAGACGCTTAACGCCTGCGTCGTGCAGGTCGTTACCCCGCAGGTTCAGGAGTGTCAGACTAGAGGAGTTGGAGCTGAGAACTGAGGCCAGATCTTCACAGCATCTCTCTGTGAGTCCACAGTTCTGCAACCTGAATGGAGATGAACACATGAAAATGTTATTCTGTCTCATTAACTGTCTTTAGTCAAGTCCATTTTATTTGTTTATACCAGATAAACTCAGTGTGCTTCACATTGAAATAATAAATGATTATAAAAAAACACAGACACAGACACACACACACACAAGCGCGCACAGACACACACGCGCGCGAGCGTGGACACACACACACACACACACACACACACACACACACACACACACACACACACACACACACACACACACACACACACACACACACACACACACACACACACACACACACACACACACACACACACGTGGAAAGTAACTATAGTTACTACTGTAGTTACTTTGTAGATTTTGATTATTATTAAATAACATACAGTAACCACTTCAGCCCTATATACTTCTACAAGCTCACAACGCACCGACACATTGCGAGCTTGTAGATCTGCTTTTTTCAAAAGATTTGTGTACATTTTGAAAAGTGGTGAAATGGAACATTCTGCGTAGTGAGTACTTTATTTTAACCCATTTAGACCCGAAGCCGATTTTAAAAAAAGGCGTCTAAATCCTAAAAGTTTTCTGAAAAATCCATGTTTCTGTCAGTGGTGGTCAACCTTTTTCATGTCAAGGACCCCCAGATTAATCATTTATTGTGCTGCCGACCGCCATCTCAAAATATGTTGTTCCAGGGACCCCCCCAGAAGCAAAGATTTGAGTTAAAAACATTTGCTGTGAAAGAATATATATAAGTTTTGCACCAAATTTTCACGATTTTTCAATAGCTAAAGTATAACATAATGCAACATATATAAAAAGTATATTTTGATGCCAATAATTTGGTACTTTTACTCAAGTACATTTTGAATACCGGACATTCACCTAACAGAGTTCTACATTGTGTTATTGATACTTTTATTTCAATTGTGAGTACTTTTGTCCACCACTGCACACTGCCAAGTTCAGAACACGTTGCATCGCAACATGTTGTGAGCTTGTAGATCAGCTATATTTTCGCAATGTGTCATATATGATGAAGTACAGGGCTGAAGAGATGAAAAGATGACACAGGTGTATCAGATGTCAGGTCATCAGGAAGGTTGTTCCAGAGAGTAGGACCATAGTGACTAAATGCACCTTCAGCACATTTACATGTTACTCTAGGTTAGGAGACCAGGTTAGGAGACCAGTGTCTGACGATCTGAGAGTTCTGATTGGTTTATAGCTAGTGAGCAGGTCAGAGATGTACAGCTGGGATCTAGTAGAATTTTTACCATTGATGATTATCAACCTATTTATCATGATATGGACTCAAATGTTCACTGTTTGTTTTAAATGAGACACATTTAGTTTGACGTCCTCCTGTCATCCACTACAGCTGTGAGTTTTACATCTGTCTCCAAATACACTCAGCCACTGCTTCCTAGAGCCACAAGATTAAGACTAAAATGATAAAAACCTCATTATGTTGATCAAAATAGAGCACCGAAGTCTGACGTCACTTTCAGTAGAGGGTGCCAGTACAAAGGTAAGGTTCATGTATTTTTGAGTGGTGTAAACCACTCCTACAACTGGCTTTGTTAGTCTGTCTGTCTGTGCAAAGAAAATGAGCATGGCTGATGCTGATTGGTTGATGCTGATTTCATTACGTCAGACATTACGTCAGAACACAGCTGATCAGGCTATATAATACCTTACACCACTCAGTTCACACGGGTGTGATTTTTTAGTTGCATTGAGATCCCCATAGGGCGATTTTACTTTAGGTCATTTCATATAAGAACTGTGTTTGAAAAATAAACCGATCATCCCGGCCTTTCTGTCAGTGGGGTGGCTGTGCGTCGTTAATGATGTCCATTAATATTTGATACAGCCAGTTTCTTGAGAAAATGGAATTAATTTGGCCGCAAAAGCCTTGAAACTACATATGAAAGCAATGTCGCTGCTAATATACTTCACGCCCAGCTGTCAACACATTTCGTGCCTGAGATTCATCGTTGACGTAAGCTCAGCTGGCGGTGACTTGACTCGTACTAACCACGAAACATTAAAAAAAAACAAAAAAAAACGTAATTAACATGTTTATGTTGTTTGACGGGCAGCTGCAGCCACCCGCCTACCCGGAAATGTAGTCCCTGGGTTGTTTGACTCGTTTCTAACGCTTATTTTGTTACTCTTTGGGTATATTTGTACATTTCCACCTTCAGTCGACGCTTCATATCCATATGAGTGAAAAGGCCGGGATGATTAGTTTATTTTTCAAACACAGTTCTTATATGAGGCGATCTAAAACCCCCTATGGGGATTACAATGCAAATAAAAAGTACACAAACCTTTGGACTGGCGCCCTCTACTGACAGTGACATCAGGACTTTGGTGCTCTATAATGAATTTTGGTGGAAATGTGAATTTTGATCTGTGTGTGTGTGTGCGTGTGTGCGCGCGTGCGTGCGTGACAGACAGGCTTGAATAAAAAGACAGGACTGATAAGCTTCAGGGCTACTGACCCGACGCGCGCGCACACACACACACACACACACACACACACACACACACACACACACACACACACACACACACACACACACACACACACACACACACACACACACACACACACACAGTGGTGGAAAGTAACTATAGTTACTACTGAATAAAAGTATATTTTGATGCCAATAATTTGGTACTTTTACTCAAGTACATTTTGAATACCGGACATTCACCTAACAGAGTTCTACATTGTGTTATTGATACTTTTATTTCAATTGTGAGTACTTTTGTCCACCACTGCACACTGCCAAGTTCAGAACACGTTGCATCGCAACATGTTGTGAGCTTGTAGATCAGCTATATTTTCACAATGTGTCATATATGATGAAGTACAGGGCTGAAGAGATGAAAAGATGACACAGGTGTATCACATGTCAGGTCATCAGGAAGGTTGTTCCAGAGAGTAGGACCATAGTGACTAAATGCACCTTCAGCACATTTACATGTTACTCTAGGTACAGTTATAGGCAATTCACACTGAGAGGGACTGAATCCGTTTCATTGGAACCGTTTCCGAATACGGTTGCCTGGTCCCCGATGGCCATGATTCACATTGCCCGAGATTCAACAGCGCACCCGGGTACACTTGCATAACACACTTTGATCCTCCAGATGGCGGTGTGCTTGATGGCTGGTGCGCACGGACACTGACCATCAACTATGCGACATTGTCTCCAATAAATCCAGACACACTGCATTGAATTGCCTCTTTTGGCTCTTTGCCGTTATACTACTTCACTGTCAGCCTGCCTGCTATTCACTGTGTCAGTCAGTTCTGTGCTCCAGTGTCGTGTTTGTCACGTTCTTAAAAAAAAACAGTCCGCTTCCTTCTTTAGGTACGCATGCATTCACATTGGAACGATCCGTATCTGAATACACTTTCGGGGACGGTTGGGCGATCGGCTCCCGGGAACGGTACGCATCATTCACATTACCACAACATCGGCCAAGTGGTCCCGAGTGCGCACCCGGGACCATAGTGTGAATCGCCCCTTAGGAGACCAGTGTCTGATGATCTGAGAGTTCTGATTGGTTTATAGCTAGTGAGCAGGTCAGAGATGTACAACCTTTTTCATGTCAAGGACCCCCAGATTATTCATTTATTGTGCTGCCGACCGCCATCTCAAAATATGTTGTTCCAGGGACCCCCCCAGAAGCAAAGATTTGAGTTAAAAATGTTTGCTGTGAAAGAATATATATAAGTTTTGCACCACATTTTCACGATTTTTCAATAGCTAAAGTATAACATAATGCAACATGCATAAAAAAAGTATATTTTGATGCCAATAATTTGGTACTTTTACTCAAGTACATTTTGAATACCGGACATTCACCTAACAGAGTTCTACATTGTGTTATTGATACTTTTATTTAAATTGTGAGTACTTTTGTCCACCACTGCACACTGCCAAGTTCAGAACATGTTGTGAGCTTGTAGATCAGCTATATTTTCGCAATGTGTCATATATGATGAAGTAACTACAGGGCTGAAGAGATGAAAAGATGACACAGGTGTATTAGATGTCAGGTCATCAGGAAGGTTGTTCCAGAGAGTAGGACCATAGTGACTAAATGCACCTTCAGCACATTTACATGTTACTCTAGGTTAGGAGACCAGGTTAGGAGACCAGTGTCTGACGATCTGAGAGTTCTGATTGGTTTATATCTAGTGAGCAGGTCAGAAATGTACAGCTGGGATCTAGTAGAATTTTTACCATTGAGGATTATCAACCTATTTATCATGATATGGACTCAAATGTTCACCGTTTGTTTTAAATGAGCTACATTTGACAGACTAACTAATCCTCCAGATTCAATATCATCAGAACTAGTCACTACCAGCAAATGTAATGAGTTTGCATCATCTTTTAACGACAAGATTCAAGGTATCAGGAATGCTGCTAACTCCTCAGTGTCAAACTCGGCCATCTTATCACTACCACAGACACACAGAAACAACATGGTATGTATGGTGCAATTGAATTCTATTGATGACAAAACACTTGAAGATGCATATTTGTCTCCAGTTTGAATTCATCTACTTGTTGCCTTGATGTTTTACCCACTAGTTTTTTCAAAGCTGTTTTGGGCAGTCTGGTGAAAAAACTAGTAAATATTGTAAATGATTCTCTTCAATCTGGTAATTTTCCTGAGGACCTGAAAACTGCAGTTGTCAAGCCTCTCCTTAAAAAGAGGAGCCTTGATGCTGCTGTGCTGAATAATTACCGGCCGATATCAAATTTACCCTTTATAGGTAAAATTATTGAAAAAGTTGTTCATCAACAACTCAATTGGTTTTATCTTAAATATATTTCCAACAATGACGTGCCGAGGCCCACCTCAATAAAAGCCAATAGAAATTAAGCTCACCAGTTTGATTCCCATGCTTCATTGTCCTCCTCCACAGCTGGTTTTGATTAAAGAACTACTCCGTTTTTTAATATCATTCAAGATGACATCCAAACAGTGTATTACTCGTTTTAAACTTAATCATCACGCTAAAATATGTATATAGGTTGTGTATAGGTTAGAAATAATCCCCTGGCTTTGCTCCACTAGACTCTGTCACTTTGTTTACAAATTACACTGCACGTGAGAGACTTCCTCTCCCATAGCCTGGAGGGATGCGACGCTCTGATTGGTTCAGAAACTCCAGAGCCAGTGTTTCAATCTGAAACTTCAAAATAAAATGCCATTTCCGTTTCACTACACCTTTCAAATAATAGCAGGGGGCGGACTTGTAAAGATTTTGCTTTTGGTGACTAGTTTCTGAATTTTGGCGTGGTGTTAGGTATTGGTATAAGGTTTTCAAAAAGCTGTGCAAACACGTTGGGAGCGCCCCCTAGTGGTCTGTTTGCACAGACTCAAATATTGGATACATATAGGTATGGTTGAAAACGAAAATAATTGATGAAATAGATTTTTCAATGGATTCTGTTACTATTGGGTGTGCTAAATAACATACTAAAATGTTAGGAACGAACAACCAGAAAGGCATCATTTTCAAGATGGTGTCCACGGTGGCTAAAATGGGCTAAAATGCCTATAAACTGGGATTTAATATGTAATATGTAAATCATAACAATAATGCACTTCGTAACTACTTTTTGAATTTTGGCATGGTGTTAGGTATGGGCATAAGGTTTTCAAAAACCATTGCAAACTAATTTGGCTCGCCCCCTAGTGGTCGGTTTGCAATGGAACCACTATTAGATATGTCAGTATATGGTTGGAACCCCAAATAATTGATAGAATAGATTTCTTTCAATAGGTTCTGTTACCATTGGGTGTGCTAAATAACATACTAAAATTTTACGGCAAAACGAACAACTTGAAAGGCATCATTTTCAAGATGGCGTCCACGATGGCTGCTGTAATAGTGATGATTTCGGACAGTACTGTATGGGGAGCACCGAGTCTGACGTCAATATCGGTAGAGGGCGCTATAGGTCTGCGAGTTAATGTACTTTTTATTTGCATTGTAATCCCCATAGGGTTTTTTCAGATCGCCTCATATAAGAACTGTTTGAAAAATAAACAAACCATCCCGGCCGTTTCACTCATTTGGATATGAAGAATCAACTGACTACGAGAAACCAGTCAAAACGCTGCTGCTGAATTTTCGCTAGGAACAGTAATAATAAGTGACTGCAGGCTGTCACCTCCCTGACAAGGACAGTTTGTTAAAGATGGAGTGCCACAATGTTTGTATTTTTCCAGTTTTTCATGTGTCTATGAGGTGCCAGTACTTCATTAGACACCCTGGAGTCATTTGTATGTGCAATGGTGTATTAACTTTGTATTTAGGGTTTCTTCCTGGAGGCTGAACCCTTGACAGTCAAACGGGCCAATGAAATAAACAGTAATATAGTGACATCACATTATCAGCCCCTCCCCTGTGGGTGCGGCTTCAGTTCAGGGGGATCACCACTGAACTGGTGGGCGTGCCCACATAAAAACAACATTTTAACAAATACTGTACACTTTTTTGAAAATAATTATACCTCCTTATATAACAATAAGACCTGATGATCATGTTTTAGGGTGGAAAAGAATCGCGGCACTCCATCTTTACATTATTTTTAAATTCATGGATGAATAAAGAAAGGGATGAATGAAAAATATAGGTTAATGAAAATATGTCTGCAGGCATTTAGGCCTATATGTCTATGATAAAAAGGTAATTATTTTAAAATAGGCCTATGATTATTATCAAAAAATTAATATTATATCCATTATCCAGCAATATGTGCACCACCTTGACAATATGAAATCATCAGCAGCATGATTAACCACATGAACCCCCGCTACTTAAGCCTGGGGGGGATACGGCAAAAAACAGCCGATCTATAAGCAACACGACGTCCGTGTTGTGAGCTTGTAGATTGGGTACTTTTGGTAAAGAATTACCAAAAGTAGCCGATTCTTTAAGTACATTTTGCTGCCAAATACTTTTGTACTTTTACTCAAGTACATTTTGAACTCTGGACTTTTACTTGTAACGGAGTAGTAGTTCTACATTGCAGCATTGACACTTTTACCTAAAGTAAAAGATTTGAGTACTATTTTCCACCACTACAGGGGAAGTACAGTACGATTACAAGGTCTGCCAAAAGCATGGAACCTATAGAAAAGCCTTTCGGCTTGTTTCCATTGGTGTCCTCAGTCACGTACTACTCAATTCATTAAAAAAAAAAAAGTCTCACAAACCACATCTCATATCAGTCTCACAACACGATGGCATCATTCACAACATGTGTAACAAGTAGCCAATCTACAAGCTCACAACACGATGGCATCATTCACAACATGTGTGTAACAAGTAGCCAATCTACAAGCTCACAACACGATGACATCATTCACAACATGTGTGTAACAAGTAGCCAATCTACAAGCTCACAACACGATGGCATCATTCACAACATGTGTGAGCTAACCAATGAAAAGAGCTTTGACTAAAATAATTACTTCATTGGATCAATATTGGAACACAGGTTATTTCTTGGAACATTCTTGGTCTACAACTAAACGGAGCTGCATGCGCTTATGACGGAAACAACACAAATAAAAACTTTGGCGAAAACATAAGCCCAACACGAGGATGTAAAGGAAACATTCAGTCACAATGTGCAGTTTGCTAGTTAATTCACAACAGTCAATATAAGTAAAATAATACAGCCTTTCCATAGGAGTATATTTTTATATTTTCCAAGAAGAACACAGCCAGTAGCATATTAAGTAAAACATTATAGTGGCTATAGGCTATTATGGGAAATGTATACAACTCATTTACCTCAGAGAATGTTTTCATTCAGGATAAAACCATAAAATGGTCTATGGTGTAATCTCATGGAATAAATGGATGAGGTGGACCCTCTTGTAAACAAGTGTAGTGTTTGGGTCGTCCACTCACAGTTAACAGGTTTTTTTTGTATTGAGTTGTGCTTGAAATGTTCTGTAATTCTGCAAACTGTTAATAAATACTTCAATCAATCACAGCGCACGCACGCACGCACGCACGCACGCACGCACGCACGCACGCACGCACGCACGCACGCACGCACGCACGCACGCACACGAGATTGTTCTAAACTTCAGTGGTTGTTTGGGATGGTTGAGGACGGTGCTACTGTGTATACCAGTTGTTCTCAAAGTCGGGTCTGGGGACCTCCAGGGGTCCTCGAGGGGGTTCCAGCTAGAGGGACCTCCAGGGGTCCTCGAGGTGGACCTCCAGGGGTCCTCGAGGGGGTTCCAGCTAGAGGGACCTCCAGGGGTCCTTGAGGGGGTTCCAGTTAGGGGGACCTCCAGGGGTCCTCAAGGGGGTTCCAGCTAGGGGGACCTCCAGGGGTCCTCGAGGGGGTTCCAGTTAGGGGGACCTCCAGGGATCCTCGAGGGGGTTCCAGTTAGGGGGACCTCCAGGGGTCCTCGAGGGGGTTCCAGTTAGGGGGACCTCCAGGGGTCCTCGAGGGGGTTCCAGTTAGGGGGACCTCCAGGGGTCCTCGAGGGGGTTCCAGTTAGGGGGACCTCCAGGGGTCCTCGAGGGGGTTCCAGCTAGAGGGACCTCCAGGGGTCCTCGAGGGGATTCCAGCTAGGGGGACCTCAAGGGGTCCTCGAGGGGGACTCCAGGGGTCCTCGAGGGGGTTCCAGCTAGGGGGACCTCCAGGGGTCCTCGAGGGGGTTCCAGCTAGAGGGACCTCCAGGGGTCCTCAAGGGGGTTCCAGTTAGGGGGACCTCCAGGGGTCCTCGAGGGGGTTCCAGTTAGGGGGACCTCCATGGGTCCCCAAGGGGGTTCCAGCTAGAG